>NC_090446.1:430571025-431211325 GCF_031143425.1 Pleurodeles waltl | reverse complement strand
GGGGAGTGCAAGGCCACAGTCTCTCAAGTGGGTGACTTGCCCCCTGGTTCTGGTGGGGGCATTGTGCCCTGTGCTCTTGATCCTGGGGAGAGCCAGGTCACAGTCTCTCAGGTGGGTGTCATACCCACAGGATTTGCAGGGAGCAGGCTGCACAGCAGCCCATGGAGGCAGGACTACATACCATCCGCCGGCAGTGACAGCTGCTCAGTGGTGGTGGTGGACATGGTCCCGGGGGGCAATTCCTGATGTATCGGACATTGATCCATGCTGTAAGGGAGCTAGGGCCCACAGTGAATGCACAGCGAGAGACACATACAATACTACAACTTTTACTGACAATAGGGGAAGATGCTCACTTGATTGCTATGCTCTATAGAGCCCATAATGAGTCTACCCTGGAGTCTTTACAGACGACACGGACGAAATGGGAAAGGGCGTTAGGCAAGGAGTTGATGGACGCAGAGTGGTAGAAAGTGCTGGCATACCCCCGTAGAGTATCCTGTAATACACGTTTCCGATATATCCAATATAATTATGTGTAATTATTATAATATTACATAGAACATACCTCACCCCTCACAGGCTCAGAGTAATATATGGTGGTGAACCCAGGGAACGCCCCAGATGCAATGCTGTAGACTCAGACTTTAACCACATGGTCTGGGAATGCCTGACATACAGAGGTATTGGAGGGGAGCTCTGGAGGATTTGGGGGGAACCCTTGGTAGGCAACTGTACCTAAATCCCTCCTTGTGTCTGCTGGGCTTGCATATGAGGCTAGCCTCTGAGAGAGTTGGCAGCAGGTTCTTGGACCTCGCCCTAGTCCTACTCAGGCATTGGATCGCCATGGCCTGGAAATCCTCTACAGGCCTGGCCCTAATGGACTGGAGACGAGATATATCAACTTGGGCCCAGGCCGAATTACAGGTAATATGAAGGGAGGAGGCCCGGGGAATGCGGACGCATCACATAGTCCCATTGTGGACGAGATATTAGAGGCCTGGGTAGCACAGAGACCAGAAGTAGTGGGGTGCGGGAACTCAGAGAGGACACAGCCCTGCCAGCGTTGGACTGTGGCACCGCTTAAGGGGAGAGGAGATGTGGGGGAACACAAATAACAAACTGCAATATGTCACGGAGAGATCTTGATAATCTGTTACATCGGGTGGGAGGTCGGGCCCCCTGCATCGCCACCAACGTATAAGTGGTGGTGGTGCTGCTGCTGGTAGTAGGGGGAAGCTCCAGCCCATCACCTGAAGCCTATGATGGCTGCCCACTGGTGGTGGTGGTGGTGGTGCTGCTGCTGGTGGGGTGAAGCTCCAGCCCGTCCCCTGTAGCCTCGGATGGCTACCCACTGGTGGTGGAACTGCTGCTGCTGGTGGGGGGAAGATCCAGCCCATCCCCCGCAGCCTTGGATGGCTGCACAACCATGGCTGGTAGTGGGGGCTCCATCAGAGTTCCTTCCCCAGGCCCCTTTCCCTTCCTGCCTGCTGGGGCTGGTTCCTTGGTCTTCCTGGCAGCAGCTGGGGCAGGCTCCTTGCTCTTCCTGGCAGCAGCTGGGGCAGGCTACTTGGTCTTCCTGGCAGCAGCTGGGGCAGGCTCATTGCTCTTTCTGGCAGCAGTTGGGGCAGGCTCTTTGCTCTTCCTGGCAGCAGCTGGGGCAGGCTCCTTGCCCTTAAGGCTGCCTGGTGCAGACTCCTTCATCCTCAGGACATGTGCCCTGGATCATTTCCCACCACGAGTGGGTGTGGTGACTGCTAGGCCTGTGGACTGGGTGGCTGAGGTGCTTGGCTGGGTTTTTGCCACCCTGGTGCAGGACGGTGGGGGGGAGGGGTTGGGAAGAGGTCAATGGTGTACAGGAAAAGCTTTTTAGGGACATTGGGGTGGGAAGAGGGCGAAGGTTTTGGAGTGGAGGAAGTGGGAGTGGTTGTTGAAGGTTTCATCTGCTGATTTTGGGTGCATGTGCATGGGCTGGATGCTGTTGTGAGGTGGATGGTTGTTGGGAGTGCTTTCGTTTGTGTACTTTAAGTGGTGGGAGGAAAGACACAGTGGGAGAGGACACAGGGGACGTGTGCATGGCCGTTGTGGAGGTGTCTGCCAGTGAGGTGTGTGTTCTGCTATGTGTGGTGGTGATGCTGGTAGTGGATGAGGATGTAGTGCATGCAGGTGTGAGTGTAGACAGAACTGGGAGGGAGGAGGAGGAGGAGGAGGAGGGGGACACAGTGGAAATTGTGGATGTTGGTATGTCTGCATCTGGATGGTGTTTGTGTGAGTGCCTGTGGGATGAAGTGTGGTGCTTGTGTTTGCCTGTGCCACTCTTGTGTGTTGTCGTGTGCATGCTTGTCTACATGTGTGCTTGGGATAGGTTGGGGTTGAGGGGAATGGGATTGGGAAGAGGAAGTTGGGGGGGAGGGTGGAAACAGGGGCAATGGCTGCCATCATTGAGGAGGCCAGAGCCTGGATTGATCTCTGTTAGGCCGCCAAGCCAGTGTGAATGCCCTCCAGGAATGCATTAGTCTGTTGCATCTGGGCTGCCAGCCCTGGGATGGCATTCACAATGGTTGACTGCCCTACAGAGATTGATCTCAGGAGGTCAATAGCCTCCTCACTCAGGGCAGCAGGGCTAACTGGGGCAGGGCCTGAGGTGCCTGGGGTGAAGGAGATGCCCACCCTCCTGGGTGAGCGGGCACGGGCAACTTGCTGAGGGGCTGCTGGGAGGGCGGTGCTGGTACGGGGTGTGGCGGCTGCACCTCTAGCAGGGGTAGTCACAGAGGTGTCCCCCACCACCAGGGAGCTTCAATCGGAAGAGGTTTCTGTGTCAAAACTGTCCCCTCCAGTCTCCACCATGGTGCTCCCCTCGCCCTCGGTCCCACTGGTGCCCTCACTGTCGGAGGACTCCGCCTCCTGGGTCCTGTGGGATGCAGCTCCCTCCGTCGCTGGTGCCTCTGTTCCTCCGCCAGATGATGCTAATGCACATAAGGACAGGGTGACAAAACAAAAAGCGAGGGGAAGAGACAAAGGATATACTGGGTCAATGGCTGCACCAACACCACCGTTGGCATACACAGAACACTCACACAAAGGGTACAGGCCTACGCACTATGCATTGCACTACCAGTAATATGGCTAGCCAACAAGGCATGGGGAGGGGCACACACCGCCAAATCCAGCACACCTGGGACCCATGCAGCCTTGACCAGTAGTGGATGCCTATGACCTAGGTAGCAGGATTATCCCTTCTGGACCCTAGCCACCAAGGGACCTATGCTGCAATGTCAGGACTGGCTTAGGAGCACCCACTGACACACATCCCCCACCTGGATCCCACCCTACCATGCGTAATTTATAATGATGGGCACTGTACTAACCCCTTGTGGCTGTTGTGATGCCCTCAAACGCCCATCCAGCTCTGGATAGGCGACCGCCAGTATGCAGGCCATCAGGGGGGTCAGGGTTCGACGGGCACCCCTTCTTCATTGGGAGGCCATTCCCAGCTGGGCCTCTGCTGTCTTCGGTGCCCAGCGTCTCAGGTTATCCCACCATTTCCAACAGTGGGTGCTCCGCCTGCCATAGACCGCCAGGGTCCGCACTTACTTGACGATGGCACACAATATACCCTTCTTTTGATGGGTGCTGACCTGCAGAGGGAAAACACACAGGAAAATAGCATTAATCAAACAGTCCTGCCTGTTACACTTATGGCCCACCATACCCCTTCACATCACCATTTACACACACATGGCACAGCACACAACCTGTACACTGCCCAGGGGACATCCACCCACCCCACTTACACAATGTCTTCACACCCCACTCCATGCACAGTGTACTTACCTGTTGGTCTGGAGGCCCGTACAGCAGTCCGTACTAGGGTAAGACCCCATCCACCAGTCTCTCCAAATCCGCTGAAGTGAAGGCAGGGGCACTCTCCCCAGTCACACAGGCCATGGTAGGATCCAGACAAACGGTCACGGCGGCACATGCAGTGTAGGTCCTCTCCTGTTGAAGGTTGGGTAGCAAGTGAGGAATCAGATAGAAAATGGCGGTCACGTCCGTAACGCTGCATACCGTCACCGCCGGCGTACATCACCATTGGCCACTGTACCCCAAAGGGCTCAATTATAACCAATGAGAAGTTGCACAGCGGTTCCCGACCACCTCCCGCAATGGCGCACAATGTCAGCGGAATTACCACACTTCCACCTGTCCCTCCACACAGGACAGGTAGACGTCATTTCAGGGGGTGGGGGGTAGGCCCTGGATAATTACTACATCACTGTTTAAATTTGGACATACAGGGCAATTCTCACTGACCCATTACAATTTGACAGCATGCATCGTACTGTGGGAGACCCATTGTTCAGTTTGTGACCGGCTCCTTACTCTTTTGTCCCTTAGATTGCTACCGCTGCGGATAAATAGGAGATGGAGACATACCCCCGTCTACAGACCCCTGGTGGACTTGGCAACAATGGAGGACAGGCACATCATCCTCACCTATAGACTTGACAAAGCCACAATCACAGAGCTGTGTGCCCAATTGGAGCCTGACGTGATATATGCTATCCATCACCCCATTGGCATCCACCCTCTTGTGCAAGTTCTATCAGTTCTCCATTTCCTGGCAACTGGTTATTTCCAAGTGACAGTGTGCTTGGCAGCAGGAATGTCACAGCCAGTGTTCTCAATTGTGCTGACCAGAGTGTTGTCTGTCCTGCTTAAACACATGTGCAGCTACATTGTATTTCCCCAGGTGGAAGATCTGGCCACAGTGAAGGCTGATGCAATGGCACATATCCCAAACATAATTGGTGTGATTGATGGAACACAAATTGCATTTGTCCCCCCATCAAATTGAACAGGTATACAGAAATCGGAAGAGTTTTCACTCAATGAATGTACAGATGGTGCGCTTGGTGGACCAGTACATCTCCCATGTCAATGCTAAGTATCCTGGGTCAGTGCATGATGCCTTTGTCCTGAGGAATAGCAGCATCCCAACTACAGAGGCGCAGGGTGTAGCTAATAAGTGAGCCCTGGTTCCCACCAAGTAGATGTTGGGGTATGGTGTGAGCCATATGGGATAGTGTGTGGCTAAATGTTGTCCCTTAATATTTGCAGGTGACTCTGGTTACCCCCAACCTATCATGGCTACTGTAGGAGGCTGGCCTGGCTTATAGTGGGTACCTTGTGATATTAACACCTTGTGCCAGGTCCAGATATCCCTTATTAGTAGATTAGAGGTGTTCTAGCAGCTTACGCTGATAGAGGTAGCTAAAGCAGAGCAGCTTAGGCTGAACTAGGGACATGCAAAGCTCCTACTATACCACTTATATCACTTAGCACTATATCATAAGGAAACACAATAATCGGAGTTACTAAAAATAAAGGTACTTTATTTTAGTGACAATACGCCAATAGTATCTCAGAGGATATACTCCCTTAGGAGGTAAGTAATATCCACAAAATATACACACACAAACCAAATCAGGTGAGTAAACAGTTAGATAAGTAGTGCCAACACTGTAGAACACAATAGAATGCAATAGGGAGAAAAAGGCCTAGGGGCAACACAAACAATCTACTCCAAAAGTGGAATGCGAACCACGAATGGACCCCAGGCCTAGTGTAGTGTGTAGAGGGTCACTGGGAGTGTAAGAA
Organism: Pleurodeles waltl; assembly: GCF_031143425.1. Taxonomy (NCBI): domain Eukaryota; kingdom Metazoa; phylum Chordata; class Amphibia; order Caudata; family Salamandridae; genus Pleurodeles; species Pleurodeles waltl. The sequence goes on along the minus strand of NC_090446.1, from coordinate 431,205,664 downwards.
AACACTAAGGGTTTCCAAGATACCTGTAGGAAAGTACCATCTTGCCTGGAATGTTACCCCCATTTTTCACTGTATATCTGTTGTTTTAGTTGTATGTGTCACTGGGACCCTGCCAGCCAGGGCCCCAGTGCTCATAAGTGTGCCTGAATGTGTTACCTGTGTTATGACTAACTGTCTCACTGAGGCTCTGCTAACCAGAACCTCAGTGGTTATGCTCTCTCATTTCTTTCAAATTGTCACTAACAGGCTAGTGACCAATTTTACCAATTTATATTGGCTTACTGGAACACCCTTATAATTCCCTAGTATATGGTACTGAGGTACCCAGGGTATTGGGGTTCCAGGAGATCCCTATGGGCTGCAGCATTTCTTTTGCCACCCATAGGGAGCTCTGACAATTCTTACACAGGCCTGCCACTGCAGCCTGAGTGAAATAACGTCCACGTTATTTCACAGCCATTTTACACTGCACTTAAGTAACTTATAAGTCACCTATATGTCTAACCTTTACCTGGTAAAGGTTAGGTGCAAAGTTACTTAGTGTGTGGGCACCCTGGCACTAGCCAAGGTGCCCCCACATTGTTCAGGGCCAATTCCCCGGACTGTGTGAGTGCGGGGACACCATTACACGTGTGCACTACATATAGGTCACTACCTATATGTAGCTTCACAATGGTAACTCCGAATATGGCCATGTAACATGTCTATGATCATGGAATTGCCCCCTCTATACCATCCTGGCATAGTTGGCACAATCCCATGATCCCACAGGTCTGTAGCTCAGACCTGGGTACTGCCAAACTGCCTTTCCCGGGGTTTCACTGCAGCTGCTGCTGCTGCCAACCCCTCAGACAGGTTTCTGCCCTCCTGGGGTCCAGCCAGGCTTGGCCCAGGATGGCAGAACAAAGGACTTCCTCTGAGAGAGGGTGTTACACCCTCTCCCTTTGGAAAATGGTGTGAAGGCAGGGGAGGAGTAGCCTCCCCCAGCCTCTGGAAATGCTTTCACGGGCACACATGGTGCCCATTTCTGCATAAGCCAGTCTACACCGGTTCAGGGACCCCTCAGCCCCGCTCTGGCGCGAAACTGGACAAAGGAAATGGGAGTGACCACTCCCCTGACCTGCGCCTCCCCTGGGAGGTGCCCAGAGCTCCTCCAGTGTGCTCCAGACCTCTGCCATCTTGGAAACAGAGGTGCTGCTGGCACACTGGACTGCTCTAAGTGGCCAGTGCCATCAGGTGACGTCAGAGACTCCTTCTGATAGGCTCCTTCAGGTGTTGCTAGCCTATCCTCTCTCCTAAGTAGCCAAACCCTCTTTTCTGGCTATTTAGGGTCCCTGTCTTTTGGGATTCCTTAGATAACGAATGCAAGAGCTCATCCAAGTTCCTCTGCATCTCTCTCTTCACCTTCTGCCAAGGAATCGACTGCTGACCGCGCTGGAAGCCTGCAAAACTGCAACAAAGTAGCAAAGACGACTACTGCAACTCTGTAACGCTGATCCTGCCGCCTTCTCGACTGTTTTCCTGGTGGTGCATGCTGTGGGGGTAGTCTGCCTCCTCTCTGCACTAGAAGCTCCGAAGAAATCTCCTGTGGGTCGACGGAATCGTCCCCCTGCAACCGCAGGCACCAAAGAACTGCATCACCGGTACCCTGGGTCTCCTCTCAGCACAACGAGCGAGGTCCCTTGAATCCAGCAACTCTGTCCAAGTGACTCCCACAGTCCAGTGACTCTTCAGTCCAAGTTTGGTGGAGGTAAGTCCTTGCCTCCCCACGCCAGACTGCATTGCTGGGAACCACGACTTTTGCAGCTACTCCGGCCTCCGTGCACTTCCGGCGGAAATCCTTTGTGCACAGTCCAGCCTGGGTCCACGGCACTCTAACCTACATTGCACGACCTCCTAAGATGTCCTCCGGCGACGTGGGACTCCTTTGTGCGACTTCGGATGAGCACCGTTTCACTCCACTTCGTAGTGCCTGTTCCGGCACTTCTGCGGGTGCTGCCTGCTTCTGAGAGGGCTCCTTGTCTTGCTCGACGCCCCCTCTGTCCCCAGACGCAATTGGCGACATCCTGGTCTCTCCTGGGCTACAGCAGCATCCAAAAACCCTAACCGCCCGATTTGCAGCTAGCAAGGCTTGTTGGCAGTCTTTCTTCAGGAAAACACTTCTGCACGACTCTCCACGGCGTGGGGGATCCATCCTCCAAAGGGGAAGTCTCTAGCCCTTGTCGTTCCTGCAGAACCTTCAGCTTCTACTGTCCGGTAGCAGCTTCTTTGCACCCACAGCTGGCATTTCCTGGGCATCTGCCCATCTCCGACTTGCTTGTGACTTTTGGACTTGGTCCCCTTGTTCCACAGGTACCCTCGACTGGAAATCCTTCGTTGTTGCATTGCTGGTTTGTGTCTTTCCTGCAGAATTCCCCTATCACGACTTCTATGTCCTTTGGGGAACTTTAGTGCACTTTGCACTCAATTTTCAGGGTCTTGGGGTGGGCTATTTTTCTAACCCTTACTATTTTCTAATAGTCCCAGCGACCCTCTACAAGGTCACATAGGTTTGGGGTCCACTCGTGGTTTGCATTCCACTTTTGGAGTATATGGTTTGTGTTGCCCCTATCCCTATGTGTCTCCATTGCATCCTATTGTAACTATACATTGTTTGCACTTTTTTCTAATACTATTACTGCATATTTTGGTATTGTGTACATATATCTTGTGTATATTTGCTATCCTCATACTGAGGGTACTCACTGAGATACCAGAAAAGAGGGTTTGGCTACCTAGGAGAGAGGATAGGCTAGCAACACCTGAAGGAGCCTATCACAAGGAGTCTCTGACGTCACCTGGTGGCACTGGCCACTCAGAGCAGTCCAGTGTGCCAGCAGCACCTCTGTTTCCAAGATGGCAGAGGTCTAGAGCACACTGGAGGAGCTCTGGACACCTCCCAGGGGAGGTGCAGGTCAGGGGAGTGGTCACTCCCCTTTCCTTTGTCCAGTTTCGCGCCAGAGCAGGGCCAAGGGGTCCCCTGAACCGGTGTAGACTGGCTTATGCAGAATTGGGCACCTCTGTGCCCAACAAAGCATTTCCAGAGGCTGGGGGAGGCTACTCCTCCCCTGCCTTCACACCATTTTCCAAAGGGAGAGGGTGTCACACCCTCTCTCAGAGGAAGTTCTTTGTTCTGCCATCCTGGGCCAGGCCTGGCTGGACCCCAGGAGGGCAGATGCCTGTCTGAGGGGTTGGCAGCAGCTGCAGTGAAACCCCAGGAAGGGCAGTTTGGCAGTACCAGGGTCTGTGCTACAGACCACTGGGATCATGGGATTGTGCCAACTATGCCAGGATGGCATAGAGGGGGCAATTCCATGATCATAGACATGTTACATGGCCATATTCGGAGTTACCATTGTGAAGCTACATATAGGTAGTGACCTATATGTAGTGCACGCGTGTAATGGTGTCCCCGCACTCACAAAGTTCAGGGAATTGGCTCTGAACAATGTGGGGGCACCTTGGCTAGTGCCAGGGTGCCCTCACACTAAGTAACTTTGCACCTAACCTTTACCAGGTAAAGGTTAGACATATAGGTGACTTATAAGTTACTTAAGTGCAGTGTAAAATGGCTGTGAAATAACGTGGACGTTATTTCACTCAGGCTGCAGTGGCAGGCCTGTGTAAGAATTGTCAGAGCTCCCTATGGGTGACAAAAGAAATGCTGCAGCCCATAGGGATCTCCTGGAACCCCAATACCCTGGGTACCTCAGTACCATATACTAGGGAATTATAAGGGTGTTCCAGTAAGCCAATGTAAATTGGTAAAAATGGTCACTAGCCTGTTAGTGACAATTTGGAAAGAAATGAGAGAGCATAACCACTGAGGTTCTGATTAGCAGAGCCTCAGTGAGACAGTTAGTCACTACACAGGTAACACATTCAGGCACACTTATGAGCACTGGGGCCCTGGGTTACCAGGGTCCCAGTGACACATACAACTAAAACAACTTATATACAGTGAAAAATGGGGGTAACATGCCAGGCAAGATGGTACTTTCCTACACTCCACTTCGTAGTGCCTGTTCTGGCACTTCTGCGGGTGCTGCCTGCTTCTGAGAGGGCTCCTTGTCTTGCTCGACGCCCCCTCTCTCCCCAAATGCAATTGGCGACATCCTGGTCCCTCCTGAGCCACAGCAGCATCCAAAAACCCTAACCGCACGATTTGCAGCTAGCAAGGCTTGTTGGCGGTCTTTCTTCAGGAAAACACTTCTGCACGAATCTCCACGGCGTGGGGGATCCATCCTCCAAAGGGGAAGTCTCTAGCCCTTGTCGTTCCTGCAGAACCTTCAGCTTCTACTGTCCAGTAGCAGCTTCTTTGCACCCACAGCTGGCATTTCCTGGGCATCTGCCCATCTCCGACTTGCTTGTGACTTTTGGACTTGGTCCTCTTGTTCCACAGGTACCCTCGACTGGAAATCCATCGTTGTTGCATTGCTGGTTTGTGTCTTTCCTGCAGAATTCCCCTATCACGACTTCTATGTCCTTTGGGGAACTTTAGTGCACTTTGCACTCACTTTTCAGGGTCTTGGGGTGGGCTATTTTTCTAACCCTTACTATTTTCTAATAGTCCCAGCGACCCTCTACAAGGTCACATAGGTTTGGGGTCCACTCGTGGTTCGCATTCCACTTTTGGAGTATATGGTTTGTGTTGCCCCTATCCCTATGTGTCTCCATTGCATCCTATTGTAACTATACATTGTTTGCACTGTTTTCTAATACTATTACTGCATATTTTGGTATTGTGTACATATATCTTGTGTATATTTGCTATCCTCATACTGAGGGTACTCACTGAGATACTTTTGGCATATTGTCATAAAAATAAAGTACCTTTATTTTTAGTATATCTGTGTATTGTGTTTTCTTATGATATTGTGCATATGACACTAGTGGTACTGTAGGAGCTTCACTCGTCTCCTAGTTCAGCCTAAGCTGCTCTGCTAAGCTACCATTATCTATCAGCCTAAGCTGCTAGACACCCTATACACTAATAAGGGATAACTGGGCCTGGTGCAAGGTGTAAGTACCCCTTGGTACTCACTACAAGCCAGTCCAGCCTCCTACAATACCCCACCCTAAGACCCTGAAAAGTAGGAGTAAAGTTACCCTACTTCCCCAGAAAGACAGTAAAGTTGAGATAGGGGATTCTGCAAAGACAACGACTGGAAAACACTGAAGACTGATTCCTGGACCTGAGGACCTGTAAAGAAAGGGGTTCAAGTCCAAGAGTCACGCAAGTGTCCGGGGGGGCAGGAGCCCACTAAACCCTGGACGAAGGTGCAAAAGGGCTGCCTCCGGGTGGAAGAAGACAAAGATTCTGCAGCAACGGAAGGTGCCAGGAACTTCTCCTTTGGTCAGATGTCCCACGGCGTGCTGGAGGATGCAGAGTTGTTTCCACACAGAAAGACCGCAAACAAGCCTTGCTAGCTGGAAAGCTGCGGTTGAGGATTTTGGGTGCTGCCTGGGCCCCGGAAGGACCAGGAGGTCGCTCCATGGAGGAGGAGACAGAGGGGGCGCTCAGCAACACAGAGAGCCCACGCAGAAGCAGGCAGCACCCGCAGAAGCACCTGAGCAGGCACTTAGAAGATCTGAGGACGACGGTCGTCTCAGAACAACAAAAGAGGTTCCCACGACGTCAGAGTCCAACTCAGCGAGTTGGGCAATGCAGGACGGAGTTCTGGGGACCTGGGCTAGGCTGTGCACAAAGGAAGTCTTGCAGAAGCCCGATCAGCTGCAGTTCACAGGATTACTCTCTGGCTTGGGGAGGCAAGGACTTACCTCCACCAAATTTGGACAGAAGGGCCACTGGACTGTCGAAGACACTTGTACCCAACTCCTGTGTTCCAGGGACCACGCTCGTCAGGATGAGAGGGGACCCAGAGGACCGGTGATGCAGACGTTTGGTGCCTGCGTTGGCAGGGGGAAGATTCCGTCGACCCACAGGAGATTTCTTCTTGGCTTCCAGTGCAGGGTGAAGGCAGACAGCCCTCAGAGCATGCACTACAAGGAAACAGTCGAAAAAAGCAGGCAGGATGAGGTGCTACAATGTTGCTGGTAGTCCTCTTGCTACTTTGTTGTGGTTATCCAGGTGTCCTGGAGCAGTCAGCAGTCGATCCTTGGCAGAAGTCAAAGAGGGAAGTGCAGAGGAACTCTGGTGTGCTCTTGCATTCGTTATCTGGTGAGATGCCCACAGGAGAGACCCTAAATAGCCCAGAGAGGAGGATTGGCTACAGAGAAAGGTAAGCACCTATCAGGAGAGGTCTCTGACGTCACCTTCCGGCACTGGCCACTCAGAGCTGTCCATTGTGCCCTCACACCTCTGCATCCAGGATGGCAGAGGTCTGGGACACACTGGAGGTGCTCTGGGCTCCTCCCCTAGGAGGTGCTAGTCAGGGGAGTAGTCACTCCCCTTTCCTTTGTCCAGTTTCGCGCCAGAGCAGGGCTGGAGGGATCCCTGAACCGGTGTAGACTGGCTTATGCAAGGAGGGCACCATCTGTGCCCTTCAAAGCACTTCCAGAGGCCAGGAGAGGCTACTCCTCCCAGGCCCTTCACACCTATTTCCAAAGGGAGAGGTTGTAACACTCTCTCTCAGAGGAAATCCTTTGTTCTGTCTTCCTGGGACTGGGCTGCCCAGGCCCCAGGGGGGCAGAAACCTGTCTGAGGGGTTGGCAGCAGCAGTATCTGCACAGAAGACCCCGGAAAGTTAGTTTGGGAGTACCCAGGCTCTATGCTGGAGACCCGGGGATGCATGGAATTGTCCCCCCAATACCAGAATGGTATTGGGGTGACAATTCCATGATCCTAGACATGTTACATGGCCATGTTCGGAGTTACCATTGTGACGCTACAAATAGGTATTGACCTATATGTAGTGCACGTGTGTAATGGTGTCCCGCACTCACAAAGTCCGGGGAATTTGCCGTGAACAATGTGGGGGCACCTTGGCTAGTGCCATGGTGCCCACACACTAAGTAACTTTGCACCTAACCTTACCTAAGTGAGGGTTAGACATTTAGATGACTTATAAGTTACTTAAGTGCAGTGTAAAATGACTGTGAAATAACGTGGACGTTATTTCACTCAGGCTGCAGTGGCAGTCCTGTGTAAGAATTGTCTGAGCTCCCTATGGGTGGCAAAAGAAATGTTGCAGCCCATAGGGATCTCCTGGAACCCCAATACCCTGGGTACCTAGGTACCATATACTAGGGAATTATAAGGGTGTTCCAGTGTGCCAGTCAGAATTGGTAAAATTAGTCATTAGGCTGCAGTGACCATTTTAAAAGCAGAGAGAGCATAAACACTGAGGTTCTGGTTAGCAGAGCCTCAGTGATACAGTTAGGCACCACACAGGGAACACATACAGGGCATACTTTATGAGCACTGGGTTCCTGACTAGCAGTATCCCAGTGACACATAAGCAAAAACAAACATACATACAGTAAAAATGGGGGTAACATGCCAAGCAAGATGGTACTTTCCTACAGCTACTCACCCCTGTGAGGAATGCCAGGACAAGGGCAGAAGAACGTTATAATGAGGTACATGGGCGAACCAGAAGGATCATAGAAATAACTTTTGGCCTCCCGAAGGCCAGGTTTCGGTCCTTCCATCTGACAGGTGGATCCTGTGAGAAAGTAGCCTCTTTCTAGCCTTGTTACCCCCACTTTGGGCCTGTTTGTGAGTGTATGTCAGGGTGTTTTCACTGTCTCACTGGTATCCTGCTTGCCAGGGCCCAGTGCTCATAGTGAAAACCCTATGTTTTCAGTATGTTTGTTATGTGTCACTGGGACCCTGCTAGTCAGCACCCCAGTGCTCATAAGTTTGTGACCTATAGGTATGTGTTCCCTGTGTGATGCCTAACTGTCTCACTGAGGCTCTGCTAACCAGAACCTCAGTGGTTATGCTCTCTTTTTACAAATTGTCACTAACAGGCTAGTGACCAATTTTACCAATTTACATTGGCCTACTGGAACACCCTTATAATTCCCTAGTATATGGTACTGAGGTACCCAGGGTATTGGGGTTCCAGGAGATCCCTATGGGCTGCAGCATTTCTTTTGCCACCCATAGGGAGCTCTGACAATTCTTACACAGGCCTGCCACTGCAGCCTGAGTGAAATAACGTCCATGTTATTTCACAGCCATTTTACACTGCACTTAAGTAACTTATAAGTCACCTATATGTCTAACCTTTACCTGGTAAAGGTTGGGTGCTAAGTTACTTAGTGTGTGGGCACCCTGGCACTAGCCAAGGTGCCCCCACATTGTTCAGGGCCAATTCCCCAGACTTTGTGAGTGCGGGGACACCATTACACGCGTGCACTACATATAGGTCACTACCTATATGTAGCTTCACAATGGTAACTCCGAATATGGCCATGTAATATGTCTATGATCATGGAATTGCCCCCTCTATACCATCCTGGCATAGTTGGCACAATCCCATGATCCCAGTGGTCTGTAGCACAGATCCTGGTACTGCCAAACTGCCTTTCCCGGGGTTTCACTGCAGCTGCTGCTGCTGCCAACCCCTCAGACAGGCATCTGGCCTCCTGGGGTCCAGCCAGGCCTGGCCCAGGATGGCAGAACAAAGGACTTCCTCTGAGAGAGGGTGTTACACCCTCTCCCTTTGGAAAATGGTGTAAAGGCAGGGGAGGAGTATCCTCCCCCAGCCTCTGGAAATGCTTTCATGGGCACTTTTGGTGCCCATTTCTGCATAAGCCAGTCTACACCGGTTCAGGGACCCTTTAGCCCTGCTCTGGCGCGAAACTGGACAAAGGAAAGGGGAGTGACCACTCCCCTGACCTGTACCTCCCCTGGGAGGTGTCCAGAGCTCCTCCAGTGTGCTCCAGACCTCTGCCATCTTGGAAACAGAGGTGCTGCTGGCACACTGGACTGCTCTGAGTGGCCAGTGCCACCAGGTGACGTCAGAGACTCCTTGTGATAGGCTCCTTCAGGTGTTGCTAGCCTATCCTCTCTCCTAGGTAGCCAAACCTCTTTTCTGGCTATTTAGGGTCTCTGTCTCTTGGGATTCCTCAGATAACTAATGCAAGAGCTCATCCGAGTTCCTCTGCATCTCTCTCTTCACCTTCTGCCAAGGAATCGACTGCTGACCGCGCTGGAAGCCTGCAAAACTGCAACATAGTAGCAAAGACGACTACTGCAACTCTGTAACGCTGATCCTGCCGCCTTCTCGACTGTTTTCCTGGTGGTGCATGCTGTGGGGGTAGTCTGCCTCCTCTCTGCACTAGAAGCTCCGAAGAAATCTCCCGTGGGTCGACGGAATCGTCCCCCTGCAACCGCAGGCACCAAAAAGCTGCATTACCGGTCCCTTGGGTCTCCTCTCAGCACGACGAGCGAGGTCCCTCGAATCCAGCAACTCTGTCCAAGTGACTCCCACAGTCCAGTGACTCTTCAGTCCAAGTTTGGTGGAGGTAAGTCCTTGCCTCCCCAAGCCAGACTGCATTGCTGGGAACCACGACTTTTGCAGCTACTCCAGCCTCCGTGCACTTCCGGCGGAAATCCTTTGTGCACAGTCCAGCCTGGGTCCACGGCACTCTAACCTGCATTGCACGACCTCCTAAGTTGTTCTCCGGCGATGTGGGACTTCTTTGTGCGACTTCAGGTGAGCACCGTTTCACGCATCCTCGTAGTGCCTGTTTCTGGCACTTCTCCGGATGCTACCTGCTGCTGAGAGGGCTCCTTGTCTTGCTCGACGTCCCCTCTCTCTCCAGACACAATTTGCGACATCTTGGTCCTTCGTGGGCCACAGCAGCATCCAAAAACGCTTACCGCACGATTTGCAGCTAGCAAGGCTTGTTGGCATTCTTTCGGCGGGAAAACACTTCTGCACAACTCTTCAAGGCGAGAGGGATATGTCCTCCAAAGGGGAAGTCTCTAGCCCTTTGCGTTCCTGCAGAAACCTCAGCTTCTTCTGTCCAGTAGAAGCTTCTTTGCACCCACAGCTGGCATTCCCTGGGCATCTGCCCATCTCCGACTTGCTTGTGACTTTTGGACTTGGTCCCCTTGTTCCACAGGTACCCTCGACTGGAAATCCATTGTTGTTGCATTGCTGGTTTGTGTCTTTCCTGCAGAATTCCCCTATCACGACTTCTATGTCCTTTGGGGAACTTTAGTGCACTTTGCACTCACTTTTCAGGGTCTTGGGGTGGGCTATTTTCCTAACCCTCACTATTTTCTAATAGTCCCAGCGACCCTCTACAAGGTCACATAGGTTTGGGGTCCATTCGTGGTTCGCATTCCACTTTTGGAGTATATGGTTTGTGTTGCCCCTATCCCTATGTGTCCCCATTGCATCCTATTGTAACTATACATTGTTTGCACTGTTTTCTAAGACTATACTGCATATTTCTGGTATTGTGTATATATATCTTGTGTATATTTCCTATCCTCTCACTGAGGGTACACTCTGAGATACTTTGGCATATTGTCATAAAAAAAAAGTACCTTTATTTTTAGTATAACTGTGTATTGTGTTTTCTTATGATATTGTGCATATGACACTAAGTGGTACTGTGGGAGCTTCACTCGTCTCCTAGTTCAGCCTAAGCTGCTCTGCTAAGCTACCATTATCTATCAGCCTATGCTGCTAGACACCCTATACACTAATAAGGGATAATTGGGCCTGGTGCAAGGTGCAAGTACCCCTAGGTACTCACTACAAGCCAGTCCAGCCTCCTACAGATCCCTGTGCTACTCACCCAAGAAGGTCTGCCAGATAATAGTGGCATGCTGCATGTTGCACAACCTTGCCTTGAGACACCATGTAACTTTTCGGCAGGAGGAGGAGGCTGGAGATGCCCGTGTGGCAGCACTGGACCCTGTGGACAGTGAGGATGAGGAGGAAGAGGATGAGGATGAGGACAACAGAACAGCAGTGATCAGACAGTACTTCCAATGACACAGGTAAGACAGTGATACTTCAAATTTCATTGTCATTATTTTGAAATTGTTGGGCACTGGCATGCTATTATTCCCCACTTCTATGCCCACTTACTGTACCCTTTGCTAATTCATTTTATAGATGTTGGTGCCTCACAGTAGCTCCTGGTGTGATCACTGCAGCCAACTACAGATCTTTCATATGTGCTCATTTATGTACAGTTGATTTGCAATGTTTGTAAATGGTTAAATATATACATACTTAAATAATGTGACATACTCCATACTTCTATTTGTTTCGAGGGTGTTTATTTAAGTGCTAAGATATTGAGGGGTAAGTGCAATGGGATAGGGTGATGATGGAGGAAATTCCAGGGTAGAGTTCCAGTCTGTAGCACTGTTGCATTGTCCAAGGGGACATAGGAAGGGGAGCAATGGCAGTTCAAGGTGGACAGGGTGACAGAGTAGAAAACAAGGGTGACAATCAGGAGAGTCTCATTTCCTGGTGGGGGTCTTGGCAATAGTCTCTGGCTTATGCCTGGATCGCAGGGAACATTTGCGGGGTGGTTCTCCTTCTGCAGGGGGAGGGGTGCTGGTGGCCTGTTGCTGTGGTGGGGCCTCCTGTCCACTAGCGGCAGCGGAGGTGGAAGGCAGTTCAGATGTCTGGCTAGTGTCAGGGGCCCGCTGTTGTGAGACTGCCTCCCTCATAATGTTGGCCATGTCTGCCAGCACCCCTGCTATGGAGATCAGGGTGGTGTTGATGGCCTGCAAGTCCTCCCTGATCCCCTGGTACTGTCCCTCCAGCAGCCACCTGTTCTGCACATTATCCAGGATGTGGCCCATCGTGTCCTGGGAATGTTGATATGCTCCCAGGATCTCGTTGAGTGCCTCCTGGATAGTTGGTTCCCTGGGCCTGTCCTCCCCCTGGCGCACAGAACTCCTCCCAGTTTCCCTGCTGGCCTGTGCCTCTGCCCCCTGAACCGTGTGCCCACTGCCACTGACCCCAGGTCCCTGATTGTCTTAGGTATGAGGTGTGCCCTGGGGACCCTGTAGAGGTGGACACACTGCTGATTGACGTGCCCTGGGGACAGAGGTGTGGGTACCCTGGGTGGGTGCTGTGGTGGTGTTTCCAGATGGGGGAGGCTCTGTGGTTGTCTGTGACTGGGCTTGGGTAACCGACTGTCCAGAGGTCCCTGATGGGCCAGGTTGGTCATCCAGATCCAGGCGACCAGAGTTGCTGCTATCACTGTGGGCCTCTTCTGTGGGAGGACTGAATATTGCTGGCACCTCCTCTCCGCTGACATTGGCTGGGATACCTGTGGGGATGTAAATGCTGTGTTATTGTTTCTGTGTGTGACATATTGTGCATCGGTGGGTTGCCCTCTTTGGTTGTATTTGCCCTGGCAGCTTTCACCTGTGTAAGTTTGTATGTGGTGGGCTAGCTGATTCTCTCTAGTGTGCAAGCTTTAGTGATAGGTGTCCAAGCAGGCTGTGAGTGGTGTGCATGCATTGGTAGAGCATGCATGGCTTGGCACTGGGATGAGTGAGATGTGATGGTGGGGTATGTGGGACGTGGTGGAGTGATGGGATTGAGGGAGGGGATGGGGTATGTGTTGGCATGAAGATGGGGGGCAGTAGTAGTATAGAGTTGACTTATCAGAGTCCAGTCCTCCTCCTACTCCGGCCATGCCCTCAGGAGGCATGATTGCCAAGACTTGCTCCTCCCACGTTGTTAGTTGTGGGGAAGGAGGTGGAGGTCCACCACCAGTCCTCTGTACAGCGAGCAGGTGTCTTGCTGCAATGGAACGTACCTTCCCCCGTAGGTTGTTCCACATCCTCCTGTTGTCATCCCTTGTTCTTGGGTGCTGACCCACAGCGTTGACTCTGTCCACGATTCTCCGCCATAGCTCCATCTTCCTGGCTATTGATATCTGCTGCATCTGTGCTCCAAATAGCTGTGGCTCTACCCTGATGATTTCCTCCACCATGACCCTTAGCTCCTCCTCTGAGAATCTGGGGTGCCTTTGTGGTGCCATGGGTGTTGTGTGAGTTGTGTAAGTGAGGGTGTTTGATGTGGGGTTCGTGGGTAATGTAGGAAAGTACCATCTTGCCTGGCATGTTACCCCCATTTTTCACTGTATATATGTTGTTTTAGTTGTATGTGTCACTGGGACCCTGGTAACCCAGGGCCCCAGTGCTCATAATTGTGCCTGAATGTGTTACCTGTGTAGTGACTAACTGTCTCACTGAGGCTCTGCTAATCAGAACCTCAGTGGTTATGCTCTCTCATTTCTTTCCAAATTGTCACTGACAGGCTAGTGACCATTTTTACCAATTTACATTGGCTTACTGGAACACCCTTATAATTCCCTAGTATATGGTACTGAGGTACCCAGGGTATTGGGGTTCCAGGAGATCCCTATGGGCTGCAGCATTTCTTTTGCCACCCGTAGGGAGCTCTGACAATTCTTACACAGGCCTGCCACTGCAGCCTGAGTGAAATAACGTCCACGTTATTTCACAGCCATTTTACACTGCACTTAAGTAACTTATAAGTCACCTATATGTCTAACCTTTACCTGGTAAAGGTTAGGTGCAAAGTTACTTAGTGTGAGGGCACCCTGGCACTAGCCAAGGTGCCCCCACATTGTTCAGAGCCAATTCACTGAACTTTGTGAGTGCTGGGACACCATTACACGCGTGCACTACATATAGGTCACTACCTATATGTAGCTTCACCATGGTAACTCCGAATATGGCCATGTAACATGTCTATGATCATGGAATTGCCCCCTCTATGCCATCCTGGCATTGTTGGTACAATTCCATGATCCCAGTGGTCTGTAGCACAGACCCTGGTACTGCCAGACTGCCCTTCCTGGGGTTTCTCTGCAGCTGCTGCTGCTGCCAACCCCTCAGACAGGCAGCTGCCCTCCTGGGGTCCAGCCAGGCCTGGCCCAGGATGGCAGAACAAAGAACTTCCTCTGAGAGAGGGTGTGACACCCTCTCCCTTTGGAAAATGGTGTGAAGGCAGGGGAGGAGTAGCCTCCCCCAGCCTCTGGAAATGCTTTGTTGGGCACAGATGTGCCCAATTCTGCATAAGCCAGTCTACACCGGTTCAGGGACCCCTTAGCCCCTGCTCTGGCGCGAAACTGGACAAAGGAAAGGGGAGTGACCACTCCCCTGACCTGCACCTCCCCTGGGAGGTGTCCAGAGCTCCTCCAGTGTGCTCCAGACCTCTGCCATCTTGGAAACAGAGGTGCTGCTGGCACACTGGACTGCTCTGAGTGGCCAGTGCTACCAGGTGACGTCAGAGACTCCTGCTGATAGGCTCCTTCAGGTGTTAGTAGCCTTTCCTCTCTCCTAGGTAGCCAAACCCTCTTTTCTGGCTATTTAGGGTCTCTGTCTCTGGGGAAACTTTAGATAACGAATGCATGAGCTCAGCCGAGTTCCTCTGCATCTCCCTCTTCACCTTCTGATAAGGAATCGACCGCTGACCGCGCTGGAAGCCTGCAAACCTGCAACATAGTAGCAAAGACGACTACTGCAACTCTGTAACGCTGATCCTGCCGCCTTCTCGACTGTTTTCCTGCTTGTGCATGCTGTGGGGGTAGTCTGCCTCCTCTCTGCACCAGAAGCTCCGAAGAAATCTCCCGTGGGTCGACGGAATCTTCCCCCTGCAACCGCAGGCACCAAAAAGCTGCATTATCGGTCCCTTGGGTCTCCTCTCAGCACGACGAGCGAAGTCCCTCGAATCCAGCGACACCGTCCAAGTGACCCCCACAGTCCAGTGACTCTTCAGCCCAAGTTTGGTGGAGGTAAGTCCTTGCCTCACCTCGCTGGGCTGCATTGCTGGGAACCGCGACTTTGCAAGCTACTCCGGCCCCTGTGCACTTCCGGCGGAAATCCTTCGTGCACAGCCAAGCCTGGGTCCACGGCACTCTAACCTGCATTGCACAACTTTCTAAGTTGGTCTCCGGCGACGTGGGACTCCTTTGTGCAACTTCGGCGAGCACCGTTTCATGCATCCTCGTAGTGCCTGTTTCTGGCACTTCTCCGGGTGCTACCTGCTTCAGTGAGGGCTCTTTGTCTTGCTCGACGTCCCCTCTCTCTGCAGGTCCAATTTGCGACCTCCTGGTCCCTCCTGGGCCCCAGCAGCGTCCAAAAACGTCAAACGCACGATTTGCGTGTAGCAAGGCTTGTTGGCGTCCATCCGGCGGCAAAACACTTCTGCACGACTCTCCAAGGCGTGGGGGATCCATCCTCCAAAGGGGAAGTCTCTAGCCCTTGTCGTTCCTGCAGTATTCACAGTTCTTCAGCCTAGTAAGAGCTTCTTTGCACCAACCGCTGGCATTTCTTGGGCATCTGCCCATCTCCGAGTTGCTTGTGACTTTTGGACTTGGTCCCCTTGTTTCACAGGTACCCTCAGTCAGGAATCCATCGTTGTTGCATTGCTGATTTGTGTTTTCCTTGCATTTTCCCTCTAACACGACTATTTTGTCCTTAGGGGAACTTTGGTGCACTTTGCACTCACTTTTCAGGGTCTTGGGGAGGGTTATTTTTCTAACTCTCACTATTTTCTAATAGTCCCATCGACCCTCTACAAGGTCACATAGGTTTGGGGTCCATTCGTGGTTCGCATTCCACTTTTGGAGTATATGGTTTGTGTTGCCCCTATCCCTATGTTTCCCCATTGCATCCTATTGTAACTATACATTGTTTGCACTGTTTTCTAAGACTATACTGCATATTTTTTCTATTGTGTATATATATCTTGTGTATATTTCCTATCCTCTCACTGAGGGTACACTCTAAGATACTTTGGCATATTGTCATAAAAATAAAGTACCTTTATTTTTAGTATAACTGTGTATTGTGTTTTCTTATGATATTGTGCATATGACACTGAGTGGTACTGTAGTAGCTTCACACGTCTCCTAGTTCAGCCTAAGCTGCTCTGCTAAGCTACCATTATCTATCAGCCTAAGCTGCTAGACACCCTATACACTAATAAGGGATAACTGGGCCTGGTGCAAGGTGCAAGTACCCCTTGGTACTCACTACAAGCCAGTCCAGCCTCCTACATTGGTTGTGCAGCGGTGGGATAAGTGCTTTGAGACTACTTACCACTCTTGTCATTGTACTTTTCATAAGAGAAAAATATACAAA
The DNA here is from genome assembly GCF_031143425.1 of Pleurodeles waltl. Classification (NCBI taxonomy): domain Eukaryota; kingdom Metazoa; phylum Chordata; class Amphibia; order Caudata; family Salamandridae; genus Pleurodeles; species Pleurodeles waltl. Next base: position 431,189,550 of record NC_090446.1, on the reverse strand, counting down.
ACAAGGTCAGTGTATATACACATAGCCAAAAAGTTTTGCATTTCCTCTTTTCACTCTTTTCTAAGTGCTGAAAAGTACTTCTAAACTTTCAAAAAGTTCTTAAAAGTTTAAAAAGTTTTTTTCTGTCTTTCCAAAAAGTTCTGAAAACTTTTTTCTCTTTGTCTATCACTTTAACTCTCTCTAAAAATGTCTGGCACAGGCCAAAAAGTTGAACTGTCCAAACTTGCATATGATCACCTTAGCTGGAAAGGAGCAAGGAGTCTCTGCATAGAGAGAGGTTTGAGTGTAGGGAAGAATCCTTCCTTAGAACTGTTAATTAATATGCTTAGAGTACAGGATAAGGCCATAAGTGCCCAATCTGTAGAAAAAGTAGCTAATGGTTCTCAATCTGATCCAGGGACTCCCCCAGGAAAAGGTTCAGGAAAGAAACTTCTCAGCCTGCATATTACTAGACAGTCTAGCATAGTTGGTACAGAGGTTGAATCACATCATACTGATGATGTGCTCTCACATTATGCTGGTAGCCAAGCTGTTAGGGTGCCCTTGGTAAGGGACAGGTCTCCTTCTGTTCATTCCCATCATACCTCTGTATCTAGAAATGTCCCCCCCACCCACCCTGATGACAGATTGTTAGAAAGGGAGCTCAATAGATTGAGAGTGGAGCAAACCAGACTGAAGCTCAAGAAGCAACAGCTGGATTTGGATAGACAGTCTTTAGAAATAGAGAGGGAAAGACAGAAGATGGGTTTAGATACCCATGGTGGCAGCAGCAGTATTCCCCATAGTCATCCTGCAAAAGAGCATGATTCCAGGAATCTGCATAAGATAGTTCCCCCTTATAAGGAGGGGGATGACATTAACAAGTGGTTTGCTGCACTTGAGAGGGCCTGTGCTGTACAGGATGTCCCTCAAAAGCAGTGGGCTGCTATCCTATGGCTATCATTTACTGGAAAAGGTAGGGATAGGCTCCTTACTATAAAAGAAAATGATGCTAACAATTTCCAAGTTCTTAAGAATGCACTCCTGGATGGTTATGGCTTAACCACTGAACAGTACAGGATAAAGTTCAGAGATACCAAAAAGGAGTCTTCACAAGACTGGGTTGATTTCATTGACCAGGCAGTGAAGGCCTTGGAGGGGTGGTTACATGGCAGTAAAGTTACTGATTATGACAGCCTGTATAACTTGATCCTGAGAGAGCATATTCTTAATAATTGTGTGTCTGATTTGTTGCACCAGTACTTGGTGGACTCTGATCTGACCTCTCCCCAAGAATTGGGAAAGAAGGCAGACAAATGGGTCAGAACAAGAGTGAACAGAAAAGTTCATACAGGGGGTGACAAAGATGGCAACAAAAAGAAGGATGGTAAGTCTTCTGACAAGGGTGGGGACAAATCTAAAAATGAGTCTTCATCAGGCCCACAAAAACACTCTGGTGGGGGTGGTGGGCCCAAATCCTCCTTTAATCAGAACAAGGAAAAGAAACCATGGTGCTATTTATGTAAAATAAAAGGCCATTGGACAACAGATCCCAGTTGTCCAAAGAAAGGCACCACAGCTCCTACCACTACAACCCCTACTGCTACACCTAGAGTCCCTACTAATAGCAGTGGTGGTGGGAGCAAACCTACTAATAGCCAATCCAAGGGAGTAGCTGGGCTCACTTTTGGTAATTTAGTTGGGGTTGGTCTGATTAGGGAGACCACAGAGGCTACTTTAGTCTCTGAAGGGGCTATTGACTTAGCCACTTTGGTTGCTTGCCCCCATAACTTGGAGAAGTACAAGCAACTAACCCTAATAAATGGTGTTGAGGTCCAGGCCTACAGGGACACAGGTGCCAGTGTCACAATGGTGATTGAGAAACTGGTGCACCCTGAACAACACATACTTGGACACCAGTACCAAGTAACCGATGCTCACAACATAACACAAAGCCACCCCATGGCTGTTGTAAATCTCAACTGGGGGGGGGTATCTGGTCCAAAGAAAGTTGTGGTAGCTTCAGATTTACCTGTAGACTGTCTATTAGGGAATGATTTGGAGACATCAGCTTGGTCAGATGTGGAGTTGGAGGCCCATGCAGCAATGCTGGGCATCCCAGGGCATATTTTTGCTTTGACAAGGGCTCAGGCCAAAAAGCAAAAAGGACAGGGAAGCTTGGATCCTGGAACAATGGACCAAGTGCTCCCTAAAGCTAGGGCTAGTAGAAGCAAACCACTTCCTACTATCCCTCCCTCTACAGTGGATTCTACTTCTGAGGAAGAAGAATTCCCTCCCTGTGCAGAACCTACACCAGAGGAGCTGGAAGCAGACACTGCTGAGCTTTTGGGTGAAGGGGGGCCTGCCAGAGAGGAGCTGAGTGTGGCACAGCAAACCTGTCCCACATTAGAGGGTCTCAGACAGCAAGCTGTCAAACAGGCTAATGGGGATGTCAGTGACTCACACAGAGTTTACTGGGAGGACAACCTCTTGTACACTGAGCATAGGGATCCTAAACCTGGAGCTGCCAGGAGATTAGTGATTCCTCAGGAGTACAGAAAGTTCCTCCTAACACTGGCACATGACATTCCCTTAGCTGGGCACCTGGGTCAAATGAAAACTTGGGACAGATTGGTACCACTGTTTCATTGGCCTAGGATGTCTGAGGACACAAAAGAATTTTGTAAGTCCTGTGAAACTTGTCAAGCCAGTGGCAAAACAGGTGGCACTCCAAAGGCACCCCTTATCCCACTGCCTGTGGTTGGGGTTCCCTTTGAAAGGGTAGGGGTTGACATAGTTGGCCCCCTTGACCCTCCTACTGCTTCAGGCAATAGGTTTATCTTGGTGGTAGTGGACCATGCCACAAGATATCCTGAAGCTATTCCTTTAAGGACCACTACAGCTCCTGCAGTGGCAAAGGCCCTCCTGGGAATATTTTCCAGGGTGGGCTTCCCAAAGGAAGTAGTATCAGACAGGGGAAGCAATTTCATGTCTGCATACTTAAAGGCCATGTGGAAGGAGTGTGGTGTAACTTACAAGTTCACAACACCCTATCATCCACAAACAAATGGACTGGTGGAGAGATTTAATAAAACTCTCAAAGGCATGATTATGGGACTCCCTGAAAAACTCCGCAGGAGATGGGATATCCTTCTACCATGCCTCCTTTTTGCCTACAGGGAGGTACCCCAGAAAGGAGTGGGCTTCAGCCCCTTTGAACTTCTTTTTGGACACCCTGTTAGGGGTCCACTCACACTTGTAAAGGAGGGTTGGGAACAACCTTTAAAAGCTCCTAAGCAGGATATTGTGGACTATGTACTTGGCCTCAGATCAAGGATGGCTGAGTACATGAAAAAGGGCAGTAAAAACCTTCAGGCCAGCCAAGAGCTCCAGAAGCAATGGCATGATCAGAAGGCTATTTTGGTTCAGTACCAACCAGGGCAGAACGTGTGGGTCTTGGAGCCTGTGGCCCCAAGAGCACTCCAAGATAAATGGAGTGGTCCACACACAATTGTTGAAAAGAAGGGTGAAGTCACCTACTTGGTTGACTTGGGCACTGCCAGGAGTCCCCTTAGGGTGCTCCATGTCAACCGCCTGAAACCCTACTATGACAGGGCTGATCTCACCCTGCTCATGGCAACAGATGAGGGACAGGAAGAAGACAGTGATCCTCTACCTGATCTCTTCTCTTCCACAGAACAAGATGCTCTTGTGGAAGGTGTAGTTTTGGCTGATTGTCTTACTGCTGAGCAGAAAGATAATTGCATAAATCTCCTAGGACAATTTTCAGAACTCTTCTCCATTGTGCCAGGCACCACTTCTTGGTGTGAGCACACTATAGATACTGGAGACAGTTTACCTGTCAAAAGTAAGATCTATAGGCAGCCTGACCATGTCAGGGACTGCATAAAGCAAGAAGTTCAGAAGATGTTGGAACTAGGAGTGGTTGAGCACTCTGACAGTCCATGGGCTTCTCCTGTGGTACTGGTACCAAAACCCAATTCTAAAGATGGAAAGAAGGAAATGAGGTTTTGTGTCGACTATAGAGGTCTCAACTTGGTAACCAAAACTGATGCTCACCCTATACCCAGGGCAGATGAGCTCATAGATACACTGGCATCTGCCAAGTATCTAAGCACTTTTGATTTGACTGCAGGGTATTGGCAGATCAAATTGTCAGAAGATGCTAAATCTAAGACTGCATTTTCTACCATTGGAGGACATTACCAGTTTACTGTAATGCCTTTTGGTCTGAAAAATGCACCTGCCACTTTTCAGAGGTTGGTGAACACAGTCCTGCAAGGGCTGGAAGCTTTCAGTGCAGCATATTTGGATGATATAGCTGTCTTTAGCTCCAGCTGGGATGATCACCTGGTCCACCTTTGGAAAGTTTTGGAGGCCCTGCAAAAGGCAGGCCTCACTATCAAGGCTTCAAAGTGCCAGATAGGGCAGGGTAAGGTGGTTTATCTGGGACACCTTGTTGGTGGGGAACAGATTGCACCACTTCAGGGGAAAATCCAAACTATTATTGATTGGGTTCCCCCTACCACTCAGACTCAGGTGAGAGCCTTCCTAGGCCTCACTGGGTATTACAGGAGGTTCATTAAGAACTATGGCTCCATTGCAGCCCCTCTTAATGACCTCACATCCAAGAAAATGCCTAAAAAGGTATTATGGACAGCAAACTGTCAGAAAGCTTTTGAGGAGCTGAAGCAGGCCATGTGCTCTGCACCTGTCCTGAAAAGCCCTTGTTACTCTAAAAAATTCTATGTCCAAACTGATGCATCTGAATTAGGAGTAGGGGCAGTCCTATCACAACTTAATTCTGAGGGCCAGGATCAACCTGTTGCTTTTATTAGTAGAAGGTTGACCCCTAGAGAAAAGCGTTGGTCTGCCATTGAGAGGGAGGCCTTTGCTGTGGTCTGGGCTCTGAAGAAGTTGAGGCCATACCTGTTTGGCACTCACTTCATTGTTCAGACAGACCACAAACCTCTACTTTGGCTAAAACAAATGAAAGGTGAAAATCCTAAATTGTTGAGGTGGTCCATATCCCTACACGGAATGGACTATACAGTGGAACATAGACCTGGGAGTAGCCACTCCAATGCAGATGGACTCTCCAGATATTTCCACTTAGACAATGAAGACTCATCAGGTAATGGCTAGTCTTATTGTCCTTCGTTTGGGGGGGGTTGTGTAGGAAAGTACCATCTTGCCTGGCATGTTACCCCCATTTTTCACTGTATATATGTTGTTTTAGTTGTATGTGTCACTGGGACCCTGGTAACCCAGGGCCCCAGTGCTCATAAGTGTGCCTGAATGTGTTACCTGTGTAGTGACTAACTGTCTCACTGAGGCTCTGCTAATCAGAACCTCAGTGGTTATGCTCTCTCATTTCTTTCCAAATTGTCACTGACAGGCTAGTGACCATTTTTACCAATTTACATTGGCTTACTGGAACACCCTTATACAGGGAGTGCAGAATTATTAGGCAAATGAGTATTTTGACCACATCATCCTCTTTATGCATGTTGTCTTACTCCAAGCTGTATAGGCTCGAAAGCCTACTACCAATTAAGCATATTAGGTGATGTGCATCTCTGTAATGAGAAGGGGTGTGGTCTAATGACATCAACACCCTATATCAGGTGTGCATAATTATTAGGCAACTTCCTTTCCTTTGGCAAAATGGGTCAAAAGAAGGACTTGACAGGCTCAGAAAAGTCAAAAATAGTGAGATATCTTGCAGAGGGATGCAGCACTCTTAAAATTGCAAAGCTTCTGAAGCGTGATCATCGAACAATCAAGCGTTTCATTCAAAATAGTCAACAGGGTCGCAAGAAGCGTGTGGAAAAACCAAGGCACAAAATAACTGCCCATGAACTGAGAAAAGTCAAGCGTGCAGCTGCCACAATGCCACTTGCCACCAGTTTGGCCATATTTCAGAGCTGCAACATCACTGGAGTGCCCAAAAGCACAAGGTGTGCAATACTCAGAGACATGGCCAAGGTAAGAAAGGCTGAAAGACGACCACCACTGAACAAGACACACAAGCTGAAACGTCAAGACTGGGCCAAGAAATATCTCAAGACTGATTTTTCTTAGGTTTCATGGACTGATGAAATGAGAGTGAGTCTTGATGGGCCAGATGGATGGGCCCGTGGCTGGACTGGTAAAGGGCAGAGAGCTCCAGTCCGACTCAGACGCCAGCAAGGTGGAGGTGGAGTACTGGTTTGGGCTGGTATCATCAAAGATGAGCTTGTGGGGCCTTTTCGGGTTGAGGATGGAGTCAAGCTCAACTCCCAGTCCTACTGCCAGTTCCTGGAAGACACCTTCTTCAAGCAGTGGTACAGGAAGAAGTCTGCATTCTTCAAGAAAAACATGATTTTCATGCAGGACAATGCTCCATCACACGCGTCCAAGTACTCCACAGCGTGGCTGGCAAGAAAGGGTATAAAAGAAGGAAATCTAATGACATGGCCTCCTTGTTCACCTGATCTGAACCCCATTGAGAACCTGTGGTCCATCATCAAATGTGAGATTTACAAGGAGGGAAAACAGTACACCTCTCTGAACAGTGTCTGGGAGGCTGTGGTTGCTGCTGCACGCAATGTTGATGGTGAACAGATCAAAACACTGACAGAATCCATGGATGGCAGGCTTTTGAGTGTCCTTGCAAAGAAAGGTGGCTATATTGGTCACTGATTTGTTTTTGTTTTGTTTTTGAATGTCAGAAATGTATATTTGTGAATGTTGAGATGTTATATTGGTTTCACTGGTAATAATAAATAATTGAAATGGGTATATATAGTTTGTTAAGTTGCCTAATAATTATGCACAGTGATAGTCACCTGCACACACAGATATCCCCCTAACATAGCTAAAACTAAAAACAAATTAAAAACTACTTCCAAAAATATTCAGCTTTGATATTAATGAGTTTTTTGGGTTCATTGAGAACATGGTTGTTGTTCAATAATAAAATTAATCCTCAAAAATACAACTTGCCTAATAATTCTGCACTTCCTGTAATTCCCTAGTATATGGTACTGAGGTACCCAGGGTATTGGGGTTCCAGGAGATCCCTATGGGCTGCAGCATTTCTTTTGCCACCCATAGGGAGCTCTGACAATTCTTACACAGGCCTGCCACTGCAGCCTGAGTGAAATAACGTCCACGTTATTTCACAGCCATTTTACACTGCACTTAAGTAACTTATAAGTCACCTATATGTCTAACCTTTACCTGGTAAAGGTTAGGTGCAAAGTTACTTAGTGTGAGGGCACCCTGGCACTAGCCAAGGTGCCCCCACATTGTTCAGAGCCAATTCACTGAACTTTGTGAGTGCGGGGACACCATTACACGCGTGCACTACATATAGGTCACTACCTATATGTAGCTTCACCATGGTAACTCCGAATATGGCCATGTAACATGTCTATGATCATGGAATTGCCCCCTCTATGCCATCCTGGCATTGTTGGTACAATTCCATGATCCCAGTGGTCTGTAGCACAGACCCTGGTACTGCCAGACTGCCCTTCCTGGGGTTTCTCTGCAGCTGCTGCTGCTGCCAACCCCTCAGACAGGCAGCTGCCCTCCTGGGGTCCAGCCAGGCCTGGCCCAGGATGGCAGAACAAAGAACTTCCTCTGAGAGAGGGTGTGACACCCTCTCCCTTTGGAAAATGGTGTGAAGGCAGGGGAGGAGTAGCCTCCCCCAGCCTCTGGAAATGCTTTGTTGGGCACAGATGTGCCCAATTCTGCATAAGCCAGTCTACACCGGTTCAGGGACCCCTTAGCCCCTGCTCTGGCGCGAAACTGGACAAAGGAAAGGGGAGTGACCACTCCCCTGACCTGCACCTCCCCTGGGAGGTGTCCAGAGCTCCTCCAGTGTGCTCCAGACCTCTGCCATCTTGGAAACAGAGGTGCTGCTGGCACACTGGACTGCTCTGAGTGGCCAGTGCCACCAGGTGACGTCAGAGACTCCTGCTGATAGGCTCCTTCAGGTGTTAGTAGCCTTTCCTCTCTCCTAGGTAGCCAAACCCTCTTTTCTGGCTATTTAGGGTCTCTGTCTCTGGGGAAACTTTAGATAACGAATGCATGAGCTCAGCCGAGTTCCTCTGCATCTCCCTCTTCACCTTCTGATAAGGAATCGACCGCTGACCGCGCTGGAAGCCTGCAAACCTGCAACATAGTAGCAAAGACGACTACTGCAACTCTGTAACGCTGATCCTGCCGCCTTCTCGACTGTTTTCCTGCTTGTGCATGCTGTGGGGGTAGTCTGCCTCCTCTCTGCACCAGAAGCTCCGAAGAAATCTCCCGTGGGTCGACGGAATCTTCCCCCTGCAACCGCAGGCACCAAAAAGCTGCATTACCGGTCCCTTGGGTCTCCTCTCAGCACGACGAGCGAAGTCCCTCGAATCCAGCGACACCGTCCAAGTGACCCCCACAGTCCAGTGACTCTTCAGCCCAAGTTTGGTGGAGGTAAGTCCTTGCCTCACCTCGCTGGGCTGCATTGCTGGGAACCGCGACTTTGCAAGCTACTCCGGCCCCTGTGCACTTCCGGCGGAAATCCTTCGTGCACAGCCAAGCCTGGGTCCACGGCACTCTAACCTGCATTGCACGACTTTCTAAGTTGGTCTCCGGCGACGTGGGACTCCTTTGTGCAACTTCGGCGAGCACCGTTTCATGCATCCTCGTAGTGCCTGTTTCTGGCACTTCTCCGGGTGCTACCTGCTTCAGTGAGGGCTCTTTGTCTTGCTCGACGTCCCCTCTCTCTGCAGGTCCAATTTGCGACCTCCTGGTCCCTCCTGGGCCCCAGCAGCGTCCAAAAACGCCAAACGCACGATTTGCGTGTAGCAAGGCTTGTTGGCGTCCATCCGGCGGCAAAACACTTCTGCACGACTCTCCAAGGCGTGGGGGATCCATCCTCCAAAGGGGAAGTCTCTAGCCCTTGTCGTTCCTGCAGTATTCACAGTTCTTCAGCCTAGTAAGAGCTTCTTTGCACCAACCGCTGGCATTTCTTGGGCATCTGCCCATCTCCGAGTTGCTTGTGACTTTTGGACTTGGTCCCCTTGTTTCACAGGTACCCTCAGTCAGGAATCCATCGTTGTTGCATTGCTGATTTGTGTTTTCCTTGCATTTTCCCTCTAACACGACTATTTTGTCCTTAGGGGAACTTTGGTGCACTTTGCACTCACTTTTCAGGGTCTTGGGGAGGGTTATTTTTCTAACTCTCACTATTTTCTAATAGTCCCAGCGACCCTCTACAAGGTCACATAGGTTTGGGGTCCATTCGTGGTTCGCATTCCACTTTTGGAGTATATGGTTTGTGTTGCCCCTATCCCTATGTTTCCCCATTGCATCCTATTGTAACTATACATTGTTTGCACTGTTTTCTAAGACTATACTGCATATTTTTTCTATTGTGTATATATATCTTGTGTATATTTCCTATCCTCTCACTGAGGGTACACTCTAAGATACTTTGGCATATTGTCATAAAAATAAAGTACCTTTATTTTTAGTATAACTGTGTATTGTGTTTTCTTATGATATTGTGCATATGACACTGAGTGGTACTGTAGTAGCTTCACACGTCTCCTAGTTCAGCCTAAGCTGCTCTGCTAAGCTACCATTATCTATCAGCCTAAGCTGCTAGACACCCTATACACTAATAAGGGATAACTGGGCCTGGTGCAAGGTGCAAGTACCCCTTGGTACTCACTACAAGCCAGTCCAGCCTCCTACAGGTAATATATAGGTGTAGGTAGTGTGTGGCTCTGGTTTTGTCTGTGGTCGTGGTGTCTGTCTCGTGACAATGGTTTGTATTCGTAAAGGGTTGTGGGTAATGTGGGTGTGTGTTTTATAGTGGTGTGGGTGTGGTGTGTGTATGGGTGTCAGGTGTGTGTTGTTTGAATTGTCCAATGTAGTGTTGTTTTGTTTGTGTGTGTGTGTGTGTATTTTGAGCGCATCGGTATGTACTGCCAATGGTTTTCCACCATTAAATGTCCACTGTGGTGATTTGTGGGTCATAATGTGGTGGGCGTTGGTATGTTGGCGTAACAGTGTGGGTTTTGATACCGCCAGTTTATCATTGACCTTTGGACTGGCGGATTTGTGTATTTGGCTCAATAGTGTAGGATTGGTGTGTGTGTGACATAATATGGTGAACGGATATCCGCGGCGGTAAATTGGCGGCAGTCAGCATGGCGGTAAGTGGGACTTACCGCCAATGTCATAATGAGGGCCATAGACACAGATGCCTTAATTCATGCCGTGCAAGTCTCTACCAGAACAAACATCCAATGCCAGACAACTAGTGCCAATACCAACTACATCTCATCAACACATACCTGACTTACCTATAGTGTGCATATACATCTGCCTGATGCATTGGGTCACACACATAGGAATACAATATGATGGCCATCACATGCCATGTGCCAGACTTGTGAAAAGTGGCACCACACCAACTGTAGTGCCACCACACATGCACCACTCACTGACCCACAACACCATCATGTATGTAATATAAACAATACATGGACCACTATGGGACAGAGTAACTGTTAGACAGTGCAGATCATGGATGCTATAGTGGGACCCTGTAGGAGTATTTAGAACATCACTGACATTACATGCACTGTGCTATGGGACACATTTGCAAAGTAGCTGAGCCCCATCCCATAGCCTGCACTGTGCATGGGTTGACAGTACAAAATGATGGTTCGTGTATTGGAAGATAGGAGAGACACTGGTAGTAATGTAGATTGTCCAGAAACAATGGGAAACACACACTTTGACACCTGATGGCTGGCACACACATCAGTTGCAACTCAAGATCACTAAGGGACATATGTAAGAGCCTCTAGTGCCATTGTCATGGCCTGCACTGTATGCACAAGTTGGTGGATGACCACTCTTTTGTGACTTGACGCTACACTGGATATAGGGCCACCTCCCACAATGCACTTTGCGTGGAAGGGATGTGCAATGGATGTTGCCGTAGTTGTGTCACCACAAGATACATAGCATTATGATGCTGACTCAGATGTAGGTGTCACCTAAAACCTGAGGCAGTGCCAACATCAAACACCACCCTAGGGGTGTCGTTTGCAGGTTACAATAAGGAAATAGACTGTGATTTGAGCTCATATGAATGTGCCACCTATGCATGCTGCATACTGCTACACACACAGAAAGAGCCAATTGCACATGAAAACAGTATATGTATAGGAAGGTGTCCCTCCCTGCACAGATACAGTCACCTCCACAGGGTAGCTAGCCAAGCACCCTGGTGCAAGGTTGGCAGTGTTAGTGCACAGCTACAAATTAGGCGCTGCCGCACGGGACACCAAAGGGTTGCCTAGAAACATATCACACATGGTGCATTCCTGCATAGTGAAAATTATGCAGCACATCGCTGCCGATGTTGGAGCTGTGTTGAGCACTGTCACTTACTCATTAAAATGGGCCTAACTGTTGCACTTCATCTATAATGACACATGTCAAAATGGCTGGAATGTCCAGGCTCTGCAGGACTACCATGTTGTCACCACATCTGACCCCATTGTCTTGCGAGAATGTGTCATGTCCCTTCTAGTGATAGCACACTGCTACAAAGCTGCACTACACAACACATGGTACATACGTACTGAGCATCAGTTAGCATTCCAAATTATGGCCCTCATAATGAACACGGTGGTCAAAACCGCCGTGTTCATGCTGGCAGTCAAAACACTGACCGCCAGCGCCCCCGGATCCCCACCGGCCGTATTAGGAACATTCCTCTTGTCCGGCAGGCTGCCTGACGGAGGCAGCCTGGTGGTGAGTGGGGCTGCCGATGGCAGCCCTCCAGGTGTTCTTTATGTGGTGGTGTGGCCCGCCATGTTCAAAATGACCACCTATATGTCCTAGGTCCTTGAGCCAATACCCATGATTGTCATGCCCAACAACACAATGCTAGTAAAACGTAGCACAAGACCAGGAACTCACACTATACCACAAACAAGTATGAGTCACAATCAACTCCAAATAACAACAGCCATGCTACATAACAAACCTGTTGCAAGCCTTAACAACAACTCACATCTTTTATCTTTTGCAGCGGATCAGGGTTATGGCATACAACCATGGCTGATGACCACATTTACAAACCCAAACACAGCAGCAGAGCGTGCATAAAATGAGGGACACCGTCAGATGTGCAATGTCATGGAAAGGACATTTGGCATACTGAAATCCAGATTCAGGTGCCTAGACCTGACAGAAGACAGCCTCCTTCATGCCCCACACATTGTATATAAATCATCCTGACATGTGCAATCCTGCACAACATATGTGTGTGAATGAACATTTCTAAGTATGACCAGGTTGCTGACCTTCCTGAGGAGGAGGAGGAGGATGGTGCTGACGATATGGAGGGGGAACAGCACAACACAGCTGCTGGGGTACGCCGGAGACAGCAAATTGTGGAGAACTTTTTCACATAAGAATCACTGAAATCAACATGTTAAGTATGTAAAGAAACACATCACATATACAACCTATCCTGCTTTGGTCTATTCAATCTCCACTACATATACCATAGGAATGTGAGTCTTACCTCAGGGAGTTTGTAACAGTTACTTATTTGACAAGTGATGTTGTGACATCATATGTGATGTGTAACATTGTACTGCCACCATCACACACATCACTTACTTGCTAATCAATAGCTCTTCACACCCAACTACATCATGTCCAAATAGGATGTATGCAAGGGGGCCACACCCAAGGTTGGGGATGTTGAAGAGTAGAAATTAAGTCATGTTGGAACTGAACATTGTCACAACTAAGTGTGAAAGTGGCAATGGCTGCATGGAACATGTGTGACGAGAGGGGGACATCATTGGTGACTATGATCATCATGACTTGCGCAGGGATATTAACCAATGGAAGAAGTTGAGCCTGCACAATCTATCCATTGTAGTCTGTCCTGCCACTGCCATGGGGCACAACCTTGACACAGGGTAAACATGGCCACACTCATTGCATGGGCACATCTGTGGTATGCACATTAGTATGGATGAGAACATATGCAGCTAGGGCTGCAGGTCCACCATAAAAAAGCAACAACCATTGGTAAATGCAATGAGTGAAATCCAAAATATGTGATCCTACCATATTCTGGGTGGAATGTAGGCAGAGTGTGTCACACACACTATGTACCAAAGATGTACACGTCAGGCAAATATGCTGTCTTCACACAGCTCTCCTTAAACTCTATATCCAAATACAGAGACAGATGTCAGGTCACATTTCCTAGGTAGCAATAGTTTGCCACTCATCAACAATGCCTGACCTGCGTATGCACCTCCAAATAGAATGCTCTGTATGACAACATCACACATCAGACATCACATACCAATTCACAATACACAATCAAATATCAGAAGTATTGCATTGTACTGAATGCCAAACATATGCGGATACACTGTTGTCAATCATGCATGTATATGCTCGACGTGCAACAATTTGCATGCTGTTGACTCTGTAACACACACATTGGTGGAACAGACCAATCACCCCCTTACCACATTGTTACATGGATTACCACATGTGGCATACCCAATATGCCACACTGCGGCACAGCCCATGTCATATGTATGTTCATTCAGGGTGCATCTAAGAACAATGCAAAAAAACACGCAATCAGGAAATGAGTAAAAGAATATGACGCAAATGTGTCTAAAACATCAGTAAACACAAAGAAAATGACACATGGGCCCTTAGCGTGAATTCTACCTTCGCACTCCTCTCAATGCAGCCTTCTCTGAAATTGACGCATAACCGCCATGCGTCAATGTAAATGACACATGTGTGTTATACGTCTAAAAATCCTAAGAAAATGTAAAATGCGTCAAATTAATACAGGAATAACTGAAAAACATGATGCATGGGGACACGAAGTGATGTCATGTGAAATCCTGTCTGCAAGCATGGTACAGTGGGTGTAGTTTCACTTTCTCTTTACAGTCTAAGTGGTTGTGTTTTGGAGGTGGTGGTTGAGTCTTGGTTGTGTCTTGAAGTTTGAGGTGTTCCTTCTGTCATGCCCTGTTGTATTTTGTGTGCATTTTGTCCCAGTAGTTGTGGTTTTGTGTAGTTTTTGTCTAAATTTGTATTTCTACTGTGGGGTGTCTGTCCGGGGTTGTTACTCATTATGATAGTTGGGATAAGTTAGTGGGGTTAAGTTACTGTTTATTTATTTTTCTTTCTATTTGGGGTCAACTCAGACCATAATTTGACATGTCTGGAAGGGGGAGGATGACCAGAATGTCAGAGGATGAGCTTGGTGGATTTGTGTGGCTTGTATCCCACTACCTGCCACTGATGCTTGAGATAGGTGGCCGGGTCATACTTGGATACAGGACTGAGGCCAGACGGCTGCAGTGGGGCAAGGTGCTCCACCACCTGAAGAGAATATACAGGACCTGCAGGAATGAGCACCAGCTAAAACATCTCTGGGCAGATTTGGTGGCCAGGGAGTACAACCTGCTCAATCACCTTGGGATTGAGATCGGCAGACCTGTTGGTGAGTCTGACATTGGCATACTACTGACTGTTCACTGCTCTTGAATGACAGTAGCAGATGAGTTGGAGTGCTGCATGTAATGCTAGTGGACAGGTTGTATGCAACCGGAATGAAGTGTATCTGCACCAGTCTAGGCCTGGAGTTCACATGTCCAACAATGGTACAAATACAGGTCAGATGTCTGATGAGCCCTGCACAACCATAACAAAGGCACACATTTCAGAGCCCATAATGTCATCTGTGCTGCGGCACAGTGTCATGTATGAAACGCCAAGGCACCGCCAGCCCACCATATTTTCACTGGATTGTGTCAACAAAGTGGTGCAATGCATGCATAGCACAACTTTGTCAACATTTCAAGCACATGACCCCTGCCTCAGCCATTATGTTAGCAAAGGGGGCTTACCCGCCTTAGGGGGCAATGAATATGGGGCATTTGATACCATTAGACTAACTTTGCTACATCAGTCATGGATTAATCAACACATGATCATTGCAGACTTAAAATTGAGCGCCATTTCTATCACAAACCGCCTCTGGGTGCCTTTCAAGAAAAGCTTGAGTACCTGAGTCATAAGTCTTGCAAAGCGCCAGGGTAGTGTCATGTTTTTTTACACAATTCCCCTTTATACCATGTTGTTCCATCTATTATAGATGGCCCACATATGGATGTTGCCGGGTGTAGCACTACATGAGTCTCTGGCCCAGATTTAGTGTTCAGATGTGTGGCTCTAACTCACCTGAGTGTCTGTGTCATTGTGTGATCGTAGTGGTGTGTCTATTGCACTGTTCTCCACTAGGATAACTAGCTCACTCCTCTGAAATAGTTCACACTGAAATGTGTTGTCCACTCGCAGAGACTATGGTTTGACACTAAGCATGGTTTATCATTCATGTCTTACAGGTGGACCTTCCCCCTACAGGATTGGCGAAGTGGCGCGATTTGAGGACCCAGATGTATCCAAAAAGTGTGATAATGTGTGTTCTGTGAAGTAATCCAGGGTTTGGTGTGAGTGAGTCATGTGTGTTGAATACAATGCCAAATGTGATAAGCTGTCCAATGATCAGATATCAAAGTAGGCTGGATGGTGACATTAGTGCCCATTTAAATTATCCCCACACACCACCAGAGGGTCACATCTTGTGAGGCTCGTGGTGCACAATGGCCAGCATTGTGTATACAAGGTGGTGACAAGCCATATGTAGAGCCATATGTGACTAAGAATGACAAAGCATGGCGCTCTGCCTTTTGCACTCCATGTATGTCACACTTATGTGGAATGTAATTGGCTTGCATGCAGGTCAAGGCCAAATGTGTGCTGGCATGGAAATGGGTGTGAAAGGAATAGTAGTGGCAGATCTGGTATTGATGGGTGTCTACACCTGGACACATGAATGTAAATGCAATAGACCTATGGATACCAGCTTCCTAATTGTCAGTCCTCCTAACATATGGTCCACTCCTTGACTCCATGTATGAGTGGGCAGGCCTTGGTGGATGACCAGGAAAGTTGAGATGATTGATTGCATGGCCATCCCACCTTAGGCTCAAGGGGAGAGGAATACCAAATGTGTAGGTAAATGTAATGCTCACAGTGTAGGTGAGTCATATAGATCAGGCTTGCATGTGTACCTCTCACCTTGGACCCCATATGGTTACCAACAGCTTCCCATCCTCCCAATGACATGTCCAAGTTACTGGTTGGAAATAGACACAGATAATGAGGAAGTTTGGGCTTGCTCTATGTAAAGTTAGCGCTGCCTGTGCATTATTGTTTTTATGCAAAAGCGATGCACACTTCCAAATGTTTGGTTCATTTTCTCGGTTTGCGTTGCTTTAGTGTCAAAAATATGATGCTAAGGCAGCATTGTTGTTACATTTATCAGGGACATTGTCTTTTCTGGAATGTGAGTTGGAGTGCATGTGTAATTAGATTTAGAGTGTAAGCTACTAATCTGTACAGACTCCATACAATGCTGGCACTGATGGTTGCCTGTTTCCATTTAACAGCTGCAAACATGACCAATGATGAGCTGCGTGCGTTTCAGAACAGCGCAGTGAGGTACCGCCATATCCTGGCAGTGGAATCTGGGTTCAGACGAATGGTGGGCATTCCCACAAGGGGTCCCCACGCTGGCTAAGAAGGCACAGCAGACACCTAGCTTCTCAGCAGTGCAGGGGGCACAGCTGGCACTACACCCACAACATCTGCTGCAACTGCATCAACATCAGTGCAACAGCCCACACCATCTGCTGCCATGGACACACAATTGGTGCAGGATATGCAGAGGGAGGTATTCCTCCTACTAAAACATTTGTACAGCTTGGAGGAAGAGGTGGCCGCTAACACCAAGATGTTAAAATACATTAAAAAAACGAAAGAAGGCCAAACTTTAAGTCTTCCGTGAACTGCCACCTCCAAGTTCTGTCCCCTCCCTTCTAATTTTCAATTATTTTTTAATGTTGGTTTTAGGGGGTTAGTGTTAGGTTAGTGTAGGTATGTAGATGAGATAGGATAAGTGGATTTTGGGGGGTGGGGTCTTTACTTATTATGTGTTCATTGGTTTGGTCATGTTGGGGTATCCATGTGTTTTCTATAATAAAACAAATATTTAAAAAATACAAAAATATATATATGTGTTTACATTTAGTTAGTATATGTGCAGCATTAGTATATTTTGTCCTGCATGTGTCTTGTAACTTAAGGGGGTGGGGGGCAATGTTTCGAGTGTGGTGTTAAATGCGTTAGTTAAGTTTAGCATAGGGTAGTTAGCTTTAGTTGTTGGATAAGTATAGTAAGAATAGGTTAGTTTATGTTAGGGTAGGTTGTATTAATGTTTTTAGTTTAGTTAAAATATAAATAAACATTTGTGCATACCCCTATACATTGTATGTTATATGCTTGTGTCTCAGGGTCTTCCCATGAGTGCACAGTGCAAATTGTGTGTTGGTCAAGGGATTCCATCCTGCCTCCGAATACCTCTCTTTACATGTGCATCACCTATTGACAACTGAGCAGTCACATTGGCAGCACCAACACATCTACTTGTTCATGCATCTGCCATCCAGTGTACCCACCACTCAAGGTGACTATGTTTACTTTGTATTGCACAGATAGGTGTGGTACTTCAGCTGTCAGTGTTGGGGTCCTGTGTAGGAAATTTGAACGCTATCCTTCAAAACTGACCGGTGGCAATCACTAATGAGGTTAGGACCTCTGTATCACACCAAAGTGTTCTACTGGTACTCCCTGCTGACGATATTGCCTAGAACTGTTTTACAGCAATTCCTGCCGTATGTAGTGAGTGAAGCATACATGTGTTCTTCATTTGTGACATACTCAGTGAATTGCTTGTAGCGGATGGGACCAGGATTAACATTTGTCATGTTAGGGACCTTTTGTGTAGATATGTGCCCCCACAGTCCTGCACTCTTGTATAGACATTCTGTGACTAATTACTGAGCGTAGTAGATGGATCACAATACACAAAGGCATGCTAAGTAAGTAGGAGGTGTTTATTTACAAGTGTTGTAGTGCAATATTTACAATGTCCAGGTCAGTGACCCCATTTGTGAAATCCATACAATCGTGACACAACACAAGTCCAGGGTTGTGGGACATGTCATGGGACATGCTTAGGTGAAGTGTTGTTAAGTGCGGAGGAACAAGAATTGCCAAATGGTAAGTGAGAGACAATGACAGTCCATAGCAGACAGGTCAACAGTGTGTGGGTGATGAGTGCACATATCCAACTGTGCTAACACTGGCATGATCTCAGGCACAGGATAAAGGAGAACACTGCCCACGTGGCGTGGGCTGGTGCTACCGGGAACTCCTTTGAGTGAAGCTGATCTGTTCATCTTCATCCTCCGATGTGTGTGGTGTCTCCTCTGCCCTTGATGGTGGTGGTGGGGAGGTAGAGGGGGCCACACCCACTTCAATGATTGGAGATGTGGAATCCCAATTCCTGGCAGCAGCCATTTGTGGAACAACATATAGCTTCACTGCAGCAAGGAGGAGCTGCTGATTTTTCAGGATAGCAGCAACATCCCGGTGGTAGGCAGCCATGTCTGCCCTGAGGGAGGCCAGTTCCTGGTGCTTGGAGTCCATCTTTTTCTCAATCACGCTGTTGCTAGTGTGGGAGGGCAGTTGTTGTGGCCTCTCCCTCATGGAAGCAGCTATATCCCTCAGACACTGCTGGACTCCATGCAGTGGGGAATGTGTGCCTCGTTTGGCTGCAACAAGGCACATGCGCATACCCTCTAGGCTGGCTGCCACAGTCTCCATCCCCACCTGCACCTGCTTGGACAGCTCCCGCTGGACTCCTACCACTGTCCTCTCAAAGCTTGTCCCTGGGTCCTCGAAGTCCTCAGATGTGTTGGTGCTGGTGGGTTGTACTATTAGGGTGATGGGTGGGGCATCTGGGATGGCTGCTATATCATTTGCCCTCCTTGCGACTGAAGGTAGTGTCTGGAGGGATACCAGGACTTCTTGGAGGGTCTCTTGGCTGATGGTTGTCAGCTGGTCATCCAGGTCGTCGAGGTACTCTAGGGCAGGCAGATCAGGAGGAGAACCATCATCCTCGGCAATGAGATGGTGTAAAATAAATGTTTCTGTGGTGTGGCAGTTGACATGTCACGTCACTGACTTACTATCGGAGGCTCATTGTCATCTTACTTCCCAAACATTGTTCCTGTACATCATGGTTGCAGACTATCAGCCCTTTGCCCCACCTGAGTGTCACATGAGGGGAAGCCCAGGTGGCGCTATTGGCTGCGTCATATCTACTAGGTGTAATGTAATCCTTTTGGTGGCTTGACACCATCTTGTTATTTGTGACCCTCCCTATGCATCCATTTGCATGGTAGGGCCTTGCAATGGGTGTTGCAGTGCTCAAGCCACAGCAACACACATTGCAATATGCCCCTGTCCCAGTCTTATTAGTTTCACATATACCCATTCGGCACTCAAACTTTAAACCACCCCACAGATGGCATTGCCAAGACACTATGCTGTTGTTTCCTTTGATAGCTCATCATGTTGATGTATGTGTATGTGTGCTACATTGCACAGAACACATGGACCTAGCAGATTTCCATTTCATCTTCTGTCTGTGCTGGAAGGTGCTCCTTCCTACGCAACTATGATCTCCCCCTCAACGCAGCCATCCTTCCACTATGATGCAAGAGATGCAACATAATGGCAGTGCAGCTAAACTGACACAGGAACAGGGGTGGACCCAGGAATGGTCAGCATGGATATCATTTGTTGCTGTGTACATAATTTTCTACATGACAGTGCCTGATGGTAAATTAGTTTATGGACATAGCCAGTTAACTGGAGTTGAACTTAGGTCAGGGCCTCGAGCTACTTTGATGGTGATTTTGCAGGTAGTCATACTGGTGCATACATGGACCCTCATTACATGTCCATGTCCTATTACAGTCCTATGACCATCTGACTGTCATTGTCTATATGACCACCCCGAACAGCACAGGTGGCAGTTGCAGATGTTGTCCATGGGGAATGCCCCATGAGCCAATGGCCTGGCACTGGCAGGTTGCTTGTAGCTTACAGACTGGCAATGCAACCTGTCTTGTGACACCAGACCAGTATTACGATCATCGCTACCATCCAGGTATGTTCCCGCTTTTCCACCAGCCTTTGCATGGCAGTGAAACCCCCATGCAAAGGTTGGTGATGATGTGGTGTAGTGTGCCCCTGTGTCCCCCTGCACAGCCCATGCACCTGGCATGGGCAGTGCAAGAGGGACCCATGCCCTGCCCCTTTGCTCTTTCTACTGCCTGATTTGCAGGGCTAAGAGCAGAGTGCCCTGTGACACCCAATGCACCTCAAGACTGGCACTAACTCTATTTGATCCATTAACAATGTTGTGCTAAGCGCCCCACAGAGCTATCATGAGCAGACAGATTTCCACCCGTCATCCCAGCGTGTGACTCATACTGCCAACCGCAAAGGGTACACTGCACTGGCAGTCTTACCAACACCAGACGTGTCCATGCACCATCCCCGGCCCGTCAATGTGAAATTGTACACCGTTATGTCCACATTCATACACCATGTGTTGTATGTATGTGGTTATTTACCCATTCCTATGTGTCTCACATGGTTATGTCAGAGTAGTTGCAGGCTCCGCCTGTGTTTGTTGTGACCTACAGTTTGCAATCTGTAGTACATATTTTCTTTAGAGGCACAGTTCGGATCAGCGTCAAAATGTGTGGCTCCACAGTACATCAGTTTATTTGCTCTGGGTAGTGAAATGTTTCCAGTGATACAGGACTACCCTGCTTTTCCCCCAGCGCCTGCCTGGATTACGTATCAACTCACCCAGGGGGCATCCTTACTGCATTATGGAGTGGTGGCTGCCTTATGTGGATGTGTTGTTAATGTGTGGGGTGGTGGTGCTACCGGCACATGTCTAGGTACTGTTGGGAAAGGTTGCAATGAATTGTGTGCTGTAAGATGCAGCACACATGTGTTTTGGCAATGAGACAAGGCTGCTGCAAGGTGTTACTGCAAGGGACACCACCATGACGTAACCCCAGAAATGGTATTGACTGACTTCCTAGTCTTTAATGTCTTGGTCATGTTGGTAGGGTTTGTTTGACTATATGCAAGGGACGTTGTGATGACACAACCAGAGGCACATTCATTAGACATGCCTTCCATCCTATGTGCTGCATATGCACATGTAGGTATTTAGCCCTGGTGATTGACATGTGTCCAGGTTGTGTATGTGTTGTGGTGCATGGCACTACCAAGGCGTAAGTACATGTGTAGTTCACATCTGAATGGTGCAACTTGCTTCATGAGCAATGTGTCCCTCTGCGCACCTTTGACATGTATTTAGTGTGTCCTATGTGCCTCCCCCTTCTTGCACTTGACAATTTAGCATTAATTTCCCCCATGCAACTTCCCCTGCATTTGTGGTGTTTCCTGGTAGCATGCGCTGTCCTGTCCTGCAATGCCAGTGACCAGTTCCTCCGGGATGACCACCGCAACCATCTCCTCCATCTCCTCCAGGTCCCATTGTGGTGCTGGACTACCCCCTCCAGTTTGCAGTGGTGCCTTCCTGTTCTTTGCCATTTTCTCCTTTGTCTCTTTGCTTGCAATCATGCCAGCATATCTTGCGTCTCCTCACCTCTGCCACACTGTTAATCTTGTCAACTATCTGCTGTCATATTGCCTCTCTCCTGCTAATTGGCAATTTGGAGGTGACAAAGAGTTGATGTTGGAGCTCTGTCACCTCTCTCACAAGTATTTCATGCTCCTCTGCACTAAAACAACACTTTCTCTTTTTCTTCTCCCTCCCCTGGGACTTGTGTGTGTCCTCCCGGCTGGTTCCTGGTTGAATGGGGTCATCCTGGGGTCTCTCATGGCTTTCTGTGTCCATTTTGCCTCTCCTTTGCACTGTATTCTGCATTAGCATCAGAAGTTGACGCTAATGCAGTTAAAAATGGTGCACATCCATTTTGCGACAAATTTACATGCCGTAAAACAGGTTAGAGTCATTTTTGCAACATTAACGTCATTTTGCCTTACGACAAGGCGCAGTGGTTAACGTCAAATTGTTTTACTCTAACGAGTTTTTAGCACTGTCTTGCATCATGGTATAATTATGATTCCCATATGGCGCTAAAAAATGACGATAGCCAGCACTAAGCTTTGTGACACAAAACTGCGTTTGCACAGTTTTGCATAAAAAACTATAAATATGCCCTTAAGTGTGTACCCAGGCAGCCCCATCTGATGATATTCCTTTGACAAGCTGTAAACAGAGGAGACATGAGTGAACAGGCTGGATGGAAGTACAGGGGAGATGCCATGAAATCCCACTTTCCTCTTCTTCATATGTCCCCTCACTACTGGCGCCTCCCTGACATGATGGAAGAGGGGGACACCACATAAAAAGAAAGTAAAGGAATGAAGAAAACAAAGTGAAGGGATCATCTAGTGATTCGGAAGTGGGATCAGGGACATTTTGGAATTTTCATTGAGCAAAGTATATGAAGGAAATTTAGCACATGTTCCATGGACGAGAGCTGATCTTTATGCTTTGACCTCAAATTTTCCAAAACTACAAGACAAGCCTGAAATATGGTACAAGGAGGTTCATTGTTTGACACCAATTTTGCAGATGCTGTGTACTGATTTCAATTAATTATTTGAGATTGTAATCACTAGAGACTTGTGGTCTTAATGTAAAGATGCTGCCGCTTGGCCAAAAAAAGGAGCTAGGGTTGCTCTTATTAATGCTCCTTCTGAGGAGGTACCTTATAAATACAGGCAATGGATTGAACATTTGAAAAATGAAAGTGCCTGAAAAAGATAGTAATTGGACAAAGATTTTGAGAATTTCACAAGAACCAAAATTGTCAGTGCATGCTTATAATGAGAGGCTCATGCAGATTTTCAAGAGGCACAGCGCAGTTGATGATCCTGAAAAAAATGGAGTCAGTGGTTTTGTTTCTTCTTTCGTTATGGGCTCGCATCCAAAACTGAGCAGTCATATACAACAAAGTGAATTGTGTTGGTAGACAAAGAGTATTGAGAACTTGATGCTGGCTAAATACAGCAGTGATTGGTTTGATACAAAACAGTAGAGAATCAATAAGACGGTGATGGTTACACAGACAAAGCAATCTGAGACGAATGTCCGAAATTAGTTGATTGGTTTAGACATAGGTTATGTTGAATCTGGAAATGTTGGAATTAATCGAATAGAATAATGAAAGAAATGTAGGGTGTAAGAACTGGAAGTGGATCAGTGCAATTCCAAGGTGGTAGAAACAGAATGGTGAATAATTCTGGAATTAATACAAATGGTGAAATGTTGAAGAGGAACATTGTTTGTCACTTCTGTTGTAAGATTGGGCATTGGAAGTGAAAATGCAGATTAAATCCAGATAGAATCCAGACTGAGGTGATCATTCTGAGTTTGGAAGGCGGTGGAGGCTGCCCGCCAAACTCAACCTGCTACCTTACAGCTAGAGCCGTCAGGACACCGCTGGCCCTATGCCAAGTTCACCGCAGGGCCGGCAGGCGGAAACAGTGTTTCCATCCGCCGGCCCTGTGATGAAGAGAGCCTTAACATTGATGCCGGCTCGGAATAGCAGCACCCGTCGCGCATTTCACTGCCCGTAATTCGGGCAGTGAAATCTGCGATGGGGCTGTGCATGGGGGTACCTGCGCTGCCCATCTCAAGTGCATGGGCAGTGCGCGGGCCCCCAGGAGGCCCAGGCAGCCCAATTCTGCCAGCTTTTCCACAGCGGTGTAAACCGCCATCTTAAGGCTGGAGGATGGGGACTCAGAATCTGGAGGACAGCGTTGCCCTTGCAGATTACAACCACAGGGACTGCAAGATGACTGCAGCCTGGCAGTGTCGACGTTATGACCGCTGCAGCTCAGCCACAGTCGGAATGTGGCGGATCGGGCCGCGACTACAGCGGTGGTCCAACAACCACCCCGAGTCTGTCGGTCTTAAGACCGCCAGATTCGGAATGACCCCTGAGTGTTCCTTAGATGCAGAAAAATATATTGTCCATGCTCTCAACCCAATCGATTTCTGTGCAGAATATGTATTATCGGAAACCATTTCACATGGCAATGCCTTCAGCCCCAGTGATGCAGCAAAACATTAAAACAAAATGCCAATCCATCCCAGTTACCAACAGAATCCACTGATTCTGAGCAATGATTCTTTTCAGTTTTCTTCCATTTGTAATTAATGATGATGGTATCCGAGCTGGAAGGAAGCCTGCTTACCTGGAACAGTCTTAGAGGTAGACCAGAGTGGCCTATTAATTGATGGTGAAGTCAATTGCCACCCTGTTTCATTTTGAATTGATACAGGTGCTACCCGTTCTACAGTTTGCTCTGTGAAAGTTCCAAACCTACCCCTCTTGGTAAGAGAAGTCGAAATTGTAGGAATCAATGATAAACACATTTCAGTCAGGTTATAGCAGATGTCCTGGTTAAAACAGGACAAATGGAGAATAAACGTCAGTTCACTTTGTGTGATTCAAGTCATGTGAACTTATTGGGCAGGGGTCTGCTTTGCAAAATGAATTTCGGATAGTGTTGGCATTGAAAAACAAGATGGAGACTCAGATTTCCAAATCAAGTCACAAGATTCCATGGTTCAATTATTGCCAACTTTAAGAAAAGGTGATGTGTCCCTGGATTTAAGACATACTGCCAAAGAAGAGGTGTGGGATTTATCTAGTAAAAAGATACAACTGATAAAAAAAGTGCAGAACCAGTTAAAATTAAAATAACACCTGATGCCATTTCCCCCAGAATTAAGCAGTATAAACTTTCATGAGACACAGAGAAGGGAAGGAAGCCAGTTATTGAAAAAATGATTGAGCAGGAAATCCTTCAGGAAGTGACAGCCCTTGAAATTGTCCAGTGATATGGGATGAAGAAATCTGAAAAACGGAGCATTGTGCAGGATCTTGGAAATATTAATACAATTCCCATGTTGCCCACTGGTATTGAATCCAGCAGTGGTTTTGTTCCAAATTCCTTCTGAGGCAGAATGGTGTACAGTCATTGACATATGCCAAGGGTTCTTCTCAATTCCTCTTCACAAGTACAGCTAGTTCCTTTTTGTTTTCTAATTACAAAATAAAGTTCTTGTGAGATGTAGGATTCCACAAGGGTGTACTTAAAATCTACCACTCTTTAGCCAAATTCTAAATAAAGATCTAGAAAATTTGAGGTAGACTTGTAACTCAGTTTTAGTATGGTATATTGATTTATTGATCGCATCAAAGACAAAAGAGGTCTCTAAATTTGACACAATTGCTTTGCTGAATCATTTAAATGATAGTGTCCCTTGATCTCTTGAAAGCAATATAGCAACCAAAAGAGATTGCTGTAATCAAGTGTGGTGCTCATGGGGGGGGGGGCCAAGATGGCGGCCGTGTAGGACGCTCAGAAACGAGCTCCGTACGGGGCCTGAAATTAGCCTGTACAATCATGCGTAAGAGGAGCCTTGCATACAAAGGAGGCCCCCTCTCGAAACCGGGGACCGACGTGGGACAAGCTGCTGGTGTCAGCGGAGGCGAAAAATGAGGTATTTCCTCTCACATAGCGCTTGCAACCGGCACCTCTGAAATCAAAGTCAAGATGGCAGCCCGACCAATGTAATAGCCGCCCCTGCAGAAAAGCTCCAACCGGACTTTTGCCGGCGGCTACACTGCCAATCTACCTGTGGTGTAAGCAAAGAATATCTATGTAAATGCACTGACGCGGGTGCGACCCAGCGCCCTAGTGCCGGGAGGAAGCCCTCCACAGCCTCGGACCTTCAACGCGGCCTGGAACACATCGTGAGTGCATCGCGCATGCTGCGGAGCAGTCCGCTCTGCTGAATCCTTTAAATAAAGAAGCTGCTCGCCTTCCCACTCATTCCCCGCTGCCGACAACACACTTCTGGGGTGCACCGGGGCCCGTTGAGTCCCTGGCCCTGCACAACACATGCAGACTGAGCTGTGGCCCACGGACGTTGAACGCAGCATATTAAGAATGCAGTAACCAGCGCCCAACGAACTGCCTAAGAAACACCATAAAGACCAAACCCGGCACTTTGCAATACCGGGTGCTGCCAACACGCAACGTTCAGATATAGCCAGGGGTTCCTCGATCCACTCCCCTAGGTTCTGAACGACACAAGGACACCTAAGGAGCCTCACATAACTCTCATTTCCCGCCACCGACAGCCGCTGGGCGCGGTACAATGGGTCACAGACTCTTGGTTGTTACGTTGCAGCCCTACCTTAGCAGCATTTCTTGAATAAGTTGAGAACACAATAACCAATGCCCAACAAACTACCTAAACAACACCATAAAGACTAAGGGGGTCATTCTGACCTTGGCGGTCTTTTCGCAAGACCGCTGAGTTACCGCCGCGGTGAAGACCGCCGACCGCGGCGGTATGCCGCTGTGCGCATTCCGACCGCTGGGAGCGTTCCGCCGGAAAACCGCCAGCAGCCACACTGGCGGTCGGCGGGAAAGTGGAGACTGGTCAACCTCCACCGCCACGCCAGCAGAACACCGCCCACAGAATTACGACCCACATTTCTGTGTGGCGGTCTTCTGTTGGCGGTCTTCTGTTGGCGGTCCCCTCCCCATGGCTCCTGTCGCCTCCCGGAGGACCAACGCACAAGGTAAGTTGATCGTCCGTGAGGGGAGGGGGTGGGGGGGTGTTGTGTGATG
This sequence comes from Pleurodeles waltl, assembly GCF_031143425.1. Classification (NCBI taxonomy): domain Eukaryota; kingdom Metazoa; phylum Chordata; class Amphibia; order Caudata; family Salamandridae; genus Pleurodeles; species Pleurodeles waltl. The sequence goes on along the minus strand of NC_090446.1, from coordinate 431,162,754 downwards.
TGTGCGTGCATGGGGGTGTGCGTGTGAGTGTGTAGAGGGGGTGTGTGAGTGAGTGCATGCGGGCGGGGAGTGCTGCTGTGCCTATGGGCAATGTGTGTAGTTCGGCGGGTGCGCATGTCGGCATGTATGTGTGCGGGTATGTGTCCCTGTTGTGTATGTGTGTGTGTAGGGGGTGTGTATATGTGCATGTTGGGGGTGTGTGCATGTCGGGGTGCGTGTATGTGCATGTCGGGGTGGGGGTGGGGAGGGGGTTCGTACCACCTCTGGGGGGTGGCAGGGGGGTGGAGGGTGTGGGGGGAGGACTCGGGGGGCAGTGGGGGGTGGGGGAGACCCCTATCAGTGCCAGGGAAGGAATTCCCTGGCCCCGATAGTGCCTACCGCCATGGTTCGCATGGCGGTTCCCGACCGCCAGAAACCGCGGCGGTAAGCAGGGTCATGATACCGTTGGCGGTCTTGGGTCGACCGCCGGACCGGAGTGCGCAGACTCCAGCCCGTCGGTCATGACCGCCGTGGCTGTCGGAGTGGGGAAGTGGCGATCGATCGCGGCGGTGACCGCCGCGGTCAGAATGCCATTTTTTTGACCGCCGGTCTGTTCGCGGTCCGACCGCCGCCTCTCCGCCGACCGCCAAGGTCAGAATGAGGGCCTAAATCTGGCACTTCTCCATACTGGGCACCACCAACGTGCAACATTCAGATATCGCCAGGTGTTCCTTGATCCACTCTGCTAGGCTCTAAATGACACAAGGGCACACCTAAGGTGCCTCAAAAAACATCAGTCGCTGCATCACAGACATTAAGCAGTGTCGCAACATGACCATTATTCGCAGTAAACCAACAACAACGAAGACATAGCGCACAAATACAAATCTCCCGCCCACCACCACCATGAGGAAATCACGACCCAATAAGACCATCGTTGAAACTATGGCCACAACAGACAATGACCTTTCAGAACCGCTGTCACAAGTTGAACAGTTTCGCCAATTGGAAAATACATTACAGCGTCACTCGGAAAAATTTTAGTCAATCCTACATGCAATACTAGACACTAAAACTTCATTAGAAACCAAGATTGACACAGTCTCATTGGAAGTCAATCTACTGAGAACTGATCATCGTAAACTCACAGAACGAGTCACTCAGACGGAAGCCATTACTCAAACAGTACAACCAACCTTCCAATCACTACAAACGCAGGTAGCAACCATGCAAGAAGAGCTCAATGTACTTCATCGCAGGGCAGAAGATGCAGAAGGACGCTCGAGACGTAACAACATCAGATTAATCGGATTCCCTGAACGATCGGAACAACCCAACGCAGAAGCATTCCTGGAAAAATGGCTTAAATCCACGGTATTTCATGAAAATGTACCACCTCTGTTCTCCATTGAAAGGGCTCACCGAATACCGGGCAGACCACCTAAGGCAGGTAACCCTCCACGCCCTCTCATAGCTCGCCTTTTGAACTTTCGCGATCGTGATCTGATTTTACAATTATTCCGCACCAAAGGGCCTTGGCGCTTTGAAAATGCAACAATAACAGCATTCCCAGATTACACAATGGAAGTGCAGCGTAAAAGGGGATCATTCATAGCGGTCAAACAACGCCTCCGCGCCCTACAAATCAAATACGCCTTTTTTCCAGCAAAACTTAAAGTCATAGACCAAGAGACCACACACATCTTTCAAACACCTGAAGATGTGTGGACCTGGCTTCACGCAAAGGGCCTGGTGACAGCTACAGAAGACGAGAAGGAGGAGGACACATGGATTACTCCAAGAATGAAACGCCGTTGCAGTAAACCAACTAAAACCCGTCCAAACCAAGAACAAGTGGCAGCAGAGCGCAACCAAGCAGTAGCGACAGCCATACGCTGCTGCAAAAACCCCTTTGATACCCTCCGATCGGAATCCACACAAATATAAGGATCAGATTCTGGTTCTGAGATTTCCGAGACAAGCAGCAATAAAGCCCCACATATCACGCCTGGCTCAGTGGATGACATTATTTGATAGACAATAACAGGTCACACAAACAACGAAACCCATCATTCTCAAGACAATCCATCACAGAATACCTGGACAGCCACGCAGACACCACCTATATGGATCCTTTCTCCCCTACTGCATCAATTATCAAAGGCCCTGGAATGGGGTAGACTCTCTTAAAAGCCGGTTACCAACCCCCCAAGATGTACCTTTGGAAACGTTGTTCATTGCGACATAGAGACACATGTTTCCTGTTACTAGTTAACATAAATTGGGCGGCACAATATATAGGTGCGGCCCGGAAGGGATTGTTTTCAAGGTTAAGGTTTTTTCCTCTTAATTTTATACATGTGTCATCATGCTCTCTACTATGCAATGTCTTACACCTTCGCAGCACGAAATATTGGGCCATATCCCTGCAGTTGCCCAAACAAACACTTGCTACGGAAAGTGAAATGTACAAATGTGCTATACTATTTGTAGCTTTTTGCATAAGAACTAAGGAATGATGTCTTATACACAACGACCGACCCAAGCCCAACAGTATAGAATAATGACCTGGAATGTTAGAGGTATAGCAACATACACTAAACGATACAAAATATACTCATATCTCAAACGCCACAAGGTACATATTGCGCTACTCCAAGAAACGCATCTTACAAAGGCCGAATTGGCGAAAGCACATTCTCACTGGCGAGGTAAAATATATGGCACTGTTACTTCAGCATTTGCTAAAGATGTCCTAATATGGGTAGCCCCCGGAGTTCCCTTCGCCCTCACCTCCCAGACAATAGATAAAGAAGGCAGATTTGTGATATTAGAGGGAAATTTAGATGGCGCACCAATCAATATAGAAGCTATTTATGCCCCAAATAATAACCAGATCCCCTTTCTAGACTCCCTCACACCAGCCCTGTTCAACAATCCACTTGCACCTACGATCTGGGGTGGTGACTTCAATTGCATAATGGACCCACATCTAGCCCGATCCCATCCCCCAATATCCTCAGACCCCGGTCTGAGGAATACTCGTCATCTTCGTACCTGGAGTACAAACATGGGACTAGTTGATGTATGGCGTTTAAAACATCCCCAGAACTGTGAATATTCATTCTATTCCCCGGTACACAACCTTCACACTAGGATAGACATTTTATTCAACACCACCAATAATGGTCCTTTTTTAGAACACGCAGAATATCTGGCGAAAACACACTCAGATCACAATCCGCTGACAGCACTTATGTCTTGGGGCACACCACGACCCGCCATACCTACCTGGCGCCTGCAAACAGAGGCCTTATTAGACCCCCCATTTCGTGAATCACTGGCAGACGCTACCCGCCTATATTTTTCACAAACGCCAACACAACTCCCACCCGTGCAGCAGAATGGGAAGCACATAAAGTGGTTGTTCGTGGGCATTGTATGTCCACTACTTGGGGAGTTAAACAACAATTAACTGAGAACCTCCTCAAGATTGAACATGACTTACGGAGGCAGAAATGCACGCTGCGGAACCCTCTGGGTCCCCCACACAATTGCACCAACTAAGACGACGCAGGCATGAAGCAGAGTCCATCCTAAGTCGTTACGACTATCGTACACGAATGGCCTTACATCATGCACAGGGTGACCGCTCGGGTAAGGTACTTGCCTGGCTCCTCCGAGAAGCAAACCATAGAACACCAGCAATGGCCATCAAGTTGCCGGATGGACGTATGGCCACGACACAACTCGCAATAAACGACGCCTTTAGCATTTACTACCAACATCTTTATGAGCGTCCTACTGATTTAAATATGGAAAAAACATAGATTTTTTAAGAGGAATACATCTCCCTAAATTGAATGATACACAACGCAATGCTATAGAAGATCCCATACAATTAGATGAAATTGCAGCCGCGGTTCAGCAAATGGCACGCGGTAAAACTCCTGGCACTGATGGCTTGCCCATTGAGTACTACGCCACTTATCCAACCCCTCTCTATCCACGATTGCTAGAGGTGTACCAAGAAGCATTTCAACAGGGCACCCTGCCACGCTCTATGAGGGAGGCCCTGATCGTGGTGCTACCTAAACCAGGGCGAGATACGACAGATGTAAAATCATACCGCCCCTTATCGCTACTCAACTTAGACTGCAAGATTCTGGGTAAAATACTTGCCAACCGCCTGCTTCCTATAATGCACTCATTGGTATACCACGATCAATCAAGCTTTATTCCAAACCGCACCACATTTATAAATATCAGATGCCTCCTACATTTCATACATAGCATACGACCGAAGACATGCATCACGTAGCGGTCTCTCTAGATATAGAGAAGGCCTTTGATACACTAGGGTGGGACTTCCTATTTGCCTGTCTGGAACAGATGGGATTTGGTCCTTGCCTATTACGCTGGATCAAGACGCTATACGGAGAGCCACTAGCAAGAGTAAAAACAGGTGGGATAATATCTAATTGTTTTAATATACAACGCGGCAGGGTTGCCCCCTATCGCCGTTACTATTTGCATTAGCAATGGAACCCCTGGCATGCTACCTACTTTCCAAAGCTGAAACCTGGGGCATATGGGATTCTCACAGATTTCACGTGGTGTCATTGTACGCGGACGATGCCCTGGTATACCTCAGAGATGTACATTCTACGCTTCCTGAACTCGAACATATACTATCACAGTTCGGCACGGCATCAGGACTCCAGGTTAATTGGCCCAAGTCATGTGTCTTTCCTTTAGTATTATACCCTCCCACTGCGTGCCTTGCCGCGAACAACACACAATTGCAGTGGCAATACGACACCTTTAAATACCTAGGGGTATATATATATCACTCGACCAAAAATCTCCTAGATGGCAACCTAACCAAAATGCTAACGTCTGCCCGCACATCCCTCAATTTTTGGAAGTCGCTACCTTTATCCCCAATGGGCAGAATAGCAATATCTAAAATGTTTATTCTACCCCGGTTACTATATTATTTCTCGGCATTGCCTGTCGTGGTACTGAGTGCCTTCTTCAAAATGCTAAATAGTTTATTACTAGACTTAATATGGGGATATAAACGCAGCAGAGTGGCACTATCTGTACTCCAGAGACTGCTCCAAAATGGGGGTCTAGGTGCCCCACACTTTGAATCTTACTACGCAGCAGCACAGCTACAATGGCCAACCACGTGGTTGACTTCTCCACTACACCCTGAGACACGCGAACTGAAAGGCTATCTGGGTTCCACACCATTATTCACGTGGTTATCTAGCAACAGGACAGGTGACTCCACTATAACCCCACTGCTAAAAACGGCACATACGTCACGGCATCGTTATCTATGTCCCAAACAATCACCTACTCCATACTCACTGGCAATAACAATATGGGATATACCGGGAATATTACAAAATATACCAACCCAGACACAAACACTATGGACAGATAAGGGGGTCACACGAATGGAACACCTCTTTTCCGGCGGTGCACTTAAATCTTTCCAGGAAATGATATCTGAATACAAAATTCCACCAGGTCAGTTTATTACCTACCACACCATAACACAAAGTATACGTCACATATGGGGCCCAGAAAACACCGAACCACCTACCTCTCTAGTCCTACATGCTATACTCTCTGCAACGTCAACTAAACGCATCATCTCCTCTCTATACACAGCACTTCGGGCACATACTGATACCCCATTACAAACAACACATGAAAGATGGAATAAAGTGCTACCAAACCCACTGACAACAACAGAATGGAATCTGGCTCTGCGCTCATTAAAGGAGATCTCTCGTAATGCCAGATTTAGATTCATCCACTTTAACTATATACATCAAGCCTATTTAGAATCCCCAACGACTAAATCATATGTACCCAACACACGAACCCGCCTGCCCGAGATGCGCTACGTCCCCAGTGGGATTTTACCACATGGTATGGGATTGCCCGAGTTTACAAACTATTTGGCATGCAATTACTGTAATAATCTCTGAAATAACAGATTTTATGTTACCCACGACGCCATCCCTCTGCCTGTTAAATATTCGTACCAAAACAAAAAAAAAAGACAAATACCTCCACAAGTTCATTGATTTAGCACTTGTCCTATTTAAGGGCAGGATAGCCATGGCATGGAAATCCCAAACACCCTCATCAACAACGCAATGGTTGAAAGACCTTTTGTTATGGTCCAAAGCAGAAGCTCACCATCTACAGTGGCTCCAGACGAAAGGCATAGCAAGCTCGGGGGCAGAATATTGGGAATAACTAGTTCTGAAGGTGGAAGCAAAAAATGACCTACCCCCTCCATAAATGGAGCACCTTCCTCTAGGGGTAGCACAGGACCACTATACAGTCATACACTCATCCTATATACCCACATACACACCCAGGGAACAGAATGCCAATGGGAATGAGTCAGACTTACAACACTTACCACTCACACTGCGAAATAGACCTTGATATATTGCAGGCATAACACGACAAACATGATACAACATAAGCATGGTGACAGTTAAATATTTTTCTTTTTTCTACCTCCCCTTTTCTTTACATCTTAGTTTTTGGATGTATATCATTAATTTTCATTCTTCTATTCAGCAAAACAGTGTTTGGTTTTGTTAATACAAAAAAAAAGTATGTTCATATATTCAACAAACTACATATCAAGCAGGAAATGTACCACTGTAACAGGTGAAACGTTTGAACTCCTCTATAAACTGATTTGATTGTTAAAACACAAAATACACCTGGACAAGAAGAAATGACGTAACACTATGCTGTACTGTATCACTTGAATTTAAATATGTGAAAATCAATAAAGAAATATACAAAAAAAGTATACTGCTCATAAGGCTGGAATACATTTGGTTACTCTTGGAAATAACTGTGCTGATCAAGTAGCCAGATACTGTCCACTTGAAGATGAAACAGTAGTTCAAGAAACTGAAAATGATGAATCAAGATCAAATACTACACAAAATGCAGAACATGTGAATTGTTTCTTATTGAGTTCAAGTTAGACTTCATTGAGCGAGTTGAGTGATCTCCAGGATGATGCTGCACAAGGTGAGAAAAGGAGACTGTGAAAACTGAACTACAAGAAAAATCATTAAGATTGTATGTTACTTCTGAAAGCAAATACATAATTCCAAGTTGATGTTATATTTTATTGAAAGGCAATTACAGGGTTATTTTTATTAAAAGTGAGATTTGGGAAATAGTGCTGAAGGCTTGTGCTTCAGGTGTCTGGTGTGTTAGCTAAACAATCAGGAAAGAGGACATTGGCTGTAATGGATCACACTGGGAAATCAGAAGGCCCATTTGCAAGATTCTAAGCAAACCTTATCAAGATGCCAGTTTACAATTGCTTGAAATATATCTCGGACACTGTCTGCTTATTTTCTAAATGGGTCGAGGTCCATCCAAATTAGAGATCAGATAGCCTTACAGTTGCTAAGCTGTTGTTGAGAGTTAATGCCATATTTTGGTTCACCAACTTTTATTGAGACAGATCATGGTTCCCAATTAAAAAATTAGTTTTTTCAAATAAGTTGTACTGTGTTCCAAATCAACCCAAGGTTCCATTGTAGTTGTTGTCCTCAGACTTCTGGAGAGGTTGAGAGGATGACTGGAACTCTCAAAAACAAACTGGCAAAAGGCTGTTTTTCTATTGGTTTAAAATGGCTGGTCATTCTTCCCCCTCCTTCGATGAACATCAGTTGTAACCCAGATAAAAAAGACTGGTCTCTCACCTCATGAGGTGATCATGGCCAAAACAATGAGATTGGCGTACATTCCTTCAGCTGAATTTCAGCGGGGGTTCCTCCATATGAGTGGAGGAGCATTGTCCCCACACACTGCTGCAGAAAGAGTGAAAATAAAATAGTAACATTATTTTATTACCATTGTATTTGGTACTCTCAGCCGAACGGAGTGTGGGGGTGGGGCCAGTGCGCATTAGCAATAAGGAGTGGCCCCTTTGTTTGAAGTGTGCATGTAGGTTTGGTCAGCTACCTTGCTTCGGTCCAAACCGACATGCCCAATCCAAACCTTTCAACCCAGCTGTCTAAGTCAGCTGGGTTGCAGTGCAGGCACAGGGCTCCATGCCTTTAGGAGTGCTGGGCCAGCCTGCTCAGGCCAATCCAGACGCTTCACTCATGCTGCTTAATAGCACAAGAGCAGAGTCTGGATTGGAAAAGGTAGTTGGCTTTATGATGTCACCCCGTTCTAGAAAGAGCCTGGAACCCGGGACTGGCGAGCATCAAAGCTGTGTTGTGGGATAAGGTAAGTGAAAGCTTAATATTCTCATTTTTAATTGTATATTGTAATGTGTTTTGTGTAATGTATATAATGTATGTAATATAGATGTTGTAGGAGGCTGGACTGGCTTGTAGTGAGTACCAAGGGGTACTTACACCTTGCACCAGGCCCAGTTATCCCTTATTAGTGTATAGGGTGTCTAGCAGCTTAGGCTGATAGATAATGGTAGCTTAGCAGAGCAGCTTAGGCTGAACTAGGAGACGAGTGAAGCTCCTACAGTACCACTAGTCTCATATGCACAATATCATAAGAAAACACAATACACAGATATACTAAAAATAAAGGTACTTTATTTTTATGACAATATGCCAAAGTATATCAGTGAGTACCCTCAGTATGAGGATAGCAAATATACACAAGATATATGTACACAATACCAAAAATATGCAGTATAGTATTAGAAAACAGTGCAAACAATGTATAGTTACAATAGGATGCAATGGGGACACATAGGGATAGGGGCAACACAAACCATATACTCCAAAAGTGGAATGCGAACCACGAATGGACCCCAAACCTATGTGACCTTGTAGAGGGTCGCTGGGACTGTAAGAAAACAGTGAGGGTTAGAAAAATAGCCCACCCCAAGACCCTGAAAAGTGAGTGCAAAGTGCACTAAAGTTCCCCTGAGAGCACAGAAGTCGTGATAGGGGAATTCTGCAGGAAAGACACAAACCAGCAATGCAACAATGATGGATTTCCAGTCGAGGGTACCTGTGGAACAAGGGGACCAAGTCCAAAAGTCACAAGCAAGTCGGAGATGGGCAGATGCCCAGGAAATGCCAGCTGTGGGTGCAAAGAAGCTGCTACTGGACAGTAGAAGCTGAAGATTCTGCGGGAACGACAAGGGCTAGAGACTTCCCCTTTGGAGGATGGATGCCCCACGCCGTGGAGAGTCGTGCAGAAGTATTTTCCTGAAGAAAGACCGCAAATAAGCCTTGCTAGCTGCAAGTCGTGCGGTTAGCGTTTTTGGATGCTGCTGTGGCCCAGGAGGGACCAGGATGTCGCCACTTGCGTCAGGGGACAGAGGGGGCGCCCAGCAAGACAAGGAGCCCTCTCAGAAGCAGGCAGCACCCACAGAAGTGCCAGAACAGGCACTACGAAGAGGAGTGAAACGGTGCTCACCCGAAGTCGCACAAAGGAGTCCCGCGTTACCGGAGGACAACTTAGAAAGTCGTGCAATGCAGGTTAGAGTGCCGTGGACCCAGGCTTGGCTGTGCACAAAGGATTTCCGCCGGAAGTGCACAGAGGCCAGAGTAGCTGCAAAAGTCTTGGTTCCCAGCAATGCAGTCTGGCGTGGGGAGGCAAGGACTTACCTCCACCAAACTTGGACTGAAGAGTCACTGGACTGTGGGAGTCACTTGGACAGAGTTGCTGGATTCAAGGGACCTCGCTCATTGTGCTGAGAGGAGACCCAGGGTACCAGTGATGCAGTTCTTTGATGCCTGCGGTAGCAGGGGGAAGATTCCAGCGTCCCACAGGAGATTTCTGCGGAGCTTCTAGTGCAGAGAGGAGGCAGACTACCCCCACAGCATGCACCACCAGGAAAACAGTCGAGAAGGCGGCAGGATCAGCGTTACAGAGTTGCAGTAGTCGTCTTCGCTACTTTGTTGCAGTTTTGCAGGCTTCCAGTGCGGTCAGCAGTCGATTCCTTGGCAGAAGGTGAAGAGAGAGATGCAGAGGAACTCTGATGAGCTCTTGCATTCGTTATCTAAGGAAATCCCCAAAGCAGAGACCCTAAATAGCCAGAAAAGAGGGTTTGGCTACTTAGGAGAGAAGATAGGCTAGCAACACCTGAAGGAGCCTATCAGAAGGAGTCTCTGACATCACCTGCTGGCCCTGGCCACTCAGAGCAGTCCAGTGTGCCAGCAGCACCTCTGTTTCCAAGATGGCAGAGGTCTGGAGCACACTGGAGGAGCTCTGGGCACCTCCCAGGGGAGGTGCAGGTCAGGGGAGTGGTCACTCCCCTTTCCTTTGTCCAGTTTCGCGCCAGAGCAGGGCTAAGGGGTCCCTGAACCGGTGTAGACTGGCTTATGCAGAAATGGGCACCATCTGTGCCCATGAAAGCATTTCCAGAGGCTGGGGGAGGCTACTCCTCCCCAGCCCTAACACCATTTTCCAAAGGGAGAGGGTGTAACACCCTCTCTCTGAGGAAGTCCTTTGTTCTGCCTTCCTGGGCCAAGCCTGGCTGGACCCCAGGAGGGCAGAAACCTGTCTGAGGGGTTGGCAGCAGCAGCAGCTGCAGTGAAACCCCGGGAAAGGCAGTTTGGCAGTACCCAGGTCTGAGCTACAGACCTGTGGGATCATGGGATTGTGCCAACTATGCCAGGATGGCATAGAGGGGGCAATTCCATGATCATAGACATGTTACATGGCCATATTCGGAGTTACCGTTGTGAAGCTACACATAGGTAGTGACCTATATGTAGTGCACGCGTGTAATGGTGTCCCCGCACTCACAAAGTCCGGGGAATTGGCCCTGAACAATGTGGGGGCACCTTGGCTAGTGCCAGGATGCCCAAACACTAAGTAACTTAGCACCCAACCTTTACCAGGTAAAGGTTAGACATATAGGTGACTTATAAGTTACTTAAGTGCAGTGTAAAATGGCTGTGAAATAACGTGGACGTTATTTCACTCAGGCTGCACTGGCAGGCCTGTGTAAGAATTGTCAGAGCTCTCTATGGGTGGCAAAAGAAATTCTTCCGCCCATAGGGATCTCCTGGAACCCCAATACCCTGGGTACCTCAGTACCATATACTAGGGAATTATAAGGGTGTTCCAGTATGCCAATGTAAATTGGTAAAATTGGTCACTAGCCTGTTAGTGACAATTTGTAAAGAGAGAGCATAACCACTGAGGTTCTGGTTAGCAGAGCCTCAGTGAGACAGTTAGGCATCACACAGGGAACACATACCTATAGGTCACAAACCTATGAGCACTGGGGTCCTGACTAGCAGGGTCCCAGTGACACATAACAAACATACTGAAAACATAGGGTTTTCACTATGAGCACTTGGCCCTGGCTAGCAGCATACCAGTGAGACAGTGAAAACACCCTGACATACACTCACAAACAGGCCAAAAGTGGGGGTAACAAGGCTAGAAAGAGGCTACTTTCTCACACAACCCCCCCCCCCCAAAGGAAGGACAATAAGGCTAACCTTGGCCAGTTGATACTTTATTGTCTAAGTGGTGATAAGTAGAGAGTAGCTCTGCAATAGACTGGTTACTCCCTTTATCATCCACTATATGGTTACTTCCCTGTGGGGATGTAAACCACCCTGTTTGAAGTTTTTTAGCTAAGCAACAATGTGAAGATGTATTTTCAGAGTTTCTATCAGTAAGTTTTAGTTTAGAGCAGTGAAAATTGTCCACTGAACCTATTTGTAGTGATGGAAATGCCAGACAGGGATGCTGTCTCAGAAAAGCCATAGCTGGGCAAAAACTTTGTCCATATGGCTGGAAGAGAGAACAGGGATGCTGTTTCTCTTGAGTTAGAGCAGGGCAGGGATGCTGTCCTATGAGCTCCACACTAGGGCAGGGATGCTGTCCTAAGTGTTGTGAGGTAGTGCAGGGTTTCTGTACTAAAGTTTCTCTGGGAGGGTTGGAGGGATGCTCCATGTTAACTAAAATGGTGCTCTTTTTCTCACCAATGTTAGTTATCCCACCGAGAGGTACTTCCACCTCAGGGAGTACAGCTTGCCAGCTGTTGATTCCCTTGGTACAGGTGCCACCCCAGGAGAGGTTTCACCCACCACAGGAAGGGAATCCTGAATGGTAGGGTGGTTAGGGGATACTGTGATACCCTTTTTACCTGTTGTTGGGGAGGGATCCTGAGTTTTCAGGCCTTCTCTCCTTTGCTTTTTCATTTCAGTAGAAATGAGAGGGAACAATTCCTCTGGGATGCCCAGCATGGCTGCATGGGCATAAAACTCTACATCAGCCCAACCTGAGGCCTCTAGGTCATTACCTAAGAGACAGTCTACAGGTAAGCTAGGTGATACCACCACCTGCTTAGGGCCAGTAACTCCACCCCAACTAAACTGAATTATAGCTAAGGGAAGAAACTTAGTGGAGTTATGGACATCAATAATTTTATACTGTTGTCCAATGATGTGTTGTTCAGGAGCCACTAGGTTTTCAGTCACCAAAGTGATACTGGCACCTGTGTCCCTGTAGGCCAAGGCCTCAACACCATTTATTGAAACTGTCTGCCTGTACTTATCCATTGTAAGGGGACAAGCAGCTAGTGTGGCAAGGCCAATGCCACTAGGTGTGACAGAAACTGTCTTGGGACTGACTACCCCAGTTTCTATGATGGACCCATAAGTGAACCCAACTACACCCTTTGCTTGACTGTTGGCAGCAGTCCCACCACTAGTACCACTACTGATAGGGGCACTGGAGCTTGATGTATTAGTGGTGGTAGGCTCAGGGGGTTTACCTGGACAGGACTTATCCCCTGGCCTATGGCATCTGTTTTTACACACAAAGCACCAAGGCTTTTTAATGTGTGCAGGTTGAGAAGAAGATGAAGAATTTGTTTTATCCCCACCCTCTGAAGAGTGTTTAAGATTTGAAGTGGGATCTTTGGTTTTACCCTTATCCCCATGCTTATCTTGAGATTTTTCACCATCTTTCTTCTTGCCATCCTTGTCACCACCTAGTGCATTCTTAAGAACTGCAAAATTATTGGCATCACTTTCTTTTACAGTAAGGAGCCTATCCCTACCCTTTCCACTAAATGACAGCCATAGGATAGCAGCCCACTGCCTTTTAGGGACATCCTGTACAACACAGGCCCTCTCAAGTGCAGCAAACCACTTGTTAATGTCATCCCCCTCCTTATAAGGGGGAACTATTTTGTGCAGATTCCTGGAATCATGCTCTTTTGCAGGATGACTATGGGGAATACTGCTGCTGCCACCATGGGTTTCTAACCCCAATTTCTGTCTTTCTCTTTCCACTTCTAAGGACTGTCTATCCAAATCCAGCTGTTGCTTCTTGAGCTTCAATCTGGTTTGTTCCACTCTCAATCTATTGAGCTCCCTTTCTAACACTCTGTCATCAGGGTGGGTGGGTGAGGCATGTCTAGAGACAGAAGTATGCTGAGATAGAACAGAAGGAGACCTGGCCCTAACAGAAGGCACCCTAATAGCTTGACTAACAGAAACAGCACTTCTACTATGATGAGAAGGGATACTCTTACTGTGATGTGAGACCACACTATCAGTATGGTGTGACTCTACATCAGTACCAGCTATGCTAGGTGGCTTGCTAGGGGGCAGGCTTGGAAGTTTCCCTCCCACCTCTTTTGCTAGGGGTGCCGCAGAATCAGAGTGGGAACCATCAGCTAACTTTTCAACAGGGGTGCCAGCTCTGGCCTTATTCTGTTCAACAAGCATATTTACCAACAGTTCTCTAGAAGGATTCTTCCTTACACTTAAACCTCTATCTATGCAGAGACTCCTTGCTTCTTTCCAGCTAAGGTTATCATAAGCAAGTTTGGACAGATCAACAGTTTGGCCTGTGCCAGACATTTTAGACAGTGTTTAAGTGACAGAAAAAGTGAAGAAAAAGTTTTTCAGAACTTTTGGAAAGACAGAAAAAAACTTTTTAAACTTTTTAAGAACTTTTTAGAAAGTTAGAGGTACTTTTCAACACTTTAGAAAAGAGGTGAGAAAAGAAATGCAAAACTTTTTGGTTAGGTGTACATACACTGAACTTGTTTTGTATATTTTTCTCTTATGAAAAGTACAATGACAAAAGTGGTAGGTAGTTACAGAACACTTATCCCACCACTGCACAACCAATGTAGGAGGTGGACTGGCTTGTAGTGAGTACCAAGGGGTACTTACACCTTGCACCAGGCCCAGTTATCCCTTATTAGTGTAGAGGGTGTCTAGCAGCTTAGGCTGATAGATAATGGTAGCTTAGCAGAGCAGCTTAGGCTGAATTAGGAGACGAGTGAAGCTCCTACCATACCACTAGTGTCATATGCACAATATCATAAGAAAACACAATACACAGATATACTAAAAATAAAGGTACTTTATTTTTATGACAATATGCCAAAGTATCTCAGTGAGTACCCTCAGTATGAGGATAGCAAATATACACAAGATATATGTACACAATACCAAAAATATGCAGTATAGTATTAGAAAACAGTGCATACAATGTATAGTTACAATAGGATGAAATGGGGACACATAGGGATAGGGGCAACACAAACCATATACTCCAAAAGTGGAATGCGAACCACGAATAGACCCCAAACCTATGGGACCTTGTAGAGGGTCGCTGGGACTGTAAGAAAACAGTTAGGATTAGAAAAATAGCCCACCCCAAGACCCTGAAAAGTCAGTGCAAAGTGCACTAAAGTTCCCCAGAGAGCACAGAAGTCATGATAGGGGAATTCTGCAGGAAAGACACAAACCAGCAATGCAACAACGATGGATTTCCAGTCGAGGGTACCTGTGGAACAAGGGGACCAAGTCCAAAAGTCACAAGCAAGTCGGAGATGGGCAGATGCCCAGGAAATGCCAGCTGTGGGTGCAAAGAAGCTGCTACTGGACAGTAGAAGCTGAAGATTCTGCAGGAACAACAAGGGTTAGAGACTTTCCCTTTGGAGGATGGATGCAGCACGCTGTGGAGAGTCGTGCAGAAGTGTTTTCCTGAAGAAAGACCGCAAACAAGCCTTGCTAGCTGCAAGTCGTGCGGTTAGCGTTTTTGGATGCTGCTGTGGCCCAGGAGGGACCAGGATGTCGCCAATTGCGTCAGGGGACAGAGGGGGCGCCCAGCAAGAAAAAGAGCCCTCTCAGAAGCAGGCAGCACCCGCAGAAGTGCCGGAACAGGCACTACAAAGAGGAGTGAAACGGTGCTCACCCGAAGTCACACAAAGGAGTCCCACGTTGCCGGAGGACAACTTAGAAAGTCGTGCAATGCAGGTTAGAGTGCCGTGGACCCAGGCTTGGCTGTGCACAAAGGATTTCCGCCGGAAATGCACAGAGGCCGGAGTAGCTGCAAAAGTCGTGGCTCCCAGCAATGCAGTCTGGCGTGGGGAGGCAAGGACTTACCTCCACCAAACTTGGACTGAAGAGTCACTGGACTGTGGGAGTCCCTTGGACAGAGTTGCTGGATTCAAGGGACCTCGCTCGTCGTGCTGAGAGGAGACCCAGGGTACCAGTGATGCAGTTCTTTGGTGCCTGCGGTAGCAGGGGGAAGATTCCGTTGACCCACGGGAGATTTCTTCGGAGATTCTAGTGCAGAGAGGAGGCAGACTACCCCCACAGCATGCACCACCAGGAAAACAGTCGAGAAGGCGGCAGGATCAGCGTTACAGAGTTGCAGTAGTCGTCTTCGCTACTTTGTTGCAGTTTTGCAGGGTTCCAGCGCGGTCAGCAGTCGATTCCTTGGCAGAAGGTGAAGAGAGAGATGCAGAGGAACTCTGATGAGCTCTTGCATTCGTTATCTAAGGAAATCCCCAAAGCAGAGACCCTAAATAGCCAGAAAAGAGGGTTTGGCTACTTAGGAGAGAAGATAGGCTAGCAACACCTGAAGGAGCCTATCAGAAGGAGTCTCTGACGTCACCTGCTGGCCCTGGCCACTCAGAGCAGTCCAGTGTGCCAGCAGCACCTCTGTTTCCAAGATGGCAGAGGTCTGGAGCACACTGGAGGAGCTCTGGGCACCTCCCAGGGGAGGTGCAGGTCAGGGGAGTGGTCACTCCCCTTTCCTTTGTCCAGTTTCGCGCCAGAGCAGGGCTAAGGGGTCCCTGAACCGGTGTAGACTGGCTTATGCAGAAATGGGCACCATCTGTGCCCATGAAAGCATTTCCAGAGGCTGGGGGAGGCTACTCCTCCCCAGCCCTAACACCATTTTCCAAAGGGAGAGGGTGTAACACCCTCTCTCTGAGGAAGTCCTTTGTTCTGCCTTCCTGGGCCAAGCCTGGCTGGACCCCAGGAGGGCAGAAACCTGTCTGAGGGGTTGGCAGCAGCAGCAGCTGCAGTGAAACCCCGGGAAAGGCAGTTTGGCAGTACCCAGGTCTGAGCTACAGACCTGTGGGATCATGGGATTGTGCCAACTATGCCAGGATGGCATAGAGGGGGCAATTCCATGATCATAGACATGTTACATGGCCATATTCGGAGTTACCATTGTGAAGCTACACATAGGTAGTGACCTATATGTAGTGCACGCGTGGAATTGGCCCTGAACAATGTGGGGGCACCTTGGCTAGTGCCAGGGTGCCCACACACTAAGTAACTTAGCACCCAACCTTTACCAGGTAAAGGTTAGACATATAGGTGACTTATAAGTTACTTAAGTGCAGTGTAAAATGGCTGTGAAATAACGTGGACGTTATTTCACTCAGGCTGCAGTGGCAGGCCTGTGTAAGAATTGTCAGAGCTCTCAATGGGTGGCAAAAGAAATGCTGCAGCCCATAGGGATCTCCTGGTACCCCAATACCCTGGGTACCTCAGTACCATATACTAGGGAATTATAAGGGTGTTCCAGTATGCCAATGTAAAGTGGTAAAATTGGTCACTAGCCTGTTAGTGACAATTTGTAAAGAGAGAGCATAACCACTGAGGTTCTGGTTAGCAGAGCCTCAGTGAGACAGTTAGGCATCACACAGGGAACACATACCTATAGTGCACAAACTTATGAGCACTGGGGTCCTGACTAGCAGGGTCCCAGTGACACATAACAAACATACTGAAAACATAGGGTTTTCACTATGAGCACTGGGCCCTGGCTAGCAGGATGCCAGTGAGACAGTGAAAACACCCTGACATACACTCACAAACAGGCCAAAAGTGGGGGTAACAAGGCTAGAAAGAAGCTACTTTCTCACAGATGTATGTAGCGCCACTCCGGTTTTTAATACCACCAACCGCCAGTGCTGAATTTAGTTTCAATACCGATCACACTGTACTAGATTACTGCAAAGGACTGATTGATATGGTGGCATTTTCCTATCATCAGGTGAATGTGGCAACAGAAGCACAAAATAGATACTTGCTATGGACTGAATCCTGGAGACTGGATAGTGGTCTGAAAACATGTGAGAAAAAACTGCTTAGAGGAGCCCTTGCAAGGACCCTGCCAGGTGATCTTGATGACAAATAGTCCTGCATTGGATCTATGCCGCTCACATGAAAAGAGTGAAAGTGGCATATGAAGAAGTGATGAAAATCAACCACTAATTCACATAGTCAAGCTCAAGTTCATGGTGGGGGGTTCAGAGTAGGTGGTGACAATTTTGAAACTAATGAAGAACATGAAATGATAAAAGTCCAGATCAGTGAATGTTTTAGTGAGAAACCTGGTACCTCTACTAGTGGTGCTGCTGCCCAGTTTCAAAATGGGGATCAGAGTGAAGGCCTGTTGCAAGGTCAAAGATAAAGGCATGAGTGATAGCAAGAAGAAGTAATCTATGATCCAAACAACAAAAGACTGCATTGAAGATTCGTGTCACAAGACAACCCCACCCCCACGCAAGGAAACAGTTCACAGTGAAATATGCAGTTGAAACTGGTCAAAGTTCAAGTCCATCTGTGAGAGAAGAATCAAGTGGAACAGACAGAACAGAGAGAACAGAAGGAACAGAAGGAAATAAGCCATTGAAAAGAACCTGTAAACGAAAGCACTGTCAACCAGAAAACTAACGCCATTCACTGAAAGTTCTTAAGTAATTGAACTAAATTCAGAAAATAGTGGAAGTGAATCACCTGTTGCTAAAAGAACAGTTAGAAAGAGAACACCAAATAGAAAGTATGCATCACATGATAGTGTATATTTGGCTACAGTATCAGAGGAAGAAGAATCAGTCACAGATCTACAACCCAATAAATCATTGCCCATACAACATCAAAAGTGAGTTTGAAAGTTAATCAGAAAAAAGATAATCACCTTGAAAAGATTTAAAGACTGTAAAGATTGCATTTTTCAAGTGAATCAAATGAAGGAAACTTATTGAGAGCATGAACTAAAAAGACTTTTTTAAACGACAAAAAAGTTTTAATTTTTTTGTTTTTATTATTGTTTTGAAAGAAATAAGAAAAGAAGAAATCTATGATTGTTTTAAAAATAGTTGTCGTTAATGTTTGAATTGTGAAGTAAAGCAAATGCTATAAAAGCTTTTGTTTACTATTTTTATTAAGAATAGTAGTAGTCTTAGTTAGCCTGTTGTTGTGCTTACTATGTCCAGTGGGAAACGTCTTCACAAGAATTGAATTAACCACAGTGTAGGAAGGTAGCCTCTTTCTAGCCTTGTTACCCCCACTTTTCCCCCTGTTTATGAGTATATGTCAGGGTGTTTTTACGGTCTCACTGGGATCCTGCTAGCCCAGTGCTCATAGTGAAAACCCTATGTTGTCAATGTGTTTGATATGCTTCACTGGGATCCTGCTAGCCAGGACCCCAGTGCTCATAAGTTTGTGGCCTATATGTGTTCCCTGTGTGGTGCCTAACTGTATCACTGAGGCTCTGCTAACCAGAACCTCAGTGTTTATGCTCTCTCTGCTTTTAAAACTGTCACTGCAGGCTAGTGACTAATTTTACCAATTCTGATTGACACGCTGGAACACCCTTATAATTCCTTAGTATATGGTACCTAGGTACCCAGGGTATTGGGGTTCCAGGAGATCCCTATGGGATGCAGCATTTATTTTGCCCTCCATGGGGAGCTCAGACAATTCTTACAAAGGACTACCACTGCAGCCTGAGTGAAATAACGTCCATGTTATTTCACAGCCATTTTTCACTGCACTTAAGTAACTTATAAGTCACCTATATGTCTAACCCTCACTTGCTGAAGGTTAGGTGCAAAGTTACTTAGTGTGTGGGCACCCTGGAACTAGCCAAGGTGCCCCCACATTGTTCAGGGCAAATTCCCCGGACTTTGTGAGTGCGGGGACACCATTACACGCGTGCATTACATATAGGTCAATACCTATATGTAGCGTCACCATGGTAACTCCAAACATGGCCATGTAACATGTCTAGGATCATGGAATTGTCACCCCAATAACATTCTGGTATTGGGGGGACAATCCCATGATCCCACAGGTCTGTAGCTCAGACCTGGGTACTGCCAAACTGCCTTTCCCGGGGTTTCACTGCAGCTGCTGCTGCTGCCAACCCCTCAGACAGGTTTCTGCCCTCCTGTGGTCCAGTCAGGCTTGGCCCAGGAAGGCAGAACAAAGGACTTCCTCAGAGAGAGGGTGTTACACCCTCTCCCTTTGGAAAATGGTGTTAGGGCTGGGGAGGAGTAGCCTCCCCCAGCCTCTGGAAATGCTTTCATGGGCACAGATGGTGCCCATTTCTGCATAAGCCAGTCTACACCGGTTCAGGGACCCCTCAGCCCTGCTCTGGCGCGAAACTGGACAAAGGAAAGGGGAGTGACCACTCCCCTGACCTGCACCTCCCCTGGGGTTCTGTAAGTAAATTGCGACGGCGCTATTTATGAAAAATGGCTAAAGCGCGCTGTATTGTGTGTCCTGAGTGTTTTCTGTTTATATCTGAAATGAGCTCAATGTGTGTTTGTGGGTCTTCTTGATGTTTACAGTTTGTTAAGTAAAATGTTGGTTAATTAATATTAAGTAGAAACTTTAAAAAAATCCAGAAATGAACCATGTGATGTGCTAACATAGCTATATGTTGCTCTTCAATTTATCGAATGAGCAATTGTGCACATATACAAAACTGCCGTTAAATGCTTAATAAATTAGAAAACACATTCAATAGATATAAATAGGGCCCCCCCCCAAAAAAAAAACGAAATTATCTATTTTCAATTCAGCCAGCACTTTCCCAGTTAAACATGGGTGGAATTTTGCATAACCTTCCTTTTAAATGAAAGTGGCGCAAAAATGTGACGCATTTCAAGTTAGGCTTATGCGCTTAGGCTTGTGAGTTAATGTATCCCAAATAATAGGCAAGGGATGCAGCTTGCTTTTATATGTGGAATTATCAAAAAAAAAAAAAGAATAATTGGGTTCTTATTTTTAAAAAAAAAGAAAATTATTAATTATGGAAAAATTATTTAAAAAATAAGTGCCTTTCAAAATCGTTTTTTAATATTTATAAAGCTTAATACCTATACTATGACCTCCTAACATTAAAATTTAATTTAAGTTATGTTGCACCGCTAAAATGACATTTGTATGTGCAATTTTCCCTTGGCGCAGGAGCAAACAAGCTCATTTCTATAAAGTATAAGTTAATATTTTCAATGGCTGACTCATGGATTGTGTAATAGACATTCTGGTAATGCATATTATGCAAGAAAATTGTAGGATATTGATTTTTTAATGCCTAAAATATCAAAGTCGATTTTGGGCAAAAGCACTGTTTAAACTGCATTTTATTTCATTCAGAGTACTTTTTAAAGTGTCTCAGGCTTCAGTAAATGCATACATTTAGGTTTGATATATATTTGCAGGTTGTGCCTTCTTATGATTCAATGAGTCAATGTGCCAGTACAAAGGCTTGTTTTAATATCAAGGTTGAAGGTTCTAACTTCAGCTGGGCCTACTGAGACGTTCATTCATTCGAGGTTGATGAAATATGTACCATTGCATGGGATTGCAACAAGCATTTATTCTAACAACTGGTATGTGTGTTATTAAGGTTTGTGAATTATTCACAGTAAATGTAGTTTAATAATCTGGAAATAGAGATAATTTTTTTAGCGCCTAAAAAGGATTTTTTTTTTTTTTTTTAAATAGAGTGAATTATTGCAGGTTAGAAGGAAAATAGGAAGGCCTACTGTCTTTGACAGATTCAGAGTGGCAGAAGCTAGGAGAGCTACAGAGGCTGGCTCAAGTCACGCTGCTGAGATGCTATCTTTAGTTTTCCCATAAACAATGAAGGAGGCTGTCATGTTGACACCTGTGGCCTTTTAACTTAGGGCCTTGTCTCTGTGAAATGCAGAATGACCCTACAAGCCTCTAAAAGTGGGATTTCTGGTTTCTCCAGAAGAACATCAATACAATTAAAGAACTTAATTCCAAAGGGAAAATATAAAAAAAAGGGGTTTCTTCGAATGTCCCAACATCATGTTAAATGCTCTGCAGAACTGATACATTTGTGTCTCCGCTCTAAAAAAATAAAATGATGCCTGCTAGTTGCTTTTATTTGACAGAAAACGAAGTGTTGCATTAAGTCTTAGACAGAAAATAAGATGCAGCCCTTTTTTTAAAAATTTTGAAGGCTACATGCCTTAATGAGAACGATTTGCCAATTAAGACTTATTTTTCACAGTGGAAATTGTAGGTGCCAAATTAATATGGAGTGTCAGTGTAACAATTTTTACTTTTAGAAAGGTAAAATTAAGGTGGCTTGATGTTGCGAAGTAACTGACAAGAGGGTAACAGTTAAGTAATGGAAATTTATTTTCATGTATTTGGTCCTATCATGAATTGTTCTTGCTGGTCCTGTATGTTAGAAGAGAAACAGTAAAGTTATATTTGACAGCAGATTTCCATTGCCTGGTGATCTACTGTCAAAAGGAGGGTAAGGATTTTAAACCTGACAAATTAAACAGGCCCAAATATTGGGTTTTGGGCTGCAGGTTTACAGTGCATAAAGTACATGACATGGTGTTGTGTGTCACCGCTTATTCACACATGCTATTGTTTTGTCTATGCTTTTTGTGCTTGATACACAGCAAGTATATCTGATGGCTTGACGTTTTGTGCGTTTTTATTATTTTTTTTATTTTTGTTTTTTGCATGTTTGTTGCTGGTTTTGATACTATTACAAGCTCCCCTGTGTTGTGAGGGGATGGTCATGACGATGCCCATCGCTACGCAACAGTTGGTTGAACTTGTTCTGGTTAAAAAATTCCACAGATAATGATATTTCATGCTGTGAACATAAAAGACAACACTTCACCAGTGAATGTCTATTTGGCTATAATGGTATTGAAGGAAAATAAAAAGAGATATACAGGATCAAAGTGTGTCACCTGCAGTTAGTCACTTTACTGCCCCTTCCCTTAAAGGAACAGGCAGCCCTACATTTATGTATCCTTGATTGGACCTAAGGATGAAATTATAGATCTGTGACTCAAGGTGGCCTAATTTCTATATTACATTAGTTAATGATGTTCTGTTTCCTAAGTAGCATATGGCTTTCGTTCCTTAAAAGAAAACCAGGTTTTCATTTTTTCCTGAAGAAGGAACTGAAACATTAGCTAGGAGTACCGTATATGGTGTAGTCACCAACGGTAGAGTTAAAATTTGTGTAACTTTGGCCTTTGTGTATCACCCGTACTCTTGGTGTTGTGTCACATGCCTGACTATCACCCAAATAATTTTTTTTGTTCTTTCTATAGATTTTTTTCTTTGGTTACTTCCCCTGACCAATGTCGCACCATGCTTAGTTATTGAGATTTTAGCTATGTCCTAGTCCCATTTCTCTTTTTCGAATTCCTTTCACCAGTCAGCCCTTTTATTATTATTGATGTATTGTTCAGGTTCACATTTCCAGACTGCAGTGATGTACCAGGGACCCCCATGTTATGTATAATTCCCTTTGGTATGACCAGACTGGTTTTCAAGAATTTGCCTGCTTCAATGTTTTCCAGCCTGACTGTCAGGGTAGCGATAGACTGGTTAACTGACTCAATATTATAGTAAGACAAGTTTTCCATCTCAATAGGAGATATCTTATGTTTACCTTTTTGAACATGACGAATTTTCAATGTCTATTTTAATTTGGTTTTCGGTTCCCTTCTGTTCCTGCTACTTTAATTTTTTGTGGGATCAGATGTGTCCTAATCATGCAAATATCAGGACCCTCAAGTTCTTGTCTTTTTGTTTGCACATTTGACTATTAGCCTGTGTATTGCATAGTGCACCTGATGCACAGTTTTTAAAGGAAGGTTTCTACATGTCCCTGATAATCGGTATCATGTGATTTCTCTATTGAGATGTTCTAAGGTAAGGAGGAACACCTAGACTTAATCATTGAGGCAAATATGTGTTTACCCCATTAGACAATGCCACTGTGTGAGGAAATCCATTCAGATAGAATTCTCATGTAGCTATAGATGGCAGAGAATAATGGAGAGAACTGAATTAAAGATGCTACAGACCCTGTTTTGCCCTTCTGCCTTTGTCTTTGTATTTTATGCCCATGGCGTATGGCTACTCCTTTGAAGATTGCAGACCACCTGCTTGCAGTCCCCTTGTTAAAAACCATGAACTGTTTTTTTTACTAAATTGAAGGAAACTAACAACTGTGGCACATTTCCTACGTCACTAGATTCTGCGGGTATCAAGTCATAATAACCTGCAGGACATTGATTTAAGCCTAATTCCCATCAGTGACAGCTACAGATGAAAGACGGACGTCTTGGCCCTACAGTCTCAGCACCCAGAAAGTAGCAAAGCTGGACAGCGATCGCCAGCGCATGGTATCGTACTTGCTCCATCAGACGGCGTTGGACATCACAAAACCAAAGTTTCAGTGTAAAAGAGCTAAAGAGAAGGATTCCTGTTGTTGATGGCAGAGCTGTTTTGAGGTTTCATTTCTCTACCTGTCATGTGCTGGTAACCTCTGACAGTGTGCAATCCCTTGAGCCCCTTGGCCTGAGTTTTGGCCACACACCCCCTTTTCTTTGCTCCAACGGAAGAAGGGCAGTGCACCGGAGATTTCAAGTTTGGAAAAAGGCACTATATTGTGGTGCCCATGAAAGAGCAGCTTGAGCGTCCTCTGACACTAAATAATGAGTGTTGGAGTCTGAAAGTGCTGCTGAGCTTGAGCTATTTCCCAATTAATGGTGCTTGCGTCTGCACGAGATGATTTGTGCCCTTGATCAATGAAGAGCACATTGTTTGTAGTGTCTGCCACAGAGGAGAGACACTGGTGCATTGCTTTAAGACATTGAGACTTTCGAGTGAGCTGTGGGTGTTTGCCAGGAGGGCACTCCAACTAAGCAGTATTTTCTCACGAAGAGGCCTGAATTGAGAGGCCCATGCGAAAGAAAACAACAAAAGAAAATTTGATGGACAATAGAAGCCTGCCAGAGAGGCTTTTTGAACGGACTCTGGGCATAGTTGGTTTCACAAGAGGTTTCCGTGTGATTGTATAGACTAGGTGTTAGGAGACTGATTGTTTTGCTGGCATTGTTTTAAAGTACTATTCTGTTTAGTAAAAGCAGAATAAAGTCCATTTTCTGTGGAAAGAGTACCCCCTTTTCACCTTACAGCATTGATGAGAGTCACCACTGTTCCACCTGAACATACAAAAATTACTGAAATGCAGAGGAGCCCTAAAAATGTTACTAGATAATTTTAGGATTTGCTTTTTGGTTAGGGTTGTGAAAAATTATTATTTCATTTGTAAATAGTGGTCACTACTTTCTCCCGTTGTCTATATGTTCTTAATAACGTGTTTTCTAGTGTCTTTTAAACATGACGTTGTCATTTATGGGTGGGATTGTTTTTCTCTACTCAATTGACTTCTGCACCCACTTCCCAACCTATGTCTTTTCCTACTATTGTTTCTTTGCACTCTTTTCACCCTTTTCCTGAACATGAGCAGGTTAGAAGATCAGAATTTGTAAGCAATTCTTTTGTACAGCTTCTGCATCAACACTAGTTAGTAGTGAACATCACTAATTGTTGGGTGTGTGATCTTATGCCACCTACTGCAGATAGAGGTATTCCTTATTTTGTCCTGCCATATGTGGCCTTTTGTGCTACTTCATGTTCGAGGAGACCTGTCCAGAGAGAGTTACCAAGTACTAGAATTTTGCTCCAGCAACATCTCCATGGCCTTATAAACATAGACCTGGACTCAGATTAGCATGAGAATAGGTTTATTGCCTATGTAAGGGCAAAAGGAGGGTTTGTGGTTCTAAAAATTCTGGACCCATGTAATTTACTTTGCCCCAGCAGTACTATTTTAGTATCAAAAGACCGATAATGACCAGTACACTAAGCATGAGCATTTTCGCTCAATTCTAGCAGCGTTTTCACCTCGAAATCGCCATTTTCGTCCTGCACTCGTGGCTCCCATTTTATACACGGCAGCCATTTTAAAAGTTGCCCTCACATAGGCTTATAATACAGTCAGATTTGATTCCAAGGACACGTACACCTTGATTGACTTTTCTCTGACCTGGGCAAGCTGGAACCATTGCCTCAGGCCAAACCTGTTTGGTCAGTCCCTCTCCCAGTGGCCGAATCAGATAGCATCAAGGCACACCATGCCATAAAACCCTTATTATCGCTCACACACCCTGCCTAATCTTGCTCACACCTGCACCTGCTCTTTTCTTCTTCTTACTTTACGAGGGGGAGGTGCCCGTTTTTATTGGGGGTCCACACTTATCTGATGTAAAATACTAGGCCTTGCCGGGTAATTTATTATGGGTTGGATGACATGAAATATGAGGTTTCATCATGACACTGTTTTTTCCTTTGTAGTGAAAACATGTGAATGACCAACCAAAATGTCAAGAATGTTTGCCTGAAGCTTAAAAAACTGTATATAAGGAAACCTGACTTTGCATTGAAACACAGTCTCCTGAGAACATACAAATCGTGCTGTTGTACTTCTAGGACACTTGTCAATTGGTTGCAGCCAATAAATTTGATCTTTGACTTCACCTAGAAGACTCTTAGTTTCTGTAGTCTGAATCAGGAAAGTACCCAAGGTCTTTGGGTGTACCCTGGCACCGCTGGGTTACCGGATCAGTACCAGTTCTGAAAAACCCAGTACCTCAGGAGGTGCCCAGAGCTCCTCCAGTGTGCTCCAGACCTCTGCCATCTTGGAAACAGAGGTGCTGCTGGCACACTGGACTGCTCTGAGTGGCCAGTGCCAGCAGGTGACGTCAGAGACTCCTTCTGATAGGCTCCTTCAGGTGTTGCTAGCCTATCCTCTCTCCTAAGTAGCCAAACCCTCTTTTCTGGCTATTTAGGGTCTCTGTCTTTGGGGATTCCTTAGATAACGAATGCAAGAGCTCATCCGAGTTCCTCTGCATCTCTCTCTTCACCTTCTGCCAAGGAATCGACTGCTGACCACGCTGGAAGCCTGCAAAACCGCAACAAAGTAGCAAAGACGACTACTGCAACTCTGTAACGCTGATCCTGACGCCTTCTCGACTGCTTTCCTGGTGGTGCATGCTGTGGGGGTAGTCTGCCTCCTCTCTGCACTAGAAGCTCTGAAGAAATCTCCTGTGGGTCGACGGAATCGTCCCCCTGCAACCGCAGGCACCAAAGAATTGCATCAGCGGTACCCTGGGTCTCCTCTCAGCACGACGAGCGAGGTCCCTTGAATCCAGCAACTCTGTCCAAGTGACTCCCACAGTCCAGTGACTCTTCAGTCCAAGTTTGGTGGAGGTAAGTCCTTGCCTCCCCACGCCAGACTGCATTGCTGGGAACTGCGACTTTTGCAGCTACTCCGGCCTCTGTGCACTTCCGGCAGAAATCCTTTGTGCACAGCCAAGCCTGGGTCCACAGCACTCTAACCTGCATTGCACAACCTTCTAAGTTGTCCTCCGGCGACGTGGGACTCCTTAGTGCGACTTCGGGTGAGCACCGTTTCACTCCACTTCGTAGTGCCTGTTCCGGCACTTCTGCGGGTGCTGCCTGCTTCTGAGAGGGCTCCTTGTCTTGCTCGACGCCCCCTCTGTCCCCAGACGCAATTGGCGACATCCTGGTCCCTCCTGGGCCACAGCAGCATCCAAAAACCGATTTGCAGCTAGCAAGGCTTGTTTGCGGTCTTTCTTCAGGAAAACACTTCTGCACGACTCTCCACGGCGTGAGGGATCCGTCCTCCAAAGGGGAAGTTCCTAGCCCTTGTCGTTCCTGCAGGATCTTCAGCTTCTACTGTTCAGTAGCAGCTTCTTTGCACCCACAGCTGGCATTTCCTGGGCATCTGCCCATCTCCGACTTGCTTGTGACTTTTGGACTTGGTCCCCTTGTTCCACAGGTACCCTCGTTTGGAAATCCATCGTTGTTGCATTGCTGATTTGTGTCTTTCCTGCAGAATTCCCCTATCACGACTTCAATGTCCTTTGGGGAACTTTAGTGCACTTTGCACTCACTTTTTAGGGTCTTGGGGTCGGCTATTTTTCTAACCCTAACTGTTTTCTTACAGTCCCAGCGACCCTCTACAAGGTCACATAGGTTTGGGGTCCATTCGTGGTTCGCATTCCACTTTTGGAGTATATGGTTTGTGTTGCCCCTATCCCTATGTGTCCCCATTGCATCCTATTGTAACTATACATTGTTTGCACTGTTTTCTAATACTATACTGCATATGTTTGGTATTGTGTACATATATCTTGTGTATATTTGCTATCCTCATACTGAGGGTACTCACTGAGATACTTTTGGCATATTGTCATAAAAATAAAGTACCTTTATTTTTAGTATATCTGTGTATTGTGTTTTCTTATGATATTGTGCATATGACACTAGTGGTACTGTAGGAGCTTCACTTGTCTCCTAGTTCAGCCTAAGCTGCTCTGCTAAGCTACCATTATCTATCAGCCTAAGATGCTAGACACCCTATACACTAATAAGGGATAACTGGGCCTGGTGCAAGGTGTAAGTACCCCTTGGTACTCACTACAGGCCAGTCCAGCCTCCTACATTGGTTGTGCAGTGGTGGGATAAGTGCTCTGTAACTACTTACCACTTTTGTCATTGTACTTTTCATAAGAGAAAAATATACAAAACAAGTTCAGTGTATGTACACCTAACCAAAAAGTTTTGCATTTCTTTTCTCACCTCTTTTCTAAAGTGCTGAAAAGTACCTCTAACTTTCTAAAAAGTTCTTAAAAAGTTTTAAAAGATTTTTTCTGTCTTTCCAAAAGTTCTGAAAAACTTTTTTTCTATCACTTAAACACTTTCTAAAATGTCTGGCACAGACCAAACTGTTGATCTGCCAAACTTGCTTATGATCACCTTAGCGGGAAAGGAGCAAGGAGTCTCTGCATAGAAAGAGGTTTAAGTGTAGGGAAGAATCCCCCTAGAGAACTGTTGGTGAATGTGCTTGTTGAATAGGATAAGGCCAGAGCTGGCACAACTGTTGAAAAGTTAGCTGATGGTTCCCACTCTGATTCTGGGGCACCCCTAGCAAAAGAGGTGGGAGGGAAACTTCCAAGCCTGCCCCCTAGCAAACCACCTAGCATAGCTGGTACAGATGTAGAGTCACACCATACTGATAGCATTGTCTCACATCACAGTAAGAGTATCCATTCTCATCATAGTAGAAGTGCTGTTTCTGTTAGCCAAGTTGTTAAGGTGCCATCTGTTAGGGCCAGGTCTCCTTCTGTTTTATCTCAGCATACTTCTGTCTCTAGACATGCCTCACCCACCCACCCTGATGACAGAGTGTTAGAAAGGGAGCTCAATAGATTGAGAGTGGAACAAACCAGACTGAAGCTCAAGAAGCAACAGCTGGATTTGGATAGGCAGTCCCTAGAGGTGGAAAGGGAAAGACAGAAATTGGGTTTAGAAACCCATGGTGGCAGCAGCAGTATTCCCCATAGTCATCCTGCAAAGGAGCATGATTCCAGGAATCTGCACAAGATAGTTCCCCCTTATAAGGAGGGGGATGACATTAACAAGTGGTTTGCTGCACTTGAGAGGCCTGTGTTGTACAGGATGTCCCTCAAAGGCAGTGGGCTGCTATCCTATGGCTATCATTTAGTGGAAAGGGTGGGGATAGGCTCCTTACTGTAAAAGAAAGTGATGCCAATAATTTTGCAGTTCTTAAGAATGCACTCCTAGATGGTTATGGCTTAAACACTGAACAGTACAGGATGAAGTTCAGAGAGACCAAAAAGGAGTCTTCACAAGACTGGGTTGATTTTGTTGACCATTCAGTGAAGGCCTTGGAGGGGTGGTTACATGGCAGTAAAGTTACTGATTATGAAAGCCTGTATAACTTAATCCTGAGAGAGCATATACTTAATAACTGTGTGTCTGATTTGTTGCACCAGTACCTGGTGGACTCAGATCTGACCTCTCCCAAAGAATTGGGAAAGAAGGTAGACAAATTGGTCAGAAAAAGGGTGAACAGAAATGTTCATACAGGGGGTGACAAAGATGGCAACAAGAAGGAGGATGGTAAGTCTTCTGACAAGGGTGGGGACAAATCTAAAAATTAGTCTTCATCAGGCCCACAAAAACACTCTGGTGGGGGTGGTGGGCCCAAATCCTCTTCTAATCAAAACAAAGAAAAGAAACCATGGTGCTATTTATGTAAAAAAAAAAGGCCATTGGACAACAGATCCCAGTTGTCCAAAGAAAAGCACCAAGCCTCTTACCACTACAACCCCTACTGCTACACCTAGTGTCCCTACTAATAGCAGTGGTGGTGGGAGCAAACCTACTAATAGCCAATCCAAGGGAGTAGCTGGGCTCACTTTTGGTAACTTAGTTGGGGTTGGTCTTGTTAGGGAGACCACAGAGGCTGTGTTAGTCTCTGAGGGGGCTATTGATTTAGCCACCTTAGTTGCTTGTTCCCTTAATATGGATAAGTACAAGCAACTACCCCTAATAAATGGTGTTGAGGTTCAGGCCTACAGGGACACTGGTGCCAGTGTTACAATGGTAATAGAGAAACTGGTCCACCCTGAACAACACCTACTTGGTCACCAGTACCAAGTAACCGATGCTCACAACAACACACTTAGCCACCCCATGGCTGTTGTAAATCTCAACTGGGGGGGGGGGGGTACTGGTCCAAAGAAAGTTGTGGTTGCCTCAGATTTACCTGTAGACTGTCTACTTGGAAATGATTTAGAGACATCAGCTTGGTCAGATGTGGAGTTGGAGGCCCATGCAGCAATGCTGGGCATTCCAGGGCATATTTTTGCTTTGACAATGGCTCAGGCCAAAAAGCAAAAAGGACAGGGTGACTTGGATCCTGGAACAATGGACCAAGTGCTCCCTAAAGCTAGGGCTAGTAGAAGTAGAGCACTACCTACTATCCCTCCCTCTACAGTGGATTCTACTTCTGAGGAAGAAGAATTTCCACCCTGTGCAGAACCTACACCAGAGGAGCTGGAAGCAGACACTGCTGAGCTTTTGGGTGAAGGGGGGCCTGCCAGGGAGGAGCTGAGTGTGGCACAGCAAACCTGTCCCACACTAGAGGGTCTAAGACAGCAAGCTGTCAAACAAGCTAATGGGGATGTCAGTGACTCTCACAGAGTTTACTGGGAGGACAACCTCTTGTACACTGAAGCAAGGGATCCTAAACCTGGAACTGCCAGGAGGTTAGTGATTCCTCAGGAGTACAGAAAGTTCCTCCTAACTCTAGCCCACGACATTCCCCTAGCTGGACATTTGGGGCAAATGAAAACTTGTTCCCTTGTTTCATTGGCCTAGAATGTCAGAGGACACAAAGGAATTTTGTAAGTCCTGTGAAACCTGTCAAGCCAGTGGCAAGACAGGTGGCACTCCAAAGGCACCCCTTATCCCACTGCCTGTGGTTGGGGTTCCCTTTGAAAGGGTAGGGGTTGACATAGTTGGCCCCCTTGACCCTCCTACTGCTTCAGGCAATAGGTTTATCTTGGTGGTAGTGGACCATGCCACCAGATATCCTGAAGCAATTCCTCTAAGGACCACTACAGCCCCTGCAGTGGCAAAGGCCCTCCTGGGAATCTTTTCCAGAGTGGGCTTCCCAAAAGAGGTGGTATCAGACAGGGGAAGCAATTTCATGTCTGCTTACTTAAAGGCCATGTGGAAGGAGTGTGGTGTAACATACAAGTTCACTACACCCTATCATCCACAAACAAATGGACTGGTGGAGAGATTTAACAAAACTCTCAAAGGCATGATTATGGGACTCCCTGAAAAACTCCGCAGGAGATGGGATATCCTTTTACCATGCCTCCTTTTTGCTTACAGGGAGGTACCCCAGAAAGGAGTGGGCTTCAGCCCCTTTGAACTCCTATTTGGACACCCTGTGAGAGGTCCTCTAACACTTGTTAAGGAGGGTTGGGAACAACCTTTAAAAGCTCCAAAGCAAGACATAGTGGACTATGTACTGGCCCTCAGATCAAGGATGGCTGAGTACATGAAAAAGGCCAGTAAAAACCTTCAGGCCAGCCAAGAGCTCCAAAAGCAATGGCATGACCAGAAGGCTGTTTTGGTTCAGTACCAACCAGGGCAGAAAGTGTGGGTCTTGGAGCCTGTGGCCCCAAGAGCACTCCAAGATAAATGGAGTGGACCCCACACAATTGTTGAGAAAAAGGGTGAAGTCACCTACTTAGTTGACTTAGGCACTGCCAGGAGTCCCCTTAGGGTGCTCCATGTCAATCGCCTGAAACCCTACTATGACAGGGCTGATCTCACCCTGCTCATGGCAACAGATGAGGGACAGGAAGAAGAGAGTGACCCTCTCCCTGATCTCTTCTCTTCCACAGAACAAGATGCTCTTGTGGAAGGGGTTGTACTGGCAGATTGTCTGACTGCTGAGCAGAAAGACCACTGCATAAATCTCCTGGGTCAGTTTTCTGAACTCTTCTCTACTGTGCCAGGCACCACTTCTTGGTGTGAGCACACTATAGATACTGGAGACAGCTTGCCTGTAAAAAGTAAGATCTATAGGCAGCCTGACCATGTCAGAGACTGCATAAAACAAGAAGTGCAGAAAATGTTAGAACTGGGAGTGGTTGAGCACTCTGAAAGTCCATGGGCCTCTCCTGTGGTACTTGTACCAAAACCTCATTCAAAGATGGAAAGAAGGAAATGCGGTTTTGTGTAGACTATAGAGGTCTCAACTAAGTAACCAAAACTGATGCTCACCCTATACCCAGGGCAGATGAGCTCATAGATACACTGGCATCTGCCAAGTATCTAAGCACTTTTGACTTGACTGCAGGGTATTGGCAGATCAAATTATCAGAAGATGCAAAAGCAAAAACTGCATTTTCAACCATTGGAGGCCATTACCAATTCACAGTAATGCCTTTTGGATTGAAAAATGCACCTGCCACTTTTCAGAGGTTGGTGAGTACAGTCCTGCAAGGGCTGGAAGCTTTTAGTGCAGAATATCTGGACGATATAGCTGTCTTTAGCTCCAGTTGGGATGATCACCTGGTCCACCTATGGAAAGTTTTAGAGGCCCTGCAAAAGTCAGGCCTCACTATCAAGGCTTCAAAGTGCTAGATAGGGCAGGGAAAGGTGGTTTATCTGGGACACCTGGTTGGTGGAGAACAGATTGCACCACTTCAGGGGAAAATCCAAACTATTATAGATTGGGTTCCCCCTACAACTCAGACCCAGGTGAGAGCCTTCTTAGGCCTCACTGGGTATTACAGGAGGTTCATTAAGAACTATGGCTCCATTGCAGCCCCTCTTAATGACCTCACATCCAAGAAAATGCCTAAAAAGGTATTGTGGACAGCTAGCTGTCAGAATGCTTTTGAGGAGCTGAAGCAGGCCATGTGCTCTGCACCTGTCCTGAAAAGCCCCTGTTACTCCAAGAAATTCATTGTCCAAACTGATGCATCTGAATTAGGGGTAGGGGCAGTCCTTTCACAATTTAATTCTGAGGGCCAGGATCAACCTGTTGCTTTTATTAGTAGAAGGTTGACCCCTAGAGAAAAGTGTTGGTCTGCCATAGAGAGGGAGGCCTTTGCTGTGGTCTGGGCACTGAAGAAGTTGAGGCCATACCTGTTTGGCACTCACTTCATTGTTCAGACAGACCACAAACCTCTACTTTGGCTAAAACAAATGAAAGGTGAAAATCCTAAATTGTTGAGGTGCTCTATATCCCTACAGGGAATGGACTATACAGTGGAACATAGACCTGGGAGTACCCACTCCAATGCAGATGGACTCTCCAGATATTTCCACTTAGACAATGAAGACTCATCAGGTCATGGCTAGTCTTATTGTCCTTCGTTTGGGGGGGGGGGTTGTGTAGGAAAGTACCATCTTGCCTGGCATGTTACCCTTCATTTTTCACTGTATATATGTTGTTTTAGTTGTATGTGTCACTGGGACCCTGCCAGCCAGGGCCCCAGTGCTCATAAGTGTGCCCTGAATGTGTTACCTGTGTTATGACTAACTGTCTCACTGAGGCTCTGCTAATCAGAACCTCAGTGGTTATGCTCTCTCATTTCTTTCAAATTGTCACTAACAGGCTAGTGACCAATTTTACCAATTTACATTGGCATACTGGAACACCCTTATAATTCCCTAGTATATGGTACTGAGGTACCCAGGGTATTGGGGTTCCAGGAGATCCCTATGGGCTGCAGCATTTCTTTTGCCACCCATAGGGAGCTCTGACAATTCTTACACAGGCCTGCCACTGCAGCTTGAGTGAAATAACGTCCACGTTATTTCACAGCCATTTTACACTGCACTTAAGTAACTTATAAGTCACCTATATGTCTAACCTTTACCTGGTAAAGGTTGGGTGCTAAGTTACTTAGTGTGTGGGCGCCCAGGCACTAGCCAAGGTGCCCCCACATTGTTCAGGGCCAATTCCCCGGACTTTGTGAGTGCGGGGACACCATTACACGCGTGCACTACATATAGGTCACTACCTATGTGTAGCTTCACAATGGTAACTCCGAATATGGCCATGTAATATGTCTATGATCATGGAATTGCCCCCTCTATACCATCCTGGCATAGTTGGCACAATCCCATGATCCCACGGGTCTCTAGCACAGACCCTGGCACTGCCAAACTGCCTTTCCCGGGGTTTCACTGCAGCTACTGCTGCTGCCAACCCCTCAGACAGGTTTCTGCCCTCCTGGGGTCCAGCCAGGCCTGGCCCAGGAAGGCAGAACAAAGGACTTCCTCAGAGAGAGGGTGTTACACCCTCTCCCTTTGGAAAATGGTGTTAGGGCTGGGGAGGAGTAGCCTCCCCCAGCCTCTGGAAATGCTTTCATGGGCACAGATGGTGCCCATTTCTGCATAAGCCAGTCTACACCGGTTCAGGGACCCCTCAGCCCTGCTCTGGCGCGCAACTGGACAAAGGAAAGGGGAGTGACCACTCCCCTGACCTGCACCTCCCCTGGGAGGTGCCCAGAGCTCCTCCAGTGTGCTCCAGACCTCTGCCATCTTGGAAACAGAGGTGCTGCTGGCACACTGGACTGCTCTGAGTGGCCAATGCCAGCAGGTGACGTCAGAGACTCCTTCTGATAGGCTCCTTCAGGTGTTGCTAGCCTATCCTCTCTCCTGAGTAGCCAAACCCTCTTTTCTGGCTATTTAGGGTCTCTGTCTTTGGGGATTCCGTAGATAACGAATGCAAGAGCTCATCCGAGTTCCTCTGCATCTCTCTCTTCACCTTCTGCCAAGGAATCGACTGCTGACCGCGCTGGAAGCCTGCAAAACCGCAACAAAGTAGCGAAGACGACTACTGCAACTCTGTAACGCTGATCCTGCCGCCTTCTTGACTGCTTTCCTGGTGGTGCATGCTGTGGGGGTAGTCTGCCTCCTCTCTGCACTAGAAGCTCCGAAGAAATCTCCCATGGGTCGACGGAATCGTCCCCCTGCAACCGCAGGCACCAAAGAACTGCATCACCGGTACCCTGGGTCTCCTCTCAGCACGACAAGCGAGGTCCCTTGAATCCAGCAACTCTGTCCAAGTGACTCCCACAGTCCAGTGACTCTTCAGTCCAAGTTTGGTGGAGGTAAGTCCTTGCCTCCCCACGCCAGACTGCATTGCTGGGAACCGCGACTTTTGCAGCTACTCCGGCCTCTGTGCACTTCCGGCGGAAATCCTTTGTGCACAGCCAAGCCTGGGTCCACGGCACTCTAACCTGCATTGCACGACCTTCTAAGTTGTCCTCCGGCGACGTGGGACTCCTTTGTGCGACTTCGGGTAAGCACCGTTTCACTCCACTTCGTAGTGCCTGTTCCTGCACTTCTGCGGGTGCTGCCTGCTTCTGAGAGGGCTCCTTGTCTTGCTCGATGCCCCCTCTGTCCCCAGACGCAATTGGCGACATCCTGGTCCCTCCTGGGCCACAGCAGCATCCAAAAACCCTAACCGCACGATTTGCAGCTAGCAAGGCTTGTTGGCAGTCTTTCTTCAGGAAAACACTTCTGCACGACTCTCCACGGCGTGCGGGATCCATCCTCCAAAGGAGAAGTTCCTAGCTCTTGTCGTTCCTGTAGAATCTTCAGCTTCTACTGTCCAGTAGTAGCTTCTTTGCACCCACAGCTGGCATTTCCTGGGCATCTGCCCATCTCTGACTTGCTTGTGACTTTTGGACTTGGTCCCCTTGTTCCACACGTACCCTCATTTGGAAATCCATCGTTGTTGCATTTCTGATTTGTGTCTTTCCTGCAGAATTCCCCTATCACGACTTCTATGTCCTTTGGGGAACTTTAGTGCACTTTGCACTCACTTTTCAGGGTCTTGGGGTGGGCTATTTTTCTAACCCTAACTGTTTTCTTAGAGTCCCAGCGACCCTCTACAAGGTCACATAGGTTTGGGGTCCATTCGTTGTTCGCATTCCACTTTTGGAGTATATGGTTTGTGTTGCCCCTATCCCTATGTGTCCCCATTGCATCCTATTGTAACTATACATTGTTTGCACTGTTTTCTAAAACTATACTGCATATTTTTGGTAATGTGTACATATATCTTGTGTATATTTGCTATCCTCATACTGAAGGTACTCACTGAGATACTTTTGGCATATTGTCATAAAAATAAAGTACCTTTATTTTTAGTATATCTGTGTATTGTGTTTTCTTATGATATTGTGCATATGACACTAGTGGTACTGTAGGAGCTGTAGGCCCAGTTATCCCTTATTAGTGTATAGGGTGTCTAGCAGCATAGGCTGATAGATAATGGTAGCTTAGCAGAGCAGCTTAGGCTGAAATAGGAGACGAGTGAAGCTCCTACAGTACCACTTAGTGTCATATGCACAATATCATAAGAAAACACAATACACAGATATACTAAAAATAAAGGTACTTTATTTTTATGACAATATGCCAAAAGTATCTCAGTGAGTACCCTCAGTATGAGGATAGCAAATATACACAAGATATATGTACACAATACCAAAATATGCAGTAATAGTATTAGAAAACAGTGCAAACAATGTATAGTTACAATAGGATGCAATGGAGACACATAGGGATAGGGGCAACACAAACCATATACTCCAAAAGTGGAATGCGAACCACGAATGGACCCCAAACCTATGTGACCTTGTAGAGGGTCGCTGGGACTATTAGAAAATAGTAAGGGTTAGAAAAATAGCCCACCCCAAGACCCTGAAAAGTGAGTGCAAAGTGCACTAAAGTTCCCCAAAGGACATAGAAGTCGTGATAGGGGAATTCTGCAGGAAAGACACAAACCAACAATGCAACAACAATGGATTTCCAGTCGTGGGTACCTGTGGAACAAGGGGACCAAGTCCAAAAGTCACAAGCAAGTCGGAGATGGGCAGATGCCCAGGAAATGCCAGCTGTGGGTGCAAAGATGCTGCTACTGGACAGTAGAAGCGTCGGTTTCTGCAAGAACGACAAGGGCTAGAGACTTCCCCTTTGGAGGACGGATCCCTCACGCCGTGTAGAGTCATGCAGAAGTGTTTTCCCACCGAAAGACCGCCAACAAGCCTTGCTAGCTGCAAATCGTGCGGTAAGGGTTTTTGGATGCTGCTGTGGCCCAGGAGGGACCAGGATGTCGCCAATTGCATCAGGGGACAGAGGGGGTCATCGAGCAAGACAAGGAGCCCTCTCAGCAGCAGGCAGCACCCGCAGAAGTGCCAGAAACAGGTCTACGAGGATGCGTGAAACGGTGCTCACCCAAAGTCGCACAAAGGAGTCCCACGTCGCCGGAGAACAACTTAGGAGGTCGTGCAATGCAGGTTAGAGTGCCGTGGACCCAGGCTGGACTGTGCACAAAGGATTTCCGCCGGAAGTGCACGGAGGCCGGAGTAGCTGCAAAAGTCGCAGTTTCCAGCAATGCAGTCTGACGTGGGGAGGCAAGGACTTATCTCCACCAAACTTGGACTGAAGAGTCACTGGACTGTGGGAGTCACTTGGACAGAGTTGCTGGATTCAAGGGACCTCGCTCGTCGTGCTGAGAGGAGACCCAAGGTACCGGTGATGCAGTTCTTTGGTGCCTGCGGTTGCAGGGGGACGATTCCGTCGACCCACAGGAGATTTCTTCGGAGCTTCTAGTGCAGAGAGGAGGCAGACTACCCCCACAGCATGCACCACCAGGAAAACAGTCGAGAAGGCGGCAGGATCAGCGTTACAGAGTTGCAGTAGTCGTCTTTGCTACTATGTTGCAGTTTTGCAGGCTTCCAGCGCGGTCAGCAGTCGATTCTTTGGCAGAAGGTGAAGAGAGAGATGCAGAGGAACTCGGATGAGCTCTTGCATTCGTTATCTAAGGAATCCCAAGAGACAGAGACCCTAAGTAGCCAGAAAAGAGGGTTTGGCTACCTAGGAGAGAGGATAGGCTAGCAACACCTGAAGGAGCCTATCAGAAGGAGTCTCTGACGTCACCTGATGGCACTGGCCACTCAGAGCAGTCCAGTGTGCCAGCAGCACCTCTGTTTCCAAGATGGCAGAGGTCTGGAGCACACTGGAGGAGCTCTGGGCACCTCCCAGGGGAGGTACAGGTCAGGTGAGTGGTCACTCCCCTTTCCTTTGTCCAGTTTCGCGCCAGAGCAGGGCTAAGGGGTCCCTGAACCGGTGTAGACTGGCTTATGCAGAAATGGGCACCATGTGTGCCCATGAAAGCATTTCCAGAGGCTGGGGGAGGCTACTCCTCCCCTGCC
Source organism: Pleurodeles waltl (assembly GCF_031143425.1). Classification (NCBI taxonomy): domain Eukaryota; kingdom Metazoa; phylum Chordata; class Amphibia; order Caudata; family Salamandridae; genus Pleurodeles; species Pleurodeles waltl. The sequence goes on along the minus strand of NC_090446.1, from coordinate 431,124,692 downwards.
TTCACACCATTTTCCAAAGGGAGAGGGTGTAACACCCTCTCTCAGAGGAATTCCTTTGTTCTGCCATCCTGGGCCAGGCATGGCTGGACCCCAGGAGGGCAGATGCCTGTCTGAGGGGTTGGCAGCAGCAGCAGCTGCAGTGAAACCCCGGGAAAGGCAGTTTGGCAGTACCAGGGTCTGTGCTACAGACCACTGGGATCATGGGATTGTGCCAACTATGCCAGGATGGCATAGAGGGGGTAATTCCATGATCATAGACATATTACATGGCCATATTCGGAGTTACCATTGTGAAGCTACATATAGGTAGTGACCTATATGTAGTGCACGCGTGTAATGGTGTCCCCGCACTCACAAAGTCCGGGGAATTGGCCCTGAACAATGTGGGGGCACCTTGGCTAGTACCAGGGTGCCCTCACACTAAGTAACTTAGCACCCAACCTTTACCAGGTAAAGGTTAGACATATAGGTGACTTATAAGTTACTTAAGTGCAGTGTAAAATGGCTGTGAAATAACGTGGACGTTATTTTACTCAGGCTGCAGTGGCAGGCCTGTGTAAGAATTGTCAGAGCTCCCTATGGGTGGCAAAAGAAATGCTGCAGCCCATAGGGATCTCCTGGAACCCCAATACCCTGGGTACCTCAGTACCATATACTAGGGAATTATAAGGGTGTTCCAGTAAGCCTCAGTGAGAGGATAGGAAATATACACAAGATATATATACACAATAGCAAAAATATGCAGTATAGTCTTAGAAAACAGTGCAAACAATGTATAGTTACAATAGGATGCAATGGGGAAACATAGGGATAGGGGCAACACAAACCATATACTCCAAAAGTGGAATGCGAACCACGAATGGACCCCAAACCTATGTGACCTTGTAGAGGGTCGCTGGGACTATTAGAAAATAGTGAGAGTTAGAAAAATAACCCTCCCCAAGACCCTGAAAAGTGAGTGCAAAGTGCACTAAAGTTCCCCTAAGGACAAAGAAGTCGTGTTAGAGGAATAATGCAGGAAAGACACAAACCAGCAATGCAACAACTGTGGATTTCCAATCTAGGGTACCTGTGGAACAAGGGGACCAAGTCCAAAAGTCACAAGCAAGTCGGAGATGGGCATATGCCCAGGAAATGCCAGCTGCGGGTGCAAAGAAGCTTCTACTGGACAGAAGAAGCTGAGGTTTCTGCAGGAACGAAAAGGGCTAGAGACTTCCCCTTTGGTGGAAGGATCCCTCTCGCCGTGGAAAGTCATGCAGAAGTGTTTTCCCGCCGAAAGAACGCTAACAAGCCTTGCTAGCTGCAAATCATGCGGTTAGCGTTTTTGGACGCTGCTGAGGCCCAGGAGGGACCAGGAGGTCGCAAATTGGACCTGAAGAGAGAGGGGACGTCGAGCAAGACAAAGAGTCCTCACTGAAGCAGGTAGCAGCCGGAAAAGTGCCAGAAACAGGCACTACGAGGATGCGTGAAACGGTGCTCACCGAAGTTGCACAAAGGAGTCCCACGCCGCCGGAGACCAACTTAGAAAGTCGTGCAATGCAGGTTAGAGTGCCGTGGACCCAGGCTTGGCTGTGCACAAAGGATTTCCGCCGGAAGTGCACAGGGGCAGGAGTAGCTGCAAAGTCGCGGTTCCCAGCAATGCAGCCCAGCAAGGTGAGGCAAGGACTTACCTCCACCAAACTTGGACTGAAGAGTCACTGGACTGTGGGGGTCACTTGGACAGAGTCGCTGGATTCGAGGGACCTCGCTCGTCGTGCTGAGAGGAGACCCAAGGGACCTGTAATGCAGCTTTTTGGTGCCTGCGGTTGCAGGGGGAAGATTCCGTCGACCCACGGGAGATTTCTTCGGAGCTTCTGGTGCAGAGAGGAGGCAGGCTACCTGTAGGAGGCTGGACTGGCTTGTAGTGAGTACCAAGGGGTACTTGCACCTTGCACCAGGCCCAGTTATCCCTTATTAGTGTATAGGGTGTCTAGCAGCTTAGGCTGATAGATAATGGTAGCTTAGCAGAGCAGCTTAGGCTGAACTAGGAGACGTGTGAAGCTACTACAGTACCACTTAGTGTCATATGCACAATATCATAAGAAAACACAATACACAGTTATACTAAAAATAAAGGTACTTTATTTTTATGACAATATGCCAAAGTATCTTAGAGTGTACCCTCAGTGAGAGGATAGGAAATATACACAAGATATATATACACAATAGCAAAAATATGCAGTATAGTCTTAGAAAACAGTGCAAACAATGTATAGTTACAATAGGATGCAATGGGGAAACATAGGGATAGGGGCAACACAAACCATATACTCCAAAAGTGGAATGCGAACTACGAATGGACCCCAAACCTATGTGACCTTGTAGAGGGTCGCTGGGACTATTAGAAAATAGTGAGAGTTAGCAAAATAACCCTCCCCAAGACCCTGAAAAGTGAGTGCAAAGTGCACTAAAGTTCCCCTAAGGACAAAATAGTCGTGTTAGAGGGAAAATGCAAGGAAAACACAAATCAGCAATGCAACAACGATGGATTCCTGACTGAGGGTACCTGTGGAACAAGGGGACCAAGTCCAAAAGTCACAAGCAACTCGGAGATGGGCAGATGCCCAAGAAATGCCAGCGGTTGGTGCAAAGAAGCTCATACTAGGCTGAAGAACTGTGAATACTGCAGGAACGACAAGGGCTAGAGACTTCCCCTTTGGAGGATGGATCCCCCACGCCTTGGAGAGTCGTGCAAAAGTGTTTTCCCGCCGGATGGACGCCAACAAGCCTTGCTACACGCAAATCGTGCGTTTGGCGTTTTTGGACGCTGCTGGGGCCCAGGAGGGACCAGGAGGTCGCAAATTGGACCTGCAGAGAGAGGGGACGTCGAGCAAGACAAAGAGCCCTCACTGAAGCAGGTAGCACCCGGAGAAGTGCCAGAAACAGGCACTACGAGGATGCGTGAAACGGTGCTCGCCGAAGTTGCACAAAGGAGTCCCACGTCGCCGGAGACCAACTTAGAAAGTCGTGCAATGCAGGTTAGAGTGCCGTGGACCCAGGCTTGGCTGTGCACGAAGGATTTCCGCCGGAAGTGCACAGGGGCCGGAGTAGCTTGCAAAGTCGCGGTTCCCAGCAATGCAGCCCAGCGAGGTGAGGCAAGGACTTACCTCCACCAAACTTGGGCTGAAGAGTCACTGGACTGTGGGGGTCACTTGGACGGTGTCGCTGGATTCGAGGGACCTCGCTCGTCGTGCTGAGAGGAGACCCAAGGGACCGGTAATGCAGCTTTTTGGTGCCTGCGGTTGCAGGGGGACGATTCCGTCGACCCACGGGAGATTTCTTCGGAGCTTCTGGTGCAGAGAGGAGGCAGACTACCCCCACAGCATGCACAAGCAGGAAAACAGTCGAGAAGGCGGCAGGATCAGCGTTACAGAGTTGCAGTAGTCGTCTTTGCTACTATGTTGCAGGTTTGCAGGCTTCCAGCGCGGTCAGCGGTCGATTCCTTATCAGAAGGTGAAGAGGGGGATGCAGAGGAACTCGGCTGAGCTCATGCATTCGTTATCTAAAGTTTCCCCAGAGACAGAGACCCTAAATAGCCAGAAAAGAGGGTTTGGCTACCTAGGAGAGAGGAAAGGCTACTAACACCTGAAGGAGCCTATCAGCAGGAGTCTCTGACGTCACCTGGTGGCACTGGCCACTCAGAGCAGTCCAGTGTGCCAGCAGCACCTCTGTTTCCAAGATGGCAGAGGTCTGGAGCACACTGGAGGAGCTCTGGACACCTCCCAGGGGAGGTGCAGGTCAGGGGAGTGGTCACTCCCCTTTCCTTTGTCCAGTTTCGCGCCAGAGCAGGGGCTAAGGGGTCCCTGAACCGGTGTAGACTGGCTTATGCAGAATTGGGCACATCTGTGCCCAACAAAGCATTTCCAGAGGCTGGGGGAGGCTACTCCTCCCCTGCCTTCACACCATTTTCCAAAGGGAGAGGGTGTCACACCCTCTCTCAGAGGAAGTTCTTTGTTCTGCCATCCTGGGCCAGGCCTGGCTGGACCCCAGGAGGGCAGCTGCCTGTCTGAGGGGTTGGCAGCAGCAGCAGCTGCAGAGAAACCCCAGGAAGGGCAGTCTGGCAGTACCAGGGTCTGTGCTACAGACCACTGGGATCATGGAATTGTACCAACAATGCCAGGATGGCATAGAGGGGGCAATTCCATGATCATAGACATGTTACATGGCCATATTCGGAGTTACCATGGTGAAGCTACATATAGGTAGTGACCTATATGTAGTGCACGCGTGTAATGGTGTCCCCGCACTCACAAAGTTCAGTGAATTGGCTCTGAACAATGTGGGGGCACCTTGGCTAGTGCCAGGGTGCCCTCACACTAAGTAACTTTGCACCTAACCTTTACCAGGTAAAGGTTAGACATATAGGTGACTTATAAGTTACTTAAGTGCAGTGTAAAATGGCTGTGAAATAACGTGGACGTTATTTCACTCAGGCTGCAGTGGCAGGCCTGTGTAAGAATTGTCAGAGCTCCCTATGGGTGGCAAAAGAAATGCTGCAGCCCATAGGGATCTCCTGGAACCCCAATACCCTGGGTACCTCAGTACCATATACTAGGGAATTATAAGGGTGTTCCAGTAAGCCAATGTAAATTGGTAAAATTGGTCACTAGCCTGTTAGTGACAATTTGAAAGTAATGAGAGAGCATAACCACTGAGGTTCTGGTTAGCAGAGCCTCAGTGAGACAGTTAGGCACCACACAGGGAACATATACATGCACACCTATGAGCACTGGGGCCCTGTGTGACAGGGTCCCAGTGACACATACATATAGGCCACAAACCTATGAGCACTGGGGTCCTGACTAGCAGGATCCCAGTGACACATAACAACCATACTGAAAACATGGTGTTTTCACTATGAGCACTGAGGCCTGGCTATCAGGATCCCAGTGAGACAGTGAAAACAGTGACAAACACCCTGACATACACTCACAAACAGGCCAAAATTGGGGGTAACAAGGCTAGAAAGAGGCTACCTTCTCACACAACCCCCCCCCCCCAAACGAAGGACAATAAGGCTAACCTTGGCCAGTTGAGACTTTATTGTCTAAGTGGTGATAAGTAGAGAGTAGCTCTGCAATAGACTGGTTACTCCCTTTATCATCCACTATATGGTTACTTCCCTGTGGGGATGTAAACCACCCTGTTTGAAGTTTTTTAGCTAAGCAACAATGTGAAGATGTATTTTCAGAGTTTCTATCAGTAAGTTTTAGTTTAGAGCAGTGGGAATTGTCCACTGAACCTATTTGTAGTGATGGAAATGCCAGACAGGGATGCTGTCTCAGAAAAGCCATGGCTGGGCAAAAACTTTGCCCATTTGGCTGGAAGAGAGAACAGGGATGCTGTTTCTCTTGAGTTGGAGCAGGGCAGGGATGCTGTCCTATGAGCTCCACACTAGGGCAGGGATGCTGTCCTAAGTGTTGTGAGGCAGTACAGGGTTTCTGCACTAAAGTTTCTCTGGGAGGGTTGGAGGGATGCTCCATGTTAACTAAAATGGTGCTCTTTTTGTCACCAATGTTAGTTATCCCACAGAGAGGTACTTCTACCTCAGGGAGTCCAGCTATGCCAGCTGATGATTCCCTTGGAACAGGTGCCACCCGAGGAGAGGTTTCTCCCACCACAGGAATGGTATCCTGAATGGTAGGGTGGTTAGGGGATACTGTGATACCCTTTTTACCTGTTGATGGAGAGGGATCCTGAGTTTTCAGGCCTTCTCTCCTTTGCTTTTTCATTTCAGTAGAAATGAGAGGGAACAATTCCTCAGGGATGCCCAGCATGGCTGCATGGGCATAAAACTCTACATCAGCCCAACCTGAGGCCTCTAGGTCATTACCTAAGAGACAGTCTACAGGTAAGCTAGGTGATACCACCACCTGCTTAGGGCCAGTAACTCCACCCCAACTAAACTGAATTATAGCTAAGGGAAGAAACTTAGTGGAGTTATGGACATCAATAATCTTATACTGTTGTCCAATGATGTGTTGTTCAGGAGGCACTAGGTTTTCAGTCACCAAAGTGAAACTGGCACCTGTGTCCCTGTAGGCCAAGGCCTCAACACCATTTATTGAAACTGTCTGCCTGTACTTATCCATTGTAAGGGGACAAGCAGCCAGTGTGGCAAGGCCAATGCCACTAGGTGTGACAGAAACTGTCTTGGGACTGATTACATCAGTTTCCACTATGGACCCATAAGTGAACCCAACTACACCCTTTGCTTGACTGTTGCCAGCAGTCCCACCACTAGTACCACTACTGCTAGGGGCACTAGAGCTTGATGTATTAGTGGTGGTAGGCTCAGGGGGTTTACCTGGACAGGACTTATCCCCTGGCCTATGGCCTCTGTTTTTACACACAAAGCACCAAGGCTTTTTAATGTGTGCAGGTTGGGAAGAAGAGGAAGAATTTGTTTTATCCCCACCCTCTGAAGAGTGTTTAAGATTTGAAGTGGGATCTTTGGTTTTACCCTTATCCCCATGCTTATCTTGAGATTTTTCACCATCTTTCTTCTTATTGCCATCTTTGTCACCCCCTGTATGAACTTTTCTGTTCACCCTTGTTCTGACCCATTTGTCTGCCTTCTTTCCCAATTCTTGGGGAGAGGTCAGATCAGAGTCTACCAGGTACTGGTGCAACAAATCAGACACACAATTATTAAGTATATGCTCTCTCAGGATTGTGTTATACAGGCTTTCATAATCAGTAACTTTACTGCCATGTAACCACCCCTCCAAGGCCTTCACTGAATGGTCAATGAAATCAACCCAGTCTTGTGAAGACTCCTTTTTGGTCTCTCTGAACTTTATCCTGTACTGTTCAGTGGTTAAGCCATAACCATCCAGGAGTGCATTCTTAAGAACTGTAAAATTATTGGCATCATTTTCTTTCACAGTAAGGAGTCTATCCCTACCCTTTCCACTAAATGATAGCCATAGGATAGCAGCCCACTGCCTTTGAGGGACATCCTGTACAACACAGGCCCTCTCAAGTGCAGCAAACCACTTGTTAATGTCATCCCCCTCCTTATAAGGGGGAACTATCTTGTGCAGATTCCTGGAATCATGCTCTTTTGCAGGATGACTATGGGGAATACTGCTGCTGCCACCATGGGTTTCTAAACCCAACTTCTGTCTTTCCCTCTCTATTTCTAAAGACTGTCTATCCAAATCCAGCTGTTGCTTCTTGAGCTTCAGTCTGGTTTGCTCCACTCTCAATCTATTGAGCTCCCTTTCTAACAATCTGTCATCAGGGTGGGTGGGAGGGACATTTCTAGATACAGAGGTATGATGGGAATGAACAGAAGGAGACCTGTCCCTTACCAAGGGCACCCTAACAGCTTGGCTACCAGCATAATGTGAGAGCACATCATCAGTATGATGTGATTCAACCTCTGTACCAACTATGCTAGACTGTCTAGTAATGGGCAGGCTGAGAAGTTTCTTTCCTGAACCTTTTCCTGGGGGAGTCCCTGGATCAGATTGAGAACCATTAGCTACTTTTTCTACAGATTGGGCACTTATGGCCTTATCCTGTACTCTAAGCATATTAATTAACAGTTCTAAGGAAGGATTCTTCCCTACACTCAAACCTCTCTCTATGCAGAGACTCCTTGCTCCTTTCCAGCTAAGGTGATCATATGCAAGTTTGGACAGTTCAACTTTTTGGCCTGTGCCAGACATTTTTAGAGAGAGTTAAAGTGATAGACAAAGAGAAAAAAGTTTTCAGAACTTTTTGGAAAGACAGAAAAAAAACTTTTAAAACTTTTAAGAACTTTTTGAAAGTTTAGAAGTACTTTTCAGCACTTAGAAAAGAGTGAAAAGAGGAAATGCAAAACTTTTTGGCTATGTGTATATACACTGACCTTGTTTTGTATATTTTTCTCTTATGAAAAGTACAATGACAAGAGTGGTAAGTAGTCTCAAAGCACTTATCCCACCGCTGCACAACCAATGTAGGAGGCTGGACTGGCTTGTAGTGAGTACCAAGGGGTACTTGCACCTTGCACCAGGCCCAGTTATCCCTTATTAGTGTATAGGGTGTCTAGCAGCTTAGGCTGATAGATAATGGTAGCTTAGCAGAGCAGCTTAGGCTGAACTAGGAGACGTGTGAAGCTACTACAGTACCACTTAGTGTCATATGCACAATATCATAAGAAAACACAATACACAGTTATACTAAAAATAAAGGTACTTTATTTTTATGACAATATGCCAAAGTATTTTAGAGTGTACCCTCAGTGAGAGGATAGGAAATATACACAAGATATATATACACAATAGCAAAAATATGCAGTATAGTCTTAGAAAACAGTGCAAACAATGTATAGTTACAATAGGATGCAATGGGGAAACATAGGGATAGGGGAACACAAACCATATACTCCAAAAGTGGAATGCGAACTACGAATGGACCCCAAACCTATGTGACCTTGTAGAGGGTCGCTGGGACTATTAGAAAATAGTGAGAGTTAGCAAAATAACCCTCCCCAAGACCCTGAAAAGTGAGTGCAAAGTGCACTAAAGTTCCCCTAAGGACAAAATAGTCGTGTTAGAGGGAAAATGCAAGGAAAACACAAATCAGCAATGCAACAACGATGGATTCCTGACTGAGGGTACCTGTGGAACAAGGGGACCAAGTCCAAAAGTCACAAGCAACTCGGAGATGGGCAGATGCCCAAGAAATGCCAGCGGTTGGTGCAAAGAAGCTCATACTAGGCTGAAGAACTGTGAATACTGCAGGAACGACAAGGGCTAGAGACTTCCCCTTTGGAGGATGGATCCCCCACGCCTTGGAGAGTCGTGCAGAAGTGTTTTCCCGCCGGATGGACGCCAACAAGCCTTGCTACACGCAAATCGTGCGTTTGGCGTTTTTGGACGCTGCTGGGTCCCAGGAGGGACCAGGAGGTTGCAAATTGGACCTGCAGAGAGAGGGGACGTCGAGCAAGACAAAGAGCCCTCACTGAAACAGGTAGCACCCGGAGAAGTGCCAGAAACAGGCACTACGAGGATGCGTGAAACGGTGCTCGCCGAAGTTGCACAAAGGAGTCCCACGTCGCCGGAGACCAACTTAGAAAGTCGTGCAATGCAGGTTAGAGTGCTGTGGACCCAGGCTTGGCTGTGCACGAAGGATTTCCGCCGGAAGTGCACAGGGGCCGGAGTAGCTTGCAAAGTCGCGGTTCCCAGCAATGCAGCCCAGCGAGGTGAGGCAAGGACTTACCTCCACCAAACTTGGGCTGAAGAGTCACTAGACTGTGGGGGTCACTTGGACGGTGTCGCTGGATTCGAGGGACCTCGCTCGTCGTGCTGAGAGGAGACCCAAGGGACCGGTAATGCAGCTTTTTGGTGCCTGCGGTTGCAGGGGGACGATTCCGTCGACCCACGGGAGATTTCTTCGGAGCTTCTGGTGCAGAGAGGAGGCAGACTACCCCCACAGCATGCACAAGCAGGAAAACAGGTCGAGAAGGCGGCAGGATCAGCGTTACAGAGTTGCAGTAGTCGTCTTTGCTACTATGTTGCAGGTTTGCAGGCTTCCAGCGCGGTCAGCGGTCGATTCCTTATCAGAAGGTGAAGAGGGAGATGCAGAGGAACTCGGCTGAGCTCATGCATTCGTTATCTAAAGTTTCCCCAGAGACAGAGACCCTAAATAGCCAGAAAAGAGGGTTTGGCTACCTAGGAGAGAGGAAAGGCTACTAACACCTGAAGGAGCCTATCAGCAGGAGTCTCTGACGTCACCTGGTGGCACTGGCCACTCAGAGCAGTCCAGTGTGCCAGCAGCACCTCTGTTTCCAAGATGGCAGAGGTCTGGAGCACACTGGAGGAGCTCTGGACACCTCCCAGGGGAGGTGCAGGTCAGGGGAGTGGTCACTCCCCTTTCCTTTGTCCAGTTTCGCGCCAGAGCAGGGGCTAAGGGGTCCCTGAACCGGTGTAGACTGGCTTATGCAGAATTGGGCACATCTGTGCCCAACAAAGCATTTCCAGAGGCTGGGGGAGGCTACTCCTCCCCTGCCTTCACACCATTTTCCAAAGGGAGAGGGTGTCACACCCTCTCTCAGAGGAAGTTCTTTGTTCTGCCATCCTGGGCCAGGCCTGGCTGGACCCCAGGAGGGCAGCTGCCTGTCTGAGGGGTTGGCAGCAGCAGCAGCTGCAGAGAAACCCCAGGAAGGGCAGTCTGGCAGTACCAGGGTCTGTGCTACAGACCACTGGGATCATGGAATTGTACCAACAATGCCAGGATGGCATAGAGGGGGCAATTCCATGATCATAGACATGTTACATGGCCATATTCGGAGTTACCATGGTGAAGCTACATATAGGTAGTGACCTATATGTAGTGCACGCGTGTAATGGTGTCCCCGCACTCACAAAGTTCAGTGAATTGGCTCTGAACAATGTGGGGGCACCTTGGCTAGTGCCAGGGTGCCCTCACACTAAGTAACTTTGCACCTAACCTTTACCAGGTAAAGGTTAGACATATAGGTGACTTATAAGTTACTTAAGTGCAGTGTAAAATGGCTGTGAAATAACGTGGACGTTATTTCACTCAGGCTGCAGTGGCAGGCCTGTGTAAGAATTGTCAGAGCTCCCTATGGGTGGCAAAAGAAATGCTGCAGCCCATAGGGATCTCCTGGAACCCCAATACCCTGGGTACCTCAGTACCATATACTAGGGAATTATAAGGGTGTTCCAGTAAGCCAATGTAAATTGGTAAAATTGGTCACTAGCCTGTTAGTGACAATTTGAAAGTAATGAGAGAGCATAACCACTGAGGTTCTGGTTAGCAGAGCCTCAGTGAGACAGTTAGGCACCACACAGGGAACATATACATGCACACCTATGAGCACTGGGGCCCTGTGTGACAGGGTCCCAGTGACACATACATATAGGCCACAAACCTATGAGCACTGGGGTCCTGACTAGCAGGATCCCAGTGACACATAACAACCATACTGAAAACATGGTGTTTTCACTATGAGCACTGAGGCCTGGCTATCAGGATCCCAGTGAGACAGTGAAAACAGTGACAAACACCCTGACATACACTCACAAACAGGCCAAAAGTGGGGGTAACAAGGCTAGAAAGAGGCTACCTTCTCACACTACCCCCACAGCATGCACAAGCAGGAAAACAGTCGAGAAGGCGGCAGGATCAGCGTTACAGAGTTGCAGTAGTCGTCTTTGCTACTATGTTGCAGGTTTGCAGGCTTCCAGCGCGTTCAGCAGTCGATTCCTTATCAGAAGGTGAAGAGAGAGATGCAGAGGAACTCGGATGAGCTCTTGCATTCGTTATCTGCAGTTTCCCCAGAGACAGAGACCCTAAATAGCCAGAAAAGAGGGTTTGGCTACCTAGGAGAGAGGATAGGCTACTAACACCTGAAGGAGCCTATCAGCAGGAGTCTCTGACGTCACCTGGTGGCACTGGCCACTCAGAGCAGTCCAGTGTGCCAGCAGCACCTCTGTTTCCAAGATGGCAGAGGTCTGGAGCACACTGGAGGAGCTCTGGACACCTCCCAGGGGAGGTGCAGGTCAGGGGAGTGGTAACTCCCCTTTCCTTTGTCCAGTTTCACGCCAGAGCAGGGGCTAAAGGGTCCCTGAACCGGTGTAGACTGGCTTATGCAGAATTGGGCACATCTGTGCCCAACAAAGCATTTCCAGAGGCTGGGGGAGGCTACTCCTCCCCTGCCTTCACACCATTTTCCAAAGGGAGAGGGTGTCACACTCTCTCTGAGGAAGTTCTTTGTTCTGCTATCCTGGGCCAGGCCTGGCTGGACCCCAGGAGGGCAGATGCCTGTCTGAGGGGTTGGCAGCAGCAGCAGCTGCAGTGAAACCCCAGGAAGGGCAGTTTTGCAGTACCAGGGTCTGTGCTACAGACCACTGGGATCATGGAATTGTGCCAACAATGCCAGGATGGCATAGAGGGGGCAATTCCATGATCATAGACATGTTACATGGCCATATTCGGAGTTACCATTGTGAAGCTACATATAGGTAGTGACCTATATGTAGTGCACGCGTGTAATGGTGTCCCCGCACTCACAAAGTTCAGGGAATTGGCTCTGAACAATGTGGGGGCACCTTGGCTAGTGCCAGGGTGCCCTCACACTAAGTAACTTTGCACCTAACCTTTACCAGGTAAAGGTTAGACATATAGGTGACTTATAAGTTACTTAAGTGCAGTGTAAAATGGCTGTGAAATAACGTGGACGTTATTTCACTCAGGCTGCAGTGGCAGGCCTGTGTAAGAATTGTCAGAGCTCCCTATGGGTGGCAAAAGAAATGCTGCAGCCCATAGGGATCTCCTGGAACCCCAATACCCTGGGTACCTCAGTACCATATACTAGGGAATTATAAGGGTGTTCCAGTAAGCCAATGTAAATTGGTAAAAATGGTCACTAGCCTGTTAGTGACAATTTGGAAAGAAATGAGAGAGCATAACCACTGAGGTTCTGATTAGCAGAGCCTCAGTGAGACAGTTAGTCACTACACAGGTAACACATTCAGGCACACTTATGAGCACTGGGGTCCTGGGTTACCAGGGTCCCAGTGACACATACAACTAAAACAACATATATACAGTGAAAAATGGGGGTAACATGCCAGGCAAGATGGTACTTTCCTACACAACCCCCCCCCAAACGAAGGACAATAAGACTAGCCATGACCTGATGAGTCTTCATTGTCTAAGTGGAAATATCTGGAGAGTCCATCTGCATTGGAGTGCCTACTCCCAGGTCTATGTTCCACTGTATAGTCCATTCCCTGTAGGGATATGGACCACCTCAACAATTTAGGATTTTCACCTTTCATTTGTTTTAGCCAAAGTAGAGGTTTGTGGTCTGTCTGAACAATGAAGTGAGTGCCAAACAGGTATGGCCTCAACTTCTTCAGAGCCCAGACCACAGCAAAGGCCTCCCTCTCAATGGCAGACCAACGCTTTTCTCTAGGGGTCAACCTCCTATAATAAAAGCAACAGATTGATCCTGGCCCTCAGAATTAAGTTGTGATAGGACTGCCCCTACTCCTAATTCAGATGCATCAGTTTGGACATAGAATTTTTTAGAGTAACAAGGGCTTTTCAGGACAGGTGCAGAGCACATGGCCTGCTTCAGCTCCTCAAAAGCTTTCTGACAGTTTGCTGTCCATAATACCTTTTTAGGCATTTTCTTGGATGTGAGGTCATTAAGAGGGGCTGCAATGGAGCCATAGTTCTTAATGAACCTCCTGTAATACCCAGTGAGGCCTAGGAAGGCTCTCACCTGAGTCTGAGTGGTAGGGGGAACCCAATCAATATTTGTTTGGATTTTCCCCTGAAGTGGTGCAATCTGTTCCCCACCAACAAGGTGTCCCAGATAAACCACCTTACCCTGCCCTATCTGGCACTTTGAAGCCTTGATAGTGAGGCCTGCCTTTTGCAGGGCCTCCAAAACTTTCCATAGGTGGACCAGGTGATCATCCCAGCTGGAGCTAAAGACAGCTATATCGTCCAAATATGCTGCACTGAAAGCTTCCAGCCCTTGCAGGACTGTGTTCACCAACCTCTGAAAAGTGGCAGGTGCATTTTTCAAACCAAAAGGCATTACAGTAAACTGGTAATGTCCTCCAATGGTAGAAAATGCAGTCTTAGGTTTAGCATCTTCTGATAATTTGATCTGCCAATACCCTGCAGTCAAATCAAAAGTGCTTAGATACTTGGCAGATGCCAGTGTATCTATGAGCTCATCTGCCCTGGGTATAGGGTGAGCATCAGTTTTGGTTACCAAGTTGAGACCTCTATAGTCTACACAAAACCGCATTTCCTTCTTTCCATCTTTGGAATGGGGTTTTGGTACCAGTACCACAGGAGAAGCCCATGGACTGTCAGAGTGCTCAACTACTCCTAGTTCTAACATGTTCTGGACCTCTTGCTTTATGCAGTCCCTGACATGGTCAGGCTGCCTATAGATCTTACTTTTGACAGGTAAACTGTCTCCAGTATCTATAGTGTGCTCACACCAAGAAGTGGTACCTGGCACAGTAGAGAAGAGTTCAGAGAATTGATCTAGGAGATGTATGCAATTATCTTTCTGCTCAGCAGTAAGACAATCAGCCAAAACTACACCTTCCACAAGAGCATCTTGTTCTGTGGAAGAGAAGAGATCAGGTAGAGGATCACTGTCTTCTTCCTGTCCCTCATCAGTTGCCATGAGCAGGGTGAGATCAGCCCTGTCATAGTAGGGTTTCAGGCGGTTGACATGGAGCAACCTAAGGGGACTCCTGGCAGTGCCTAAGTCAACTAAATAGGTGACTTCTCCCTTCTTTTCAACAATTGTGTGGGGACCACTCCATTTATCTTGGAGTGCTCTTGGGGCCACAGGCTCCAAGACCCACACTTTCTGCCCTGGTTGGTACTGAACCAAAACAGCCTTCTGATCATGCCATTGCTTCTGGAGCTCTTGGCTGGCCTGAAGGTTTTTACTGGCCTTTTTCATGTACTCAGCCATACTTGATCTGAGGCCAAGTACATAGTCCACAATATCCTGCTTAGGAGCTTTTAAAGGTTGTTCCCAACCCTCCTTTACAAGTGTGAGTGGACCCCTAACAGGGTGTCCAAAAAGAAGTTCAAAGGGGCTGAAGCCCACTCCTTTCTGGGGTACCTCCCTGTAGGCAAAAAGGAGGCATGGTAGAAGGATATCCCATCTCCTGCGGAGTTTTTCAGGGAGACCCATAATCATGCCTTTGAGAGTTTTATTAAATCTCTCCACCAGTCCATTTGTTTGTGGATGATAGGGTGTTGTGAACTTGTACGTTACACCACACTCCTTCCACATGGCCTTTAAGTATGCAGACATGAAATTGCTTCTCCTGTCTGATACTACTTCCTTTGGGAAGCCCACCCTGGAAAATATTCCCAGGAGGGCCTTTGCCACTGCAGGAGCTGTAGTGGTCCTTAAAGGAATAGCTTCAGGATATCTTGTGGCATGGTCCACTACCACCAAGATAAACCTATTGCCTGAAGCAGTAGGAGGGTCAAGGGGGCCAACTATGTCAACTCCTACCCTTTCAAAGGGAACCCCAACCACAGGCAGTGGGATAAGGGGTGCCTTTGGGGTGCCACCTGTCTTGCCACTGGCTTGACAGGTTTCACAGGACTTACAAAATTCCTTTGTGTCCTCAGACATCCTAGGCCAATGAAACAATGGAACCAATCTGTCCCAAGTTTTCATTTGACCCAGGTGCCCAGCTAGGGGAATGTCATGTGCCAGTGTTAGGAGGAACTTTCTGTACTCCTGAGGAATCACTAATCTCCTGGCAGCTCCAGGTTTAGGATCCCTATGCTCAGTGTACAAGAGGTTGTCCTCCCAGTAAACTCTGTGAGAGTCACTGACATCCCCATTAGCCTGTTTGACAGCTTGCTGTCTGAGACCCTCTAATGTGGGACAGGTTTGCTGTGCCACACTCAGCTCCTCTCTGGCAGGCCCCCCTTCACCCAAAAGCTCAGCAGTGTCTGCTTCCAGCTCCTCTGGTGTAGGTTCTGCACAGGGAGGGAATTCTTTTTCCTCAGAAGTAGAATCCACTGTAGAGGGAGGGATAGTAGGAAGTGGTTTGCTTCTACTAGCCCTAGCTTTAGGGAGCACTTGGTCCATTCTTCCAGGATCCAAGCTTCCCTGTCCTTTTTGCTTTTTGGCCTGAGCCCTTGTCAAAGCAAAAATATGCCCTAGGATGCCCAGCATTGCTGCATGGGCCTCCAACTCCACATCTGACCAAGCTGATGTCTCCAAATCATTCCCTAATAGACAGTCTACAGGTAAATCTGAAGCTACCACAACTTTCTTTGGACCAGTAACCCCCCCCCCAGTTGAGATTAACAACAGCCATGGGGTGGCTAAGTGTGTTGTTGTGAGCATCGGTTACTTGGTACTGGTGACCAAGTAGGTGTTGTTCAGGGTGGACCAGTTTCTCTATGACCATAGTCACACTGGCACCAGTGTCCCTGTAGGCCTGAACCTCAACACCATTTATTAGGGGTAGCTGCTTGTACTTATCCATATTAAGGGGACAAGCAACTAAGGTGGCTAAATCAATAGCCCCCTCAGAGACTAACACAGCCTCTGTGGCCTCCCTAACAAGGCCAACCCCAACTAAATTACCAAAAGTGAGCCCAGCTACTCCCTTGGATTGGCTATTAGTAGGTTTGCTCCCACCACCACTGCTATTAGTAGGGACACTAGGTGTAGCAGTAGGGGTTGTAGTGGTAGGAGCAGTGGTGCCTTTCTTTGGACAACTGGGATCTGTTGTCCAATGGCCTTTTATTTTACATAAATAGCACCATGGTTTCTTTTCCTTGTTCTGATTAAAGGAGGATTTTGACCCACCACCCCCACCAGTGTTTTTGTGGGCCTGATGAAGACTCATTTTTAGATTTGTCCCCACCCTTGTCTGAAGACTTACCATCCTTCTTTTTGTTGCCATCTTTGTCACCCCCTGTATGAACTTTTCTGTTCACTCTTGTTCTGACCCATTTGTCTGCCTTCTTTCCCAATTCTTGGGGAGAGGTCAGATCAGAGTCCACCAAGTACTGGTGCAACAAATCAGACACACAATTATTAAGAATATGCTCTCTCAGGATTAAGTTATACAGGCTGTCATAATCATTAACTTTACTGCCATGTAACCACCCCTCCAAGGCCTTCACTGAATGGTCAATGAAATCAACACAGTCTTGTGAAGACTCCTTTTTGGTCTCTCTGAACTTTATCCTGTACTGTTCAGTGGTTAAGCCATAACCATCCAGGAGTGCATTCTTAAGAACTTGGAAATTATTAGCATCATTTTCTTTCACAGTAAGGAGCCTATCCCTACCTTTTCCACTAAATGATAGCCATAGGATAGCAGCCCACTGCCTTTGAGGGACATCCTGTACAACACAGGCCCTCTCAAGTGCAGCAAACCACTTGTTAATGTCATCCCCCTCCTTATAAGGGGGAACTATCTTGTGCAGATTCCTGGAATCATGCTCTTTTGCAGGATGACTATGGGGAATACTGCTGCTGCCACCATGGGTTTCTAAACCCAACTTCTGTCTTTCCTTCTCTAGTTCAAAAGACTGTCTATCCAAATCCAGCTGTTGCTTTTTAAGCTTCAGTCTGGTTTGTTCCACCCTCAACTTATTGAGTTCCCTCTCTAACATTCTGTCATCAGGGTTGGTGGGAGGGACATTCCTAGATACAGAGGTATGATGGGAATGAACAGAAGGAGACCTGTCCCTTACAGAAGCCACCGTAACAGCTTGGTTAACAGAAACATTACTACCAGTATGGTGAGAATAAATGCTTTTGCTATGATGTGAGACAACACTATTTGTATGGTGTGGCTCATCATCATTACCAACTATGCTAGACTGTCTAGTAATGGGCAGGCTAGGAAGTTTCTTTCCTGAATCTTTTCCTGGGGGAGTCCCTGAATCAGATTGAGAACTATTAGGTACTTTTTCAACAGATGAGGCACCTATGGCCTTATCCTGTTCTCTAAGCATGTTAAGTAACAGTTCCAAGGAAGGATTCTTCCCTACACTCAAACCTCTCTCTATACAGAGACTCCTTGCTCTTTTCCAGCTAAGGTTGTCATATGCAAGTTTGGACAGATCAACATTTTGGCCTGTGCCAGACATTTTTAGAGAGAGTTAAAGTGATAGTAAAAGATAAAAAGTTTGTCAGAGCTTTTAGAAAGACAGAGAAAAAAACTTTTTAAACTTTTTAGAACTTTTTAGAAAGTTAGAAGTACTTTTCAGCACTTAGAAAAGAGTGAAAAGAGGAAATGCAAAACTTTTTGGCTATGTGTATATACACTGACCTTGTTTTGTATATTTTTCTCTTATGAAAAGTACAATGACAAGAGTGGTAAGTAGTCTCAAAGCACTTATCCCACCACTGCACAACCAATGTAGGAGGCTGGACTGGCTTGTAGTGAGTACCAAGGGGTACTTGCACCTTGCACCAGGCCCAGTTATCCCTTATTAGTGTATAGGGTGTCTAGCAGCTTAGGCTGATAGATAATGGTAGCTTAGCAGAGCAGCTTAGGCTGAACTAGGAGACATGTGAAGCTACTACAGTACCACTTAGTGTCATATGCACAATATCATAAGAAAACACAATACACAGTTATACTAAAAATAAAGGTACTTTATTTTTATGACAATATGCCAAAGTATCTTAGAGTGTACCCTCAGTGAGAGGATAGGAAATATACACAAGATATATATACACAATAGCAAAAATATGCAGTATAGTCTTAGAAAACACTGCAAACAATGTATAGCTACAATAGGATGCAATGGGGAAACATAGGGATAGGGGCAACACAAACCATATACTCCAAAAGTGGAATGCGGACCACGAATGGACCCCAAACCTATGTGACCTTGTAGAGGGTCGCTGGGACTATTAGAAAATAGTGAGAGTTAGAAAAATAACCCTCCCCAAGACCCTGAAAAGTGAGTGCAAAGTGCACTAAAGTTCCCCTAAGGACAAAGAAGTCGAGTTAGAGGAATAATGCAGGAAAGACACAAACCAGCAATGCAACAACTGTGGATTTCCAATCTAGGGTACCTGTGGAACAAGGGGACCAAGTCCAAAAGTCACAAGCAAGTCGGAGATGGGCAGATGCCCAGGAAATGCCAGCTGCGGGTGCAAAGAAGCTTCTACTGGACAGAAGAAGCTGAGGTTTCTGCAGGAATGAAAAGGGCTAGAGACTTCCCCTTTGGTGGACGGATCCCTCTCGCCGTGGAGAGTCGTGCAGAAGTGTTTTCCCGCCGAAAGAATGCTAACAAGCCTTGCTAGCTGCAAATCGTGCGGTTAGCGTTTTTGGACGCTGCTGAGGCCCAGGAGGGACCAGGAGGTCGCAAATTGGACCTGAAGAGAGAGGGGACGTCGAGCAAGACAAAGAGCGCTCACTGAAGCAGATAGCACCCGGAGAAGTGCCAGAAACAGGCACTACGAGGATGCGTGAAACGGTGCTCGCTGAAGTTGCACAAAGGAGTCCCACGTCGCCGGAGACCAACTTAGAAAGTCGTGCAATGCAGGTTAGAGTGCCGTGGACCCAGGCTTGGCTGTGCACAAAGGATTTCCGCCGGAAGTGCACAGGGGCCGGAGTAGCTGCAAAGTCGCGGTTCCCAGCAATGCAGCCCAGCGAGGTGAGGCAAGGACTTACCTCCACCAAACTTGGACTGAAGAGTCACTGGACTGTGGGGGTCACTTGGACAGCGTCGCTGGATTCGAGGGACCTCGCTCGTCGTGCTGAGAGGAGACCCAAGGGACCGGTAATGCAGCTTTTTGGTGCCTGCGGTTGCAGGGGGAAGATTCCGTCGACCCACGGGAGATTTCTTCGGAGCTTCTGGTGCAGAGAGGAGGCAGGCTACCCCCACAGCATGCACAAGCAGGAAAACAGTCGAGAAGGCAGCAGGATCAGCGTTACAGAGTTGCAGTAGTCGTCTTTGCTACTATGTTGCAGGTTTGCAGGCTTCCAGCGCGGTCAGCAGTCGATTCCTTATCAGAAGGTGAAGAGAGAGATGCAGAGGAACTCGGATGAGCTCTTGCATTCGTTATCTGCAGTTTCCCCAGAGACAGAGACCCTAAATAGCCAGAAAAGAGGGTTTGGCTACCTAGGAGAGAGGATAGGCTACTAACACCTGAAGGAGCCTATCAGCAGGAGTCTCTGACGTCACCTGGTGGCACTGGCCACTCAGAGCAGTCCAGTGTGCCAGCAGCACCTCTGTTTCCAAGATGGCAGAGGTATGGAGCACACTGGAGGAGCTCTGGACACCTCCCAGGGGAGGTGCAGGTCAGGGGAGTGGTCACTCCCCTTTCCTTTGTCCAGTTTCGCGCCAGAGCAGGGGCTAAGGGGTCCCTGAACCGGTGTAGACTGGCTTATGCAGAATTGGGCACATCTGTGCCCAACAAAGCATTTCCAGAGGCTGGGGGAGGCTACTCCTCCCCTGCCTTCACACCATTTTCCAAAGGGAGAGGGTGTCACACCCTCTCTCAGAGGAAGTTCTTTGTTCTGCCATCCTGGGCCAGGCCTGGCTGGACCCCAGGAGGGCAGATGCCTGTCTGAGGGGTTGGCAGCAGCAGCAGCTGCAGTGAAACCCCAGGAAGGGCAGTTTGGCAGTACCAGGGTCTGTGCTACAGACCACTGGGATCATGGAATTGTGCCAACAATGCCAGGATGGCATAGAGGGGGCAATTCCATGATCATAGACATGTTACATGGCCATATTCGGAGTTACCATTGTGAAGCTACATATAGGTAGTGACCTATATGTAGTGCACGCGTGTAATGGTGTCCCCGCACTCACAAAGTTCAGGGAATTGGCTCTGAACAATGTGGGGGCACCTTGGCTAGTGCCAGGGTGCCCTCACACTAAGTAACTTTGCACCTAACCTTTACCAGGTAAAGGTTAGACATATTGGTGACTTATAAGTTACTTAAGTGCAGTGTAAAATGGCTGTGAAATAACGTGGACGTTATTTCACTCAGGCTGCAGTGGCAGGCCTGTGTAAGAATTGTCAGAGCTCCCTATGGGTGGCAAAAGAAATGCTGCAGCCCATAGGGATCTCCTGGAACCCCAATACCCTGGGTACCTCAGTACCATATACTAGGGAATTATAAGGGTGTTCCAGTAAGCCAATGTAAATTGGTAAAAATGGTCACTAGCCTGTTAGTGACAATTTGGAAAGAAATGAGAGAGCATAACCACTGAGGTTCTGATTAGCAGAGCCTCAGTGAGACAGTTAGTCACTACACAGGTAACACATTCAGGCACACTTATGATCACTGGGGTCCTGGGTTACCAGGGTCCCAGTGACACATACAACTAAAACAACATATATACAGTGAAAAATGGGGGTAACATGCCAGGCAAGATGGTACTTTCCTACATTGGTCACTAGCCTGTTAGTGACAATTTGAAAGAAATGAGAGAGCATAACCACTGAGGTTCTGATTAGCAGAGCCTCAGTGAGACAGTTAGTCATAACACAGGTAACACATTCAGGCACACTTATGAGCACTGGGGCCCTGACTAGCAGGGTCCCAGTGACACATACAACTAAAACAACATATATACAGTGAAAAATGGGGGTAACATGCCAGGCAAGATGGTACTTTCCTACACAACCCCCCCCCCCAAACGAAGGACAATAAGACTAGCCATGACCTGATGAGTCTTCATTGTCTAAGTGGAAATATCTGGAGAGTCCATCTGCATTGGAGTGGCTACTCCCAGGTCTATGTCCCACTGTATAGTCCATTCCCTGAAGGGATATGGACCACCTCAATAATTTAGGATTTTCACCTTTCATTTGTTTTAGCCAAAGTAGAGGTTTGTGGTCTGTCTGAACAATGAAGTGAGTGCCAAACAAGTATGGCCTCAACTTCTTCAGTGCCCAGACCACAGCAAAGGCCTCCCTCTCAATGGCAGACCAACGCTTTTCTCTAGGGGTCAACCTCCTACTAATAAAAGCAACAGGTTGATCCTGGCCCTCAGAATTAAGCCCCTACTCCTAATTCAGATGCATCAGTTTGGACATAGAATTTTTTAGAGTAACAACGGCTTTTCAGGACAGGTGCAGAGCACATGGCCTGCTTCAGCTCCTCAAAAGCTTTCTGACAGCTAGCTGTCCACAATACCTTTTTAGGTATCTTTTTGGATGTGAGGTCATTAAAAGGGGCTGCAATGGAGCCATAGTTCTTAATGAACCTCCTGTAATACCCAGTGAGGCCTAGGAAGGCTCTCACCTGAGTCTGAGTGGTAGGGGGAACCCAATCAATAATAGTTTGGATTTTCCCCTGAAGTGGTGCAATCTGTTCCCCACCAACAATGTGTCCCAGATAAACCACCTTCCCCTGCCCTATCTGGCACTTTGAAGCCTCGATAGTGAGGCCTGCCTTTTGCAGAGCCTCTAAAACTTTCCATAGGTGGACCAGGTGATCATCCGAACTGGAGCTAAAGACAGCTATATCGTCCAAATATGCTGCACTAAAAGCTTCCAGCCCTTGCAGGACTGTGTTCACCAACCTTTGAAAAGTGGCAGGTGCATTTTTCAATCCAAAAGGCATTACTGTGAATTGGTAATGGCCTCCAATGGTTGAAAATGCAGTTTTAGGCTTAGCATCTTCTGATAATTTGATCTGCCAATACCCTGCAGTCAAATCAAAAGTGCTTAGATACTTGGCAGATGCCAGTGTATCTATGAGCTCATCTGCCCTGAGTATAGGGTGAGCATCAGTTTTGGTTACCTGGTTGAGACCTCTATAATCTACACAAAACCGCATTTCCTTCTTTCCATCCTTGGAATGAGGTTTTGGTACAAGTACACAGGAGAGGCCCATGGACTTTCAGAGTGCTCAACCACTCCCAGTTCTAACATTTTCTGCACCTCTTGCTTTATGCAGTCCCTGACATGGTCAGGCTGCCTATAGATCTTACTTTTGACAGGCAAGCTGTCTCCAGTATCTATAGTGTGCTCACACCAAGAAGTGGTACCTGGCACAGCAGAGAAGAGTTCAGAAAACTGACCCAGGAGATTTATGCAATGGTCTTTCTGCTCAGCAGTAAGACAATCAGCCAAAACTACACTTTCCACAAGAGCATCTTGTTCTGTGGAAGAGAAGAGATCAGGTAGAGGATCACTGTCTTCTTCCTGTCCCTCATCAGTTGCCATGAGCAGGGTGAGATCAGCCCTGTCATAGTAGGGTTTCAGGCGATTGACATGGAGCACCCTAAGGGGACTCCTGGCAGTGCCTAAGTCAACTAAGTAGGTGACTTCACCCTTCTTTTCAACAATTATGTGGGGTCCACTCCTTTTATCTTGGAGTGCTCTTGGGGCCACAGGCTCCAAGACCCACACTTTCTGCCCTGGTTGGTACTGAACCAAAACAGCCTTCTGATCATGCCATTGCTTCTGGAGCTCTTGGCTGGCCTGAAGGTTTTTACTGGCCTTTTTCATATACTCAGCCATCCTTGATCTGAGGCCAAGTACATAATCCACAATATCTTGTTTTGGAGCTTTTAAAGGTTGTTCCCAACCCTACTTGACAAGTGTTAGTGGACCCCTAACAGGGTGTCCAAAGATGAGTTCAAATGGGCTGAAGCCCACTCCTTTCTGGGGTACCTCCCTGCAGGCAAAAAGGAGGCATGGTAAAAGGATATCCCATCTCCTGCGGAGTTTTTCAGGGAGTCCCATAATCATGCCTTTGAGAGTTTTGTTAAATCTCTCCACCAGTCCATTTGTTTGTGGATGATAGGGTATAGTGAACTTGTAAGTCACACCACACTCCTTCCACATGGCCTTTAAGTAAGCAGACATGAAATTGCTTCCCCTGTCTGATACTACTTCCTTTGGGAAGCCTACCCTAGAAAATATTCCCAGGAGGGCCTTTGCCACTGCAGGTGCTGTAGTGGTCCTTAAAGGAATTGCTTCAGGATATCTTGTGGCATGGTCCACTACCACCAAGATAAACCTATTGCCTGAAGCAGTAGGAGGGTCAAGGGGGCCAACTATGTCAACCCCTACCCTTTCAAAGGGAACCCCAACCACAGGCAGTGGAATAAGGGGTGCCACCTGTCTTGCCACTGGCTTGACAGGTTTCACAGGACTTACACAATTCTTTTGTGTCCTCAGACATTCTAGGCCAATGAAACAAGGGAACAAGCCTGTCCCAAGTTTTCATTTGTCCTAGATGCCCAGCTAGGGGAATGTCGTGGGCTAGAGTTAGGAGGAACTTTCTGTACTCCTGAGGAATCACTAACCTCCTGGCAGTTCCAGGTTTAGGATCCCTTGCTTCAGTGTACAAGAGGTTGTCCTCCCAGTAAACTCTGTGAGAGTCACTGACATCCCCATTAGCCTGTTTGACAGCTTGCTGTCTTAGACCCTCTAGTGTGGGACAGGTATGCTGTGCCACACTCAGCTCCTCCCTGGCAGGCCCCCCTTCACCCAAAAGCTCAGCAGTGTCTGCTTCCAGCTCCTCTGGTGTAGGTTCTGCACAGGGTGGAAATTCTTCTTCCTCAGAAGTAGAATCCACTGTAGAGGGAGGGATAGTAGGATGTGCTTTACTTCTACTAGCCCTAGCTTTAGGGAGCACTTGGTCCATTGTTCCAGGATCCAAGTCACCCTGTCCTTTTTGCTTTTTGGCCTGAGCCCTGGTTAAAGCAAAAATAGGCCCTGGGATGCCCAGCATTGCTGCATGGGCCTCCAACTCCACATCTGACCAAGCTGATGTCTCCAAATCATTCCCTAATAGACAGTCTACAGGTAAATCTGAAGCTACCACAACTTTCTTTGGACCAGTAACCCCCCCCAGTTGAGATTAACAACAGCCATGGGGTGGCTAAGTGTGTTGTTGTGAGCATCGGTTACTTGGTACTGGTGACCAAGTAGGTGTTGTTCAGGGTGGACCAGTTTTTCTATGACCATAGTCACACTGGCTCCAGTGTCCCTGTAGGCCTGAACCTCAACACCATTTATTAGGGGTAGTTGCTTGTACGTATCCATGTTAAGGGGACAAGCAACCAAGGTGGCTAAATCAATAGCCCCTTCAGAGACTAACACAGCCTCTGTGGTCTCCCTAATCAGACCAACCCCAACTAAGTTACCAAAAGTGAGCCCAGCTACTCCCTTGGATTGGCTATTAGTAGGTTTGCTCCCACCACCACTGCTATTAGTAGGGGCACTAGGTGTAGCAGTAAGGGTTGTAGTGGTAGGAGGCTTGGTGTTTTTCTTTGGACAACTGGGATCTGTTGTCCAATGGCCTTTTATTTTACATAAATAGCACCATGGTTTCTTTTCTTTGTTTTGATTAGAAGAGGATTTGGGCCCACCACCCCCACCAGAGTGTTTTTGTGGGCCTGATGAAGACTCATTTTTAGATTTGTCCCCACCCTTGTCAGAAGACTTACCATCCTTCTTCTTGTTGCCATCTTTGTCACCCCCTGTATGAACTTTTCTGTTCACCCTTGTTCTGACCCATTTGTCTGCCTTCTTTCCCAATTCTTGGGGAGAGGTCAGATCAGAGTCCACCAAGTACTGGTGCAACAAATCAGACACACAATTATTAAGAATATGCTCTCTCAGGATCAAGTTATACAGGCTGTCATAATCAGTAACTTTACTGCCATGTAACCACCCCTCCAAGGCCTTCACTGAATGGTCAATGAAATCAACCCAGTCTTGTGAAGACTCCTTTTTGGTCTCTCTGAACTTTATCCTGTATTGTTCAGTGGTTAAGCCATAACCATCCAGGAGTGCATTCTTAAGAACTGCAAAATTATTGGCATCACTTTCTTTCACAGTAAGGAGCCTATCCCTACCCTTTCCACTAAATGATAGCCATAGGATAGCAGCCCACTGCCTTTGAGGGACATCCTGTACAACACAGGCCCTCTCAAGTGCAGCAAACCACTTGTTAATGTCATCCCCCTCCTTATAAGGGGGAACTATCTTGTGCAGATTCCTAGAATCATGCTCTTTTGCAGGATGACTATTGGGAATACTGCTGCTGCCACCATGGATTTCTAAACCCAGTTTCTGTCTCTCCTTCTCTACTTCTAAGGACTGTCTATCCAAATCCAGCTGTTGCTTCTTGAGCTTCAGTCTGGTTTGTTCCACTCTCAATCTATTGAGCTCCCTTTCTAACAATCTGTCATCAGGGTGGGTGGGAGGCACATGTCTTGAAACAGAAGTATGGTGAGAATGGACAGAAGGAGACCTGTCCCTTACAGAAGGCATCCTAACAGCTTGGTTAACAGAAACATCAGTTCTACTGTGGTGAGAATTAATGCTCTTGCTATGATGTGAGACAACACTATCTGTATGGTATGACTCAACATCAGTACCAACTATGCTAGACTGTCTAGTAATGGGCAGGCTAGGAAGTTTCTTTCCTGAATCTTTTTCTAGGGGAGTCCCTGGATCAGATTGGGAACCATTAGCTACTTTTTCAACAGATGGGGCCCTTGTGGCCTTATCTTGTTCTCTAAGCATGTTAAGCAATAATTCCAAGGAAGGATTCTTCCCTACACTCAAACCTCTTTCTACACAGAGACTCCTTGCTCCTTTCCAGCTAAGGTGGTCATATGCAAGTTTGGACAGATCAACATTTTGGCCTGTGCCAGACATTTTAGAAAGAGTTTAAGTGACAGAAAAAGTGATACAAAAGTTTTTAGAGCTTTTAGAAAGACAGAAAAAAAACTTTTAAAACTTTTAAGAACTTTTAGAAAGTTTAGAAGTACTTTTCAGCACTTTAGAAAAGAGTGAAAAGAGGAAATGCAAAACTTTTTAGTTATGTGTACATACACTGAACTTGTTTTGTATATTTTTCTCTTATGAAAAGTACAATGACAAGAGTGGTAAGTAGTCTCAAAGCAGTTATCCCACCGCTGCACAACCAATGTAGGAGGCTGGACTGGCTTGTAGTGAGTACCTAGGGGTACTTGCACCTTGCACCAGGCCCAGTTATCCCTTATTAGTGTGTAGGGTGTCTAGCAGCATAGGCTGATAGATAATGGTAGCTTAGCAGAGCAGCCTAGGCTGAACTAGGAGACGAGTGAAGCTCCTACAGTACCACTTAGTGTCATATGCACAATATCATAAGAACACACAATACACAGATATACTAAAAATAAAGGTACTTTATTTTTATGACAATATGCCAAAAGTATCTCAGTGAGTACCCTCAGTATGAGGATAGCAAATATACACAAGATATATGTACACAATACCAAAATATGCAGTAATAGTATTAGAAAACAGTGCAAACAATGTATAGTTACAATAGGATGCAATGGAGACACATAGGGATAGGGGCAACACAAACCATATACTCCAAAAGTGGAATGCGAACCACGAATGGACCCCAAACCTATGTGACCTTGTAGAGGGTCGCTGGGACTATTAGAAAATAGTAAGGGTTAGAAAAATAGCCCACCCCAAGACCCTGAAAAGTGAATGCAAAGTGCACTAAAGTTCCCCAAAGGACATAGAAGTCGTGATAGGGGAATTCTGCAGGAAAGACACAAACCAACAATGCAACAACAATGGATTTCCAGTCGTGGGTACCTGTGGAACAAGGGGACCAAGTCCAAAAGTCACAAGCAAGTCGGAGATGGGCAGATGCCCAGGAAATGCCAGCTGTGGGTGCAAACATGCTGCTACTGGACAGTAGAAGCATCGGTTTCTGCAAGAACGACAAGGGCTAGAGACTTCCCCTTTGGAGGACGGATCCCTCACGCCGTGGAGAGTCGTGCAGAAGTGTTTTCCCGCCGAAAAACCACCAACAAGCCTTGCTAGCTGCAAATCGGGCGGTAAGGGTTTTTGGATGCTGCTGTGGCCCAGGAGGGACCAGGATGTCGCCAATTGCGTCAGGGGACAGAGGGGGCGTCGAGCAAGACAAGGAGCCCTCTCAGCAGCAGGCAGCACCCACAGAAATGCCAGAAACAGGCACTACGAGGATGCGTGAAACGGTGCTCACCCGAAGTCGCACAAAGGAGTCCCACGTCGCCGGAGAACAACTTAGGAGGTCGTGCAATGCAGGTTAGAGTGCCGTGGACCCAGGCTGGACTGTGCACAAAGGATTTCCGCCGGAAGTGCACGGAGGCCGGAGTAGCTGCAAAAGTCGCGGTTTACAGCAATGCAGTCTGGCGTGGGGAGGCAAGGACTTACCTCCACCAAACTTGGACTAAAGAGTCACTGGACTGTGGGAGTCACTTGGACAGAGTTGCTGGATTCAAGGGACCTCGCTCGTCGTGCTGAGAGGAGACCCAAGGTACCGGTGATGCAGTTCTTTGGTGCCTGCGATTGCAGGGGGACGATTCCGTCGACCCACGGGAGATTTCTTTGGAGCTTCTAGTGCAGAGAGGAGGCAGACTACCCCCACAGCATGCACCACGAGGAAAACAGTTGAGAAGGCGGCAGGATCAGCGTTACAGAGTTGCAGTAGTCGTCTTTGCTACTATGTTGCAGTTTTGCAGGCTTCCAGCGCGGTCAGCAGTCGATTCTTTGGCAGAAGGTGAAGAGAGAGATGCAGAGGAACTCGGATGAGCTCTTGCATTCGTTATCTAAGGAATCCCAAGAGACAGAGGGGGTTATTCTAACTTTGGAGGAGGTGTTAATCCGTCCCAAAAGTGACGGAAAAGTGACGGATTTACCACCAGCCGTATTACGAGTCCATTATATCCTATGGAACTCGTAATACGGCTGGTGGTATATCCGTCACTTTACAGTCACTTTTGGGACGGATTAACACTCCTCCAAAGTTAGAATAACCCCCAGAGACCCTAAATAGCCAGAAAAGAGGGTTTGGCTACCTAGGAGAGACGAAAGGCTAGCAACACCTGAAGGAGCCTATCAGAAGGAGTCTCTGACATCACCTGATGGCACTGGCCACTCAGAGCAGTCCAGTGTGCCAGCAGCACCTCTGTTTCCAAGATGGCAGAGGTCTGGAGCACACTGGAGGAGCTCTGGGCACCTCCCAGGGGAGGTACAGGTCAGGGGAGTGGTCACTCCCCTTTCCTTTGTCCAGTTTCACGCCAGAGCAGAGCTAAGGGGTCCCTGAACCGGTGTAGACTGGCTTATGCAGAAATGGGCACCATGTGTGCCCATGAAAGCATTTCCAGAGGCTGGGGGAGGCTACTCCTCCCCTGCCTTCACACCATTTTCCAAAGGGAGAGGGTGTAACACCCTCTCTCAGAGGAAGTCCTTTGTTCTGCCATCCTGGGCCGGCCTGGCTGGACCCCAGGAGGGCAGATGCCTGTCTGAGGGGTTGGCAGCAGCTGCAGTGAAACCCCGGGAAAGGCAGTTTGGCAGTACCAGGGTCTGTGCTACAGACCACTGGGATCATGGGATTGTGCCAACTATGCCAGGATGGCATAGAGGTAGCAATTCCATGATCATAGACATATTACATGGCCATATTCGGAGTTACCATTGTGAAGCTACATATAGGTAGTGACCTATATGTAGTGCACGCGTGTAATGGTGTCCCCGCACTCACAAAGTCCGGGGAATCGGCCCTGAACAATGTGGGGGCACCTTGGCTAGTGCCAGGGTGCCCTCACACTAAGTAACTTAGCACCCAACCTTTACCAGGTAAAGGTTAGACATATAGGTGACTTATAAGTTACTTAAGTGCAGTGTAAAATGGCTGTGAAATAACGTGGACGTTATTTCACTCAGGCTGCAGTGGCAGGCCTGTGTAAGAATTGTCAGAGCTCCCTATGGGTGGCAAAAGAAATGCTGCAGCCCATAGGGATCTCCTGGAACCCCAATACCCTGGGTACCTCAGTACCATATACTAGGGAATTATAAGGGTGTTCCAGTAAGCCAATGTAAATTGGTCAAATTGGTCACTAGCCTGTTAGTGACAATTTGAAAGAAATGAGAGAGCATAACCACTGAGGTTCTGATTAGCACAGCCTCAGTGAGACAGTTAGTCATAACACAGGTAACACATTCAGGCACACTTATGAGCACTGGGGCCCTGACTAGCAGGGTCCCAGTGACACATACAACTAAAACAACATATATACAGTGAAAAATGGGGGTAACATGCCAGGCAAGATGGTACTTTCCTACAAATATGCCTTTTGATAAAGAACATCTATTTGGACCATAGGTTAACACAACTATTTAGAAACCCAGGAAGGACTCTGACACTGCAAAAGCTATGGGAGCCCTATACACTACAACCCACCGAGGCTCCTTTCGTAAACAGCAGTTTAGAGGAGGTTTCAAACCCCAATCTACAGAGGCTTCCACTTCGCAAGCTTAACAAAACCAGCAGTACTATCAAAGAGGATCATTTAGAGGCTCTTACAGAGGTCAACACTTCAGAGCCAGAAGGAAATTTCAAGCCTCAAAGAGTATCACCACTCCAACAAAACATTGACTTTCTTAGTAAACCACAACCCCACACATCTCCTGTGGGGGGCAGATTGCAGCAAATCCACTCTCAATGGCAAAACATCACCACAGACCAGTGGGTGCTTTCAATTATCCACAATGGTTACTTTCTAGAACTCATTTCTACTCCTCCAAACATTACCCCTTACTCTCACAGACTGTCCCCAGGACACAACGTTCTGTTACAGCAAGAAGTGCTATTATTATTGCTAAAAGAAGCAATAGAATCAGTCCCAAAATCTCAACAGGGAACAGGAGTATATTCACTATATTTCCTCAGACCCAAAAAGGACGGTACTCTCAGACCCATTCTGGATCTCAGACCTCTAAATCTATATATCCTGTCAGAACATTTTCACATGGTAACTCTGCAGGACGTAATTGCCCTACTGCAAAGACAAGATTACATGACTGCCTTAAATCTCAAAGATGCCAACTTTCATATCCGTATACATCCATCTTATCGAAAATACCTAAGGTTTGTAATAGCAGGAAAGCACTACCACTTCAAGGTTCTTCCCTTCAGCATAACAGCATCTCCAAGAGCTTTCACAAAATGTCTAACTGTAGTAGCAGCTCACCTAAGAAGACAACACATACATGTTTTTCCTTATCCAGATGATTTACTAATAAAATCAAGCAACATTATACAATGCCAGCAACACGCTCAATACACAATAGAAACCCTACACACATTAGGGTTCACAATCAACTACCAAAAATCTCATGTTCAACCAGCACAGGTTCAACCTTATCTAGGTGCTATTCTCAATACCCAAAAAGCCTTAACCTATCCCAATTCACAAAGGATACAGGCTTTTCAAAACCTTATATCACAGATACAGCCCAATCAACGTTACACTATAAGGTTTATCATGAATCTATTAGGAAAGATGGCATGTTGCATAGCAATAGTACCACATGCAAGATTAAACATTAGAACACTACAACAGTGTCTCGCACAGCAATGGTCTCAAGCACAGGGTCAATTGTAGGATCTAGTATTGTTAGACCGCCAAACTCACAAATCTCTTCAATGGTGGAATCACAACAATTTAATAAATGGGCGGTCATTTCAGAACCATGTGCCTCAGACCACAATAACAACAGATGCATCAATCACAGGTTGGGGAGCTCACCTCAACAACCTTACCATACAAGGTGAATGGAATTCAACACAGTTAACTTATCACATAAACCATTTAGAATTGTTGGCTGTGTTTCTCCCTCTAAAAGCTTTTCAACCTCTTCTCAGACACAAAACTGTCTTGACTAAAAACAGACAATATAAAAACAATGTATTATCTGAAGAAACAAGGAGGAACACATTCATCTCAACTGTCCCTTCTAGCCCAAACAATATGGAAATGGGCAATTCACAATCACATTTACTTGCTAGCGGAATACATCCCAGGGATACACAATCAGCTAGCAGACCTACTAATAATAATAATAACTTTATTCGGTATGAAAAATTTCATCCATTACAATAAATATTCTCGAATACATTTGTTAAAAATAACAATAAAACCATAAATAATAAGAACACCCATCAGGAATAAAAACATATATAACCACTTACATAGAAGCAATAAAATAGAAAATTCATTCTAAAAACTCCACATTATTACGTCAAGTAATAGCTCCCTTCAGGAATGATCCAAGCCCCTTCCACACCAATACATCTGAGGCCATCTGCAGCCACATAAAAGCAGGACGATATTGCACAAAACCCTTGGGCCTTAGAAGAGGTAATAAAAAACGAGTTCTGAATGGTGCATAAAAAACACAAAACAAAGTAAAATGGGGCAAGGTCTGTTGGGACACCCCATCACAGGGGCAAGGTCTAATACATTTGTCCCCATACTGACCTAACGGGAAACACAAATTACTTCTGATGATTCCCAAGCGGAAACGGGTTATGAGAGACCTTTCCCTCACATCCTTTCTCTCTAAGAGATAGCGCTCAGGACCTACCCACATCTTTAGCATAATGAAATCCCTGATCAATTTTTTCCCTAAAGCCTCCCCCTCCCTCCTTTTCTTCCGGATCCTTAAAAAATTCTCCTTAACCCATTTCTTGTCACAGCTAAACAGGCCTTCGGGATGATCAACCAGTTCAGGCCGCCGCAGATCACGAGCCAACTTCCTTATGTGCATCAACAAGGGAATATTCTTTGCATTATCACAAGCCAGACAATCCTTTAAAATATCCCTATTCAGAGTGGCATGTTCGTTAGTCCAAATTGAGATCCATAGCAGAAGGGGAGCCAACTGAATAGTGTCCTGCACAAAGTCCAGCTCCAGTTCCAAATGGAGGCTAAAACCAGGGATATTTTGTCCAACTCCCAATAGCCTTCTACAGAACCGATTTTCTTCCACCGTTAGGGCTTGGGAGTCCCTATACCCTCAAAGTGCAGCACCATACAGCAAGACAGGGAGACATTTCCACCTATAAATTTCAAGCAAAGGCTTGATAGGTTTACTGCCTACCCTAACAGCAAAGTCAAAAGTCGCACCAACAGCTGCATGAAAAAGCGTACCCCTTCTGGCAATACAAGGTTTCCAAGATCCTTTCTCATCAAAAATAATCCCTAGGTATGGAAACTCATGGACCCTGCTAATAATTTGATCCTCCACCCTTAGCTCCCCCACCCTACTCAAGGGTCTTCCACACACCATAAAATTAGATTTCTTAAAATTGACCTCTAAACCCAAAGCTGACATAAAGGAGGTATAAGCTCTAACTATTTCCCGGAGACCGTTCATAATACGGGCCATGAGGACTGCATCATCCGCGTACGTCAGCACAGGGATATCAGTACCATTCACCTTTGGAACATCCCTACAATGTTTCCTCAGAAAATCAGACAGTCCATTTGTATATAGAAGGAACAAAGTAGGAGCCAGAACACACCCCTGGCGCACACCCCTTGAAAGCTTAAAGGCCTCTGAGCATTCCCCATTCGACCCAAACCTCACATTTGCAACCGCCCCAGAATGTAGATATCGGAGCAACTCTACAATATTAGGATCCAGCCCAAGCTGATTTAATCTTTCCCATAATGTAGACTGGTTCACCTTATCGAAGGCACAGCTAAGATCCATAAAAGCAAGATAGAGCGTACCTTTCCTGGCCTGCGTGTATTTGCCGATCAGCATCAATAAGTTGAGACATTGATCTTGCGTGCCAAGGCCTTCTCTAAAGCCATACTGGTCCCGGCTTAAGATATCATTCCCTACCATCCAGGACTCCAGGCGCCTTAAAATAATCCGTCCCAGAATCTTCGCCGAAGAGTCCAGTAGAGAAATAGGGCGGTAGGACTTAGGATCATTTTGGTCGCCCTTTTTAAACACTGGGACAATACATGCCAGTCTCCAAGAGGCAGGGGTACCCACAGTAACTGCTGCATTAAGGACATTTAAGAGGACAGGTGCCCATAACTGGGGGTTCGCTTTATACAAGTCCATAGGGATCGAATCTGGGCCCGGAGCTTTATTGCTCGCACTACACTGTATCGCATCCATAACCTCCTGAAGCGAAAACCTAATTGCTAGGTTGGGAGCCATCTCATACTTGCTCTCCCGGTGATTTCTTAGGGGAGAACCCTCAAAAATACTACAAAAGTAAGCAACC
Organism: Pleurodeles waltl; assembly: GCF_031143425.1. NCBI lineage: Eukaryota > Metazoa > Chordata > Amphibia > Caudata > Salamandridae > Pleurodeles > Pleurodeles waltl. Next base: position 431,091,093 of record NC_090446.1, on the reverse strand, counting down.
CATGCTTCCGGGGCGATGTTACAGCCAAGGCCCTCAGATGTATCTGTTCCAAAGGAACCTCTATTTACCACTTTCCAGAACAGGCCAGGATCCTTCAGAGCTATGGCACGTTCTAACTCTTCCCAGGCATTATCTTTATGTTTTATCTTACTATCCCTCAAGGCCCTCTTATATTTCAATCTAGCTTCTTTTACAAGGACCCAATCTCTAGGATATTTCTTAGTAGCCATCTTCAAGTTTGCCCTTGCAACATAGCAGGTCTTATCATACCAACTACAATTACGTTTGCTAGGTAGGCTGCCTACTAAAAAAAGGCAGTCTCTCACTGCTGCATTTACTACTGTTATTGCACTCATAACAGTTTTAGAATTAGGAGCCTCTATCAAAAGTGTGTCCATAAATAAATGTAAATTTTCCCCCACCACCCTTTCTACAACATTTAGGGAATCCACTTGCTTCCACCCAAGCCGCCTACCTTGGTCCTTTATCTCCACTACTACCGGCCTACCTCGTCCTACTTTTCGTAGGGCCCCAGGGAGTTTAAAGGATACTATAAGGGGATTACCCCAGACCTACTAAGCAGAACGCAGCAACAAATACACAAATGGGAAATTCACTCTCAGCTACTTCAATAGTACTTTCAAATGTGGGGAAAACCGGACGTAGACCTTTTTGCAACAAGCAAAAAATGCAAAATGCCAAAACTTCGCACCCAGACACCCACACCCTCTGTCCAAGGGCAATGCTCTATGAATTAACTGGTCAGGGATATTTGCTTATACATTTCACCCTCTCCCGTTAATTCCATTTCCGGTCAACGAACTGCGTCACACCTCTATCACCATGATACTCATAGCTCCCACGCAGGCTCGACCCTAAAAAGGTGCTTCCATGGCTTATCTAGGTAACATACCAATGGCAGACATGTGCAAAACAACATCGGTACGCAACACTCCTAGATCTGTCAGTAGTACCCCATCGCAAACTTCCAAACAGGCCAGATTTGTTAACACAGAACAAGGGTCAAATCAGGCATCTCAATCCCACTGTTCTCAACTTAGAAATTTGGCTCCTGAATTCATTGAATTTGAATATTTACACCTTCCATTAGAATGTATGGAAGTTCTAAAACAAGCACGCAAACCTACAACTAGGCAATGCTATGCTAACAAGTGGAAATGTTTTGTTTGCTATTGTCAGCGCAACAATATAGACACACTTAAAGATATTGTATGCTACCTTCTTCATCTACAAAAAGCAAATTTACCTTTTTCGTCTATTAAAATTCATCTTATTGCTATATTAGTGTACTTACAAACTATACAATATACTTCTCTCTTTAGAGACCCTGTCATAAAAGCGTTTATGGAGGGACTTAAGCGGATTATTCCACCAAGAACGCCACCAGTTCCTGCGTGGAATCTCATTATTGTACTCACAAGATTAATGGGACCACCATTCGAGCCCATTCGTTCGTGTGATATTCAATTCCTCACTTGGAAATTTGCTTTCTTAGTGGCAATTACTTCATTAAGAAGAGTTAGAGAAATACAAATATTCACTCTGGAGCAACCATTTTTTCAAGTACACAAACATAAAGTAGTACTTAGGACAAATCAAATTTTTTTGCCAAAGGTAGTTTCTCCTTTTCACATTAACCAAACAGTAGAATTGACAGTCTTCTTCCAACAGCCAGACTCAACTGCTAAAGAAGCTCTTCATACTCTTGACCTTAAAAGAGCTCTAATGTACTATGTTTATAGAACAAAAGAGTTTAGGAAAACGAAACAACTTTTTGTAGCTTTTCAACAGCCACATAAAGGAAATCCTATCTCTAAACACGGATTAACTAGATGGATGGTAAGATGCACCCAAACATATTATATTAAGCAAAAACACAACTTTTACTAACCCCTAAAGCACATTCCACTAGGAAACAAGCATTTGCAATGCAACGGGTCTCGCGTTTGCTCATGTTAGAGCTGATCGCGTTGTAAACTCCTAACCCGACTTTTCATCTATCGGCAAAAGTGCCTAACCCGAGGCCAAGAAAAATCGTGCTAGGAAAATAGAGAAAAAGTAGTCCACAATTCGACAGAAAACAGCGAGCATCGCATGTTTTCTGTAGTTGGTCGCTGCGCTCGAGGAGGGCTAACCACCGGAAAAGGCATAACGTGTCCATGCCTTCCACTAATGAAAGAAACAGATTTTACTAGGTAAGCCCACCAACCAATCAAACACACTGACGTGACATCGACAGGGCTCTGAGCCCTTTTCTAATAACTAAAGCGTCTCCCTGCGATACACATGCGCAAGCGCATGCAATGCAGGCTCGACCCTGAAAAGGTGCTTCCATGGCTTTTCTAGGTAACATACCAATGGCAGACATATGCAAAGCGGCTACCTGGTCCACTCCACACACATTTACAAAACATTACTGTGTGGATGTATTTTCAGAACAACAGGCCAATGTTGGTCAAGCTGTACTTAGAACTTTATTTCAAACTACTTCAACTCCTACAGGCTAGCCACCGCTGTTTTGGGAGAAGGACTGCTTTTTAGTCTATGCATAGCATGTGTACCTGCAGCTACACATGCCATCGAATGGAAAATTTCACTTACCCAGTGTACATCTGTTCGTGGCATGTAGTGGTGCAGATTTACATGCACCCTCCTTCCTCCCCGAAGCCTGTAGTCGTTGCAGTTTTTTTTGTACATATGCATATATATATTTTACATTTGCATGGACATCTTATTTACTTATTACATTTAGTTGTACATTTACATTCTTTCACTCTATCACTCCTTCCTACACCCTCTGCGGGAAAATAATCTAACAAAGGATTCGATGCCCATGCGCACTGTGACCGAGAGGAGGAGTCATTCGATCCTGTGACTCCAGAAAAGACTTCTTCGAAGAAAAACAACTTGTAACACTACAGGCCCAACACTAGATGGCGGACCCAATGCATAGCAGGGGTATCTGCAGCTGCATATACCATCGAATATATATATATATATATATATATATATATATATATATATATATATATATATATATATATATATATATATGTATATATGTATATATATGTATATATATATATATATGTATATATATATATATATATGGAAAATGTCACTTACCCAGTGTACATCTGTTTGTGGCATGTTCTGCTACAGATTCACATGCTGTGCATTAGTAGTCCACCATCTAGTGTTGGGCTCGGAGTGTTACAAGTTGTTTTTCTTCGAACTAACTACCACAGAATCAGGAGGTACCTGATGGGTGATATAATCAGGGTCAGAGGTTGCAGGTTTATATTTTTTCTCTATCCTAGGTGTTATGATGCGTGCTTTAACAGGTTCCCTACAGATCTGATCCGCATGTTTTACCATGCCTGGAAGCATCGGGAGGCATTGATACCTTGAATGTGTTGAGGATAGAGTGTTAAACAAGAAATTCTCTTCTAGGGGCTCTTTATGCATGGTTACACCATGATATGCTGCTGCCCTAGCTATGACTTGGTTATAGACAGTACTATCCTCAGGTGGTGGTGATGGTTTAGAGGGATAGCTGTCTGGATCGTTATTTGGAATGGGATCTGGGTCATAAAGATCCCATGGATCCACATTGTCCTGTTGTGAATCATAAGAATGAGTAGGTGACTGCACTAGTGTAGGGCTAGTAGGAGGAGAGGTAGGTAGGTGGGGAGAGTGAGGAGGAGACAATTGAGGAGGTGGTGGTTTCTCCTTCTGCTTTGGCACTTTTTCTGGAGGCTGCATAGTGTCCAATTCCTCCTGAAAAGCTAGCTTCCTCTTTGTTTTTAAAGGAGGTGCTGTCAGACTTCTCTCTGTTTCTTTATGGATGTAGATCCTGGATTGCCTTTCATCCATAACTTCTAGTATTGGTTGTACCTCTAACTCCTCTTCAGAGGTTTTGTGGCTTTCTTTAAGTCTCTTTGAAAGTCCATGTTCCTCCTTGTAAGTTGTCCTTTTCGGCTCCAAAGCGTGCTTTTTCGGGATCGAAAAAGATGATCCGTTCCGAAACTGGCTTTCTAATTTTTTACTCCGAAAATTGGTGTCTAGTGGAGTCGGAAACGGAGCTCTTTGTTGTCTCTGATGTTTTCGGAGGAGTGGCCTTTTTCAGTGCCTAACTGGGAAGTTGATCACCGCCAGTCTTCTTTCAGGCCGAGCCATGGCTTTCCAGCAGTTGTGTACCCAAGGCCTTGTGCTTTTTCTTTTGTGAGGGTGCAGGGGAGACGTACTCACATGTTGTCCTGCTGTGACTGGTCTGTCTTACTCTGATTCCTGCTGGGACTCGGAATCTCGAACAGAGACTGCGGTCTGCATCAATTCTTCTACGTCGAGATGTTCACCGCTCCTTGATGCCATTTCGAGTCTTCTTGCCCTTCTGTCTTGAAGAGTCTTTTTCGATCTGAAGGTTCGACAGGCCTCACAGTTTTCTTCCCGATGGTCTGAGGAAAGGCAGAGGTTGCAAACCAGATGCTGGTCTGTGTACGGGTATTTCACGTGGCACCGAGGACAGAATCGGAAAGGAGTCCGATCCATGAGGCTTCCACGCGGTCGACCCGAATAGGACCGAGTTGGACGCACGCGCCCCGAAGGGCGAACAAAGTTGTTTTCCCGACAGTACTGCTGTGTCGAAGGAAGGATATTAACGAGATCAATACAATACCGACAAAAACAGAGTTTTACTGAGTTTTCCGAATCGAAATCTCAGAGCGAGAGTAAACACGTCCGAACCCGATGACGGAAAGAAAACAACCCAACAATGGAGTCGATGCCCATGCGCAATGGAACCGAAGAGGAGGAGTCACTCTATCCCGTGACTCAAAAAGACTTCTTCGAAGAAAAACAACTTGTAACACTCCAAGCCCAACACTAGATGGTGGACTACTAATGCACAGCATGTGTATCTGCAGCTACACATGCCATTGAACATATATTTATATTTATATATATATATATAGAGTTAGTCACTTAAAAAACCCAAAGGTTACAGGGACGTTGTAGTTAAGGGCTAGATGTAGCAAAATGACATTTTGCGAATTGCAAATTGCGAGTACTAGCGACTCGCAATTTGCAAGTCGCAAAATGTCATGCAGAAAGGTGTCTCAGACACCTTCTGCGAGTCGGTATGGGGTCGCAAAGACCCACCTCATTAATATTAATGAGGTGGGTCGCAAATTGCGGCCCCATACCGACTATGGGCACTCGCTAACATGGAGGCCTGCTGTAGTCAACCCTTGCTACATCTGGCCCTAGGTTCTGAATTTACTCGCACACAACCAGAGAATTTCAGCAGTTCGAGTTATTTCAAGTAACTATAACTCGTGACCTAAGGTAACTGTAACTCGAACCCCGACATTTTTTCTTTCATTTTAATTCCTGCTCAGAGCAGGCATTAAAATAAACCTATGGGGCTCCCTGTGCTTTGCTGTACTAGCATCAACATTTTTGACGCGAGTTCAGTAAAGCTGACGCTATTGTCTTAATGACCGCCATGGTGCGCCAAATTGTAAATACGGCTCAACCATGGTGTCATTAGGTGGGGCATGGGCGACGCAAGAAAAGTGGTGCATCAGGACAGATGTGGCACTTTCTGTAAATATGCCCCTACATTTTGTCAGCTAGGAAAGAAAAGGGACTGCTTCAGTCCTGGTATGCCAGATACAAGGAATTAAATGCTAGGTGAGGCATGCAGCAAATTTGGATTTCTGGAGTAGTAATACTACGCAAGTTCCAGTGGTAGGTGCATGAGCTTTTAGCCCCTTTGGTGCCGTGGACATAACGGTTACGTCCTTGGCTGCAGTGCTGCTGTGCCAAGGACGTAACCATTACGTCATGCATCTGGCTCACGGGGGAATGCTAGCGCTTCCCCTGTGGGTCAGTCACTGACACCTCCCAGGCAGGGATGGCAGTGGAATAACCTCCGGTGCCACCCCGACCCCCTCCGTGACATCTGATGACGTTGCGTGCTGACCTCATCAAAGGATGCCCCCATTGCATTGGAAGCATGGCTTCCAGCGTGACCTGGGGAGAAACTGATTAGTTTCTTCTCAGGACGGAGGAAAGGGGAGGTCAGAGAGCCTAGCGATCGTGCTGCAAGAATGCTCACTAGACCCCAGGGACTTTGTTTACTTCTAGTAAAGAAATAAGAAGAGCGGCCCCTTAGGCGAGGGTCACTCCCCCAAGGGGGCATTTTTTTTAGGCCCTTTCTGCCCCCCTTGACACCACAGATATTTTTTTTTGTTTTTTACAGGAGGGGAGTGGGCCCTTAGGCAAGAGATGCTCCCCTGGAGGGCAACATTTGTTTAGGCCATTTCTGCCCCCCTTGGAGGCAGATCAGCCTATTTTTATTGGGCCAATCTGCCTCCAAGGGGGGCAGAAACCACTAGACACCAGGCCTTTTTGTTTTACATTTTACATAAGGGGAGAGACCCCTTAGGCAAGGGTCGCTCCCCAAGGGGGGGCATTTTTTTTAGCCCATTTCTGCCCCCTTGACACCACGATATTTCTTTTTTTTTTTAAGGAAGGGGAGTGGGCCCTTAGGCGCAGGGCTGTTCCCCATGGGGGCATATTATTTTATCCCATTTCTGCCCCCCTTGAGGGCAGATCGTCCTATTTCTTGTAACCACTTAGGCACCAGTGATTGTTGTGTGTGTGTGTTTTGTTTGAGGTGCAGCCCCTTGGGCAAGGTTTGCTCCCCATGGGGGCACATTACTGTTGATAATTTCTGGCCCCCTAGGGGGCAGATCAGCCTATTTTTATTAGGCCCATCTGCCCCCAAGGGGCAGAAACCACTTAGGCACTAAGGATCGGTGTGTGTGTGTGTTTTTTTTGGGGGGGGTCGCTCCCTATGGGGGCACATTACTGATGGCAATTCTGCCCCCTGGGGGCAGATAAGCCTATTTTTGTAAGGCCCAGCTGCCCCCAATGGGGGCAGAAAGCCCACTAGACACCAGGGAATATTTGTTTTTTTTAAAGAGGGTGGGGGTTATGGCCATACCCCCACCCCAAATAGGGACAAAATTGTTCTGCCCACTGGTGGGCAGATATGGTAATTACCATCTATCCACTCCCGGGGGGGGGGGGTGCAGAAAGCCTTCTAGATGAAAAGGAATTTAAAAAAAAAAAGGGGGTGGGAATTGCCAACCAGTATGGGCATGGTTATGCCCCCCCACCCCAACTGAAGGGGGTAAAAGTCTTTCAGTACCCCCGTAAACTAAAGGATCTTATCCCAATGGCAAGCAAGAGGACATTTGATTATTTTGGGGTTTTTATTTTACATTTGGGCCAAGAGAGCTCGGCTAACTCCCAATATCGTCCGACTTGGAATGGTGAGTGGCTGCACTTTTTGGACTTTGGGACGCTGCAAACTAGAAAAATCTACCAGACCTAGACACATCTGAAAACTAAACATCTGGGTGAGTCCAGAGTGGTGTGCTTCACATGCACACTACACCATTTTGCTTGAAATCACACATTTTCCCTAAATTTTTGTGATGGAACCTCCAGGAATTCCGCAGCAATCCATAAAATTCTTACCACCCAGCAGTGTCACATCTATACCGATAAAAAATCTGCCCCACTTGTCAGCCTTAAAAGGTTTTTTTTTTTTTAAACTGCCCTTTTGGACCCACTTTGGTACTCTCACAATTTCGACTTGTTTTTGGCCCTTCCTTGTCACAGGCACTTGGTCCACCTACACAAGTGAGGTATAATTTGTATCAGGAAACCGAGAGGAACATTGGGTGGTAGGGAATTTGTGCCGGTGCGGGGATCCTACACAGAAATGTGAGGAAAATGTGTTTTTTTTTGTTACATTTGAGGTTTGCTCTGGATTTTGGGTAAGAAAACACTGGGGTATCCATGCAAGTCACACCTCTTTGGACTCCCTCAGGTGTTTAGTTTTCAGAAATGTCTGGGTTTGGTAGGTTTCCCTAGATGGCTGCTGAACCCAGGACCAAAACCGCAGGTGCCCCCCTTGCAAACACAGGTAGCTTTGTAATAGATAATGTTGACGTGTCCATGTTGTGTTTTGGACTCCTCTCTGTCGCAGGAACTAGGCCTACCCACACAAGTGAGGTACCATTTTTATCGGGAGATGTGGGGAAATGCTGGGTGGAAGGAAGTTTGTGGCTCCCGTCCGATTCCAGAACTTTGAAGCACCAAAATGTGAGGAACAAGTGTTTTTTAGCCACATTTTGAGGTTTGCAAAGAATTCTGGGTAACAGAACTTGGTTAGAGCCCCACAAGTCACCCCATCTTGGATTCCCCTAGGTGTCTAGTTTTTACAAATATATAGGTTTGTTAGGTTTCCCTGGGTGCCGGCTGAGCTAGAGGTCAAAATCCACAGCTAGGCACAACAGGTCAATTTTCTTTGGGAAAATGTGATGTGTCCATCTTGTGTTTTGGGGCATTTCCTGTTGCGGGCACTAGGCCTACCCACACAAGTGAGATACCATTTTTATCGGGAGACTTGGAGAAATGCTGGGTGGAAGGAAGTTTGTGGCTCCTCACAGATTCCAGAACTTTGCAGCACTGAAATGTGAGGATTTTTTTTTCTTTTTGCCAAATTTTGAGGTTTGCACAGGATTCTGGGTAACAGAACCTGGTGAGAGCCCCACAAGTCACCCCATTTTGGATTCCCCTAGGTGTCTAGTTTTAAAAAATGCACAGGTTTTGTAGGTTTCCCTAGGTACCGGCGGAGCCAGAGGCCAAAACCACTGCTTGACACTTTCCAAAAAACACATCAGATTTCAATGTAAAAATGTGATATGTCCATGTTGAGTTTCCTGTCGCGGACACTAGGCCTACCCACACAAGTGAGGTACCATTTTTATCGGGAGACGTGGGAGAACACAGAATAGAAGAACTAGTGTTATTACCCCTTGTCGTTCTCTACATTTTTTCCTTCCAAATGTAAGTACAAGCAACTTCCCCTAATAAACGGTGTTGAGGTTCAGGCCTACAGGGACACAGGTGCCAGTGTTACCATGGTAATAGAGAAACTGGTCCACCCTGAACAACACCTACTTGGTCACCAGTACCAAGTGACTGATGCTCATAACAACACTCTTAGCCACCCCATGGCTGTTGTGAATCTCAACTGGGGTGGGGGGGGGGGGTTACTGGTCCAAAGAAAGTTGTGGTTGCCTCAGATTTACCTGTAGACTGTCTACTAGGGAACGATTTAGAGACATCAGCTTGGGCAGAAGTGGAGTTGGAGGCTCATGCAGCAATGCTGGGCATTCCAGGGCATATTTTTGCTTTGACCAGGGCTCAGGCCAAAAAGCAAAAAGGACAGGGTGACTTGGATCCTGGAAGAATGGACCAAGTACTCCCTAAAGCTAGGGTTAGTAAAGGTAAAACACTACCTACTATCCCTCCCTCTACAGTGGATTCAACTTCTGAGGAAGAAGAATTTCAACCCTGTGCAGAACCTACACCAGAGGAGCTGGAAGCAGACACTGCTGAGCTTTTGGGTGAAGGGGGGCCTGCCAGGGAGGAGATGAGTGTGGCACAGCATACCTGTCCCACACTAGAGGGTCTAAGGCAGCAAGCTGTCAAACATGCAAATGGGGATGTCAGTGACTCTCACAGAGTTTACTGGGAGGACAACCTTTTGTATACTGAAGCAAGGGATCCAAAACCTGGAGCTGCCAGGAGATTGGTGATTCCTCAGGAATACAGAGAGTTCCTCCTAACTCTAGCCCACGACATTCCCTTAGCTGGACATTTGGGGCAAATGAAAACTTGGGACAGGCTTGTCCCCTTGTTTCATTGGCCTAGAATGTGAGAGGACACAAAGGAATTTTGTAAGTCCTGTGAAACCTGTCAAGCCAGTGGCAAGACATGTGGCACTCCAAAGGCACCCCTTATTCCACTGCCTGTGGTTGGGGTTCCCTTTGAAAGGGTAGGGGTTGACATAGTTGGCCCCCTTGACCCTCCTACTGCTTCAGGCAATAGGTTTATCTTGGTGGTAGTGGACCATGCCACCAGATATCCAGAAGCAATTCCTCTAAGGACCACTACAGCTCCTGCAGTGGCAAAGGCCCTCCTGGGAATCTTTTCCAGGGTGGGCTTCCCAAAAGAGGTGGTATCAGACAGGGGAAGCAATTTCATGTCTGCTTACTTAAAGGCCATGTGGAAGGAAAGTGGTGTGACATACAAGTTCACCACACCCTATCATCCACAAACAAATGGACTGGTTGAGAGGTTTAATAAAACTCTCAAAGGAATGATAATGCGACTCCCTGAAAAACACCGCAGGAGATGGGATATCCTATTACCTTGCCTCCTTTTTGCTTACAGGGAGGTACCCCAAAAAGGAGTGGGCTTCAGCCCCTTTGAACTCCTATTTGGACACCCTGTAAGAGGTCCTCTAACACTTGTTAAGGAGGGTTTGGAACAACCTTTAAAAGCTCCAAAGCAAGACATAGTGGACTATGTACTTGGCCTAAGATCCAGAATGGCTGAGTACATGAAAAAGGCCAGTAAAAACCTTCAGGCCAGCCAAGAGCTCCAAAAGCAATGGCATGACCAGAAGGCTGTTTTGGTTCAGTACCAACCAGGGCAGAAAGTGTGGGTCTTGGAGCCTGTGGCCCCAAGAGCACTCCAAGACAAATGGAGTGGTCCCCACATAATTGTTGAAAAGAAGGGAGAAGTCACCTACTTAGTTGACTTAGGCACTGCCAGGAGTCCCCTTAGGGTGCTCCATGTCAATCGCCTGAAACCCTACTATGACAGGGCTGATCTCACCCTGCTCATGGCAACAGATGAAGGACAGAAGAAGAGAGTGACCCTCTCCCTGATCTCTTCTCTTCCACAGAACAAGATGCTCTAGTGGAAGGTGTAGTTTTAGCAGATTGTCTTACTGCTGAGCAGAAAGACCACTGCATAAATCTCCTGGGTCAGTTTTCTGAACTCTTCTCTACTGTGCCAGGCACCACTTCTTGGTGTGAGCACACTATAGATACTGGAGACAGCTTGTCTGTCAAAGGTAAGATCTATAGGCAGCCTGACCATGTCAGAGACTGCATAAAGCAAGAGGTGCAGAAAATGCTTGAACTGGGAGTGGTTGAGCACTCTGAAAGTCCATGGGCCTCTCCTGTGGTACTTGTACCAAAACCTCATTCCAAAGATGGCAAAAGGGAAATGAGATTTTGTGTTGACTACAGAGGTCTCAACCAGGTAACCAAAACTGATGCTCACCCTATACCCAGGGCAGATGAGCTAATAGATACACTGGCATCTGCCAAGTATCTAAGCACCTTTGATTTGACTGCAGGGTATTGGCAGATCAAGTTATCAGAGGATGCAAAAGCAAAAACTGCATTTTCAACCATTGGAGGCCATTACCAATTCACAGTAATGCCTTTTGGATTGCAAAATGCACCTGCCACTTTTCAAAGGTTGGTGAACACAGTCCTGCAAGGGCTGGAAGCTTTTATTGCAGCATATCTAGATGATATAACTGTCTTTAGCTCCAGCTGGGATAATCACCTGGTCCACCTATGGAAAGTTTTGGAGGTCCTGCAAAAGGCAGGCCTCACCATCAAGGCTTCAAAGTGCCAGATAGGGCAGGGGAAAGTGGTTTATCTGGGACACCTGGTAGGTGGAGAACAGATTGCACCACTCCATGGGAAAATCCTAACTATTATAGATTGGGTTCCCCCTACAACTCAAACTCAGATGAGAGCCTTTTGAGGCCTCACTGGGTACTACAGGAGGTTCATAAAGAACTATGGCTCCATAGCAGCCCCTCTTAATGACCTCACATCTAAGAAAATGCCTAAAAAGGTATTATGGACAGCAAACTGTCAGAAAGCTTTTGAGGAGCTGAAGCAGGCCATGTGCTCTGCACCTGTCCTGAAAAGCCCCTGTTACTCCAAAAAATTCATTGTCCAAACTGATGCATCTGAATTAGGGGTAGGGGCAGTCTTATAACTCAAATCAAATCAAATCATTAACATTTATAAAGCGCGCTACTCACCCGTGCGGGTCTCAAGGCGCTAGGGGGGAAAGGGGGGGTTATCGCTGCTCGAACAGCCAAGTCTTTAGGAGTCTCCGGAAAGCGGAGTGGTCCTGGGTGGTCCTGAGGCTGGTGGGGAGGGAGTTCCAGGTCTTTGCCGCCAGGAAGGAGAAAGATCTCCCACCCGCTGTGGAGCGGCGGGTGCGAGGGACGGCAGCAAGTGCGAGGCCAGCGGAGCGGAGGGGGCGGGTGGGAAGTAGAAGCTGAGGCGTCTGTTGAGGTATTCCGGTCCCTTGTTGTGGAGGGCTTTGTGTGCGTGGGTGAGAAGACGGAAGGTGATCCTTTTGCTGACTGGGAGCCAATGCAGGTGTCTCAGGTGTGCGGAGATGTGGCTGTTGCGGGGTACGTCGAGGATGAGGCGGGCCGAGGCGTTTTGGATGCGTTGCAGGCGGTTTTGGAGTTTGGCGGTGGTCCCGGCGTAGAGGGTGTTGCCGTAGTCCAGGCGACTCGTGACAAGGGCGTGGGTCACGGTTTTTCTGGTGTCGGCGGGGATCCAGCGGAAGATCTTGCGGAGCATGCGGAGAGTGAGGAAGCAGGCGGAGGACACGGCGTTGACTTGCTTGGTCATGGTGAGAAGAGGGTCCAAGATGAAGCCGAGGTTGCGGGCGTGGTCTGCGGGGGTCGGTGCGGTGCCGAGGGCCGTGGGCCACCAGGAGTCGTCCCAGGCGGACGGGGTGTTGCCGAGGATGAGGACTTCCGTTTTTTCAGAGTTCAGCAACCTAATTCTGAGGGCCAGGATCAACCTGTTGCTTTTATCAGCAGGAGGTTGACCCCTAGAGAAAAGCGTTGGTCTGCCATAGAGAGGGAGGCCTTTGCTGTGGTCTGGGCACTAAAGAAGTTGAGGCCATACCTGTTTGGCACTCACTTCATTGTTCAGACAGACCACAAACCTCTACTTTGGCTAAAACAAATGAAAGGTGAAAACCCTAAATTGTTGAGGTGGTCCATATCTCTACAGGGAATGGACTATACAGTGGAACATAGACCTGGGAGTACCCACTACAATGCAGATGGACTCTCCAGATATTTCCACTTAGACAATGAAGACTCATCAGGTCATGGCTAGTATATTGTCCTTCGTTTGGGGGGGTTGTGTAGTAAAGTACCATCTTGCCTGGCATGTTACCCCCATATTTCACTGTATATATGTTGTTTTAGTTGTATGTGTCACTGGGCCCTGCCAGGCAGGGCCCCAGTGCTCATAAGTGTGCCCTGTATGTGTTACCTGTGTTATGACTAACTGTCTCACTGAGGCTCTGCTATCCAGAACCTCAGTGGTTATGCTCTCTCATGTCTTTCCAAATTGTCACTAACAGGCTAGTGACCAATTTCACCAATTTACATTGGCATACTGGAACACCCTTATAATTCCCTAGTATATGGTACTGAGGTACCCAGGGTATTGAGGTTCCAGGAGATCCCTATGGGCTGCAGCATTTCTTGTGCCACCCATAGGGAGATCTGACAATTCTTACACAGGCCTGCCAGTGCAGCCTGAGTGAAATAACGTCCACGTTATTTCACAGCCATTTACCACTACACTTAAGTAACTTATAAGTCACCTATATGTCTAACCTTTACCTGGTAAAAGTTGGGTGCTAAGTTACTTAGGGGGTCATTCTGACCCTGGCGGTAAAATCCGCCAGGGCCAACGACCGCGGGAGCACCGCCAACAGGCTGGCGGTGCTCCCATGGGCATTCTGACCGCGGCGGTACAGCCGCGGTCAGAAACGGAAATCCGGCGGTGTACCGCCGGTTTCCCGCTGCCCTGGGGAATCCTCCATGGCGGCACAGCTTGCTGCGCCGCCATGGGGATTCCGAGCCCCATACCGCCATCCTGTTCCTGGCGGTTTTGGCCGCCAGGAAGAGAATGGCGGTATGGGGTGTCGTGGGGCCCCTGGGGGCCCCTGCAGTGCCCATGCCAATGGCATGGGCACTACAGGGGCCCCCGTAACAGGGCCCCACAAATATTTTCAGTGTCTGCCATGCAACTGCACCCGTCGCACCCCTTCCACTCCGCCGGCTCCATTCGGAGCCGGCATCCTCATGGAAGGGGGTTTCCCGCTGGGCTGGCGGGCGGCCTTCTGGCGGTCGCCCGCCAGCCCAGCGGGAAACCCAGAATACCCGCGGCGGTCTTTTGACCGCGCAGCGGTATTCTGGCAGGCCCCGCCAGGCCGGCGGCTACCGCCGCCGGCTGGGGTCAGAATGACCCCCTTAGTGTGTGGGCACCCTGGCACTAGCCAAGGTGCTCCCACATTGTTCAGGGCAAATTCCCCAGACTTTGTGAGTGCGGGGACACCATTACATGCGTGCACTATACATATGTCACGACATATGTAGAGCGTCACAATGGTAACTCCGAACATGGCCATGTAACATGTCTAAGATCATGGAATTGTCACCCCAATGCAATCCTGGCATTGGGGAGACAATTCCATGATCCCCTGAGTCTCTAGCACAGACCCAGGTACTGCCAAACTACCTTTCCCGGGGTTTTACTGCAGCTGCTGCTGCTGCCAACCCCTCAGACAGGTTTCTGCCCTCCTGGGGTCCAGCCAGGCCTGGCCCAGGAAGGCAGAACAAAGGACTTCCTCAGAGAGAGGGTGTTACACCCTCTCCCTTTGGAAAAAGGTGTTAGGGCTTGGGAGGAGTAGCCTCCCTCAGCCTCTGGAAATGCTTTGATGGGCACAGATGGTGCCCATCTCTGCATAAGCCAGTCTGCACCGGTTCAGGGATCCCTCAGCCCTGCTCTGGCGCGAAACTGGACAAAGGAAAAGGGAGTGACCACTCCCCTGACCTGCACCTCCCCTGGGAGGTGCCCAGAGCTCCTCCAGTGTGCTCCAGACCTCTGCCATCTTGGAAACAGAGGTGCTGCTGGCACCTTGGACTGCTCTGAGTGGCCAGTGCCAGCAGGTGACGTCAGAGACTCCTTCTGATAGGCTGCTTCAGGTGTTGCTAGCCTATCCTCTCCCCTAAGTAGCCAAACCTCCTTTTCTGGCTATTTAGGGTCTCTGCTTTGGGGAATTCCTTAGATAACGAATGCAAGAGTTCCTCTGCATCTCTCTCTTCACCTTCTGCCAAGGAATCGACTGCTGACCACGCTGGAAGCCTGCAAAACTGCAACAAAGTAGCAAAGACGACTACTGCGACCTTGTAACACTGATCCTGCCGCCTTCTCAACTGTTTTCCTGGTGGTGCATGCTGTGGGGGTAGTCTGCACCCTCTCTGCACTAGAAGCTCCGAAGAAATCTCCCGTGGGTCGACGGAATCTTCCCCCTGCAACCGCAGGCACCAAAGAACTGCATCACCGGTCCTCTGGGTCTCCTCTCAGCACGACGAGCGGGGTCCCTTGAACTCAGCAACTCTGTCCAAGTGACTCCCACAGTCCAATGACTCTTCAGTCCAAGTTTGGTGGAGGTAAGTCCTTGCCTCCCCACGGTACACTGCATTGCTGGGTACCGCGTGTTTTGCAGCTACTCCAGCTCCTGTGCACTCTTTCAGGATTTCCTTTGTGCACAGCCAAGCCAGGGTCCCCGGCACTCTAACCTGCAGTGCACGACCTCCTGAGTTGTCCTCCGGCGTCGTGGGACCCTCCTTTGCAACTTCGGGTGAGCTCCGGTTCACTCCACTTTGTAGTGCCTGTTCCGGCACTTCTGCGGGTGCTGCTTGCTTCTGAGTGGGCTCCTTGTCTTGCTGGACGGCCCCTCTGTCTCCTCACGCAATTGGCAACATCCTGGTCCCTCCTGGGCCACAGCAGCATCCAAAACCCCTAACCGCAACCCTTGCAGCTAGCAAGGCTTGTTTGCGGTCTTTCTGCACGGAAATACCTCTGCACGACTCTTCACGACGTGGGACATCCATCCTCCAAAGGGGAAGTTTCTAGCTCTTGTCGTTCTTGCAGAATCCACAGCTTCTACCATCCAGTGGCAGCTTCTTTGCACCCACAGCTGGCATTTCCTGGGCATCTGCCCACTCCCGACTTGATCGTGACTCTTGGACTTGGTCCCCTTGTTCCACAGGTACTCTCGTCAGGAAATCCATTGTTGTTGCATTGCTGGTGTTGGTGTTCCTTGCAGAACTCCCCTATCACTACTTCTGTGCTCTTTGGGGAACTTAGGTGCACTTTGCACCCACTTTTCAGGGTCTTGGGGTGGGCTATTTTTCTAACCCCCACTGTTTCCTTACAGTCCCAGCGACCCTCTACAAGGTCACAAAGATTTAGGGTCCATTTGTGGTTCGCATTCCACTTCTAGAGTATATGGTTTGTGTTGCCCCTATCCCTATGTGCCCCCATTGCATTCTATTGTGACTATACATTGTTTGCACTGTTTTCTATTACTATTACTGCATATTTTGGTATTGTGTACATATATCTTGTGTATACTTGCTATCCTCATACTGAGGGTACTCACTGAGATACTTTGGCATATTGTCATAAAAATAAAGTACCTTTATTTTTAGTATATCTGTGTATTGTGTTTTCTTATGATATTGTGCAAGTGACACTAGTGGTACTGTAGGAGCTTCACTTGTCTCCTAGTTCAGCCTAAGCTGCTCTGCTAAGCTACCTTTTCTATCAGCCTAAGCTGCTAGACACCCCTCTACACTAATAAGGGATACCTGAGCCTGGTGCAAGGTGTAAGTACCTCTTGGTACCCACTACAAGCCAGTCCAGCCTCCTACACTATGCCACCAGCAAGAAAAATTGTGGACTGAAACTATGTACGGAGTACTGCCTGACCAATGTTGGCGAGCTAGCACATCCACATAGTAGTGTTTCATGAAGGTGTGTGGTGTTGGACATGTAGCTGCTTTACAGATCTCAGCTATGGGAATACAGCCTATTTTTCCTTGTAGAGTGGGCTCTAGGAGGAAAAGGCCAAACCCTTTTAGCTTTCACATAGCATGTTTGGTACATTAGGACAACTATCTTGTTATGCCTGTCTTCCTGATATGTTTTGTCCTATTTATAGAGTACATGAGGGCTCACTTTTTTACATCTAAGACATGGAAACCCTATTCTGTGACCGAGTCAGGCTGTGGGAAGAACACCTGAAGTTCAATGGCCTGGTTGAGGTTGAACGGGGAGATTGATTTTGGGAGGAGTTTAGGGTTGGTGTGGAGGAAAATCCTGTCCCTAAAGAAATGTTCTTTTAGAGGTGAAGCTTGGAGATCATGTACATACTTAAGTGAAGGATGGCAGCGAATAATGCCACTTTCCAAGAAAGGAATTGAGGGAGGCAGGAGTGTGTTATGGAAAATCTAAAATGAGAGAAAATCTCACCCCCACAGCCGTTAGCAGAAAATGTTGTGGAACTGTACATATATAAAGAACACCTCAAGCCTAGGTTTCACAAGGACACAGAGTAGGAAGGAGGTCACAGGAAAGTAGAACGTGATCAGCAAGTTTAGTTAAACAGGAAAACGGACAAGAGTCTATGGGCCAGATGCATGTATCTTAGGGTTTGCTATTTCCTAACATCAAGTTTTTGCAATTCGTTATTAGGAAATCGCAAACTGCTATGTACAACAGTTTTTTTAACACTGTTTGCGATTCCTAAATGGGTCGCAAGAGACATGCCTCATTAATATTCATGAGGCAGGTTGCAATTTTAGACCCATTTGGGATTGGCTGGCACTCACAGGGATGGTGGCCTGTTGGGGTCAGCAGATCACCATGACTGTGACTGCTTTCTCAATAAAGCAATCTTTTTTTGTAATGCAGCCCACTTTCTTTAAAGGAAAACTGGATGCATTACAACTAGAAAAATGACAAGTTTTCTTTTCATTTTTTGAAAGTAGACAGTGGTCCACAGGACCACTGCCTGTTCGTAAAAAAATGTTTGCTCCCCCATTTGCAAAGGGAAGGGGGTCCCTTGGGGATCCCTTCCTGTTTGCAAATGGCTTACCAATAACTTGAAGTTGGTGGTAACTGCAAATGTTTTGCAACTGCATTCCAGGTCGCAAAGCAATCATACATCCCCCTGCGAGTCGCTAATAGGAAGGGGCACCCTTGGACACACCCAAAAAGCCAGACATCCTCAACCAGGTGTGGCACCTCAGGACCACTGTTGATGCAACCTCTCTGCCCAGTGAGTCAGTTGTGTCCAGTCCACATTGGATCATGAACTTTGCTGCATCCCTCCCATCTGCAACAGCTTGAGAGCATAAAGCCTGGACCTCCTCTGGGACCTGTGGCAGCACTTGCACAACTGTATCCAACAGCGTATGGGAGTAATGGCTCAAAAGGCATGCAGTGTTTACGGACCGCAATGCAAGGCTGGAGGAAGAAAACATTTTCTTCCCAAGTTGGTCCAGCCACTTAGATTTCCGGTCCGGGGTGGGGATGGGAACGTTTCCTGGGATGTAGACTCTTGGATAACCAGGCTCTCAGGGGTGGGGTTTTGCATCAGGACCCCTGGGTCAGTCGGAGCAGGTCGATGGCGGCAGGCAAAAGTCCTATTCACAGGAGCTCCTGTTCTAGGTTTGGACCAGTCACCCAGCAAGACATTGGTAAAGGCTTAATTAAAGGGAAATAGGGATTCAGAGGATGAAGCCTCAGGCTGAAGCACCTCTGTCAGGAGGTTAGTCCTGACTGCCACTGAAGGCAGCTCGAGGCCCAGGACCTCGGCTGCTCTTCACACCACCATGGAATAGGATGCTGCCTCCTCTGTAGCCATGATACGGGGAGAAAGCATGCCAGGGTCAGTGAAGTATCCAGACCACGGGCTCCACCCAGGTCCATACACCATTCCATAGGATCTTGGAAATGGTTTTCTAATGGTTTTCACTGGTAGTCCAGTGCCACGTCCATTCCTCCCCCTACCCCACACCATAAGAATAAGGGTCAGGATCCAATTGGGGGGCAAGGCCCCTGTCGAAGTCAGAATCAGCGTTGCCGCAACGCCAATCCGGCTCCTTGTCAGAGTCAGCAATGAGAAGTCCCGGCATTGGGGAAGGTCGAGCTGGTACGACCGAAGCCAGTTAGGAACCAGGAACAGATCCATGGGTGCCCCCTGGAGCCGAGGCTGAAGCTGCCGACACGGAAACCGAGGGAGCCCCTTCTGACCCTGCAGGGCCAGAAGGCACTCCAGCAGGTCAGACTGCCCAAAAATGAGGCGCATGGCCTCATAAAACTATCTGAGTTGCCACTGTTCGCCCCGGCTGCTGGAAACTTAGGTAGGCACAGAGTAGACCCAGTCACGGCTCCATGGATGGAGGCCTAGAGCGACCATTCTCCCTTTCCCTTGTCTTGTCGGCCAACGGACGGGGTGAAGTTGAAGATCGTTTGTTCTTATTTGACTTCTTGTGCCTCGACTTTGCCAATCGTCCTGAGGACTTGGAGTGGGACATTGATGAGGGGAAGCTCCGCAACCAATCCTGGGACCTTCCTCTCAACCAAGATTGGGACCTATGTGGAGCCAGGCGTGGGCCACAAGGAGTGTTAGGGACCACTCCCTCAAAGCTTTTGGATTCATGGCCCAGCAGGTGGAGCACAATTTTGGGTTGTGGTCATGCTCCTGATACCACAGGCACACGAGATGCGAATCCATCACGGACATCACCCGATGACAGGATCTGTAGGGCTTGAGCCCGGTCTTACGCGAAGACATCCTCTGGGCACCAGGAGAGTAGACATTCAAAAATCTTTGACAAAAAGTCAAAAAAAGATCAGTCTGACAGCGACTGAGGGGTAGCTCTTCTTCGGATCAGCGCTGGCTGGAGCAGAAAGAAAAGAACTGAAATCAGCACAATAGGGTGGTGCCTATATAAGGCTCCAGAGTAGACGATACCTACAACGAACGCAGAGCTGATCAGCGCCACCTAATGGCATGCAGCGGTACTGCTTGAGAAAATCTCTGGAACCAGACTGACACCTGGGGGAAATTCTAATATACGGAATTAACAAAGCCTTGAAGAATTTACAGTCACAGCATACAAGCACGTACCCCCACTCCAACTGTTAGCACAGGCACTGTTTGGAAAATATGTGGTCAAAGGTAGTTTTAGTCAGCAGTGTAGGAAGTCAGATAAGAAATCAGGAGCACAGCACAACGGAACACTCATACACTCGGGAAGCAAAGGTTAATACGCTGTTAGTTTCAAACATTCTTTCAGCGTCACAAGATGAGTTCAAGGATGTAAGTGGTGTGGTGTTTTATATATACCTGCAACTTGTTTTATTCAGTGACTTGTTTATTGCTTTTTCAAGATAACGTTCATGAAGTTGTGGTAGTTTTTGAGTATAAAAGGAGCTGCCTGCAAGCAGCACTATCCGATCAGCTTCAGCTCCACGGGTTTGACTGACCTCCCGGGTAGGGTATTGTAGTTAAACCTGTATTGCATTGCTAACAGATTTGTGTTTCTTTTTTCCTAGTCAACCAGTGAAGGGGGAGCCATGAGTCTTTTGAGGAAAATGTTGAGGTTCCACCTTGGGCCGGGGTACCCGAGTCAGAATGACTCTTTTGAAGCTGTACATAAAAGCCTTGATGACTGGTATTCGGAAGAGGTATATGTATTACCTGTAGTAGGAGGCTGGACTGGCTTGTAGTGAGTACCAAAGGGTACTTACACCTTGCACCAGGCCCAGGTATCCCTTATTAGTGTATAGGGTGCCTAGCAGCTTAGGCTGATAGATAATGGTAGCTTAGCAGAGCAGCTTAGGCTGAACTAGGAGACGAGTGAAGCTCCTACAGTACCACTAGTGTCATATGCACAATATCATAAGAAAACACAATGCACAGATATACTAAAAATAAAGGTACTTTATTTTTATGACAATATGCCAAAAGTATCTCAGTGAGTACCCTCAGTATGAGGATAGCAAATATACACAAGATATATGTACACAATACCAAAAATATGCAGTATAGTATTAGAAAACAGTGCAAACAATGTATAGTTACAATAGGATGCAATGGCGACACATAGGGATAGGGGCTACACAAACCATATACTCCAAAAGTGGAATGCGAACCACGAATGGACCCCAAACCTATGTGACCTTGTAGAGGGTCGCTGGGACTGTAAGGAAACAGTGGGGGTTAGAAAAATAGCCCACCCCAAGACCCTGAAAAGTGGGTGCAAAGTGCACCTAAGTTCCCCAAAGAGCACAGAAGTAGTGATAGGGGAGTTCTGCAAGGAACACCAACACCAGCAATGCAACAACAATGGATTTCCTGATGAGAGTACCTGTGGAACAAGGGGACCAAGTCCAAAAGTCACGACCAAGTCGAGAGTGGGCAGATGCCCAGGAAATGCCAGCTGTGGGTGCAAAGAAGCTGCTACTGGACAGTAGAAGCTGAGGATTCTGCAGGAACGACAAGGACTAGAAACTTTCCCTTTGGAGGATGGATGCCCCACGCCGTGGAGAGTCGTGCAGAAGTGTTTTCCTGAAGAAAGACCACAAACAAGCCTTGCTAGCTGCAAGGGTTGCAGTTACGGTTTTTGGATGCTGCTGTGGCCCAGGAGGGACCAGGATGTCGCCAATTGCGTCAGGGGACAGAGGGGGCGCCCAGCAGGACAAGGAGCCCTCTCAGAAGCAGGCAGCACCCGCAGAAGTGCCGGAACAGGCACTACGAAGAGGAGTGAAACGGTGCTCACCCGAAGTTGCACAAAGGAGTCTCACGCCGCCGGAGGACAACTCAGGAGGTCGTACAATGCAGGTTAGAGTGCCGTGGACGCAGGCTTGGCTGTGCACAAAGGATTTCCGCCGGAAGTGCACAGAGGCCGGAGTAGTTGCAAAAGTTGCGGTTTCCAGCAATGCAGTCTGGCGTGGGGAGGCAAGGACTTACCTCCACCAAACTTGGACTGAAGAGTCACTGGACTGTGGGAGTCACTTGGACAGAGTTGCTGGATTCAAGGGACCTCGCTCGTTGTGCTGAGAGGAGACCCAGGGGACCGGTGATGCAGTTCTTTGGTGCCTGCGGTTGCAGGGGGACGATTCCGTCGACCCACTGGAGATTTCTTTGGAGCTTCTAGTGCAGAGAGGAGGCAGACTACCCCCACAGCATGCACCACCAGGAAAGCAGTCGAGAAGGCGGCAGGATCAGCGTTACAGAGTTGCAGTAGTTGTCTTCGCTACTTTGTTGCAGTTTTGCAGGCTTCCAGCGCGGTCAGCAATCGATTCCTTGGCAGAAGGTGAAGAGAGAGATGCAGAGGAACTCTGATGAGCTCTTGCATTCGTTATCTAAGGAATTCCCCAAAGCAGAGACCCTAAATAGCCAGAAAAGAGGGTTTGGCTACTTAGGAGAGAAGATAGGCTAGCAATACCTGAAGGAGCCTATCAGGAGGAGTCTCTGACGTCACCTGCTGGCCCTGGCCACTCAGAGCAGTCCAGTGTGCCAGCAGCACCTCTGTTTCCAAGATGGCAGAGGTCTGGAGCACACTGGAGGAGCTCTGGGCAACTCCCAGGGGAGGTGCAGGTCAGGTGAGTGGTCACTCCCCTTTCCTTTGTCCAGTTTCGCACCAGAGCAGGGCTGAGGGGTCCCTGAACCGGTGTAGACTGGCTTATGCAGAAATGGGCACCATCTGTGCCCATGAAAGCATTTCCAGAGGCTGGGGGAGGCTACTCCTCCCCTGCCTTAACACCTTATTCCAAAGAGAGAGGTTGTAACACCCTCTCTCTGAGGAAGTCCTTCGTTCTGCCTTCCTGGGCCAAGCCTGGCTGGACCCCAGGAGGGCAGAAACCTGTCTGAAGGGTTGGCAGCAGCAGCAGCTGCAGTGAAACCCCTGAAAAGGCAGTTTGGCAGTACCCGGGTCTGTGCTAGAGACCTGTGGGATCATGGGATTGTGCCAACAATGCCAGGATGGCATAGAGGGGACAATTCCATGATCTTAGACATGTTACATGGCCATATTTGGAGTTACCATTGTGAAGCTACACATAGGTAGTGACCTATATGTAGTGCACGCGTGTAATGGTGTCCCCGCACTCACAAAGTCCGGGGAATTGGCCCTGAACAATGTGGGGGCACCTTGACTAGTGCCAGGGTGCCCACACACTAAGTAACTTAGCACCCAACCTTTACCAGGTAAAGGTTAGACATATAGGTGACTTATAAGTTACTTAAGAGGAGTGTAAAATGGCTGTGAAATAACGTGGACGTTATTTCACTCAGGCTGCAGTGGCAGGCCTGTGTAACAATTGTCAGAGCTCCCTATGGGTGGCAAAAGAAATGCTGCAGCCCATAGGGATCTCCTGGAACCCCAATACCCTGGGTACCTCAGTACCATATACTAGGGAATTATAAGGGTGTTCCAGTATGCCAATGTAAATTGGTGAAATTGGTCACTAGCCTGTTAGTGACAATTTGAAAGAAATGACAGAGCATAACCACTGAGGTTCTGATTAGCAGAGCCTCAGTGAGACAGTTAGTCATAACACAGGTAACACATACAGGGCACACTTATGAGCACTGGGGCCCTGGCTGGCAGGGTCCCAGTGACACATACAACTAAAACAACATATATACAGTGAAATATGGGGGTAACATGCCAGGCAAGATGGTACTTTCCTACACAACCCCCCCCCCCAAACGAAGGACAATAAGACTAGCCATGACCTGATGAGTCTTCATTGTCTAAGTGGAAATATCTGGAGAGTCCATCTGCACTGGAGTGGGTACTCCCAGGTCTATGTTCCACTGTATAGTCCATTCCCTGTAGGGATATAGACCACCTCAACAATTTAGGATTTTCACCTTTCATTTGTTTTAGCCAAAGTAGAGGTTTGTGGTCTGTCTGAACAATGAAGTGAGTGCCAAACAGGTATGGCCTCAACTTCTTCAGTGCCCAGACCACAGCAAAGGCTTCCCTCTCTATGGCAGACCAACGCTTTTCTCTAGGGGTCAACCTCCTGCTGATAAAAGCAACAGGATGATCCTGGCCCTCAGAATTAAGTTGTGAAAGGACTGCCCCTACCCCTAATTCAGATGCATCAGTTTGGACAATCAATTTTTTGGAGTAACAGGGGCTTTTCAGGACAGGTGCAGAGCACATGGCCTGCTTCAGCTCCTCAAACGCTTTCTGACAGCTAGCTGTCCACAATACCTTTTTATGCATTTTCTTGGAGGTGAGGTCATTAAGAGGGGCTGCAATGGAGCCAGAGTTCTTAATGAACCTCCTGTAATACCCAGTGAGGCCTAAGAAGGCTCTCACCTGGGTCTGAGTTGTAGGGGGAACCCAATCTATAATAGTTTGGATTTTCCCCTGAAGTGGTGCAATCTGTTCTCCACCAACCAGGTGTCCCAGATAAACCACCTTTCCCTGCCCTATCTGGCACTTTGAAGCCTTGATAGTGAGGCCTGCCTTTTGCAGGGCCTCCAAAACTTTCCATAGGTGGACCAGGTGATCATCCCAACTGGAGCTAAAGACAGCTATATCGTCCAGATATGCTGCACTAAAAGCCTCCAGCCCTTGTAGGACTGTATTCACCAACCTTTGAAAAGTGGCAGGTGCATTTTTCAATCCAAAAGGCATTACTGTGAATTGGTAATGGCCTCCAATGGTTGAAAATGCAGTTTTTGCTTTTGCATCTTCTGATAATTTGATCTGCCAATACCCTGCAGTCAAGTCAAAAGTGCTTAGATACTTGGCAGATGCCAGTGTATCTATTAGCTCATCTGCCCTGGGTATAGGGTGAGCATCAGTTTTGGTTACTTGGTTGAGACCTCTATAGTCTACACAAAACCGCATTTCCTTCTTTCCATCCTTGGAATGAGGTTTTGGTACAAGTACCACAGGAGAGGCCCATGGACTTTCAGAGTGCTCAACCACTCCCAGTTCTAACATTTTCTGCACTTCTTGTTTTATGCAGTCTCTGACATGGTCAGGTTGCCTATAGA
This sequence comes from Pleurodeles waltl, assembly GCF_031143425.1. Classification (NCBI taxonomy): domain Eukaryota; kingdom Metazoa; phylum Chordata; class Amphibia; order Caudata; family Salamandridae; genus Pleurodeles; species Pleurodeles waltl. The sequence goes on along the minus strand of NC_090446.1, from coordinate 431,066,187 downwards.
TCTTTCTTTTGACAGGCAAGCTGTCTCCAGTATCTATAGTGTGCTCACACCAAGAAGTGGTGCCTGGCACAGTAGAGAAGAGTTCAGAAAACTGACCCAGGAGATTTATGCAGTGGTCTTTCTGCTCAGCAGTCAGACAATCTGCCAGTACTACCCCTTTCACCAGAGCATCTTGTTCTGTGGAAGAGAAGAGATCAGGGAGAGGGTCACTCTCTTCTTCCTGTCCCTCATCTGTTGCCATGAGCAGGGTGAGATCAGCCCTGTCATAGTAGGGTTTAAGGCGATTGACATGGAGCACCCTAAGGGGACTCCTGGCAGTGCCTAAGTCAACTAAGTAGGTGACTTCACCCTTTTTCTCAACAGTTGTGTGGGGTCCACTCCATTTATCTTGGAGTGCTCTTGGGGCCACAGGCTCCAAGACCCACACTTTCTGCCCTGGTTGGTACTGAACCAAAACAGCCTTCTGGTCATGCCATTGCTTTTGGAGCTCTTGGCAGGCCTGAAGGTTTTTACTGGCCTTTTTCATGTACTCAGCCATCCTTGATCTGAGGCCAAGTACATAGTCCACTATGTCTTGCTTTGGAGCTTTTAAAGGTTGTTCCCAACCCTCCTTAACAAGTGTTAGAGGACCTCTCACAGGGTGTCCAAATAGGAGTTCAAAGGGGCAGAAGCCCACTCCTTTTTGGGGTACCTCCCTGTAAGCAAAAAGGAGGCAAGGTAATAGGATATCCCATCTCCTGCGGAGTTTTTCAGGGAGTCCATAATCATGCCTTTGAGAGTTTTGTTAAATCTCTCCACCAGTCCATTTGTTTGTGGATGATAGGGTGTAGTGAACTTGTATGTAACACCACACTCCTTCCACATGGCCTTTACGTAAGCAGACATGAAATTGCTTCCTCTGTCTGATACCACCTCTTTTGGGAAGCCCACCCTGGAAATGATTCCCAGGAGGGCATTTGCCACTGCAGGAGCTGTAGTGGTCCTTAGAGGAATTGCTTCAGGATATCTGGTGGCATGGTCCACTACCACCAAATTAAACCTATTGCCTGAAGCAGGAGGAGGGTCAAGGGGGGCCAACTATGTCAACCCCTACCCTTTCAAAGGGAACCCCAACCACAGGCAGTGGGATAAGGGGTGCCTTTGGAGTGCCACCTGTTTTGCCACTGGCTTGACAGGTTTCACAGGACTTACAAAATTCCTTTGTGTCCTCTCACATTCGAGGCCAATGAAACAAGGGAACAAGCCTGTCCCAAGTTTTCATTTGTCCCAAATGTCCAGCTAGGGGAATGTCGTGGGCTAGAGTTAGGAGGAACTTTCTGTACTCCTGAGGAATCACCAATCTCCTGGCAGCTCCAGGTTTTGGATCCCTTGCTTCAGTGTACAAGAGGTTGTCCTCCCAGTAAACTCTGTGAGAGTCACTGACATCCCCATTAGCTTGTTTGACAGCTCGCTGCCTTAGACCCTCTAGTGTGGCACAGGTTTGCTGTGTCACACTCAGCTCCTGCCTGGCAGGCCCCCCTTCACCCAAAAGCTCAGCAGTGTCTGCTTCCAGCTCCTCTGGTGTAGGTTCTGCACAGGCTGGAAATTCTTCTTCCTCAGAAGAAGAATCCACTGTAGAGGGAGGGATAGTAGGTAGTGCTTTACTTCTACTAGCCCTTGTTTTAGGGAGCACTTGGTCCATTCTTCCAGGATCCAAGTCACTCTGTCCTTTTTGCTTTTTGGCCTGAGCCCTTGTCAAAGCAAAAATATGCCCTGGGATGCCCAGCATTGCTGCATGGGCCTCCAACTCCACATCTGACCAAGCTGATGTCTCTAAATCATTTCCAAGTAGACAGTCTACAGGTAAATCTGAGGCAACCACAACTTTCTTTGGACCAGTAACCCCCCCCCCCCCAGTTGAGACTTACAACAGCCATGGGGTGGCTAAGTGTGTTGTTGTGAGCATCGGTTACTTGGTACTGGTGACCAAGTAGGTGTTGTTCAGGGTGGACCAGTTTCTCTATTACCATTGTAACACTGCCACCTGTGTCCCTGTAGACCTGAACCTCAACACCATTTATTAGGGGTAGTTGCTTGTACTTATCCATGTTAAGGGGACAAGCAACTAAGGTGGCTAAATCAATAGCCCCCTCAGAGACTAACACAGCCTCTGTGGTCTCCCTAACAAGACCAACCCCAACTAAGTTACCAAAAGTGAGCCCAGCTACTCCCTTGGATTGGCTATTAGTAGGTTTGCTCCCACCACCACTGCTATTAGTAGGGACACTAGGTGTAGCAGTAGGGGTTGTAGTGGTAAGAGGCTTGGTGCTTTTCTTTGGACAACTGGGATCTGTTGTCCAATGGCCTTTTATTTTACATAAGTAGCACCATGGTTTCTTTTCTTTGTTTTGATTTGATGAGGATTTGGACCCACCACCCCACCAGAGTGTTTTTGTGGGCCTGATGAAGACTCATTTTTAGATTTGTCCCCACCCTTGTCAGAAGACTTACCATCCTTCTTCTTGCCATCTTTGTCACCCCATGTATGAACTTTTCTGTTCACCCTTGTTCTGACCCATTTGTCTGCCTTCTTTCCCAATTCTTGGGGAGAGGTCAGATCAGAGTCCACCAGGTACTGGTGCAACAAATCAGACAGACAGTTATTAAGTATATGCTCTCTCAGGATTAAGTTATACAGGCTTTCATAATCAGTCACTTTACTGCCATGTAACCACCCCTCCAAGGCCTTCACTGAATGGTCAACAAAGGCTACCCAGTCTTGTGAAGACTCCTTTTTGGTTTCTCTGAACTTCATCCTGTACTGTTCAGTGGTTAAGCCATAACCATCTAGGGGTGCATTCTTAAGAACTGCAAAATTATTGGCATCACTTTCTTTCACAGTAAGGAGCCTATCCCTACCCTTTCCACTAAATGATAGCCATAGGATAGCAGCCCACTGCCTTTGAGGGACACCCTGTACAACACAGGCCCTCTCAAGTGCAGCAAACCACTTGTTAATGTCATCCCCCTCCTTATAAGGGGGAACTATCTTGTGCAGATTCCTAGAATCATGCTCTTTTGCAGGATGACTATGGGGAATACTGCTGCTGCCACCATGGGTTTCTAAACCCAATTTCTGTCTTTCTCTTTCCACCTCTAAGGACTGCCTATCCAAATCCAGCTGTTGCTTCTTGAGCTTCAGTCTGGTTTGTTCCACTCTCAATCTATTGAGCTCCCTTTCTAACACTCTGTCATCAGGGTGGGTGGGTGAGACATGTCTAGAGACAGAAGTATGCTGAGATTGAACAGAAGGAGACCTGGCCCTAACAGATGGCACCCTAATAGCTTGACTAACAGAAACAGCACTTCTACTATGATGAGAAGGGATACTCTTACTGTGATGTGAGACAACACTATCAGTATGGTGTGACTCTACATCAGTACCAGCTATGCTAGGTGGCTTGCTAGGGGGCAGGCTTGGAAGTTTCCCTCCCACCTCTTTTGCTAGGGGTGCCCCAGAATCAGAGTGGGAACGATCAGCTAACTTTTCTACAGGAGTGCCAGCTCTGGCCTTATCCTGTTCAACAAGCATATTCACCAACAGTTCTCTAGGGTGATTCTTCCCTACACTTAAACCTCTTTCTATGGAGAGACTCCTTGCTCCTTTCCAGCTAAGGTGATCATAAGCAAGTTTGGACAGATCAACAGTTTGGCCTGTGCCAGACATTTTAGAAAGTGTTTAAGTGATAGAAAAAATGAGAGAAAGTTTTTCAGAACTTTTAGAAAGACAAAAAAAACTTTTAAAACTTTTTAAGAACTTTTTAGAAAGTTAGAGGTACTTTTCAGCACTTTAGAAAAGAAGTGAGAAAAGAAATGCAAAACTTTTTGGTTAGGTGTACATACACTGAACTCGTTTTGTATATTTTTCTCTTATGAAAAGTACAATGACAAAAGTGGTAAGTAGTTACAAAGTACTTATCCCACCGCTGCACAACCAATGTAGGAGGCTGGACTGGCTTGTAGTGAGTACCAAGGGGTACTTACACCTTGCACCAGGCCCAGGTATCCCTTATTAGTGTATAGGGTGTCTAGCAGCTTAGGCTGATAGATAATGGTAGCTTAGCAGAGCAGCTTAGGCTGAACTAGGAGACAAGTGAAGCTCCTACAGTACCACTAGTGTCATATGCACAATATCATAAGAAAACACAATACACAGATATACTAAAAATAAAGGTACTTTATTTTTATGACAATATGCCAAAAGTATCTCAGTGAGTACCCTCAGTATGAGGATAGCAAATATACACAAGAGATATGTACACAATACCAAAAATATGCAGTATAGTATTAGAAAACAGTGCAAACAATGTATAGTTACAATAGGATGCAATGGGGACACATAGGGATAGGGGCAACACAAACCATATACTCCAAAAGTGGAATGCGAACCACGAATGGACCCCAAACCTATGTGACCTTGTAGAGGGTCACTGGGACTGTAAGAAAACAGTGAGGGTTAGAAAAATAGCCCACCCCAAGACCCTGAAAAGTGAGTGCAAAGTGCACTAAAGTTCCCCAAAGAGCACAGAAGTCGTGATAGGGGAATTCTGCAGGAAAGACCAAAACCAGCAATGCAACAACAATGGATTTCCGGACGAGGGTACCTGTGGAACAAGGGGACCAAGTCCAAAAGTCACGACCAAGTCGAGAGTGGGCAGATGCCCAGGAAATGCCAGCTGTGGGTGCAAAGAAGCTGCTACTGGACAGTAGAAGCTGAGGATTCTGCAGGAACGACAAGGACTAGAAACTTCCCCTTTGGGGGATGGATGCCCCACGCCGTGGAGAGTCGTGCAGAAGTGTTTTCCTGAAGAAAGACCGCAAACAAGCCTTGCTAGCTGCAAGTCGTGTGGTTAAGGTTTTTGGATGCTGCTGTGGCCCAGGAGGGACCAGGATATCGCCAATTGCGTCAGGGGACAGAGGGGGCGCCCAGCAGGACAAGGAGCCCTCTCAGAAGCAGGCAGCACCCGCAGAAGTGCCGGAACAGGCACTACGAAGAGGAGTGAAAGGGTGCTCACCCGAAGTTGCACAAAGGAGTCCCACGCCGCCGGAGGACAACGCAGGAGGTCGTGCAATGCAGGTTAGAGTGCCGTGGACCCAGGCTTGGCTGTGCACAAAGGTTTTCCGCCAGAAGTGCACAGAGGCCGGAGTAGCTGCAAAAGTCACGGTTCCCAGCAATGCAGTCTGGCGTGGGGAGGCAAGGACTTACCTCCACCAAACTTGGACTGAAGAGTCACTGGACTGTGGGAGTCACTTGGACAGAGTTGCTGGATTCAAGGGACCTCGCTCGTCGTGCTGAGAGGAGACCCAGGGGACCGGTGATGCAGTTCTTTGGTGCCTGCGGTTGCAGGGGGACGATTCCGTCGACCCACGGGAGATTTCTTCAGAGCTTCTAGTGCAGAGAGGAGGCAGACTACCCCCACAGCATGCACCACCAGGAAAGCTGTTGAGAAGGCGGCAGGATCAGCGTTACAGAGTTGCAGTAGTCGTCTTCGCTACGGGTAAGCATGAGGCCCATATGGGGATATATGACCAAATGTATTTGTTGAGCATCAATCTCCTCTTGGAGCTTATGGAGAATCGGTTCAACACTGCTGGAGACCAAGCTAGTCTTAGTCACCGGGGATTTTGGCAGAGGTAGAGTTAAATTTTGCTGTTGAGGGAAATGGATCAGAGGGTGGTTTCGATTTCGACACGAAGGTGTCAGCTCAGAGGGCAGTTTCGATTTCAACGCTGACCGTGCCTGCTCCAAGGGTCCGGTTGGTACCGAAGCAGACAGCTGAGCTGAAGCTGAGAGATGCGTCCAAAGAGAGTGGCTATTGCTGACCACGGCCCAGAGGTAGTGGTGGCCTAGCAGCCAGTCTCTGATGTTCGAGTGAGGATGGATGGCCCTTTGTAGAGCTACTCGACTGGCAAGCCATGGCAAGGAGGGGCGCATACTCACAGCTTGTTGAGCAGCTGGAAAATCATCAATCTCTAGGCAGGAGCCAGAGCTGCCATCCTATTCATCTGCAGCCAATGGCTGTGGATGTTATTCACCTTCAATGTCCTCGGGTCCACAGAGGTCCAGAGTGTCTTCCCCGCTCCTATTCAACATCTTGTGTTGCAGCACTTGACTGTCCCAGAAAGTCATCTTGGAGTGGAATAAGCTGCACGCTTAGCAGGCAACCTTGTTGTGCTCGAGCTACAGACACAAATAACAGACATGATAGAGATTGGTCTGATGGTATTCTCTGTGGCAGTGAGGACAGTAGTAGAAGGGCATCTGTTCCAACTCTGTGGAGGCATGGTACAGGAGACAATGCCAAGAGATAGTAGGAGGCTCCCACATGGGGCTGACAGCTACTCAGAGAGTTCCCCAGGTGGAGCTGCAGTTGGGGATCCAAGACTAAAAGAGAAATAAATTAGATCAATACACAATTCCAATGGAGGAAAAGAACCCGTGTAACCGAAAAGGAGTATTGAAACTTTCTTGAACAGGAGCATGCATCCAAACCCGACGGCGGAAAGAAAACAATCTAAGAAAGGAGTTGATGCCCATGCACATTACCAGCAATACATTGTGATTCAAAAGCCTTCTTTGAAGAAAAGCAACTTGCACAAATCAGGACAAAACTAGATGGCAGGATAATGCACAGTATGTTTATCTATAGCCACACATGCCTTGAACATCAATGTATACTCTCCCCTTTATCAGAAAAACTTATTGGGAGTAGGATAACATCTACAAAAGACAGAAGCATCCTTCTGCTATTGTACGCCCAGAAACAAATAGGGGATATGAGACCCTAAGTTCTTGAATGTTCTTAGAATCCTGGACACAAGTCGGGTTTCCAAGGGCAGGAGTGTGCCAATAATTACTCTCCTTACCCACCCAGAATAGACTTAACTTTTTGTCCAGTCTTGATGCTAATCATTGACTCTCTTAAGACTAACACTCCATTCCATGCAGGGACTGTTCTCACAGAGAGAATGGTAAGTATTATTATTTCTATGAAGGATGCAATGCCTATTGCTGTTACAGAGGTCCAGTTATTTAAAAAAGCTGTTGACTTAGTAACAACTTTGTGGCCAGACTTACTTCAACCTGAAGAGGTTCCTCTTTATTTTTAAAGATATGATTGTGGAATATAGCTGGAGATATAGACATATTTTGTAGTAATTGTATTTTTATTAGCATTTGTGATGTTTTTAATTTGCACAATACCTAGTTAATGGACCTCTGTTCGCTTGATGGATACAATATCTTCTTTTTGCCAGCTGTTACAGGGAGATGAGGGTAATACATCTTGTGGTTTATTCAGCATGGTTTCGGTAATTTTGCCATGCACATGCCACCCTATAATGAAGAATGCATGCAATATGCTATCAATGAATCTTCGATCCAATAACAGGGTTTATTATTTAGTAGTAAAGTACTACCGGAGTCCTTTGAGGGGGATTAATTCCTCATTCTTGCTGGACCTTTCTCAATGCTTAGATCATGTCTTTTCTACCCTGAAAGTCGACGTCCTAGTGAGGCTAAGCGTAATTCATTTGGGCGATAAGAACAAGCATATCAGTCAGGGCATAAAGTTATGCACGAGTAAGGATATATAGGTTTAGGTTTACCTATGTCTTGAGGGAGATTGTAGAAAGGGGACAGCTTCAAACCGACTGTCTTGTACAAAACATTAAGCTATTTCATCAAATTCTGATTGGCCAGTACACTCTACAATCAGGGATGAGAAGAAGGAGCAGCATTTAAAAAAATGTTTTTTCACCCCTGCTTGTACACAGCACAGAGAACTTTACCTGCCCTGACTTCCGACAAAAAAAAAAAGTATAATCCTGCACTTGGTGGCAGCAGCAGTAGGTCAACGAAGAAAGCTGAGTGGTGGAGGTATGGTACTTTATCAGACTCTGATTGACTATTTCCCCCGACAAACAGGGGTAAGATGCATAAGCAGCGCAATAACGACTCACAAATTGCATGCAAAGTGCTTCAAGTGTTTTCTGCTGTCCCATCTGGCCAGCAGGGAGTAGGACAGTACCCCCACTAAACAATTTCAACATGGCTGAGGCTGATCTGTCTTCAATAGCTACTAACTTTAGTGCAATACAATCTACCGCTATCACGCAGCAGGGCTGAAGGCTCTCCTTATCACTTTGAATGATACAGGTAATTAGCACCATTATCTCAAATCTGCTCACGTTTGGTGCCTCTCAGTGAAGGAAAAGCGTAAAGCCATTACGAAATGATGACACTGTTTGAATGAAAGCTGCATGCGTGGAGAACATGCTCCGCTGCTCCATGGTAATAAACTATGATTCCCAAAAGGCCTTAAATTCCTGCATGTTTCCAGAGACACTTTGACTATCTTGGATTCCTGAGTGTAACTTTCTTGTTGTACACAATGTCTTTTGCTAGGCAGTCATGCTACAATGGTACTGCATCCAGGACTTCATCCCATGGATTCTGGATTCCCCTCGCAGAGACCCAGTGGTTCTTAAAAGATTGTTTGCATCGCCCACACTATATCACCAAAAAATACCCTTCAGGTGTTTTGTTAATTAAAACACACTTTTAACTATTCTCTTGAATATTTATCTGAACTGTTAAAACATAGTTTATACTTCAATAAGGGATTACAGAGAAGTATTTTGAAGCTGTGCTGTTGATGTAAATTAACTCTGAATCTTTCTCTTGAATATTTATCTGAGCTGATAAGACTGTGGTTATATTCTACTAAGGTACACTATGAAGGAGAGAAGGACTCCTAAACTGGAACTGGAGTATGCATTTTGAAATGTCATGTGTAGGGTTTTAGAATTTTAGTGAGCATCTACCGTTTTTAAGGTTGAGGGACAACAGGGTATTAACAGTATTGTTTATCTTTCCAGTTGTACATAAGTCAAGCAGAAAGTATAACTCATATTTCACAAGTAATCAGTGATGACACTTAAAAAATAACCAAAACAAGTGGATCAATATAAATATTTGGGATCTGGCTCTTTAAACAATGAAGACACCATCAGCATTTAACCTTAATCAACATGTAAAATAATTCTCTTATATAACAATGTAATCAGCAGTTTACAAATGGCATATAATTCGTTATCTCCAATGTATCAGAAGATAAATGCAAAATTGTTTCCAAGTGTTGTTTATGGCATTCAAGGTTTCCCATCAAATAAATTAGTTGGTTAGAACTCGCACAGAGTAAAGTATTCCATTCTCTATTGGGTCACCAGCACAGTTAAGATTAGAATTCAATCTGGTATAACAAGATTTAGCCTTAATTGCTGAAGTTGTGGTATAGACTAAGAGATACTGGTCTTGGCAAATTAAAACCCCTTGTAGGGAAAGAAGTATAATTAGCCAGAAAGAAAATACATGGGCATGAATTCTCTGAATATACAAAAGTACTGGAATAATCATTAACATTTAATCAACTTAAAAAGCTCCTCCGTGAACAAATAAAATATCTTTAACTTCATCAAGATGTAGCTGCTTCCTTAAATGGAAACATGTCTATCTAAGTGAAACCCATATCATAAAGCAAAGACACGATTATCACATTGATGTCTTTCTTATTGAATTTTATTTTTACAAAAAATGTACAGATAAAATTTGGTACATTTTGGGGGTCATTCTGACCTTGGCGGTCCATGACCGCCATGGCGGAGTGCGGCGGAAGCACCGCCAACAGGCTGGCGGTGCTTCCTGGGCGATTCTGACCGCGGCGGTAAAGCCGCGGTCGGAAAAGGGGAGCCGGCAGTTTCCCGCCGGTTTCCCGACGGTTTCCCGCTGACCCAGGGAACCCGCCATGGCGGCGCTGCTAGCAGCACCGCCATGGGGATTCCGATCCCCTTACCGCCAGCCTGTTTCTGGCGGTGTCCACTGCCGGAACCAGGATGGCGGGAACGGCTGCCGTGGGGCCCCTGGGGGCCCCTGCACTGCCCATGCTACTGGCATGGGCAGTGCAGGGGCCCCCTAACAGGGTCCCACAAAGATTTTCACTGTCTGCTTAGCAGACAGTGAAAATCGCGACGGGTGCCACTGCACCCGTCGCACCCCTTCAACTCCGCCGGCTCCATTCCGAGCCGGCTTCATTGTTGAAGGGGCTGTCCCGCTGGGCGGGCCGGCCGGCGGTCTTCTGGCGGTCGCCCGCCGGCCCAGCGGGAAAGCCGGAATGACCGCCGCGGTCTTTTGACCGCTGTGCGGTCTTTCGGCGGGAACTGCTTGGCGGGCGGCGACCGCCGACCGCCGCGGTCAGAATGACCGCCTTTATTTCCGAAAGGTTGTCCAATACTAATGAACAAGTACTACAATGAAATAGAGACTTTGGGGGGTTAAGAATTAAGGTCTATATTTATACTTTCTGACGCAAACCAGCGCTGGTTTGCGTCAAAAAATTTACCGCCGGCTAACGCCATTCCTACTCGCCATGCGTGCGCCTTATTTAAGGATTGACGTTAGCCGGGGCTGCGGGCTGGTCACAGTAAAAAACAAATTACTCAAACCAGGCAGCACCGGCGTAGGGGAAAATGGGGGTTGTGCGTCACAAAATGATGCAAGTCAGGTTTGAGTAAAAAATCGTGGCTCAGACCAGACTTGCGCCATTTTTTTACACACAACCCCCATTGAAATGACTCCTGTCTTAGCAAAGACAGGAGTCAGGCCCCCTTGCCCAATGGCCATGCCCAGGAGACTTCTGTCCCCTGGGCATGGCCTTTGGGCACAGTGGCATGTAGGGGGGGGCAAATTAGGCCCCCCTATGCTACTTAAAAAAAAAAAAATCATACTTACCTCAACTTACCTGCACTTACCTGGAATGGGTCCCCCCATCAATGGGTGTCCTCCTGGGGTGGTAGAGTGTGGCAGGGGATGTCCCTGGGGGCAGGGAAGGGCACCTCTGGACTGCTTCCATGGTCAGAGACCATGGAAGTGAGCCCACAGGTCCCTTAACGCCTGCCCTCACCCAGGTGTTAAAAAACGGCGCACATCAGGCTGTGCGCCGTTTTTTAAGGCCCGCCCCTCCTGTGCGTCAAAATGATGCAGGAGTATAAATAAGGTGCACATGCCATAAAGTCATTTTTTGGACGGGAACGCCTACCTTGCATGTCATTAACGCAAGGCGGTTCCCGCATCCAAAAAATGACGCACACAGAGGTTTTTTGATGTCTGTGGGGTCAGGCGCCATAGTTTTAATATGGGGCAAGGTTTGCACCGAATGTGCGTCAAAATTTTTGACGCACATTCGGCGCAAACAGAGTATAAATATGCCCCTAAATGCCAAATGTCTTTGTCATCAACTACTAGATAATCTGAAAAAATGCCTATGTCTGATATTAGATAAACAGAGATTTTGGTAATGTGCAGCAGCCATGAAATAAGTCTTTGAAAGTAATGAAAGTAAGGAATCACAACTGTAGGTAAGATTTGCTGCAACAATTTTGATAGTGGAAAATAAAATAACCTTCATCGCTTTAACTAGTGAAGAGATCGTAGGCCCTTCAGAAACTCTCAGCTGTGATTACCATGTTTTTAACTTCTGCATAAAGGGCCAGCAGATTATGGATAGAAAGATACCATTGTTTTAATGTATTTTTATGCAAAAATGCATTTAATTAACTATATAAATAAACAATTTATTTTGGTTTGATTTGGGATTTCCTCAGCATTTCCTTACAGATGTAAGTTGCTTAGCTGTTCTGGCTGCCCTTACAACTTTTACGGAAGGGATTTGCCTTGCACTCTAAATTATACGATACTTTTTAGACACGTTCCTATGTTTATCCAGTCGTTTTAGGTTATTAAAATTCAGTTTAGCAACCATAATCTATTGTTCATGGTAATGGCCGTAGTGCAAACCCTAAATGTACATCCTTCTTGAGGTCACAGCCTCTATTTGAAACGCCCTGTACTGATAGAAGGAGGCTGTCTTCAGTGCAAGTTGACCCTGATGATCACACAAATAGCATAGTGAGAGAGGTTTTAATACCATTTCTGTATTATGTAGATCCTATTTTGATGGATTGGGAGACCATAGATGAATTCCAGAATATTACAGGTTTGATTTTACAATCACTTAAGGGCCAACATGGACCACAAATAAAGGAGCCCCAGCTGCTTTAAGGCTACTTCCAGGAAAACCACAAAAGAACTATGGAATGTAATAAAGGTTTGCTCGCAGGGTGATGTGGGATACTTACAAAAATACCATTTTAGGCAGCCCACACAGGCATTAAAGCATGTTGTTCAAAGCGGATGACTTTCATAGTCAATTACTTTGGAAATTAATAGCAAATAACTGAAGGTGCTGGCTCTGACAATTTAAAAATGTCTAAGCTTTAACAAAGAAGAACAAGGAGGATAGCTCACAGCCCTTTTACCTTAGGGAAACAATAACAATTTACCCTGGTCAGGTTAAGTTTATTAAAAACAGCTCTGCAGTTCTGAGCTGATGCCCAATGGAGTCGCAGTATACAATCATGAGTACAATATTTCTCTCTTGGACCAAATGTCGACTACTTCTTTGAGACGCTGAGACCTCTCTATCTTTACAACCATCTAAAGAATTAGGAATAGTGGCGAGCTTACACTTGGATACTTCACTCAAGAGCCTTTGGCAGATCCAGATTGACATAGGAGTCAAAGATGGAACACTGCCCCTTTACAGAAGCTGCATACTACCATGCAATCAATGATTTCTTATGATTGTAGGGGAGAATGCACCCGTGTAATTAGACTATGAGTTTGTCCTTTCCCCTTTCCTCTTCACCTCTATGCAGAACCCCTGGTTGAATAACACAGGTCAATTCCTCTAATATCTCTATAATTAGTGTTAGATGTTTCCTTTACTACTATCTACAGACACAGCTATTGTTATTTCTGTGACAGAGATTGGTCTGGAACATCCAGTTGAACCTTCAATGGAGCCAGCCATGCTGGGGGCTCTGATGGCCAATAAATTCAGCGGACTGTAACATTATATATACATAATTAAACTGGTATTAAATAGCTGGAAAAGAATGAACAGAGAAGGGGTATAGATCATTACAGACAACTACTCTGCCCATGCTTGCATGATACAACACTACAGCTCTAACTGTTGGGCTATTCCTTTATGGGGCTATAAGATGAAATGTACGCATCGCCATCCTCAATGTAGCATAACCATAACCAATGACCCAGCGCCAGACTCAGTGTAACTGAGTCATAACAAATGTACCCATCGCCAGGCCCAATGTAGCTAAACCATAACAAATGTACCCAGAACCAGGTTGGCTGGAAGGAGCGGAAACAAACATATTGAGACGCAAGCCCAATGCAGACAATAGTATCAGGCTTACCCATCACAACGCCTGCCCGAGACTTTTCAGCAAGCACCTTGTCAGCACTAAGGAACCTGCAGATGAACTCAGCACCGTCATCCTCACTTTTGGATACCTGGAAGACCAGCGAGGACGAGAAACTCCTCTTCACACCACACAATCCACCCTTCACCAAGGTACTTCTGCATGAGTAGCGGTTACGGTTCACCAACTCTGTGTAATCCTCAGACCAGCGGTTCACTTTGGTCTCTCGAATCTCCTGCTCCTGGCCAAGCCTCTTGATCACCCACACAGCCATGATATTGCCTGGCACCCGGCCCTTCATCTGGCAGTCCAAGGTAACAATGCCGCCATCAATCCAGTCATTCAGGGACACAATGTCCCCCACTGCAGGAGGGAAAGCAGGGAGAAACAAGAGCAGGGTGAGGTGGGATAAGACCATAGTATAGAGCAGAACTCACCATGGACCCCATGTAAAAAATGGCAATATTGCATTTCAGAACACGCACAGCACACAGCGCCAATGCGAATATCGCATTTCAGCACACACACACAGCGCCAGTTCTTATAGTAACCACAGACTCCCATGAACCAGAAGGCTCCTCTGCATACTTCTAAAATGAAAGATATTGGCCCTCATTACAACCCTGGCGGTCAAAGACCGCCAGGGCAGTTTTGACAGAAGCACCGCCAACAGGCTGGTGGTGCTTCACATGGGATTCCGCTGCGGTCGCACTGCCGGGACCAGCGGTTTCCCGCCACATTGGTCCCAGCGGTTGTTATCCCCCTGGGCAGTGCTGTTTGCAGCGCTGCCCAGGGGATTACGAGTCCCCCTCCCGCCAGCCTTTTCATGGCGGTATGAACTGCCATGAAAAGACTGGCGTAAAGGGGAGTCGCGGGCCCCCTGCCATGGCCCCATGGAGCTTTTCACTGTCTGCATAGCAGACAGTGAAAAACGTGATATGTGCAACTGCACCCGTCACACCGCCGCAAAACCGCTGGCTCCATTTGGAGCCGGCTCCCGTGTTGCGCCCGAGATTCCTGCTGGGCCGGCAGGCGGAAACTAGGTTTCTCCCCGCCGGCCCAGCGGGGATCTCCAAATAGACACTGCGGGAGTGCGGTGGCATTGGCGGCAGCGCAGCGGTTTCATCTTGGCGGGCGGCAAAGTTGAAATGAGGGCCATTGTCTTTTAACCATGAAGCCACTGTTCAGATTCAGATATCATCACAAAAAACATTTATAATAAAATACATTTAAACGTTTTCTGCCATGCCCGCAAAATGTTAACTTTTACACGTCTCTACCTGGACCCATGTGCTTCATATCAGATGCTCTTAAAAAATTTAATAAATCAGTCCTTAAGTCACAGAGGCCTGTCCCATATTATCTTGACCTAAACCAACCTCCTTAACTTCCTTAGAGAAACCCTTAAAATCTTGTATAAAAATTCCAAACTATCTGCAACACATACATTCTTTCTTTATTCCACAAAGCCTAAGTCCTGAATCTTTGCTCAAAGTTATTAATTATGTGTCTGACGCAATGTCATGCACCTCATCCTGTAAAAGGTGCACAGCAACAATGCTGGCAATGGTTATTAGGTTTTTGTGACTCTGTCGAACATCTGAAGTGCAATTCAATATCTGCCACCATGTTAATCCATGGCAAAATCTATTTATGGTCCGCAGACAGTGGGGACACAATGTCACCATCACTTGTTTGCGATTCATGAAATGTAATCTGTAACACATATATCGATTACTTACATGTGTGCATGCATTATTGTACACTTAGTTTAAGTGAAACAAGTGATTTCCATGTTTGTTTAACTTTAAATAGTGCATAGGCATCTTAACATTGACAAGAGTTGGCCTAGGCATCTTACTCCATTTTAAAAAGTAAACATTGCTTTTCTATTTGTTGTGAATAATTTGTTCTCTTCGTTTCAGGCACCAGAGTCGACATGTCCTTGTTAAAAACTGTTTCTGTTAGTTTATTGTGTAAAGGGCATATGTTTTACAAATAATGTGTTAACAAATGTTTCTCCGCACTTGCACAGGATGGGAGGCAGAGGAAGTGAATACTCCTCTGTGCAACAGTAGAAGAAACTGGCATTGTATTATCTATGGTAAGGAGGCTGACACCAAGTACAGAGACAACACTGGGTTTTGATTGGTTCTTACTTGATGGGAACCTGTAGGATGTATCATTTAGATGGAATTTCATGTTTTAACTGTGTGAAACCTGTTAGCTAGTTAGTACACTTGCCTAAGTCCACATTTGCAGGTGGACGTTTCATCCCCTCTCTTGAGACACAGAAAGTCATAGATGCCATACTGCAGGAATTCAGGAGCCATGCTGTCAAGCTCAGCGAGGGAAGGTTGGGATGAAATACCTTCCCCTCTGATTTGTGGAGAAGATCAGGTCTGTACGGAAGCCCCCTGTGAGGCTTTTCTGATAGGTGGAGGAGATCCGTGTACCACCATTGATGGGGCATTCCAGGGCTATTAGTATCATCCTGGTTTTGGCCCTGTAGAATTTATTGATCACTGTGGGAATTAGGGAGATAGGAGGAAAAGCGTAGAGAAATGTTTCCCACCAGTCTATCAATAGGGCATTCCACTTTGTCCCTGGTCATTAAAACCTGGATGCGAAGTCTCAGCATTTTTTGTTGTTATCGTCGGCAAACAGGTCTATCTGAGGATACCCCCATTGTTGAAAAATGTCTCTTGCGGTGGGTGCAGCAGCACTACACAGGGCACTACACAGGGGCCCCTGCACTGCCCATGCCAAGTGCATGGGCAGTGCATGGGTCCCCGGGGGAGGGGATTTACATGTAACTTATCCTTCTCTTCCAGCAGATCCTCATCAATAGTCATAAGCACTGACTAGATTCGCAAGCCCATCCCACATTTCTGCGGGGAAAGAGGTGGAAGCACAAGCAGTTTACTTGTTTTAATAAAACAAATTTCTTAAAGAAGCCTGACCCACTTGAGTGTCTGTCTTAACATCTGAATCTAGACAGTAATGCCTTGTAAAAGTATGTACCAATCTCCATGATGCAGCTTTGCAGATTTTGGAGATGAGCACATTCTTCAGAAGGGCTGTCGTTGCTGCTTTGCCCCTTGTCAAATGGGCTTTAGGTCTGGCAGTCAATTGTTTGTTAGCCAATTGGTAAGCAAATACAATACATGAGACTATCCACCTGGAAATAGTTTGCTTTGAGGCAGCTATGCCCATTCTCATGGGGCCATAGTTTATGAATAATTGATCAGATTGTCTGATATCTTTAGTCTTATCAAGATAAACCTTTAACACTCTTTTTAGATCTAGGGAGTGCAAAGATCTCTCTGCTGGCATAGATGGTTTGGGAAAGAATGTTGGAAGATAGATGGTCTGATTAATATGAAAGTCAGACACTACTTTAGGTAAGAACCCAGAATGGGTTTTTATAACCACCCTGTTATCATGAAATACTGTGTAGGGTTCTTTTGAACAGAGAGCCTGAAATTTGCTGACTCTCCTGGCTGAAGTAATAGCAACAAGAAAATCTGTCTTCCATGTAAGATGTTGCAAAGAGGCTTCCTGTATAGGCTCAAAGGGTGGACCCATGAGGTTAGACAAGACCACGTTTAATTCCCACTGAGGGGAATGTGTACGAACTGGTGGAAATACTTTTCTTAAGCCCTCTAGAAAATCTTTAACCACTGGCATTGTAAAGAATGACGCCTCGCGATTTCCTGTAAGCAGTAATGGCTGAAAAATTTACCTTAACTGACGAAAACCGCAACCTTGATTTTGCAAGGTGAAGGAGGTAGGGTAAAATAACCTCTTCTTGAGCCAGAATTGGAATGGAGCAGTTCTGGATACACCACATGTAGAATCTTTTCCACTTGAATGAATAAGAGCGCCAAGTTGAAGGTCTTTTGGACTCCTTTAGAATATTCATGCATTCCTGTGAGAGGCCTAGATGGCCATACTTCAGGAATTCAGGAGCCATGCTGTCAAGCTCAGCGAGGGAAGGTTGGGATGAAATACCTTCCCTCTGATTTGTGGAGAAGATCAGGTCTGTACGGAAGCCTTCTGTGAGGCTTTTCTGATAGGTGGAGGAGATACGTGTACCACCATGGACGGGGCCATACCAGGGCTATTAGTATCATCCTGGTTTTGGCCCTGTAGAATTTGTGGATCACTGTGGGAATTAGGGAGATAGGAGGAAAAGCGTGGAGAAATGTCTCTCACCAGTGTATCAATAGGACATTCCCCTTGGCCCTGGTCAGTAAAACCTGGAAGCGAAGTCTCAGCATTTTGATTTGTTATCGTCGGCAAACAGGTCTATCTGAGGATACCCCCATGGTTGAAAAATGTCTCTTACGACGTTGTCATGAAACACCCAGTCGTGTGAGTCTGAAAAGCTTCGACTGAGGGAGTCCGCTCATGTGTTCTGGGCTCCTGGAGGGTGAACGGCTGTGATCGACAGCCTCCTTCCTAGTAGCCAATGCCAGATGGTCTGTGACTCTAGAGACAGAGGGCGAAATCGAGTGCCCCCCTGTTTGTTCAGATAGTACATCAAGGTTGTGTTGTCTATTTGGACTAAGATGGAGTTGTCCTTGATGGATGGATAAAAGGACTTGAGGGCTAGATGAACTGTCCCCAACTCTAGCAGGTTGATGTGGTATTGCTGCTCCTTGCCTGACCACAATCCTTGGGCTTGGTGAGAGGTATGTGTGTGCCCCCCAGCCCTGACGCAATGCATCTGTTACCCGTGTTTGATTAGGAATGCTCTGATGAAAAGGGACTCCTACCAACAAATGTTTTCAATTAATCCACCATCGTAGTGAGTTTTTTGCCGCTGGTAGGAAAATTATTCTGCGGTCCCATTTGTCTGCCAATTGGCTCCACTGATCCTCCAGGTTCTCTTGAAGAGGTCTCATGTGTAACCTGGCATTCATAACCATGAAAATGCAGGAGGCCATGAAACCTAGGAGTGACCTTTGGTCGTAGAGTGTGAAGGATGATGTAACACTTCTGAGCTATTGATAATAGCGTCTCCTCCAAAGGATACACTTTTTGGAGTTTAGTATCCAGTGTTACTCCTAAGTAGTGCAGCCTCTGTGTTGGGGTCTGTATAGACTTTTGTAGATTTACTTGAAGACCAAGGGTTATGAAGGTATTCAAAGTGATTTTGAGATGTTGCATCATCTGAATTGAAGTGCTGCCTTTCAGTAGCCAATTGTCGAGGTATGGGTAAAGAAAAACCTTTTTGTTCCTCAAGTGTGCTGCTACTATTACTACATAGTAGGAAAATGTACACGGGCTGATTTCAGCCAAAGGGTAGTACCCTGTATTGGTAAAGGTGGGTTGCAACTATGAAGTGAAGGAATTTGCAGTGTTTCACTGCCACTGGTATGTGAAAATATGCATCCTGTAGATTTATGGAACACATCCAGTCCCCTTTATGGAGCTGGGGAAGATTTGATAAAGGGCAGGCATTCTGAATTTTTCTTTTTGAATGTACTTATTGAGATGTCCCATATATAAAATAAGTCTGAAGGCTCTGTCTGGGCCTTTGTTTTGTCCCAGAACATAGCAGGGGTACACTCCTTTTCCTCTCTGCGAAGGCGGAACTTCTTTGACAGCCCTTTTTTATGGAGGGACACTCATTTATATAGTTTGTAGTACTTCCCCCCCCCTGGAGTGGGTGACAGGATCAGGGGAAGCGAGTCCTCATTGTTTCCCTGATGTTTTGGTTGCTGACTGATTTTGTGTGTGTGTTCCCTGTCCTGTTGTTTGTTTTCGGAACTGGTAGAAAGGTCGTCTTTGCCTTTGCTGTTGCCTTTGGCCCAGTGAGGGGTTTGAACCCTCTGCTGGTATGGACGTCTATCATAAGGTCTATATCTTCTGCAGTATTCCTTGTGCTTTTCTAGACCCATGGCCTTGAGTGTATCCAATTCACACTTCACTTTGGCCATTTCTTCATCTGTGTGGGCCCCAAATAGAAAATTCCCAGTGAATGTGAGATTCACAATGCAATGTTATGCCTCTGGTTTGAGTCATGTTAGGTGGAGCCAAGATGATCGTCTTGCATATATACAATACGCATATCCATGAGCAGCTAGATCAGAGGCATCTGTTGCCGTGCTGATTACTTGATTGGCTACTAGGCCTCCTTCCTGTAGGATTTCTTGAAAATCCTGTCTGTCTTCTCTAGACAGCTTATCGACAAACCTGTTTAGATAATCCCAGAGAGATCAGTCATATTTTCAAAAAAGTACAGATGCACTAGATACCTTCATAAAGGAAGCAGAGGTACCACAGATCTTTCTTCCCAACAAGTCCAGATGCTTTCTTTCCTTGTCCAGAGGAACTGTTGATGAAGACGCCACTGAATGGGTTTTCCTGGCTGCAGCAAGAATTACAGAATCCGGTGGAGGATCGGTTCTGAGAAATAAAGGGTCCTGGTCTGGGAACTTGTATTTCTTTAGAATTCTTGACTGTGCTTCATGTAAGTTTGCTGGTGTGAGAAAAGTGTCCATGAATGGTTGCAAATGTCCAAGAACCAGAGGAAGAAGCTGCCTTGAAGAGGAGCGACAGTGCAATGTTTCAAATATTACAGGCGATGATGCTGCAGGTTCAGGGAGGTCTATATTAAGCCTATGAGCTCCTCTAACCAACACTTCATTGAAGGTGTTTATTTTGTCCACTGGAGAGACTCTCACCGGAGGAGTGTCTGTTAACATGGTCTTTAGTAGAAGACGTAGATGCAGTAGATCAGGAAGATGATCTGTGCCTTTGGTGATAGGATCAAGAGGTCCGAGATCTTGACCTTGGTCTAGATGCTTGTGGCGATCTACTCCTTGTGCGTGAACCTTTTTTGCGGTGCGGGGTGACCTATAGAAGATGGTGCTGTCACCCACTTGGCTGGCGGCATTTGTGATGGTGTCCTTGGAAGGGATGCTGAGGAGGAATACATCCGTGAATATTGTGAGTCTGGAGATTGATGTACAGAGCTCTTGCCCGGGCTTTCCAACCACTGTGGTGAAAGATTTATAGGAGAGACTTGCCCAGACTGTGATGAGGCACTGGAGGACACAATAGATGATAGATGACCTACTTGGTATGGATGTTAGAGGGTCATGGGTTTGAGGCACCGACATCGTTAAAGTAGTAGCAGGAGAAGTTGTCTTTTGATGTGCCACAGTTGGTCGATGTTGTGGAGAATGTGAACGGTCTTGTTTCGACATCAAAGTTTGTTTAGACGTTGACCGAATAGGTGAGGTGTGTCTCTACATCAAACCATGATGGAATGTCGTTGACGGAGACCGTTCATGTCTTGATGTTGAGTGTCTTGACAGTGAATGTCTTGAAGGTGAATGTCTTAACGTTGAGTGTTCTGCCACCGGTAGTCTGTGTCTCGACTTCAAAAGCCATCTCGTTACCATTGATGGAGACATCGATCTTTGCCTTGATGTCAATGTGTATGACATTGATTGCTTCCACGCCAATGCGTCATGGTATGCCCTTGACAGATTATCAGCACGTCGGTGCTGGCTCGATGTCAAGAGGTGGATGACCGCTGACGGAGACTTGTCCTTCGAAGTCAACTGTGTCTTCGACGTCATGCCCGTTGATGTCACATGTGTCGCTGTTTACAGAGGAGTGCTTCTCGACATCGGTTGACGACGTTGATGCAACAACGACAGAACTGAAGACGCTGACGGGGAACAACCAGGTATTTTCCTACCTCCTGAGGTAGATCTTGCTCGCCGTTTGTCTGTAACCCTTTTTTCTCAGGAGGCCTTCTTATGAAGAGAAGTGGATGTAGTTTTCTCCCTCTCTTGTAGGCATTGGAGCCGAATCCTTTCTCTGTCTTTCAATGTTCTTTTTGAAAGATTCTGGCAGTGGTTACAGGTCTCAGGACATTGGCTTTGAGGTAAGCACACTAATTTAGAGTGTGGATCAGTTTGAGCCTTCTTTTTACCACAAGAAGGGCATTTTACAAAAAGGGAAAGCATGTTCTTCAGGGAAAAGGAATAGTTACTTACCTGTAACTCCAGTTCTCTCGTAGGGGTATTTCCATGATAGTCATAAGCGTTGAATAGTTCCGCCCACCTGCGGGGATCCCAGGGCACTTTTTCCAATATAACTTCTTAAGTCTTCATGTTCCCCTTACTTCAGGAAGGCCTGCAGAGTCACTTAAGAATGTCCATGGGGGCGAGGTCTGGCCACATAGCTTGATGGCTGCCTGATCCCTTCGCTCCACAGGGTGGCTGGGCCGGGCTGCGGGCGGGAGCGCAGCGGGGGCACGAACATCTCCCCCCGGGGGTGTGAGGTCGTCTTGACGGTGTCGGAACGGTGTCCCTTGAGGAGTGTCGCGGAGCAGGGGCTCCACAGAAATCGGTGCAGAGGCACAGCGGCCCGGGAGAGGACCTGAAGCTACAGCCTCTGGCAGCGCCAAGACCCGACGCCATTACAGGGTTGCGGTGCGGCCCGGGAGCAGCGGTGACATCCCGGAGCCCCTTCTTCCCTAGACCCCGGATCACCACACCCCTCGCCAATGCGCTCATCACCCCCCCTCCACCTGACTGCTGGGGAGCTGCGCGAGGCGGGGAAGGGAGGGAGCTCCGTGAGACCGGAGCAACAACGCCCTCAGAATTGGAGCCAGCCACAAGAAGAAGAAGAGGACATAATACTACCCCCACAAGAGGAGGTGGTAACGAGCACTGGTAGGAGCCCCGTGAGGGGCTGGGGCCCTAAGGATAAGCAAAAATAAGGAAAAATAAGGAGCAATAAGAAGACTAAGGAAAATAAGGGAAAAATAGGGAAGATAAGGAAGAATAAGGGAAAATAAGGAAAACAAGGGAGAAGGAGGAGACGAGACCTTGCCTTTGCCTTTTTCTCACACTGGGAGCCTCCCTACTCCTCCCCTGTACACACCTGCCTCCCTCCCCACCCTCCCCCCTCCCCACACACTCAGTTGATCAGGAGGGGGGGCAGCGACCCAGGGAATCAGTGACATATCTGGGGCCACGACGGAGACCGAAGAGACCGGTCAGCCTACTGGACCTTGGTTGCCTGCCCCCTCCCCCACACAACACGCCCTGAGAAGAAAGAGAGCCCTGGAGAAACTAACAGCATACGAGAGCCGGCGCCTATCATCACGAGCTGACTGACACCCTCACTGGGCTGCCAGCTGAACTTCATCCCCGTCCTGCTATCCCGCTAGCCCGTTATTCTGGTTCAATACCTGGGGGACTCACTATGCATCAAAGTGAGGTGGGCACCTGTGCTACTCATGCTGCAGAGACCTACAGGGGGCGGACCCCACCACAATAAAGAAGGAGCCCGGCACCCCACTCACCCTCTGGAGTGTCCTCTCCCACCCTCCGGTCTGCAGTTTTCTCCCACTGCTGAAGCGCGGGTGACGCAACGGCACCCGAGGGGACTGAACCATTCATCGGCCAAACCACGACAAGGTTGAGGATCCTTCCAACCTATCCCTTCTTATATCCTCCAATCGTCCCCCATCCACGCGAAGTGGGACCAACCGCAGCTTTGGGAGGGGGCCTCTGATACTTCTGATCCCCCCTTTCCCATCCCCCTACGCGGTCATCTTGAAGTCCCACGACGACGACCGGAGATGCCAGGCGGACGGTCGTCCCACAAGACTATGGGCAAGCCGGCGAGACAGTTACTTTTCTCTGAGGCCTTACTCCAGAAGAAGGGGACTCCCCCGCAGACAGCGGCGCAGCCCTCTACCACATATCAAGAGATGGCGAACCCGACCCAGGAGCCCTCAATGGACCGTATCCTTCAGGAAATTTCAGCAGTTGGCTGTAGATTAGAGAGGATGGATAACGCAATGGTTTCAATGGCGGCAGAAACGAAATCCATCCATACGGAAATCGCAAGCTTTCAGACACGCGTCCTGGGATTAGAACAGAGAGTGTCGAAAGTAGAGGCCCACGCTTCTTCTTTCCAGGACAGAGATCAGGAACTCCTCTTCCTTCGTAGCAAATTAACGGACTTGGAAGACAGGAGCCGAAGAGACAATGTTCGTTTCATAGGATTTCCTGAAAAAATCGAGGGGGAGGACCTCCACAGATTCCTACGAGACACTGCCTAGGCTGACCAACACTGTCGTTGAACCACCCCTGGAGTTTCAAAGAGCCCATAAACCCCACCACCGGAGAACTGGTACGGACGCTCGACCCCGACCGATCATAGCCTGTCTTCTTCGCCATACACAGGCCCGTCAACTCATACAGAAAGCACGTACCCAAGGTCCTTGTCAGCTAGACAGACACACAATTCGAATACCGGTGGATTTCTCCAACCAGCGACCGTCGTAGGGCATTCCTGGCCCTCCGCCCACGATTGCGCCAGCTGGAAGTGAAGTATGGCCTGTTGGACACGGCGAGAATGTGGATAACTAAAAACGGCATATCCAAAGACTTCTACGACCCGGAAGACTTGCGTTCCTTCTTGGATGGTTTGTCCCTCACGGATTCTTCCACCTTGACTCCACACCGAGATATGATGGCTACAGATCAAAACACTCCCTCACAAGACCTTGCCCCAGGAGGGTCAGGGTCGACCATCAATCTGTTATCCCCTGCCCCAGGGGGCGAGACCTGGAGAGACTCCTTCACAGCCACGATGATAGGGGACAGATGCTGCATGCGGTGGCGCTCCATACACAGGTGGCGGACAGAGACAAATCCCGCTCCCCTTTAAAACCCGTAGCGGAGACCACCTAAACCTGCCCTATCCTCTGGGACAGTTGGAACTGAGAACATTGAGACCATTACTTCTCCGTGGCCTGAAACAGCAGACCCTCTACTGACCCGTCAATTGGCTGAGTACAGCTCTTTTCATTTTTATATATTGTTAATTGTTTTTTCTCCTTATGATACCCTTGTTATTCTTGCCAAGCAAAGTTTTCTGCATTCACCAAATGAAGGCCAAGCAGAATTGACTTGTTTAACCTGGTAAAGAATGCTTACACCATGCTGGGTCTGACGACCTGTGGGACAACTCACGCTCTTTAAGCCTTATGACCCTGCAATGGTTTTATCGATATAGTTGTTAATACAGTGAGGAATGCAGTGCAGATTGAGTATTTCCTATGGTCATGTCTCCTTTTTCCCATAGCCCCTGTGCTGATTTTCACTTCTTTTCTCTCTTTAAATTTAGGCATAGTTACTTGTGTCTCACCCCGCCATTCTCCCCCTCCTCTCCTCCCCTCCCCCCCAGGTGGGCTTATCTCCCGGCGCCGCGGCGCTGCATCGTCTTACCCCCCACCCTCCAACATCAAGTCGAACTATGCCTCTTCTTGCGACACATCCCCCCCCCCCGGAGGGAACCCGACCCGACATCGGGACTATGGGAAACTGGTATCAATGGACACAGCAATCCTGCTCTGCACCTCCTCCCCTGGCCACGGCCCAGCCGGCCTTGCCTCGCGTTAGGACTAGTGCAATATGGGTATAGACCCGCAGATTAAAGTTTAGGTTTTCTGGGGCTTTGGTTTCCTCCACGCTCCTCCTCCTTCCTCTTCCTTCTTTCTTTATCTTTGTCTTCCTTTCTATCTTTTCTTATTTTTAATTTCGTATTCTCTATCTATTTTTTTTTGCTTCTCCTCCCCCCTTCTCACATTTCTTCTACATCCTTATTTCCTGCCTCACGCTCGCTCCACCCCTTCCCCTTCCCGGTGTCTCCCCCCCATTTCGTCCCTTTTTCCTTCCACTATCCCCCTCCATACTCTACCGACCCACTCCACCCTAAATTATACAACATCCTGCGCCGTCTATACTTTGCCCCTTGCACTCCTGCTCTCTCTCTATATAGCTCTCGCTCTTCCGCCCCTCATAGCTTCCTTCCATGGCTGGACACGCGCATACCCTGCCTGCCCCGTTACGGATTGCCTCGTGGAACGTCAATGTTCTTACCCACTTCATTAAATGGAAGAAAATACTCTCGTACCTTAACACCAAACGAGTGGACATAGCCCTCCTCCAGGAAACTCACCTGACTAAACTCGAATCTGATAAACTACGAAGGGACTGGGTAGGGACCGAGCGAACCAGCTGTAGCACTCCCCCGCTGGAGGATCAGAGCACAGTGCCACGGAAATGTGCGACTATGATATTACTGAGAAGAAGCTGGCCCTTGATAGTTACCAAATTATGGGCCGATCAGGAGGGATAATACGTATTTGCCAAACTAAAGCTGGGAGGCACTTCGGTATGCGTGGGCTCAGTCTACGCACCAATAGGCCCTAAAAGACAATTTTTCTTTCGCATCAACCGTCTCCTAACAGAGATCGGGGCAGCCCGGTACATCATTGGCGGGGACTGGAACCTGACCTGAGATGCTGTACTAGACAGGACAGGGCCTTTGGACACTATCAGTAACGGAGATAGGGCCTTGCAGTCCGATGTAATGCACGACAACGGCCTGGTGGAACCATGGAGGCTGATGCACCCGAGTGATAGAGAGTATACCTTTTTATCCCCGGTTCACGGTACCCAGTCCTGACTGGACTATTTTCTTGTTTTGCACAACCTCGTAGCACAAACCCAAGATTCCCGCATACTGAGTGGGGTCCTGTCAGACCATTCCCCAATCTTATTAACCCTTCAGTTGGTTATAGTGTCCCCAGGCCACAAACCGTGGCGCTACGCTACCCAATGCTACCGAACCCCTCAGGGAAAGGCGCAGCTGCAAGCACACACATCCACATATATCCGAGACAATCTTGGGTCAGTGGCATCCAAAAGGATACTCTGGGCCGCGGCCAAAGCAACAATACGTGGTCAGATGATGTGCGATGTCGCACTGGCAAATAAAGAAAGGGCAGACAAATGACCTTAGAGACCGATATTACACGCCCGACGCAACGCTATACAACCCATCCCTCCCTTCCCACCGGCAGAGACCTGGAGAGGGCCCGTATGGCTCTGAACGAATTCTTTACTTCTCAGGCGGAATATGTGCTGCAGCGCCTGCAGGGACGTCATTATGAGCAGGGGGAGAAGGACGGCTGCCTCCTGGCCGCACAACTTCGTCAAAGAGAGGCGGCCCTTGCCATACCGGCTATCGGGCTCAGTCGGGAGAGATCCTCACACACCCGCAGAACATAGTGGACGAATTTGCAACCTTCTATCGTCGTCTCTATACCTCGGAATTACAGTCCTCCCACGCCCAAATAGAGGCTTTTCTCAGTACTGTCACCTTGCCCTCCCTTTCCGATGAAGGCCGAGAACTGCTAAGGGGAGATATAACCCGCCAAGAAATTGTACAGGTTGTCTCCGGTCTCCCGTATCACAAATCACCAGGTGAAGATGGATTCCCTTCGTAATTCTATAAATGGAGAGGGGAGGAGACGCTTGATGTTCTGCATGAAGCGCTGGACCAAGCCTGTCAGACTAACTCGCTGGGCGCGATCTCCAACTCCATCGTGATCGCTGTTATACCAAAACCGGGCCGGGACCCTCTGCCCTGCGGCAGCTACCGGCCAATATCCCTCCTGAACGGTGATATAAAAATATTGGCCAGCGTCTTAGCGGCCCATTTACGCAGGGTCATTACGGCCCTTATACACCAGTCGCAGGTCGGCTTTGTGCCGGGCCGCAGCTCGCGGAATCACCTTCGTACATTGTGTCATGCCCTCTGGGGGGTCCGGAATATGCCTGAGGCCCCCTGAGCACTGTCCCGCGACGCTGAAAAAGCATTTGACCTTATAGAATGGTCATACCTTTTTGCAACGTTAACAAAATTCGGTCTGGGCGATCGATTTATTTCCAAAGTACATCTGTTGTATGACCGACCCACTGCATGGGTCAATTGTGGAGGCTTCCTCTCAGACCCTTTCCCTGTTGGCAGAGGAACAAGGCAAGGCTGCCCGCTCTCCCCCTTTCTGTTTCTACTGGCACTTGAGCCGCTGGCGGCTACCATTCAGGTATCCCCTGGGATAACGGGCATCCCACTTCCGGGCGACGTCACCTCTAAGCTCTACCTGTATGCTGATGATATCCTGCTTACCTTAACAGACCTGGATCGCTCACTGCCCGACCTAATGGCAATCATAGAGAACTTCGCTCCCCTATCGGGATATCGGGTAAACTGGGGAAGGAGCGAAGCCCTCCCGCTATCGCGTGAGACGACGAAATCAGCGATTTTGGGCTTCCCCTTCCACTGGACCCCGAAACCTAAGGATCCTGGTCAACAGCGGCCTGGAACGCATGACGGCGGACAACCTAGACCGTCTCATGGCCCAAATGAGACTCGATTTTGCCAAACGGACGCAGCTTGGCCTCTCCATGTGGGGCAGCCTGCAGGCGGTGCGCATGGTCACAGTCCCGCGTTTCACATACGTACTGGGTCTTCTTCCTCTTCAGATACCTCTATCCACGTTGAGGTCGGTGGACACCGCCATCAGGGCCTTTTTGTATGGGGAACTACACGCCCCCGCTTAGCATCGGCCAAGCTTATAGCACACAGGTCACACGGCGGAATGGGACTCCCTTCGGTGGAACACTATGCTATAGCCCTACATCTTTCACCAGTGGCTGCCACTCTGAATAGTCCTGCAGAATCGCCCCAATGGGTATCAGTGGAGAGGGAATTGCTCTCCCACAGGGGAGGCCTTAATGGACTGTACCGCAGGACCACTGACCCCCACGACGACCTGAACCCTATCCTGAAGGCGACGAGCGTAGCATGGAGGAGGGCTCATCGTCTTTTAGGGGTTCACCCCTCCCTCCACACCCGAGCTCCCCTATGGCATAACGACAGTATACACGTGGGGGGTGCAGCCCTGAACTGGTCGCATTGGAGAGACGCCGGTATAACTAGCCTAAACCAGATACTGGAGACCAGCAGGCTCAAACCCTTCACTAGCTTGGTGGAGAAATTCCATCTCCACCCCACGCAGAAATATTTACAACTCCAGAATTATATGCGTCAAAATCCTGACACTATCCATTGGGGACTGCAACCCTCACCCATAATTGCCTACCTGAAGACATGGGGGAAACATAAAGGTGTCATGGCTGGCTTGTATGAAGTCCTTGTCAGCCACCTATTCTCTCAACCTGTTTTGGACAAGCTGCGTCTGCAATGGCAAACCCGTCTCCAACTGACTTTTGAGGAGGAGGACTGGGCAGACACGGTGGAAGCGCTGGATAGAGGGACCTGCGATGCTCGCCTAAAGATCTGCCTTTTCAAGATTCTACACAATTGGTACTGGAGCCTGATGAAGTTACATAGGGCCGGCCTCCTCCTGCATGCGTCGTGCTGGCGTTGTACGGAGCCTTGTTGTGACCTGCTTCACGTGCTCGGCAGCTGCCCATCGGTGCAACCCTTATGGAAGGCGGTGGAGCATGTCCTGGCAGACTCTATGCTGCTCCCAACCCCCTTGCCCCCTGCGTTGCTCATACTACATGATATGACCCCTCTCCCGGCCTTATCACGACCACAAAAAAGACTCTTACACACAGCCTTGGCAACTGCCAAAATATGCATCCTTCGACACTGGAGGTCCGCGACGCCACCCACGCCCGAGGAATGGACTATGGCTATGTTTAACATTGCCGCGCATCAGAGAGTCATCTATAATCTTCAAGATCAGGCTGCCATCTTTGCTCAGGTATGGGCCCCCTTCCTCCCTGATGTTTTATCGACAGCATAGCCGGTGCTGCTGCTCACCAGCCGGCCCCATGCATATGCCTTCCGCTCCCCTTCTCTTTCTCCTATTACCCTTCCCTCCTCCCTCCTTACTTCCTCCCCCACCCACAACCCTCCTATTCCAATTTTCTTATTCTCTAGCATCTCATATTACCCCCCTCCTTGGTTTCTCTAGCCCTGGGATCATTACACCTGATTGGATTTCGCACCACCTCCCACACCCCCTCCCTACTCCCTCCCTCCTGTCTACCTATCTTTTCTTTGTCATCCCTCCTCCCCCCGTCCCCCTTCTCTGATGCCAGGTATTCCCCCCCCACTCATCCAATTCCTCTCTCTTTTTTTCTCCTCTCCTTCTCTTCTCGTTTTCTTTTCTCTCATCTCTCTTTCTTCTTTCTTTTCTTTTCCTCTCCCTTCCCTCCTTTCTCCTCTCTCCCCGCTTCTTCTTCATTGTATTATCTCTCATATCCTCTCCCTTCCCTCCCTTCTCTCCCTACCCCTTGTTTAACAATCTAAGGCATAGTCATGCCACTCTCATACCATCCTTACTACCACACCCCTTACTATTGCAATACCCGATCAATAGGGAACAACTTCTATTATTCCCACTTACACTGTCTCAGATAGTCCCCGCTACTACCAGAAAAATCACAACTATGACGGATACAAACCTATCTCCCTAATCCAATCAAGTCAGGGAGAAGACGATAAACAGAGACGTTAGGTTCAAAACGGGCAGACAAACAAACTCCGGAAAATTGTCTGAAACCGCCAGCTGATTCTCTCTACCCCCTTCCCCTTCCCCCTCCCCTTCTATCAGCAGACATCTGTAAGATCTACAATCCCCTGACCATCCCTACCCCTTCCCCTCCCATCACTCCCCATACCCCCATTTCCCATTCCACTTCCCTCCCCCTCCCAGCACGTGTTGGTATTCCCGGATTTGTTGATTTTTAGCGATTGCCTTTGATGTCATCATTGTTATTAGTGTTATTAGAAGCATCATCTCTGCCATTACCACTATTGTTCTCATTCACTACTCCTTCTTGTTGGTCTCTATTGCTAGTTCTCCGCCATCCCCTCCCTTCTTTTCTTTCTCTTTCTTCTTTCTTCCTTCTCCCCCCCCCAATAAATGTTAGGATCCACAATCATTGAAACGTGTGCCATGTACCTATAGATGTATCTTAGACGACCCCTTTGTGCTCCCCTAAGAACATGTTATTCTTGAACTGCTGTTTTATCATTTAATTCACGTGGACTAACTTTTCTTTTTGCCTTGTAAGGTTGTAATATGTCACATTGTATTGGCTTGGCATACTCTTGTTAAATGCAATAAAAAACTACAACACAAAAAAAGAATGTCTATATGCAGCCTAAAGGAAAGGCTACAGTGTCCAAAATGCTTCATCCAGTTTGCTTTAAAAAGGGCAAAGTTAAGGCACATGCATTCAAATGCATGAATGAGTTGAAAATTTAGCAGAATAATCCTTCACAAACCTTTTTATATTGCAAAACAATGATGAAGGCATGCAGGACAGTGTAGCCCATAGGCTGCCATTATCAATGAAGAAAAAGGAGACTGTGACTTTAAGAACAGCCAGTCCTCCAGTATCCCATCATGCCTAGAGAGAGGCAGTTACCTCAGTTCTTTTTGTAGGCACTCCTAGATGAGAGTAATGATAAGCCTGAGATATTTTGTCTACTCCACCAGGGAGGAGGGAGGGTTGCTTATGACTATCATCGAATTACCCCTACGAGAGAACTGGAGTTACAGGTAAGAAACTATTCCTTCTCTCGTAGGGGACTTCCATGTATAGTTATAAGCGTTTAATAGAATAGGAAGCCCATCCCATAAACAGCGGAGGAGTAGACAGAACAATAATGAAATATGCTGTCAAGCAAACAGGTTCCTGGGAGAAGCCTCTCCTACTTGAGCAACTGTCCTGGCATCAGAGTCAAGACAGTAATGTTTAGTGAACGTGTGGACAGACCTCCAAGTCGCAGCTCTACAGATGTCTGCTAAGGGAACATTCCTCATCAAGGCAGTCGTGGCAGACTTGCCTCTGGTAGAATGTGCTCTTAGTCTGCCAGCTAGGGTTTTGTTAGCTAGTTGGTAGCAAAACAGAATACAGGAGACAATTCATCTAGAGATTGATTGTTTGGAGGTGGCCAGACCGGTGCAAACTGGACCATAATTAACAAACAATTGTGGAGATTTTCGAATAGATCGAATAGATCTGGTTTTATCAAAGTAGAATTTTAAAACCCTCTTTACGGATAGAGAGTGGAGAGCCCGCTCTGCAGAAGTAGATGGGTTTTGAAAGAAAGTTGGCAAGGAAATCAAACGGTTGACATGAAAATCAGAGATAACCTTGGACAGGAATTTAGGATGAGTTCGCATGACTACCTTGGAGGAGTGGAATACTGTGTAAGAGCCGTGAGGACAGAGAGCCTGAATCTCGCTAAACCTTCGTGTTGATGTAATTGCCACAAGGAAAGCAGTTTTCCAAGTTCGGTATTGGAGTGATGCTTTCTGTATGGGCTCAAATGGATTTTGCCTGAGGTGCAAAAGGACCACATTAAGCTCTCCACAGTGGAGAAGGGCGCCTAATTGGAGAAAAGACCTTCTTTAATCCTTCTAAGAAATCTTTGATGACTGGTATCCTAAAGAAAGAGGTTTGCAAAGGACCTTTTCTATAAGCAGTCAGAGCTGCCAGATGGACCCTAACTGAAGAGAGTTGCAGACCTGAATTAGCCAGGTGTTACCGGTATGGAAGAATGACATCTTCCTGGCAAGATGTAGGGAATATCATTTTGGAAGAACATCAGATGCAGAATCTATTCCATTTGAAGGAACATGCCGTACGGGGGTGGCAGTTTCGCCTCTTTTAGGATTTCCATACAATCCTGAAAAAGATTTAGGTGTCCATACTGTACTAACTCAGGAGCCATGCAGCCATACTCATGGAGGAGAGCTTGGGGTGTCTCATCTGCCCTCCAAATTTCGTTAGGAGGTCTGGCCTGCATGGCAGCCTGAGATGTGGTCGGAGCGGTGAAGGAGGTCCGGGAACCACCACTGCCTAGGACATGCTGGTGTAATGAGGATCATTCTGGCTGAAGTCATTGAGAGTTTGTGAAGGACTGCTGGGATCAGCGGAATTGGTGGAAAGGTGTACAGAAATTAGTTGGACCAGTCTATCCACAGAGCATTTCCCAACGATTCTGGATGGTAAAACATGGCAGCAAAGTCGCTGCATTTTCTGTTTTCCTCTTTGGCGAAGAGGTCGATAGAAGGTGTGCCTCACAAACGGAAGATATCTTGAACGACATCTTTGTTGAGCACCCACTCGTGGTTCTCTTTGAGAACCCTGCTGAGGGCATCCACTTGTACATTTTGAGCACCTGGAAGGTGAGTTGATACTATGTTCAACCTCCTGGCTAGGAGCCAGTGCCATTTTGTCTGGGCCTCTTGAGACAAGACTCTGGATCTGCTTACCCCCTGCCTGTTCAGGTAATACATGGTGGTTGTATTGTCTGTCTGGACAAGCAGGGTGTCAGTGGTGAAGGATGGGAGAAATGCCTTGAGAGGTAGGTGCAACGCACGGAGCTCGAGGAGATTGATGTGGTATGACGTCTCTTTGGGAGACCAGAGGCCTTGTGTTTGTAGGTGACCCGTATGGGCTCTCCATCCGAGGAGAGAGGCATCTGTCACAATAGTCTGTGCTGGAGGCTGTGGACGGAAAGGCATCCCTTGTAAGAGATTGGCTGGAGAACACCACCAAGCGAGGGATCTGATTGCATGGGTGGACAGAAAGATTCGGTCTTCCCAGTTTCCAGAAAGTTGATTGGTGGTCCTCCAGACACTCCTGAAGAGGTCGCATGTGGAGGCAAGCGTTGGGTGTCAGAAAGATACAGGAGGACTGGAAGCCTAGAAGAGAGGAGACTGTGCGCACTGATGGGTGATGCATAGTTTGGAGTGCTCATAGTTCTGAAGAATGGATAAGCGTCGTTCCTCTGAAGGACACACTTTTGCCTGTAGTGTGTCTATGGTAGCTAAGTAGTGCAGTTTCTGGACAGAAACTGTCGTGGATTTGAGATAGTTGACATGGATCCCTAGCCGATAAAGGAAATTGCATGTCCATTCGAAGTGCAGTTGGGCTTCTGCACAGGTGGATGCCTTGATTAGCCAGTCGTCCAGATATCGGTAGAGGAAGATTCAGGGGGTGATTCTGACCCCGGCGGTCAGAGACCGCCGGGGCCAGGGTCGGCGGAAGCACCGCCGACAGGCCGGCGGTGCCCCGCAGGGCATTCTGACTGCGGCGGTTTGGCCGCGGTCAGATACGGAAAACCGGCGGTCTCCCGCCGGTTTTCCGCTGCCCATGTGAATCCTCCATGGCGGCGGAGCGCGCTCCGCCGCCATGGGGATTCTGACACCCCCTACAGGATGGCGGTAGGGGGTGCCGCAGGGGCCCCCGTAAGAGGGCCCCACTTAGTATTTCAGTGTCTGCTATGCAGACACTGAAATACGCGACGGGTGCCACTGCACCCGTCGCACCTTCCCACTCCGCCGGCTCAATTCTGAGCCGCCGTCCTCGTGGGAAGGATGATTTACCCTGGGCTGGCGGGCGGCCTTTTGGCGGTCGCCCGCCAGCCCAGGGCAAATCCCAAAATACCCTCAGCGGTCTTTCGACCGCGGAGCGGTATTTTGGTGGGGGAAGACTGGCGGGCGGCCTCCGCCGCCCGCCAGACTTAGAATGACCCCCTCAGTGTCTTCGAAGATGTGCTGCCAC
Organism: Pleurodeles waltl; assembly: GCF_031143425.1. Lineage (NCBI taxonomy): Eukaryota > Metazoa > Chordata > Amphibia > Caudata > Salamandridae > Pleurodeles > Pleurodeles waltl. The sequence continues at coordinate 431,032,354 of NC_090446.1, read as the reverse complement.
CACAGCCATACACTTGGAGAAAGTTCTGGGTGCTGACTTGAAACCAAATGGTAGGACAGTGTATTGGAAGTGATCTTGTCCCACAACAAATCTTAGGAACTTCATATGCTTTTTTACGATGGTGATACGAAAGTAGGCATCGTGTAGGTCTACTGAGCATAGCCAGTCCCCTTGGTGAATCTGGGGGTATATTTGGTGTAAGGCCAGCATCCTAAACTTTTCCTTTTGGATCCATTTGTTGGCAATCTTCAGGTCTGGAATGGGCCTGAACTCTTTCTTGTCCTTTTTTGGAACGAGGAAATACCTTGAGTAAATGCCTTTTCCCCACTGGTTGATGGGAACAGGTTCTACAGCTTTCTGTTCCAGGTGGATGGAAACTTCCGCCTTTAGAAGACCGAGATGAGAAGTGGTGGACTTCGGTGGAAAATTTGGTGGCGGGGTGGAAAACCTGAGACATTACCCATTTTGTACAATGTTCAAGACCCAAGCATCTGTTGTAATTCATTGCCACTCTGCCAGGCAATTGGTGACGCTTCTCCCCACCGGAGTGGGTAACGGACGCGGAGGAAGAAAACTTTCAGGGTTTTGAGGCTGAAGGTTGTCGCAAACCCTCATTGGGTTGATGTGTTGTTTGTCCTCTTTTTTTGTTTTCGCTGAGGCTGGTAAGATCTTTTGAATTGCTGCTGATTCTTGCAGGCAGCAACTGAGGGGTTTGGACCCTCTGAGTAGAATAGCGATGTTGGAAAGGTCAGAAGGCCCTTTGTTGCTCTTTGGTTTTTTCAAGGCCCACTGCATTCAGTGTGTCCACCTCAGCCTTCATCCTTCCCATTTCATCGTTGGCATGCGAGCCGAACAGAGTGGAGTCTGAAAATGGCAGGTTCTGAATGCGTTGCTGAGCGTCCAGTTTCAGTGATGTTAGGCGCAGCCAGGAATGTCTCCTTAGCATTACCCTGTGGCAGTATGTATGCAGAGAGCAAGGATGAGTCTGCCGCTGCACTAATGATCTGGTTAGAGACAATGGCACCTTCTTGGACGATCTCCAAAAAATCCTCCTTCTGATCTCTCGTGAGGTGTTCAGCAAATTGGAATAGGGAGTCCCACAGGACCCTATCATATCTGCCCAAGCGGGCTGTTGCGCTTGCCGCCTTCATGGCGGTTGCGGCCGAACTACAGACTTTGCAAACTGTTGAATCCACCTTTTTACTCTCTTTGTCCGGAGGAGAGGTAGTAGATGGAGATGTAACGTGAGATTTGCAGTCAGCCAGTATTACCATCGAATCAGGTGGAGGATCGGAGCGCAGAAATAAAAAGGTCTTGTTCCGGAGGACAATACTTTTTTAGTAGTCTGGTTAGAGCAGTCTTAGTTGTAGCCGGCGCAAGGAAGACTTCCATAGCAGGTTCCAGAAGACCAGGCACTAGTGGTAGCAAAGGTCCGACGGCTTTGCGCTGCCGGAGAGTCTTGAATATAATTGAAGTAGATGGAGTTGGGACAGCCATCGGAATGTTCTGTTTCAGCGCACCTCGTACTAGAACTTCATGAAAGGTGTTAATATCATCAACCGGTGAGGAACGAGGTTGAGGTGAATCTGTTAGTGTAGGTCAATTGCCTATGGTGGACGACGCAGAATCTCTATGACGATAGGCATGTGATCTTGATCTTTGGCTAGATCTGTGGAGGGAATGTCTTGACTTTGAATGGCTAGATGACTGATGGCCATGACGAGAACGGTGGCACGGTCTTGAGCGTGGGCTGGGAGCTAGGCAGTTGAGGCACCGGAGGTGGTACGGGTGCCGGAAGAACTGGAGCAGCCGGCCGCAGAGGAGTCAGACTTCGAGGTGAAGGTTGATGAGGAGGCGTTGCAGCTAGTGGAGGAGAGGTGTGAGGAGAAGGTGATGAAGGAAGAAGCACCAGAAAAGGAGAGACATCTCCAGAATGGTGCGAATCTGATGAAGAATAGATCCTTCTTTGTTTCTGCCTCCTCGACGTCGACAGACTCTTCGAAGTCGATCTTTCTTTCAGACGTCTAGGTGTCGACTTTGAGCGGGACCTCAACGTCAAACTGTGACATCAGTGTTTCCTTCACCTCAATGTCAATTCCAACTACATCGATATACTCTTCCAAGTCGTGTGCCGTGGAGTCCTCGACGTTGTATGGTGTCTTGACGTTGAGCGGCGATGTTTGTGCGACGTTGAGCCAGACTTCGACGGCGAACATGTTGGCACCGTACCTGCTCTCAACGTCGACCAGGACGAAAGCATTTTCTGCCAGAAAAACGCATCTCAGACCGTCCACATCCACTGGATGCTGAGGGAAAAGCTCTGGTGGAAGACTGACCTTCCCCTCGCTCAGAGGTCTCACTGGCTTCTTGGCGTCGTCTCTCTGCTCTCCCTTGAAGGCGGATCTCCCCCTGTCACGCAGGGTATGCCTTGACAATGACTTGCAGATGTTGCAGGAGGCAGGAAGGTGTGAAAACGGCAGGCAGATGATACAGAGATCATGAGAGTCTCTTTTTCTCTGCCACATTGTGGGTATTTGTCAAATAGAGAAGGCATTTTTTCTGGGAAAAAGGCCTTAATTCCTGTCAGAAAAAGACACAGACCAAGAAAGAAAGCCAAAGGACATTGAGTGAAACAGTTGTCACTGAGATTTTCACTCAATTTTTGAAGAAAAAACCTAAAAAGGTCGAGCTCAGTGCTCCAGGCTCCTGTCAGCAGGAGCCTGAAAAAAGAACTGAGGTAACTGCCTCTCTCTAGGCATGATGGGATACTGGAGGACTGGCTGGTTGATAATGGCAGTCTATGGGCTACACTGCCCTGCACTCCTTCATCATTGTTTTGCAATGTAAAAAGGTTTGTGAAGGATTTTTTCTGCTAAATTGTCAACTCATTCATGCATTTGAATGCATGTGCCTTACCTTTGCCCTTTTTAAAGCAAACTGGATGAAGCATTTTGGGCACTGTAGCCTTTCCTTAGGCTGCATATGGACATTCTTAAGTGACTTTGCAGGCCTTCCTAAAGCAAAGCGAACATGAACACTTAGGAAGTTATATTGGACAAAGTGCCCTGGGGTCCCTGCAGGCAGGTGGAACTATTCAACGCTTATGACTATACATGGAAATCCCCTATGAGAGAAATTTTATTTTACTCAGAAAATGAAAAAAGACATAGAGTAAAATGTAGGAAATTGTTTTAAATAATTTTTCTGGTAAAAAAAACTCAGAAAATGAGGGCTCAGTGCTCCAGGATCCTAACAGAAGGAGCTGGAAAAAAAGAACTGACCTTACTGTAGCCCAACTGTCACCTCACTCTCACCTCTTAGGAATGGTGGGATACTGGAGGTTCTCAGGGCCTCAAAGGCACAGTGCCAGTTTTTTGGTTCTTCTGTGTCAATTAGGATGCAGCCTATTGGCTAATAATGTCTTTGTATTTTCACTGCAGTTTTTCTCTATATATGAGATTGCTAATACTTTCTAGGCTCTCTTCTTTGATTGCAGAAAAGCTGTTAACTCTGGTTGAGGAATTTTATTAAAGAAAAACTTCACAAAAATAAGACATTTTTAGCCTGTTTATCAACATAGACTGCATGATTGCTTACACATGTATATGATATATATGTACTAAAATTCTCTACACAATTTTTACTTTTATATATACATTTAAGGTATATACATGTGTGCTTATATATGCTCCTGGGTCCCCGCACGTAGGCAGGAATATTCAGTGCTTATGACTATTGATGAGATATGAGATTCCCCTGGAAGAGAAACATCAGTATCTCAAAACGGTCATGAGTGTTAGAACTAAAGTGTTCTGTGTGGCTTTGGTAGCCTGTTCACCCCTTGTACATTTTTATGAACACATATGTATTATTCTAGTGAGCTCTATAATCACCTAATTCTTTGTATTGGTTGACATGAGAGCTGTGTTTTTATGGCAAAGGATACCCAAAGTCTACTCTCATTCAGAGTAAGTGCAACTACTGCCCTAAAACCCAGGGTTTGCTGTGAATGGCAATGGTGGTCCATGCTTCTTACATTTATACATCCCATCCACATGCCACTCCTTCATATCCATGCACAAAAGCACAGGATCCGATGTATATTCATACTGTCCTTTTCAGTGTTCTCCTTTAGAGCTCTACAGCTATATTATGCTCATTCATACAAGCCTCGTCCCACACATTGTGATATTTTACACTTTGTAGTCTGTCAGCCTTTGAAGCAGCCTGACCTCAGCACATTTCCAGTCCTTTGAATTACATCACAGTGCTCAATGCAGTTACCTGAAGGTATGCTACGAAAGGAAACTAAGAGTGAGATACGTATGCATGTATATCACAATTCTATAAAGCAGACCAAGCCAAAAGGCAGCAGAGAACTGTACCAGGTCAAAGCCGAGCTGTCACTCATTAAGTAATAGGCTAAGAAGCTGAGTTGGGGATGGTCAATGCATTGTTATGTAGTGTTCTTTAAGGAAGTGAGTCTTCAAATCTTCCCTACACTGGAGCAATGATGGGGTGGCCTGATGGATGCAGGGATATTGCTCCAGATCCTGGGTGCGTCGATAGAAAAGCCAGTTGTCTTTTTTAAAAAACTTTTTTACACTTTTTAGACTGCAGTCTGATGGTGTCCTGGCTGCCGGTGTGCCAAGAACCACTAGAGATGGTGATCCTCTCTGCAGGATAGCTGTTGTGTTGGTTGTATGGCTTTGTAAATGATGCAGCTGATTTGGAAGATAGTGTGGGCTGGCAAGGGGATCCAATACATTTCATGGAACTTTAACCGAGTGTAGGAAAGTACCATCTTGCCTGGCATGTTACCCCCATTTTTCACTGTAAATATGTTGTTTTAGTTGTATGTGTCACTGGGACCCTGCCAGCCAGGGCCCCAGTGCTCATAAGTGTGCCTGAATGTGTTACCTGTGTTATGACTAACTGTCTCACTGAGGCTCTGCTAATCAGAACCTCAGTGGTTATGCTCTGTCATTTCTTTCAAATTGTCACTAACAGGCTAGTGACCAATTTTACCAATTTACATTGGCATACTGGAACACCCTTATAATTCCCTAGTATATGGTACTGAGGTACCCAGGGTGTTGGGGTTCCAGGAGATCCCTATGGGCTGCAGCATTTCTTTTGCCACCCATAGGGAGCTCTGACAATTCTTACACAGGCCTGCCACTGCAGCCTGAGTGAAATAACGTCCACGTTATTTCACAGCCATTTTACACTGCACTTAAGTAACTTATAAGTCACCTATATGTCTAACCTTTACCTGGTAAAGGTTGGGTGCTAAGTTACTTAGTGTGTGGGCACCCTGGCACTAGCCAAGGTGCCCCCACATTGTTCAGGGCCAATTCCCTGGACTTTTTGAGTGCGGGGACACCATTACACGCATGCACTACATATAGGTCACTACCTATGTGTAGCTTCACAATGGTAACTCCGAATATGGCCATGTAACATGTCTATGATCATGGAATTGCCCCCTCTATACCATCCTGGCATAGTTGGCACAATCCCATGATCCCATGGGTCTCTAGCACAGACCCTGGCACTGCCAAACTGCCTTTCCCGGGGTTTCACTGCAGCTGCTGCCAAGCCCTCAGACAGGTTTCTGCCCTCCTGGGGTCCAGCCAGGCCTGGCCCAGGAAGGCAGAACAAAGGACTTCCTCAGAGAGAGGGTGTTACACCCTCTCCCTTTGGAAAATGGTGTTAGGGCTGGGGAGGAGTAGCCTCCCCCAGCCTCTGGAAATGCTTTCATGGGCACAGATGGTGCCCATTTCTGCATAAGCCAGTCTACACCGGTTCAGGGACCCCTCAGCCCTGCTCTGGCGCGAAACTGGACAAAGGAAAGGGGAGTGACCACTCCCCTGACCTGCACCTCCCCTGGGAGGTGCCCAGAGCTCCTCCAGTGTGCACCAGACCTCTGCCATCTTGGAAACAGAGGTGCTGCTGGCACACTGGACTGCTCTGAGTGGCCAGGGCCAGCAGGTGATGTCAGAGACTCCTTCTGATAGGCTCTTACCTGTGTTGCTAGCCTATCCTCTCACCTAGGTAGCCAAACCTCCTTTTCTTGCTATTTAGTGTCTCTGCTTTGGGGATTTCTTTAGATAACGGATGGAAGAGCTCATCAGAGTTCCTTTGCATCTCTCTCTTCACCTTCTGCCAAGGAATCGACTGCTGACCGCGCTGGAAGCCTGCAAAACTGCAACAAAGTAGCAAAGACGACTACTGCAACCTTGTAACGCTGATCCTGCCGCCTTCTCGACTGTTTTCCTGGTGTTGCATGCTGTGGGGGTAGTCTGCCTCCTCTCTGCACTAGAAGCTACGAAGAAATCTCCCGTGGGTCGACGGAATCTTCCCCCTGCAACCGCAGGCACCAAAGAACTGCATCACCGGTCCTCTGGGTCTCCTCTCAGCACGACGAGCGAGGTCCCTTGAACTCAGCAACTCTGTCCAAGTGACTCCCACAGTCCAGTGACTCTTCAGTCCAAGTTTGGTGGAGGTAAGTCCTTGCCTCCCCACGCCAGACTGCATTGCTGGGAACCGCGACTTTTTCAGCTACTCCGGCCTCTGTGCACTTCCGGCGGAAATCCTTTGTGCACAGCCAAGCCTGGGTCCACGGCACTCTAACCTGCATTGCACGACCTCCTAAGTTGTCCTCCGGCGACGTGGGACTCCTTTTTGCGACTTCGGGTGAGCACCGTTTCACTCCTCTTCGTAGTGCCTGTTTCGGCACTTCTGCGGGTGCTGCCTGCTTCTGAGAGGGCTCCTTGTCTTGCTGGGTGCCCCCTCTGTTCCCTGACGCAATTGGCGATATCCTGGTCCCTCCTGGGCCACAGCAGCATCCAAAAACCCTAACCGCACGACTTGCAGCTAGCAAGGCTTGTTTGCGGTCTTTCTTCAGGAAAACACTTCTGCACGACTCTCCACGGCGTGGGGCATCCATCCTCCAAAGGGGAAGTCTCTAGCCCTTGTCGTTCCCGCAGAATCTTCAGCTTCTACTGTCCAGTAGCAGCTTCTTTGCACCCACAGCTGGCATTTCCTGGGCATCTGCCCATCTCCGACTTGCTTGTGACTTTTGGACTTGGTCCCCTTGTTCCACAGGTACCCTTGTTTGGAAATCCATTGTTGTTGCATTGCTGATTTGTGTCTTTCCTGCAGAATTCCCCTATCACGACTTCTGTGCTCTTTGGGGAACTTTAGTGCACTTTGCACTCACTTTTCAGGGTCTTGGGGTGGGCTATTTTTCTAACCCTCACTGTTTTCTTACAGTCCCAGCGACCCTCTACAAGGTCACATAGGTTTGGGGTCCATTCGTGGTTCGCATTCCACTTTTGGAGTATATGGTTTGTGTTGCCCCTATCCCTATGTGTCCCCATTGCATCCTATTGTAACTATACATTTGTTTGCACTGTTTTCTAATACTATACTGCATATTTTTGGTATTGTGTACATATATCTTGTGTATATTTGCTATCCTCATACTGAGGGTACTCACTGAGATACTTTTGGCATATTGTCATAAAAATAAAGTACCTTTATTTTTAGTATATCTGTGTATTGTGTTTTCTTATGATATTGTGCATTTGACACTAGTGGTACTGTAGGAGCTTCACTCGTCTCCTAGTTCAGCCTAAGCTGCTCTGCTAAGCTACCATTATCTATCAGCCTAAGCTGCTAGACACCCTATACACTAATAAGGGATAACTGGGCCTGGTGCAAGGTGTAAGTACCCCTTGGTACTCACTACAAGCCAGTCCAGCCTCCTACACCGAGTCTCCAGTGTCAGCAATGAATCGCTGCAGGAAACATAGGTCAAACTGATATGTCCATCACTGCCTCAATGTTTCTGACTCATTTATGCTCATCATATTATGCTTGACATGAGTTTTGCTTGTGCACTCTTTTTCTCTTACCTCTTCTACGCAGGCAGCTGAGGCCTACCAGCAGCAGCAATCCAGCAGACACGTACCACATCCAGTTTGGCAGGTGGGGAGAGACTGTAGAGAAAGGGCATTAAAGTTAGAGAGGAAGAAGGGGAGGAGATCAACAAAGTGAAGAGCAAGGCCTAAGGGATAGCAGTAGTGAAACCTATTTGATGATGCTAAAAATGGTGTGGAAGTCAGACTCATACTGGTGTGACTCAGTTGTTGCTGGTGGATTGGACTGATGCATGCTTGTGGAGGTGTCCAGAGGATATAGGCCACATCAGTATGAATGGAAGGGCTAATGAGATGCTGAAGGAGAGGCCAACTGGATCCTGCTGGAGTGCAACAACAAATACTGGAGGCCAGTGTCTTTGATATTACTATATGGGGCCAATGGATAACGCTGGAGGAGTTTAGCAAAGCCCAAAAGTTACAGTTTGAGGAGCCCAAATAAATATTAGGGTGAAGGTTCTATAGAGCATGGATAATTGTGTATGTACTCTTTTGTTTGAGGAACCAACTGATCCTGGTGAAGGGTCTCAAGCAAAAGCAGTAAAAGGGCTAATGGACACTTGTGCAGGGGCTTGTCGGACCAGCAAAGAGGGCCCCAATACCTACTATTGGAGTGACATGACAGAGAATACTTTGGGGAATTAATAAAAACAATTCAAGAAAACTAACAGATACTGAAAAGGGGATTATTACGTACAGGTGTAGACGTTCAAAAGACGTCACGCCTGCCCCTTGATGTTTAGTGATGGAGGCACGCAGAGAGCTACCAGGCTCCAACATAATTTCCCCATGACTGAGGACAGCTATCAGTTGCTACTCAATAGCTGCCCACTGCCATCTGCTTTCCATCTGTTGAGGAAGGTCAACCTTCACACCTAATGCAATAACTGCACCCTACAAAGCTGGCTAACGGCAGCATTACCTTTACTCCTTGTACAAAGGGCCCTCCCTTCTCATGGTGGCTGACGGTAGTGCTCCCTCACATCCTGTACGATGCTTGGCCGTCCCCTCCTATGCTAGCTGAAGGCAGTGTTTGTATAATACTTTGCCCTCCCCTGACATGCTGTCTGAGGGCAGTGCCCCCTAAGTTTGTATGCAATACTTGACCATTCCCTATCATGCTGGCTGTGAGCAGATTACAGTCACTTCCTGTTGATTGCTTAACCTGCACCCCATTTTGCCCCACCCCAGTTTGGCTGAAGCAGCCACCCCTCACTCACCATGCTTACCTCACTGCCCTCTCTTGATCTCTGTGCTAGCCGAGGGTAGTGACTTATTGATCTCTGCACAGTTTGCCTCTATCTCCATCCCATCTATACTGGTTAAAAGTAAATACAAATGGCACCCAGTACAGCATTTGTCCTTCTCAAATGGTCCATCATGTTTGTTGAGGGCAGTTGTTGACAAATCAAATACAATTTGACCCATACTCTGCTTCCACCATGCTGGCTAACTGAGCCACGTCACACTCCTTATGCAATGGTTATTACACTATCCTCCCCAACTGCACAAGCTGAGGGTCAGCATCTCCAACTCCCTCAGCAATGCTTGAACTACTTTCATCTTTTTTTCTAAACCTGCCCATGCTGAGGCCAAGTGGTACACATATCTAAGGCAGATGAACAGACACAATGCATGCTGCACTGCTAGCCATGCACTCACTGACAAGCTTTATGCTGTCTCTGGCTGTGCCCTGGATGGTGGCATGTCGCACTATGCAGGAAAAGATCGCCCCATTGTGCCTGGAGTAAGGTTCAAACAGGTATGACTCCTCCAGACTGAATGTGCCATCCTGGTTGTGCCACTTCCTTGCAGGTGTGGGGATGTCGGCAGGATTCCCATTGACAGTCCACAGCACTGAGATTTCAGGTGGGTAGAAACTGGTGACATTGCACAGGAAGAGCATGAAGTGCTTCTTGGACCATCCTTTATCCAGGACCTGCACTGTAGGTCGAACTGTGAAAGCAAAGAGAGACGACAATGCATATAAGTTTCATTACAGTGGTGTGCGAAGTGAGAGAGGTGATGGCCAAATGGCGTGAGGGTGCCTGAAGACATATAGTCAATCTTAGTTTCTGGGATGAACATAGCCATAAATGCATTAATTGAGGGCGTTTCCATCACATGGAGCAAAGTTGAATGGGTCACGACCAGTTCGGGTTGGAATTGTGGGATGTTTATGGTTGTCGGTGCTAGAAATGGAGGCTGCGAAGTCATGTAAAGTTAAGATGGGTGGGGTGAGTAGAGTGAGGGGGTTTTCTTGTTGGCAAGCATGGCTGGCATTGGTTTGAGTGACCTATGTATGCATGTCAAGAATGGTCCAGGTTTGTGGCCCAAAAGAACACCATGCACTAAGCACACAGGAAGGTCTGCAACATTCGAGCCTTTTTAAAATAGTTTCACAAAACCTCCAACAACTTGGTCTTATACTTGGGAGCAAACTGATTAAAATCAGAAAAAGCATTTGTATAGATCCCTTACAAAATTTGTCTCCATTACCCAAAGAATCAAAACCCATCTCTACTAGATTGTCAGCCTGTACACCTCCCAAGACTTCTTGTTACCAGCGACCTTGTTACTTGTATTGGGAGCAGTCTGGCCACCACTTAGACCGCCCTCGTGAAGTAGCCACTGTGTCTCACCAGTGCACATCATGTTGACCATATGCTAGTTTATCCCCAACAGATGTAAAAACGACAGAAAGATTGGACCTATTCTGTTTTACTAGAAATATTGTTTTCAAACACAGACCACCATGTGATTGGCTTCTAAACATGTGCCCCATTCTGCCATAAAAACTGGTCCCCCAGAGGTAACATCTTTCATTCGTTTGCATTTCAGAGGAAGCACTAGAGCAATTGAGGTAGAGAATGACAAAGGCCTTGTGTGTCTGTTGCCATTGAAATTAATACCAACTTTAGACACCAAAGAAGCACTGTTGGTGTGCTCTACTTAAGACAAGTTGCTACATTCCTTCAGATCAAGATGTTCAAACTCCCCAGTGCCCGCAGAGCCAGGGCATGCCATCCTCTGCTGCAGCTGGCTGCCTCCATTTGAGAATTTTTTGAACCATCTACCCATGGTGTACAGTTCTGGACGTACTGGCTGTGTGGTGAAAAAATGAGGCTCGAAATCTGAATACTGTTACTGATTGGTTTTAATCAAGGCGTTTTTTGCAGTTTCTGTAGTTGTACGATTTCACATTGGAATAAGGGAGATAAAATTCATACAGGTATTTATGATCCACACAGTTTCCCCCACAAAAATACCTCCTGCAATTACTTGGTAGGAACTCGGCATGTGAAAAATGTAGATGCAAGTGCAATTTGCATAGAACCGACAACTTGAAATTGGACACTTGCACCTTTTGCAACCAAATGCGAATTTACTGCAGCCCTCGGAATTGAGTAGTAGGCTCCACTCCTAAATCAGCGCTTCTACCCAATTCCGGGTACATGCCTGCTACTCAGATGAAGCTCGCATTAAGGAAGGTGCCCACTGCCAGAATATTGTGTTTGAGACTAGCTGTTATTTGGATACAAATTTCTAGGTGTTCCAATCCAGGTGGAAGCGATAGCTGCAACAGTGGCCGGATACGCTTGTGAGATGTGGGAACGTCAATTAAAAAACCTGGTCGTCAGTACTGGGGTCATTTCCAATTCCTGTTCAGTAGGCTATAAATCTAGGAATCACCTTCAAATCAAGTCTGACCTTAGAACCACACATAAATATGCTTACAACTACATGTGTGCGGCTGCTTACTGTCATCTGGAAGATCCTTCCTTGTCTTCCTGCAGCATCCAGAGTTACAATGGCTGGCGCCCGGATACTCTCCAGCCTGGACTACTGTAACTCACTACTAGCCAGGCTTCCAAAATATTCGATTCACAGAGTCCATGTAGTCCCTTAAAAACACTCTGCCTTTGTCATAAAGCTCTTATGGCACCAGTATAGACAATGACATATCTTCCCTTTGTGTCCGTCACCTCCCAACCCGGACTCTGCACTCTGTAGCCCAGCATCTGCTATCCATTCCCGGCAGGGCTTAATTTGTAAACAGAAACGTGCCGGTGCCCTAAGCCCCCCACTTAAAGACGCGGCAGCTACAATCAGAATACTGAGGCAGAGTAATACTGAAACCATCGCCATTCGTTTTCTCTTCCTGCGTCTTCCCCATATGTGTCTTTTGCTCGCAGTGCGTTTGAGGCAGAAAAAAAAGCGCCGGCCCTCAAAAATAAGTGCCGGTGCTCCGCACCGGAAACAACAAGCACAAACTAAGCACTGATTCCCGGGCATAAAAAACTCAGATCCTGACATGCCCTTTTCTCTCAGGGTTCAAACCAACACCAACGTTGCCAGTTTTCGTAAACAGATGACCCCTGCCTTTTTAACTTAACATTTTAAGTTCCCATTTTCCGTTTCCAGAGTCTCTTCTTTCTTTTCAAAGGGCTGTTGTCAATTAAGAGCGATTGGACACTTATTTTGAGGTATACGTCACACTATATGAGCTGTAAATTCCTCCATTCATTCCGGTAATACTTCAAAGAGAAAAGACGTCCCAGTAATCGCGTCACAGATGTTTATTCCACTCAATAGCGTTACAAACGTTTCCTGTAATTTTACTGAACTGCAGCGAAAAAAGCGTGTGCCCTCATAATACTGCAATTATTAAGAATGTCTCCAGGAGCCATTTACCATTATAAAAGCACTACAATAATGTGTGACCATTGCAACCCCACTATAAGATCATAATTTTCAACACAAATGTTTTCCGTAGATAAGAACAAATTATCTTAAAAATATGCAAATAAGTTAAACAGTGCTAGCATAGCTTCTAAAATAGTTGGACATTGAAGACATCCTGTCCACGCTTAAAAGGTGGAGGATAACTGATTTGCTTTTCGGTCATCCTCTGTATCGATTGTCCCTTTTCATATGTGTGACAAAAGGTTACTAGGTTTTTTTTAACTCTGCCATATAATCATGTATAAGTGCATTAATTTTTTCATTGGCATAAACGGATTATATATGTAGGAGTGGAGTAAACTCCACAATTAGACCATCTCATCCTTAGCACTGAAGGGTTAAAGTAAGAGTCTACCACAGTGAAAGATTATTGCTCTCTGTATGCACTGCATGTACGATATGAAGAATTGAGGCCCACATTATGACATTGGCGGAAAATGCCACCTACAGCCACGGCAACAGCCGCCAACATACCGTCGCCGTGTCTACCAGCCGCCAACCGCCTTATGACCGTAGATGGAATACTGCCAGAAGGCTGGCGGAATTCAGTCGACGGTCATGGCGGCGGACGACGGTAAGCGTTGCTGCCAGCAACAGACCCACACCAGCAAGACACCACCTACCGTATCATGTCCCATCATACGGCCTGGCATTGTTTTGCTGGCGGACGCTGCTGCTGGCAGCAGCGCTGCATCCCGTGTCCTGCCGGAGGACCCCCTTCAAGCAGGTAAGTCGGGTTCTCCGACAGGAAAAGGGGGTGTTGTGTGCATGTGTGGTGTTGTGTGTGTGTGTGTGGGGGTGAGTCTGTTTTTGAATGCGTGCATGCGGGTGTGAGTCGCATGGAATGCGTGTGTGAATGGCTGAATGTAAGTGTACGTGTATGTTGTGTGTTGTGAATGCATGTGTGCGACAATGTATGTTAGTGTGTGTTGCGGTGTGTGGGTATGTATGTGTGCATGCGTGTGTGGATGTGGGTATGTGTGAGTGTATGATTGTGGATGTCTGCGCTTGTGGGTGTGTTGATGTCGGGGGGTCAGGAGGGGGAGGGTTGGGGAGGGCTTTGGGGAGGGGCGGTGGAGACCTCTATCAGTGCCAGGGGAGGAATTCCTTGGCACTGATAGTGCCTACCGCCATGATTTTCGTGGCGGTAAGATTGCCACGAAAACCATGGCGGTAGGTGGGGTCATAATCCCGAGGGTGGGATTGTGACTGCCGCCTGGCTGGAGACTGAAGTCTCCAGTCCGACAGCTGTTACCATCCTGGCGGACGGAGTGGTACATTGGCGGTTTGGCTTGAGCCAAACCGCCATCGTCATCATTTGGGGAAAGGTACCGCCAGCCTGTTGGCAGTACCTTTCCGCAAATTACTGCCGTCCACCAGGGTCATAATGACCCCTTGAATGTGATAACTATGTCATGGCTGAATATACTTAGGAGATGTTAAGTTGTCAGATCCTGTTCAGAGGGCCTCAGGGGGACAGAGCCTTTTGGGACATAACAGGGGTGGTTGAGGTTGTGTGCCACCTGTGCTTTGGCATCCGTCCTACACTGGCTCTGCAAACTGAGCCAAGTACACTCTTTCCACGCTTGACTCTCATGATTGTGGTAGTGATTAAAGACTCCTCAGGGGTGTAGTGTGGGAAGCAACGACTCAGAAATCAACAATCAGCTAGCACCACCAGTAAATCACTATCCAGCTCAGTACTCAGCTTTTGAGAAAAGAGATTTCAACTGTACAAATTATTACACAATTCGATAGGTATCAGATTTAAGATTAAACAATCTCATCTCTGGGTTTCTACTGAAATACTGCACCCACATCCCTGCTCTACGATTTCATCTCCTTCTGTTTAGGGTGGTCCCTTCCCATTGGTTGAGTTGATACAAAATTAGGCACATGTGCAAGTTTCACTGAACAGCTGCCCCTGGGCAACTGGTAGATCAGTTTCCACAGTTTGTTAGCGATAAAGAATCTTACTGATAAGCATATCTCCATTTTCTGGTTTTGTTTTGCTCACATTTACAGCCTCTTGGTCTATCAATCTCTGGAAGCTGTGATTCACTGTTACCTGCTCGGCACAACTTTGCCTAGCGTGCAATGGCTGGTATGCACATTGGCATACACCGGTCAGAGTCTTTAATGATGTCTCTTCACAGGTGTGGTGGTTTTGCTTCTCTTTCCCTCTCTCTCTCAGATGCCCCTGGCAGGTAAGCCTCTGGACTGTGGTAGACACTGCTTCAGCAACCAGTCCCTCATGCATGATGCATGCTGGCAGTAGTAGCAATCCTCCCAGTGTCAAAGTATCATGTAGCAGGGGTTATGCACTAGCACTTCTTCATGCAGCTCACCACTAGAACCATGGCCATGGAGATTAGAAAACCTCCCACATCACAGGTCCCCCCTGTAGGTGATGCTTCCACTGGATACTCAGCTTCTTCTGGAATCCCACAAACCAGGGGCAGAGCTGGGCTTCTCCGTCTGTGCAGACTCTCCTTCTGCATGACCAGGTGCTCTCCTCACCTCCCTGAGCAGGGAATCAGTCTTTCAGTCACTAGGCCTTCCCATAGCTTCTCCAGCAGGTTGCAGTCTTCAGGTGATGCTCCTTCACCTCTAGGAGACTGGCTGTCATGCAGACACAATCCCTAGTTTCACAGAATATCTTTCGGTACTCTGTGGAGTACTCCATTCCTTGGTCAAGAATGAATCAGATCTGGAACAAAGTGGGGGTGTTTGGATCCCACTTTTATGGTTAATTTCGAGACTGAGGCTGTGGATCCAGTGTCTAAGGTCCTGGAACCGATTTGAGGTGGTTCCCTTTCAGGTTAAAATTTATGGCAGCATGAAGGCACTCTTTGTGCAATGTGATGGCTCTAATAGCAGGTAGTGTAGATGTTTGTTCCAATCAAAAGCATCCCAAACTTGCGTACACAAAAGTGCACAGACTCTCGCTGCCATCAGACTTCCTGAAGTAGCAATGCAGGAGTCCAACAACATTGGCTCTGATGAGATGCATTTCTTTCTCAGAGAATCCTCATTGATTTTCACACTTTCGGGCTAGTTTTGTTTTAATGGAAGCCCATCTATCATCATTTCTTTGGCTGCTCATATCAGTTTGGAGGCAAAGAAATTAGGGACCGCTATTAAAGATTTTTCCTTTTGTCTCTCTTTGATATTCCAATGCTTTGCATTCGACCTAACCCCACAACACTTGATTACAGGACTTATGATTGCACCTCCTCCCTTCGTAGGCAGCAGGTTAATTAGTAGAAATAGGAAAGCCTGGGGTTGCGCACATGAGTGTAGTAAGGGAGCAAATGCACATAAAAATGTATAAATAGGAAAGGATAAAACTACATGCTGACCTACCTATCCGTGAAACTCTATAAAATCAAGACAGCAAAACCTTAAACATAAGCATGGGGTTTGCAGAGCAAAGATACCTCAAGGAAAAAAATGTTTCAGTAGATTTAGTACTTGATTGATTCTGTGGTGGAGCAAAGAGGGTCTTGATGATACTGAGCACCAGAATCTACTCAACGGTGAGTTCTGATCATCTGGCCAGCAGGCAGATGGCTTAGTAGATAGAACTACAGAGCAATCAAGAATTGTTATCTTTCCCTAACTGTCTGCTTTCAAGTCTGGGAGTTTCTTTGCCTTGTGTACTCCTGATGCAGCTTGGACACATTCCGTACCCCTTCTCTCTCTCCACACATCCGACACCCATCCCCTCTTCGCCTGTCACAGTAAGGTCAGCTGTTTACCGGAAGATGAAAGCAGCCATGACCAGCCTTGCTTGTATAGGGGGTTGCTTTGCATTCCGGCGGAGCAACGGCACATTCCCACAGTGTGTTGTTTTCACAGGGACCAACCGTGAGGCGCTGCAAAGATGAAGAATCCTCCAACAAAAGTACTTGTGCATTTAAGGTCATTATGCTCTTTCAATGTATGCAGTTCCCAATAGATGAGGGAGGAGGCGAGATAGCGGGCCTCTCCACAGTCCTCACGCCACGTTACAGACTTCCAGCTGCCCCTGCATACGATGATTCAATCCCTACTATTGAATCAAGACCATAAAATCCAATGTTTTAAACCTGCTGCAGAAAATCTGCAGATAATGTCAAGAATGATAAAATCAAGAAGTGTACTTTTATTGAGGCGAAAAATGGTTAAAAGATAAAAGATGTTTGGAAAATTTGAAATATTGGAAGATGTAGAAATGGACACCCGAATAAAATGGAACACGTAATTAAGAGGCAGAAAAGAGGAAAACCATATTTTCTATATTTTTAGTATTGAAAAGGATCCATTAACTGTTTTTCACAGAGGTCAATTTATTATCCACGATTTTAACTTACAGTTGAGAAAGGGGGCTGTAGGAAAGTAGCCTCTTCCTAGGATGGTTACCACCACTTTTGGGCTGTTTGTGAGTGTGTGTCAGTGTGTGTTTGCTGTGTCACTGGTATCCTGCTAGCCAGGACCCCAGTGCTCATAGTTTGTGGCCTAATGTGTATGCCTGTGTAGTGCCTAACTGTGTCACTGAGGCTCTGCTAACCAGAACCTCAGTGTTTATGCTCTCTCTGCTTTTACATTTGTCACTGTAGGTCAGTGACTTCATTTATCAATTTCACTTGGCACACTGGACCCCCCTTATAAGTCCCTAGTATATGGTACCTAGATATCCAGGGCATTGGGGGTTCCAGGAGATCCATATGAGCTGCAGCATTTCTTTTGCCACCCATGGGGGGCTCAGACAAACCCTTACACAGGACTGCCATTGCAGCCTGCGTGAAATAGTGCACACACTATTTAACAGCCATTTCCACTGCACTTAAGTAACTTATAAGTCACCTATATGTCTAACCTTCACTTGCTGAAGGTTAGGTGCAAAGTTACTAAGTGTGAGGGCACCCTTGCACTAGCAAAGGTGCTCCCACATAGTTCAGGGCCATTTCCCCGGACTTTGTGAGTGCTGGGACACCATTACACGCGTGCACTACATATAGGTAAATACCTATATGTAGCTTCACAATGGTAAATCCGAATATGGCCATGTAACATGTCTAAGATCATGGAATTGTCCCCCATTACAAATCTGGTATTGGTGAGCCAATTCCATGCATCCTGGGGGCTCCACCATGAATCCCAAGTACTGCCAAACCAGCTCTCTGAGGTTTGCACTGCAGCTACAGCTGCTGCCACCTCACAGACAGGGTTCTGCCCAAGTACTGCCAAACCAGCTCTCTGAGGTTTGCACTGCAGCTACAGCTGCTGCCACCTCACAGACAGGGTTCTGCCCTCCTGGGGTCTGGGCAGCCCAGTCCCAGGAAGGCAGAACAAAGCATTTGGAAATAGGTGTTGCAGGCTGGGGAGGGGTAGCCTCCCCAGACTCTGGAAATGCTTTGAAATGCACAGATGGTGCTCTCCTTGCATAAACCAGTCTACCCTGGTTCAGGGACCCCTTCTACCCTGCTCTGGTGGGAAACTGGACAAAGGAAAGGGGAGTGACCACACCCCTGTCCATCACCACCCCGGGGTGGTGCCCACAGATCCTCCAGTGTGTCCCAGACTTCAGCCATCTTGTTTTGCAAGGTGTGGGGGCATTCTGGAGGGCTCTGAGTGGCCAGTGCCAGCAGATGACGTCAGAGACCCCTCCTGATAGGTCCATACCTGGTAAGGTAGCCAATCCCCCTCTCAGGGCTATTTAGGGTCTCTCCTGTGGGTTCTCTTCAGATTCTGCTTGCAAGTTTCCTTCAGGAATCCTCTGCAACCACTTCAGACTCTTCTGACCTCGGATCAACCGCAGCCTGATCCATGAAACCCTTTAACTGCAACAAACTGTCTACAAGAGACACTTTTCTTTCAGCAACCTCAGCTCCAAGTCAGCGACTGCAACAGTTTCCACGGTGTGCACGCTCTGGGGACTCCCGGTCTTCATCTTGCACCAGAAGAACCGAAGAAATCTCCTGTGGAGTGACAGAGTCACTCCCCTGCTCCAAGCAGGCACCTTCCAAGGCAACGACTGGTACCCTGGGACTCCTCTCACGACAACGAGCGTGCTCCTAAGGACACAGAGGGTG
Organism: Pleurodeles waltl; assembly: GCF_031143425.1. Taxonomy (NCBI): domain Eukaryota; kingdom Metazoa; phylum Chordata; class Amphibia; order Caudata; family Salamandridae; genus Pleurodeles; species Pleurodeles waltl. The sequence goes on along the minus strand of NC_090446.1, from coordinate 431,013,585 downwards.
GACATCATTGACACAGACTGTCCTGAGGTCCTGCTGACGCAATTTGGAGGAGGTAAGACCTTGCCTTCCATGAGAACGATGGTACCCCTGTGTATTGTGTCTTCTGCGCCTCCTGAGGCCTCTGTGTACTCTTTGCAAAATTCCTTCATGCACAGCCTGGCCCAGGTCCCCAGCACTTCACCATGCGATGCTCAACTCACTGAGTTGTTCTCCTGCGGCACAAGACATTCTTTTGTTGTGCTGCATCAACTATGTTTTGCACCTCCTTTGAACCCAGATCCTGCGGCTTCTGGGGGTGCTGGCTGGCATCCTGGGGCTCTCTAAAGTGCTGAGAGCCCCCTCTTCCCCCTCACACAGAGGTGAGGCCCCCTGGTCCCTCCTGGGTCCAGCCAGCACCATTTTGATAAAAAACGTACTTTTGCCATCGCCAAAGCTTGTTGGCACCTTCCAACAAGAAATCTCGTCTGCAACAATCTTCACGCCGTGGGACATCTTTTGCATCATGCAGGAACCTGCTGGCATCTTCCTAGGATGCATTTCTGCAGTCTTCTACTAACTGGGGACTCTTCTTTTGCACCCGCTTCTGGGTTGGCAGGGGCTCCTGTCCTTCCTGGAACTTCTTTTGACTTCTGGACTTGGTCTCCTTCCTTTGCAGGTCTTCAGGTCCAATAATCCAGCATTTGTTCTTTGCAGACTTGGTTGGCTGCTGCAAAATCCCCAAAATGAGGTGTAGTGTGTCCTAAGGAAACTTGCAGTACTATTCTCCTGCTTTTCTGGACACTGGGGTGGGGTAATTTACTTACCTTAACTGTATTCTTACTCTCCCAGTGATTCTGCACACACTACACTTGTCTAGAGGGGAATTCGCGATTCACTTTTTTTAGTATATGGTTTGTGTTGCCCTTAGACCTATTTTCTCCCATTGCATTCTATAGGATTTCCTACTGTTTGCATTGTTCTATGACTATTTACTTGTCTAATTTTGGTGTCTAGTGTATATATTGTGTATAATTCTTCACTCCAGAAGGAGTATTGTCTCTAAGATATTTTTGGTACTGTGTCACCCTAATAAGTACCTTTAGTTTTGGTAACACTGATCTTTACTTGTGTGTAAGTACTGTGTAACTATAAGTGGTATTGCATGAGCTTTGCATGTCTCCTAGTTCAGCCTAAGCTGCTCTGCTATAGCTACCTCTATCAGCCTAAGCTGCTAGAACATTACTACATTCACTAACAAGGGATAACTGGAACCTGGTGTAAGGTGTAAGTACCCAAGGTACCCACTACAAACCAGGCCAGCCTCCTACAGTGGTGGTGCAGCGGTGGGATGAGTACTTGAAATTGCTTTACCACTTTGTTACCTGTACTTTTAACAACAAAAGCTTGCTCCAATACTTAGAGCATACATAATACAAACCTAGAAACAATTTTCTAACTTTCTTAAAAGTTCTTTAAACTTTGCAAATGTTTTTACAAAGGTCTGAAAAGTTTTCTTCTTTTCTCTAAAAAGTTAGCTCTGTTATTCTACTAACTTTTTACTCACTTTCCTAATCTTTTTTCTTTCAATATGTCTTCTGTAGAAGCCACCCCTAGAGCTGTCAAGACTACATATGAGAATTTAAACTATAAAATCTTGAAGGGGCTCTGCATTGAAATAAATTTAGGGATTGGGAAGAACCCCAATAAGGAGTACCTCTTAAACATCTTCCTTTAGGATGACCAGCGAATCAGCACTGAGGAAGAGGTAGAGGATAACTCCAACCAGGAAAGCTCAGAGGAGCAAGATGACAATCCTGGGGAGGGTCCTTCCACAGACCTATCTGTCAACAAGCCCCCTAGTATAACTGGTAGTGGGAAGGGTTCATACACAAGTAGGGCTTCCTTCACCCCTAGAGGCCAGGTCATTATAGTAGCCCCTGTTAGAGATAGGTCTGCCTCTGCAAACTCTCATGTTACCTCTGTTTCAGAACCTTCACATAATTCTAACCCTGAGGACCAGTCCCTGGATAGGGAACTCAGAAAGCTGAGGTTAGAGGAGGCCAGACTGAAGCTAATGCAGCAGCAGTTGGCCTTTGACAGGGAATCCCTGGCTGGGGAGAAAGCGAGGCAGGGATTGGGGTTAGTTCCCCATGGTGGCAAAAGCAGTTTTAGAAATATAAATGTGAGGGAACCTTCATTTGATTCGAATAATCTGCACAAAGTTGTCCCTCCTTACAAGGATGGTGATGACATCAACAAGTGGTTTGCTGCACTTGAGAGGGCCTGTGAAGTTCAGAGGGTCCCTCATGTACAGTGGGCTGCTATCCTTTGGTTATCCTTCTCTGGCAAAGGTAGAGACAGACTTCTGATTGACAGAGAGGATGATGCAGATAATTACCAGGTTCTTAAAAATGCACTCTTCGATTGGTCTGGGCTTAACCACTGAACAGTACAGACTTAAGTTCAGAGAGACCAGAAAAGAGTCATCACAGGACTGGACAGACTTTGTGGACTGTTTTGTGAAGGCCCTAGAAGGAAGGTTACATGGCAGTAAGGTGACTGAATATGAAAGCCTATATAACTTGATTATGAGAGAGCATATCTTGAATACTTTTGTGTCTGACTTGTTATATCAGTATCTTGTGGACTCAGATCTGACCTCTCCCCAAGAATTGTGAAAGAAGGCAGACAAATGGGTCAGAACAAGGGTGAGCAGAAAAGCTCATACAGGGGGTGACAAGGATGGCAAGAAGAAAGATGGAGAAAAATCTCAGGACAAGCATGGGGATAAAAGTAAACATAAAGATCCTTCTTCAGGTCCAAAACACTCATCTGGGTGTGGGGATAAAACTTCTTCATCTTCTTCAAACTCTTCACACAATCAAAAAAAGCCTTGGTGCTATGTGTGTAAAAATAAAGGCCATTGGCCAGGGGATAAGCCCTGCACAGGTAAAGCCCCTGAGCCTACCACCACTAAGACATCAGACTCTAGTGCCCGTAGCAGTAGTGGTGATATTGGTGGGACTACTGGCAATAGTCAAACTAAAGGTGTAGTTGGGTTCAATTTTGGGACCATAATAGAAACTGGGGTAGACAGTCCCAAGACCGTTTCTGTCACACCTGGTGGCATTGGCCTTGCCACCTTGGCTGCTTGTCCCCTTAACAAGGATACGTACAGGCAGTCAATCATAATAAATGGTGTTGAGGCCCAGGCCTCTAGGGAAACAGGTGCCAGTATCACTTTGGTGACTGAAAACCTAGTGTCACCTGCACAACACCTCCTTCGACAGAAGTACCAAGTTACTGATGTCAATAACTCCACTCAGTCTCTCCCCTTAGCTGTAGTTCAACTAAGCTGGGGTGGAGTTACTTGCCCTAAGCAGGTGGTGGTATCACCTAGCTTACCTGTAGATTGTCTCTTAGGGAATGACCTAGAGGCCTCAGGTTGGGCTGAGGTAGAGTTTAATACCCATGCATCCATGCTGGGTATCCCTGAGGAATTGCTTCCTCTCATTTCTGGTTAAATGAAAAAGCAAAGGAGAGAAAAAGGCCTGAAATCTCAGGATCCCTCTCCACCAACAGGTAAGAAGGGTATCAAAGTATCCCTTCCCCACCCTGCCACTAAGGATACCATTCCTGTGGTGGTAGAAACCTCTATTGGGGTGGAACCTGTACCAAAGTAGCCATCATCTCCACAGCTGGACTCCCAGGGGTAAAAGTACCTCTCTGTGGAACTACTAATCCAGATGTGCTAAAATGCATCATTTTAATAAATATGGAGAATCCCTCGAACCCTCCCAGAGAAACTTTAGTGCAGCAGCCCTGCACTGCCTCTAAACACTTAGGACAGCAGCCGTGTCCTGGTGTGGAGCTTATAGGACAGCAGCTCTGCCCTGCTCCAAATCAAGAGAAACAGCAACCCTGTTCTCTCTTACAGCCATATGGACAACGTTTTTGCCCAGCTATGGCTTTATTGAGACAGCATCCCTGTCTAGTATTTCCTGCATTTGACATAGGCCCAGTGGACCAATCACACTGCCCAACTTAAAAACATACTAATAGGAACTCTGAGAATTTACACTCACTGTTGGTTAGGTAAAAATCTCCAAACAGGGTAGTTTACATCCCCCCAGGGAAGTAACTATATAGTGGATGATAAAGGGAGTAACCACTCTATTGCAGATCTAGTCACCACTTATCAGCACTTAGAAAATAATGTCTCAACTGGCCAAGGTTAGCCTTATTGTCCTTCGTTTGGGGGGGGGGGTTGTGTAGGAAAGTAGCCTCTTTCTAGCATGGTTACCCCCACTTTTGGCCTGTTTGTGAGTGTGTGTGAGTGTGTTTTTGCTGTGTCACTGGGATCATGCTAGCCAGGACCCCAGCACTCATAGTTTGTGGCCTAATGTGTGCATGTGTAGTGCCTAACTGTGTCACTGAGGCTCTGCTAATCATAACCTCAGTGCTTATGTTCTCTCTGCTTTTAAATTTGTCACTGTAGGCCAGTGACTTAATTTACTAATTTCAATTGGCACACTGGACCCCCTCTTATCAGTCCCTAGTATATGGTAACTAGATACCCAGGGCATTGGGGTTCCAGGAGATCCATATGGGCTGCAGCATTTCTTTTGCCACCCATAGGGAGCTCAGACAAACCCTTACACAGGACTGCCATTGCAGCCTGCGCGAAATAGTGCACACACTTTTTCACAGCCATTTTCACTGCACTTAAGTAACTAATAAGTCACCTATATGTCTAACCTTCACTTTCTGAAGGTTAGGTGCAAAGTTACCAAGTGTGAGGGCACCCTTGCATTAGCAAACGTGACACCCCATTGTTCAGGGCCATTTCCTGGACTTTGTGAGTGCGGGGACACCATTACACGCGTGCACTACATATAGGTAAATACCTATATGTAGCTTCACAATGGTAAATCCGAATATGGCCATGTAACATGTCTAAGATCATGGAATTGTCCCCCATTACAAATCTGGTATTGGTGAGCCAATTCCATGCATCCTGGGGGCTCCACCATGAATCCCAAGTACTGCCAAACCAGCTCTCTGAGGTTTGCACTGCAGCTACAGCTGCTGCCACCTCACAGACAGGGTTCTGCCCAAGTACTGCCAAACCAGCTCTCTGAGGTTTGCACTGCAGCTACAGCTGCTGCCACCTCACAGACAGGGTTCTGCCCTCCTGGGGTCTGGGCAGCCCAGTCCCAGGAAGGCAGAACAAAGCATTTGGAAATAGGTGTTGCAGGCTGGGGAGGGGTAGCCTCCCCAGACTCTGGAAATGCTTTGAAATGCACAGATGGTGCTCTCCTTGCATAAACCAGTCTACCCTGGTTCAGGGACCCCTTCTACCCTGCTCTGGTGGGAAACTGGACAAAGGAAAGGGGAGTGACCACACCCCTGTCCATCACCACCCCGGGGTGGTGCCCACAGATCCTCCAGTGTGTCCCAGACTTCAGCCATCTTGTTTTGCAAGGTGTGGGGGCATTCTGGAGGGCTCTGAGTGGCCAGTGCCAGCAGATGACGTCAGAGACCCCTCCTGATAGGTCCATACCTGGTAAGGTAGCCAATCCCCCTCTCAGGGCTATTTAGGGTCTCTCCTGTGGGTTCTCTTCAGATTCTGCTTGCAAGTTTCCTTCAGGAATCCTCTGCAACCACTTCAGACTCTTCTGACCTCGGATCAACCGCAGCCTGATCCATGAAACCCTTTAACTGCAACAAACTGTCTACAAGAGACACTTTTCTTTCAGCAACCTCAGCTCCAAGTCAGCGACTGCAACAGTTTCCACGGTGTGCACGCTCTGGGGACTCCCGGTCTTCATCTTGCACCAGAAGAACCGAAGAAATCTCCTGTGGAGTGACAGAGTCACTCCCCTGCTCCAAGCAGGCACCTTCCAAGGCAACGACTGGTACCCTGGGACTCCTCTCACGACAACGAGCGTGCTCCTAAGGACACAGAGGGTGGACATCATTGACACAGACTGTCCTGAGGTCCTGCTGACGCAATTTGGAGGAGGTAAGACCTTGCCTTCCATGAGAACGATGGTACCCCTGTGTATTGTGTCTTCTGCGCCTCCTGAGGCCTCTGTGTACTCTTTGCAAAATTCCTTCATGCACAGCCTGGCCCAGGTCCCCAGCACTTCACCATGCGATGCTCAACTCACTGAGTTGTTCTCCTGCGGCACAAGACATTCTTTTGTTGTGCTGCATCAACTATGTTTTGCACCTCCTTTGAACCCAGATCCTGCGGCTTCTGGGGGTGCTGGCTGGCATCCTGGGGCTCTCTAAAGTGCTGAGAGCCCCCTCTTCCCCCTCACACAGAGGTGAGGCCCCCTGGTCCCTCCTGGGTCCAGCCAGCACCATTTTGATAAAAAACGTACTTTTGCCATCGCCAAAGCTTGTTGGCACCTTCCAACAAGAAATCTCGTCTGCAACAATCTTCACGCCGTGGGACATCTTTTGCATCATGCAGGAACCTGCTGGCATCTTCCTAGGATGCATTTCTGCAGTCTTCTACTAACTGGGGACTCTTCTTTTGCACCCGCTTCTGGGTTGGCAGGGGCTCCTGTCCTTCCTGGAACTTCTTTTGACTTCTGGACTTGGTCTCCTTCCTTTGCAGGTCTTCAGGTCCAATAATCCAGCATTTGTTCTTTGCAGACTTGGTTGGCTGCTGCAAAATCCCCAAAATGAGGTGTAGTGTGTCCTAAGGAAACTTGCAGTACTATTCTCCTGCTTTTCTGGACACTGGGGTGGGGTAATTTACTTACCTTAACTGTATTCTTACTCTCCCAGTGATTCTGCACACACTACACTTGTCTAGAGGGGAATTCGCGATTCACTTTTTTTAGTATATGGTTTGTGTTGCCCTTAGACCTATTTTCTCCCATTGCATTCTATAGGATTTCCTACTGTTTGCATTGTTCTATGACTATTTACTTGTCTAATTTTGGTGTCTAGTGTATATATTGTGTATAATTCTTCACTCCAGAAGGAGTATTGTCTCTAAGATATTTTTGGTACTGTGTCACCCTAATAAGTACCTTTAGTTTTGGTAACACTGATCTTTACTTGTGTGTAAGTACTGTGTAACTATAAGTGGTATTGCATGAGCTTTGCATGTCTCCTAGTTCAGCCTAAGCTGCTCTGCTATAGCTACCTCTATCAGCCTAAGCTGCTAGAACATTACTACATTCACTAACAAGGGATAACTGGAACCTGGTGTAAGGTGTAAGTACCCAAGGTACCCACTACAAACCAGGCCAGCCTCCTACAGTGGTGGTGCAGCGGTGGGATGAGTACTTGAAATTGCTTTACCACTTTGTTACCTGTACTTTTAACAACAAAAGCTTGCTCCAATACTTAGAGCATACATAATACAAACCTAGAAACAATTTTCTAACTTTCTTAAAAGTTCTTTAAACTTTGCAAATGTTTTTACAAAGGTCTGAAAAGTTTTCTTCTTTTCTCTAAAAAGTTAGCTCTGTTATTCTACTAACTTTTTACTCACTTTCCTAATCTTTTTTCTTTCAATATGTCTTCTGTAGAAGCCACCCCTAGAGCTGTCAAGACTACATATGAGAATTTAAACTATAAAATCTTGAAGGGGCTCTGCATTGAAATAAATTTAGGGATTGGGAAGAACCCCAATAAGGAGTACCTCTTAAACATCTTCCTTTAGGATGACCAGCGAATCAGCACTGAGGAAGAGGTAGAGGATAACTCCAACCAGGAAAGCTCAGAGGAGCAAGATGACAATCCTGGGGAGGGTCCTTCCACAGACCTATCTGTCAACAAGCCCCCTAGTATAACTGGTAGTGGGAAGGGTTCATACACAAGTAGGGCTTCCTTCACCCCTAGAGGCCAGGTCATTATAGTAGCCCCTGTTAGAGATAGGTCTGCCTCTGCAAACTCTCATGTTACCTCTGTTTCAGAACCTTCACATAATTCTAACCCTGAGGACCAGTCCCTGGATAGGGAACTCAGAAAGCTGAGGTTAGAGGAGGCCAGACTGAAGCTAATGCAGCAGCAGTTGGCCTTTGACAGGGAATCCCTGGCTGGGGAGAAAGCGAGGCAGGGATTGGGGTTAGTTCCCCATGGTGGCAAAAGCAGTTTTAGAAATATAAATGTGAGGGAACCTTCATTTGATTCGAATAATCTGCACAAAGTTGTCCCTCCTTACAAGGATGGTGATGACATCAACAAGTGGTTTGCTGCACTTGAGAGGGCCTGTGAAGTTCAGAGGGTCCCTCATGTACAGTGGGCTGCTATCCTTTGGTTATCCTTCTCTGGCAAAGGTAGAGACAGACTTCTGATTGACAGAGAGGATGATGCAGATAATTACCAGGTTCTTAAAAATGCACTCTTCGATTGGTCTGGGCTTAACCACTGAACAGTACAGACTTAAGTTCAGAGAGACCAGAAAAGAGTCATCACAGGACTGGACAGACTTTGTGGACTGTTTTGTGAAGGCCCTAGAAGGAAGGTTACATGGCAGTAAGGTGACTGAATATGAAAGCCTATATAACTTGATTATGAGAGAGCATATCTTGAATACTTTTGTGTCTGACTTGTTATATCAGTATCTTGTGGACTCAGATCTGACCTCTCCCCAAGAATTGTGAAAGAAGGCAGACAAATGGGTCAGAACAAGGGTGAGCAGAAAAGCTCATACAGGGGGTGACAAGGATGGCAAGAAGAAAGATGGAGAAAAATCTCAGGACAAGCATGGGGATAAAAGTAAACATAAAGATCCTTCTTCAGGTCCAAAACACTCATCTGGGTGTGGGGATAAAACTTCTTCATCTTCTTCAAACTCTTCACACAATCAAAAAAAGCCTTGGTGCTATGTGTGTAAAAATAAAGGCCATTGGCCAGGGGATAAGCCCTGCACAGGTAAAGCCCCTGAGCCTACCACCACTAAGACATCAGACTCTAGTGCCCGTAGCAGTAGTGGTGATATTGGTGGGACTACTGGCAATAGTCAAACTAAAGGTGTAGTTGGGTTCAATTTTGGGACCATAATAGAAACTGGGGTAGACAGTCCCAAGACCGTTTCTGTCACACCTGGTGGCATTGGCCTTGCCACCTTGGCTGCTTGTCCCCTTAACAAGGATACGTACAGGCAGTCAATCATAATAAATGGTGTTGAGGCCCAGGCCTCTAGGGAAACAGGTGCCAGTATCACTTTGGTGACTGAAAACCTAGTGTCACCTGCACAACACCTCCTTCGACAGAAGTACCAAGTTACTGATGTCAATAACTCCACTCAGTCTCTCCCCTTAGCTGTAGTTCAACTAAGCTGGGGTGGAGTTACTTGCCCTAAGCAGGTGGTGGTATCACCTAGCTTACCTGTAGATTGTCTCTTAGGGAATGACCTAGAGGCCTCAGGTTGGGCTGAGGTAGAGTTTAATACCCATGCATCCATGCTGGGTATCCCTGAGGAATTGCTTCCTCTCATTTCTGGTTAAATGAAAAAGCAAAGGAGAGAAAAAGGCCTGAAATCTCAGGATCCCTCTCCACCAACAGGTAAGAAGGGTATCAAAGTATCCCTTCCCCACCCTGCCACTAAGGATACCATTCCTGTGGTGGTAGAAACCTCTATTGGGGTGGAACCTGTACCAAAGTAGCCATCATCTCCACAGCTGGACTCCCAGGGGTAAAAGTACCTCTCTGTGGAACTACTAATCCAGATGTGCTAAAATGCATCATTTTAATAAATATGGAGAATCCCTCGAACCCTCCCAGAGAAACTTTAGTGCAGCAGCCCTGCACTGCCTCTAAACACTTAGGACAGCAGCCGTGTCCTGGTGTGGAGCTTATAGGACAGCAGCTCTGCCCTGCTCCAAATCAAGAGAAACAGCAACCCTGTTCTCTCTTACAGCCATATGGACAACGTTTTTGCCCAGCTATGGCTTTATTGAGACAGCATCCCTGTCTAGTATTTCCTGCATTTGACATAGGCCCAGTGGACCAATCACACTGCCCAACTTAAAAACATACTAATAGGAACTCTGAGAATTTACACTCACTGTTGGTTAGGTAAAAATCTCCAAACAGGGTAGTTTACATCCCCCCAGGGAAGTAACTATATAGTGGATGATAAAGGGAGTAACCACTCTATTGCAGATCTAGTCACCACTTATCAGCACTTAGAAAATAATGTCTCAACTGGCCAAGGTTAGCCTTATTGTCCTTCGTTTGGGGGGGGGGGTTGTGTAGGAAAGTAGCCTCTTTCTAGCATGGTTACCCCCACTTTTGGCCTGTTTGTGAGTGTGTGTGAGTGTGTTTTTGCTGTGTCACTGGGATCATGCTAGCCAGGACCCCAGCACTCATAGTTTGTGGCCTAATGTGTGCATGTGTAGTGCCTAACTGTGTCACTGAGGCTCTGCTAATCATAACCTCAGTGCTTATGTTCTCTCTGCTTTTAAATTTGTCACTGTAGGCCAGTGACTTAATTTACTAATTTCAATTGGCACACTGGACCCCCTCTTATCAGTCCCTAGTATATGGTAACTAGATACCCAGGGCATTGGGGTTCCAGGAGATCCATATGGGCTGCAGCATTTCTTTTGCCACCCATAGGGAGCTCAGACAAACCCTTACACAGGACTGCCATTGCAGCCTGCGCGAAATAGTGCACACACTTTTTCACAGCCATTTTCACTGCACTTAAGTAACTAATAAGTCACCTATATGTCTAACCTTCACTTTCTGAAGGTTAGGTGCAAAGTTACCAAGTGTGAGGGCACCCTTGCATTAGCAAACGTGACACCCCATTGTTCAGGGCCATTTCCTGGACTTTGTGAGTGCGGGGACACCACTACAGGCATGCACTACGTATAGGTCAATACCTATATGTAGCTTCACAATGGTAAATACGAATATGGCCATGTAACATGTCTAAGATCATGGAATTGGCCCCCCATTACAAATCTGGTATTGGGGAGCCAATTCCATGCATCCTGGGGGCTCCACCATGGACCCCCAGTACTGCCATACCAGCTCCCTGAGGCTTGCACTGCAGCTACAGCTGCGGCCACCTCACAAACAGGGTTCTGCCCTCCTGGGGTCTGGGCAGCACAGTCCCAGGAAGGCAGAACAAAGCATTTCCTCTGAGAGCAGGGTGTTACACCCTCTCCCTTTGGAAATAGGTGTTACAGGCTTGGGAGGGGTAGCCTCCCCCAGCCTCTGGAAATGCTTTGAAGGGCACAGATGGTGCTCACCTTGCATAAACCTGTCTACACCAGTTCAGGGACCCCTTCTTTACTGCTCTGGCAGGGAAATGGACAAAGGAAAGGGGAGTGACTATTCCTCTGTCCATCACCACCCCAGGGATGGTGCCCAGCGCTCCTCCAGTGTGTTCCAGACTTCAGCCATTTTCCTATGCAAGGTGTGGGGGCACTCTGGAGGGTTCTGAGTGGCCAGTGCCAGCAGGTGATGTCAGAGACCCCTCCTGATAGGCCCATACCTGATAAGGTAGCCAGTCCCCCTCCCAGGGCTACTTAGGGTCTCTCCTGTGGGTTCTCTTCAGATTCTGCTTGCAAGTTTTCTTCAGGAATCCTCTGCAACCACTTCATAATCTTCTGACCTCGGCTCAACCGCAGCCTGCTCCAAGAAATGCTGTAACTGCAACAAATAGTCTACGAGAGACACTTTTCTTCAGCAACCTCAGCTCCAAGTCAGCAAGTGCAACAGTTTCCAAGGTGTGCACGCTCTGGGGACTCCCTGTCTTCATCCTGCACCAGAAGAACTGAGGAAATATCCCGTGGAGTGACGGAGTCACTCCCCTGCTCCAAGCAGGCACCTTCCAAGGAAACGACCAGTACCCTGGGACTCCTCTCAGGGTGAAGAGCGGGCTCCTAAGGACACAGAGGGTGGGCATTATCGACATAGACTGTCCTGAGATCCTACTGACGCAATTTGGAGGAGGCAAGACCTTGCCTTCCCCGAGAACGACGGTACCCTTGTGTATTGTTTCTTCTTCGCCTCCTGAGGCCTCTGTGCACTCTTTACAAAATTCCTTTGTGCACAGCCTGGTCCAGGTCCCCAGCACTCCACCCTGCGACGCTCAACTCACTGAGTTGTTCTCCAGTGGCGTGGGACCTTCTTTTGTTGTGCTGCATTAACTGCGTTTTGCACCTCCTTTGAACCCGTATCCTGCGGCTTCTGGGGGTGCTGACTGGCATTCTAAGGGCTCCCTAAAGTGCTGAGTGCCCCCTCTTCCTCCTCACACAGTGTTGAGGCCCCAGGTTCCTCCTGTTTCCATCCAGCGCCATTTTGATGAAAAACGCAGTTTTGCCGTAGCCAAAGCTTTTCGGCGCCTTCCAACGCGAAATCTCATTTGCAATGATCTTCACGCCGTGGGACATCTTTTGCATCATGCAGGAACCTGCTGGCATCTTCCTAGGGTGCATTTCTGCAGTCTTCTACTAACCGGGGACTCTTCTTTGCACCCTCTTCTGGGTTGGCAGGGGCTCCTGTCCTTCCTGGAACTTCTTTCGACTTTTGGACTTGGTCCCCTTTCTTTGCAGGTCTTCAGGTCCAATAATCCAGCAGTTGCTCTTTGCAGACTTGGTTGGCTGCTGCAGAATCCCCAAAACGAGGTGTAGTGTGTCCTAAGGAAACTTGGAGTACTTTACTCCTGCTTTTCTAGGCTCTGGGGTGGGGTAATTTTCTTACCTTTACTGTATTCTTACTCTCCCAGTGCTTCTGCACACACTACACTTGTCTAGGGGGAATTTGTGATTCACATTCCACTTTTTTATTTAGTATATAGTTTGGGGGTCATTCTGACCCTGGCGGTCTTTGACCGCCAGGGCGGAGGACCGCGGGAGCACCGCCGACAGGCCGGCGGTGCTCCAATGGGGATTCCGACCGCGGCGGTAAAGCCGCGGTCGGACCGGCACCACTGGCGGGGTCCCGCCAGTGTACCGCGGCCCCATTGAATCCTCTGCGGCGGCGCAGCTTGCTGCACCGCCGCGGGGATTCCGACCCCCCCTACCGCCATCCAGATCCCAGCGGTCGGACCGCCGAGATCCGGATGGCGGTAGGGGGGGTCGCTGGGCCCCTGGGGGCCCCTGCAGTGCCCATGCCACTGGCATGGGCATTGCAGGGGCCCCCGTAAGAGGGCCCCTACATGTATTTCACTGTCTGCTGCGCAGACAGTGAAATACGCGACGGGTGCAACTGCACCCGTCGCACAGCTTCCACTCCGCCGGCTCGATTCCGAGCCGGCTTCATCGTGGAAGCCTCTTTCCCGCTGGGCTGGCTGGCGGTCTGAAGGCGACCGCCCGCCAGCCCAGCGGGAAAGTCAGAATTACCGCCGCGGTCTTTCGACCGCGGAACGGTAACCTGACGGCGGGACTTTGGCGGGCGGCCTCCGCCGCCCGCCAAGGTCAGAATGAGGGCCTTTGTGTTGCCCCTAGACCTATTTTCTCCCATTGATTTCCACAGGATTTCCTACTGTTTGCATTGTTCTTTGACTATTTACTTGTCTAATGTTGGTGTCTAGTGTATATATTGTGTATAATACTTACCTCCAGAAGATGTATTGTCTCTAAGATATTTTTGGTACTGTGCCAGCCTAATAAATACCTTTAGTTTTGGTAACACTGAGTATTGTCTTTACTTGTGTGTAAGTACTGTGTAACTATAAGTGGTATTGCATGAACTTTGCATGTCTCATAGTTCAGCCTAAACTGCTCTGCTATAGCTACCTCTATCAGCCTAAGCTGCTAGAACACTACTACATTCACTAACAAGGGATAACTGGATAACTGGACCTAGTGTATGGTGTAAGTACCCAAGGTACCCACTACAACCCAGGCCAGTCTCCTACAGGGGCCTTTTAAGTGGGGTGGATCCGGATACTGTCAGTACACATAACAGGTGTTTGGCGAGGTCCCTACCAGCTCCTCTTGCTCACAAATATAATTTGGAGCTCGGCAACAAACAAAACCTGAATGACAGACTTCGAAGTAGGATAGATTAGCCATTAGCATCAACAGGCTATTCCTTCTTTTGTGCCTCTATCCTCCTGATTCTTCAGGAGGATTCTTCTCCGCAGGTGACCACTCTCCGTCTTATTAGAATTTCTAAACCTAAACATATTAATAAAGTTGCGTTCATCTGTATGCCTTCTGTGCTGCTGCGCCTGCTTCCTAGTCATGTCACCTTGAAAATAGACGCTACCCCTCACAGGCACTTCTGCACAGACAGGGGGCACAAGGGGGCCTTAACGCAATAGTGAGGTAGGTGAGGTGACACCAAGGTTTAATGGTGGGCGGGAGATACTGCACCCCAATTACAGATGTTTTTGATAGCCAAACGCTGACTAGTGGCACATTATCCTTTCCTATATAATGGCCTATGTGACCCTTTCTATGTCTCTAGTGCCTGGCTGTGACAGGACATTGAGTCGCAACAGTTAACACTGCTTGAGCTTGTACTTGGCTGACTTTAGATGGGGAGGAGAATGTAGTGGGGTGGGGCAGGAGGCTGAGAGAAAGTAGACTACTCACGGGACCGGGGGGATGATAATGGAGAAGGAGGCAGACAGGCAGTGGAAGGGGACAAGAGAACTCAGCCAAGTACCAAGAAAAGGTCCAGGAAGACCTGGTGGAGGGGACCACCAGGATCCTGACTATATGGAAGAGAACGATCAAGAGGATGAAAATGAGGAGTAAGAACAGGACTATGGATATAGGAAGACCAGGCAGAGAAGTGGGACCAGGATCACCTGGAAGGCTAGGGCTACTGGCAAGACCAGAAGGATCTGGGAGACCATGAGGAAGAAAAGGAAGGCCAAGAGGAGGAGAAGCAGAGGAGGAGGACCAGGTAGACAAGACCCACCAGGAGACAAGGCCTACAATGAGGACAAAGATAAGTAGAATAAGGCAGAGAATGAGGACCAGAAGGACCAATAGGACTTACCAGAAGGACAATCACAGGACCACCAAGACAGCCAGTACCTGTAGCCTCAAAAGGAGCAGAATGAGGTACACGAGAAATATGATAGTCACAGTAAGGACAAGTACCATCAGGAGAAAAAGAAAGAGGCAAGGAAAACTACAAAGATAAGGACTATGAAAATCCGAAGCGAGTCTAGCTACATATAATAAAAGGAAGCCCAATTATGCATATAGTCAAGGTCTCAGGAATCTACAGGCAAAGTTGTTACTTATGTCAGCAGTACCTATCTTCAGCCCAGTTGGAAATGAATAAGCGTTAAGAAATATGTCATTTAAATCATACAGACTCCATGTTCAATCATGAGGCTAGAGTATGCATGTCCTAATTTAACACAGAGAGCGAAATACACAAAGGTAAGGGTCATCTCTTTCACCATGATTATCTGCCTAGTAAATCAAACCAATGCCACTGATGCTAAGAACATCAGGTAAAATAATGCCTTTTCACACCCTTATATGACTCAAAATAGTTCTGCTTTATTATTATTGACAGCTAATGGAAAACATTTTTTAAATGGCCAAGGTGATTAAAGCAATATCTGGCTGAAATTTGCAAACACTATCCAAACAAGCCAGAGATATTGAGTTGAAATCAGATAGCAAAATGTTCCATAGCATTGTGAAAATGACCTTCAACCACCTAATCACTCATTCTGAGATCTTTGGGTGGGCACACATCACCTAACATAATCCTGCACTTCCTTGGCAACTAACCAACAAGATAATAGAGGAAATGTGTCAGGAGACACACAAAACAGATCACCTAGAAAAGAAAATATAGGAGGCTGGTTAGAATGAGAAAATCAGGACTAGGTTGTTACATGTATACTTCACCAGAGACAATCAAACCTATTAAAACCCACTCTTTCTCTTAAGTAATAACTCTGATTGGACATTGCATTTATAGTATGGGGGAAATGCTTATTAGTGCTTGGCTAGGGTGACCATTCAATGAGTTGCAAAACTACTAACACTTCTGGAAAAGTAAAGACAATCCAGATCCATTCCATCAAATAATAAGTGTCAACTGAGCTTAATCGCTTGTTTATCATTTTACATAAGACTATTCAAACAATTGGGAAACCTTATATATTTACTATTCTTAACCCCACATCTATGTACCATGAGGATATATTTATTGTAAAGGTACTTTGATGATATACATAGTGTCAAGGTGCACAGAAATGGAGTTAAAAAATATGTAATCAACACGTACCAACATCAATAACCTCAGTATTTTGGCAGTCGATATTCTGACCACAATATTTTGGTGCTCGACATACCGACTTGATTCTGGCACATCTTTGAATGGGTACTAAAGAGTTGGCTTTGCCTGAATGTGTCTTAGTTGGATAAGTTCATAAAGGATGAAACAATCACAGACAATTCTAAATTTCTTGGTTAACCTTTCTGCCTTCAGCCTCAGTCCTCAGCTGACTGAATTTTCTTCTTTATTAAAATAATCAGTTAATTGGTGACAAGCACCATACCCCTTCCTCCACATCTTAGGGAGTGTTTTAAAGTCTCCTGCAAAAAGCCAAGGCAGTGCCCTGACTAGATATGCTAGCAAACCAGTTAACGACTGTCCTTCAACAATGATGTCATATGAGGGACCCCCCCATAATCCAACAATCTTGGACCATGTGTCATGATTGTTATAATTAAGTCTATTGAAGGGCATGAAGATTGAATCCAAAAGGTAAAAACCAATACCAGAAGACAGAAATATAACACTGAAAACTTGAACACCCACTCAACTGTAATGTGGCTTACTCTGTCAACTTCCCATTATATTTTCAGGAGGAGAAAAGAGCCATAGGCTTGACATGGAGGCTAGCCTAAGAGGTCGAATTACCAAAGCACTCTGCAGCAGGAACTCAGGTTAGCTGGCCGCCTGGTGGGCACTCACCCAATAAGACAGAGTCCAACATTAATGAGGAGCATTACAGAAGACAGGCATCCCAATCAATACTCATTGCTGAATGGGGGCTATAGACAATGATCTCCTGGGGACAGACTGCATAGACACAAAAAACACTGAGGATGAATGAGTATGCAGAGCCACTCACCTCCTAAGACCAGGCTGAACGTCACCTCGAGTGGTGATGTCAGGGACTTATGCAGTGCCTGGCATTTGTAGATAGCAGTGGTGTCCTTCTCCCTAGGAATGAAGGAATAGCTGCTGGTCAGGCTGGGCTCGCCATCCGTGCTGTTCCATGTTGGGTACAGCGTGCTGCCTTCCAGCACTTTCCCGTTTTGTAGCCACTGGATTGTGATATTGCTGGGGTACTGACCAGTGATGGAGCAGAGTAGCTCGCTGTACTCATGTAGGACCACCACCTGGTTTTGAAGGAAGAGCGCCGGCTGGGCTGTGAGGAAAGAGGACACAATGTGCATGGGTGGGTTAAGTACTGGAGGTGAGGGGACAGCAACGGGGGGTGAGAGACAGGTGAGCATGACAAAAGAAGTGCACGGGAGTGTGAAAGTCTTGATGCCATTAGAAAAAGGACAAAAATAGCATGAGACAACTAAGACAAAATGAGCATGCAGAGAGTAATAAGTTACATTTTTAATGTTTTTTTAACAGGGAATTTCACATTGATTCAGCTTTCTTAATACAAATCATCTGTGTTTCCTCTAATGGAAGAGTATTGAAATGTGTTTATATATTAGTAAATCAAGGTGCACTGCCTCAAATAACCACAATATGAGAGACACAATTTCGCCTGACACTGCTTTGACAAGGTAAGTATTTAATTAAATGAACCTTGACGTCTATGGAACCACCACTTATTAATTAATATCTTATTTTAGCACTAATGTTAACCATAGACCTAAATTACATTTCAATACATATAATAAATATTAATCTAACGTAATGCTAAACAAAGCCTCAACCAAGACTAAACCTAATTAAATTATTTTATATGTAAATAAATTAAAATATAACCATTCAGTAACCCTAATGCCGCCCTTTTTTAATTAAATAGGTAACCCTAACTTCTCCCTAATACTGCCACTATGCCTAGAATAGCTTAAAAGTAATTACAACACATAATTAGCCTTAACCTTCCATTAAATTAATTATTTAACCTGAACCTAACCGTGATGCTAAACACACTAAATTAAATTTAGCTAAACTAAGTATTCTTAACTTACCCGTGATGCTAACCAAGGGCGTAGGAGACAATACATTCCTGGGGGGGACAGGTACAGCCTTGGGGACTTTCAATCAACCCTATACAAATCGCTTGTTGTTTGCGAACTGCAGGCTCTGATAAATATACACAATCATATGTATTGGAAGTGAAATAGGGAGAAAAGAAGGCATGTTTTCACAGTCTGAAAGTATCTTTTATTGTTATTTACATTCACAAAGTAATTATCTCAAGTGTGAAAATAACATGTTGATTAACCTTGCATCTTCATGCACCAAGCAAATAAAGGTAGGAGGGTAAAAAGGAAGAACATACCCTTTGCGCCCCACACCCATCATGCCCCTCGCCTCATGCCAATTGGAACCGCCCTGGAGATATCAAAAGCGATTAGGTACAACAGCTGTAAACTGTGCTCGGAAACCATAGTTCTAATAACACTTCTACTCCTGTGTGTGATCTTGGGAAGCTCATCTCCACATCAGTCATAACTAGAAGCATTTCAACTGAAGACGCTCTTGGAGTTACAGGCTATATAAAAATGGATTCTTTAATCTCTGTATAAACTGCAGTCACTAATTTCTTTTGAATCGGCTGTTTGTTATGCGCCAAGTCACTGCGTATAAAGAAAAGACATTCACTGATTATAAAGAAAAGACATCATAAAATGACTA
The DNA here is from genome assembly GCF_031143425.1 of Pleurodeles waltl. Classification (NCBI taxonomy): domain Eukaryota; kingdom Metazoa; phylum Chordata; class Amphibia; order Caudata; family Salamandridae; genus Pleurodeles; species Pleurodeles waltl. Next base: position 430,994,799 of record NC_090446.1, on the reverse strand, counting down.
TGATATGGTTATTACAGTCGAGTTCTGACATTACAATGCCTTCTGCCAGAGCTAGCAGCCAAGGTGAAAGGCAGATCAGGTCACAGAGCATAATTAATGCAGCTGTTTAAAGCAAAAAATTTAATGTTGCTTTTCTTTCTTCTGCTCTACTGTAATAGCTTGGAATAACAGAAGCTATGCACTAAGGTTTTAAGTGGTTTGTTGGAAAGTTGGTGGTGTGACCATGTATTATATAGGGTAAAATACCCCCTGCGTACATAAGGATATTGCAAGTCACCTTGAAGTTCATACCTTATAAACAAGCATTGGCAAAGCCAATAGGTCTCACCTATGCAAGTTCTATTGCCTTTGACAATGTGTTTTAGCCATGCTGTACACTAGTAAGACTAGTATTCAGCATGGCTCAAAGTTAATGGCATAAAGGAGAATGATGTGTCATCGACTGGTGTGGCATTGTGTCATGGAGTAAGTAGAGTGTCCTAGAATGGAGCAGTAAACTAACTTTAAAGGAATAGGGGTCCCTTGAATAAAATGATATTAAAGTAGTATGCAAATGGAATGTTTCATGCATTTATTCAATCAAAATATAAAAGATCAAATGTAGTGGGAAAACATCAACAGGGGAAATCGAGAAAGACTGGTATGCGGGCATTACACAAGTTATCTGGATGACCCAATGTCACCAATTACAAGAAAAATTTAAAAAGTAACCTATTTAGTACAGTGGTTCGGAGGAGGATGGCCTGGTTTGTAGTGGGTACCAATGTTACTCACACCTTTTACCAGGTCCAGTTATCCCTTGTTAGTGAAATGTAGGCAGTGTCTAGAAGCCAGGCTCTCTAGGGGTAGCTGTAGCTGAGCAACCAAGGCTTATCTAGGAGACATGCAAAGCTCATGCAATACCACTGTAGTCACACAATACTCACACACATAAAAGAAAATACTCAGTGTTACAAAAATAAAGGTACTTTATTTTAGTGACACTAATGCCAAAAATACCATAGAGACTATACTCCCTTAGAAGGTAAGTAATACACCAATTATATACACTAGTATGCAGCAATAGCAATAAAAACAGTTAGAAAACAGTGCAATTAGTGAAAATCACAATGGTTAGAAATGGAAATAGGGGAAACACAAATCATATACTAAGAAAGTGGAATGCGAATGTTGGTTTCCCACCTAGGCAAGTGTGGTGTGTAGAGGGGCACTGGGAGGATTAGAAAACACCAAAGGTAAGTAATATAACCCACCTCAGAGCCCAGGAAAGCAGGAGTAAATCACAGTAACTTTCCTAGAACACACAAGAACATGAGAAAGAAGATAATGCAAGAACCAGAAGAGACTTCAAGACACAAAGGGTAAATTCCTGGACCTAAAGACCTGTGGAAGAATGGGACTAAGTCCAAGAAGCACAGAAGAGTCCAGGGAGGACAGGAGCCCCTGCTAACCTGAATCAAGGTGCAAAAGAAGAACCACTGGTGAAGAACAACAGTCAGTACTGCACTCAAAAAGATGGATGCGGGTTCCTGGTTGGTGCAGATGATATCCCACACCGGATGGATGATTTCAGTCTGGTTTGTGTCGCTGGATTCTGCCAACAAGCCTTGGCACACGCAAAGCTCACGGTTAGTGGAAAATGGCACTGCCTGGGACCAGGAGGGACCTGGTGGACTCTACCCAGGAGGGGGAGTCAGAGCGGGCTCTCAGCAACTCAGAGAGCTCACAGAAGACCAGGCCGCGCACACAGGAGTCCGCCAGCACGGGGCAAAGGAGTTGCAAAAGGAGGTCCATGCAGCAGAAAAACAAAGGATCCCACGCCGCCAGACAACCCCTCAGGAAGCTGTACATTTCAGGAAGGAGTGCTGGGGGCCAGAGCTACATTGTGCACAAAGAATTTTGTAGAAGGATGCCAACAAGCTTGGCAACTGAAAAAACACGTGGTGCACAAGGATACTGGCTTGCGTGGGAAGGCAAGCTCTTACCTCCACCAAAGTTGGACAGTAGGACATCAGGACCATCGGGACCACTTCAGTCCACCACCCGTGATGCAGAATCAATGCAACTCATCAGGAGACTGGACCCACGCAGATGGTAGTTGTTGCAGAGAGGTGCCTGCTGAAGGAGGGGAGTGACGACACTAGGAGGGAGACGACGAGGAGGGGGACACAGTGGAGGCAGTGGATGTTGTTGTGTCTGTATGTGGGTGATGTTTGTTTGAGTGCCTGTGGGTTGTGTGGTGCTTATGTTTGCCTGAGCTACTTTTGTGTGTTGAGGTGTATGCATGCTTGTCTGATGGTGTGCTTGGGATAGGCTGGGGTACAGGGGACTGGGTCTGGGTGGAGGGAGTTGGAGGGGGGAGGCTAGACACAGGGACAATGGCTGCCATCAGTGCTGAGGCCATAGATTTCAGGGTTCGATGAAGGGCAGCCTGATCAGAATGAATGCCCTCCAGGAATGCATTACCGTGTTGCAACTCCCTTTCTACACCCTGGATGGCATTCACAATGGTAGACTGCCCAACAGTGAGTGACCTGAGGAGGTCAATGGCCTCCTCACTGAGGGCAGCAGGGGTGACAGGGGCAGGGGCTGAGATGCCTGGGGCGAAGGTGATGCCCACCCTCCTGGGTGAGCGGGCACGGAGCGAAGGCTGAGGGGCTGCTGGGAGGGCGGTGCTGGTAGGGGGGGTGGCGGCTGTACCTGTGGAAGTGGGGGGCACAGATGGTGCCACCACCACAAGGGAGCTCCCATCGGCGGACGAGTCTGTGTCGCTGTTTGGTGATCCGGTGACCGACATGAAGCTCCCCTCGCCCTCCGTCCCACTGGTGTATTCAGAGTCCGTGGTGTGGCCCTCCATGGCCATGTGGGATGCAGCTCCCTCGTGCTCCGGTGCCACTGTACCTCCGCCTGATGATGCTGATGCACACAAGAACAGGGAGAGCACAAAAAGGGGGGGGACGTCAGAAGAAAAACAGGTTGAGTGCATGGCTTACCGCTACCGTTGGCGGACAATACAGACACAACAGCCCCCTGCACTACGCCGTGCTCTTGGCCTCTACAGAAGCAATTCCTGGGATCTGCCCTACATGGCTATGGTGGTCATCTGCACACATAGATGACACAGGGGCATGTATACCTGTACTTGGCACTCTACAGAGGTGGGGTGGAGTGCCACATGGCCTACATTACGGAGGGGCCTAGCCTACGGAACTCGCCCTGGCCTAGGGAAACCCACAGCCCTCCTCCCCCACCCACACCCCTCAACTGCGCGCAAAGTCCGCAGAATGAGAGTGTACTCACCCCCTTGTGTCTGCTGTGATGCCCTCAAGCACCCATCCAACTCAGGGTAGGCCACCGCCAGGATCCGGAACATCAGGGGGGTCATGGTTTGACGGGCACCCCTCCCACGTTGGGAGGCCATCCCCAGCTGAGCCTCCGCCGTCTTCTTGCTCCAGCGGCGAATGTCCTCCCATCTTTTCCGGCAGTGGGTGCCCTGTCTCTGGTGGACCCCCAGGGTCCGGACGTCCTTGGCGATGGAACGCCAAATGTCCTTCTTCTGGTGGGCGCTGACCTACATGACATGTACAGGGGAAGAAGATAAGTCATTAACAACAGCACCGTAAAAGTGGGTGGCCCCCACCCCTACCCTTGCCATGTGGCACATGCATTCACAGTCCTTCATGTTCCCTGACCTCTGCCCCCTTCCTACTGACATCCAGCCCTCTCCACCCAGGCATAGCCCATACAACGTGCTCCCTGTGTACTTACCTGTTGGTCTGGAGGACCGTAGAGTAGCGTGTACTGGGGGAGGACCCCGTCCACGAGCTTCTCCAACTCCTGAGCAGTGAAGGCAGGGGCCCTTTCCCCAGACGCACGTGCCATTGTCTCTTCCAGACCGAGGTCACAGGAGCACTTGCAGTGTAGGTCCTCTCCTGTCGTAGATCAGGTATCGAGTGATTTAACAGATAGAAAATGGCGGTCACGTCTGCGGCGGTGACATGCGTATCATCACCGCCGGCGCACTTCATCATTGGCTCCTGGGACCCATAGGGTCCAATGTTAACCAATGCAGCATTGCGCCGCGGTGTACGACCGCCTACCGCGACGGTGTACAACGCCAGCGCAGATACCTCACATCCCATTGTCCCACTTTAGAGGTCAGGCAGCTGCCATTTCAGGGGCCCACATGGCTTCATTTACTACTGCGTCCCACATACCTAGGCCTACACTCAAGACACATACAGGAAGAGTTTTGTATTTGGTGTCGTGTTCTGTGTAGCTGTGGGTACATACCTGGGAATTTGTTGACTCTGTGGTTGCTGTTGTCCTACCTAGGCACCGTCAGCTGGGACATGTGAGGAGATGGCGGAATCCTCCGGTGTACTGACCACTGGTGGACCTGTTGACAATGGAGGAGCGACATTTAATCATCACCTACAGGTTTGACCGTGCCACTATCCAGGAACTGTGTACCCAGTTGGAGCCTGACCTGATCTCACCAATCCGCCATCCCACAGGAATCCCCCCTGAAGTGCAGGTGCTATCAGTGCTCCATTTCCTTGCAAGTGGGTCTTTTCAAACAACAGTGGCCATGGCATCAGGGATGTCCCAGCCTATGTTTTCCAACGTATTGTCCAGAGTGTTGTCTACCCTGCTGAAACACGTGAGGAGCTACATCGTTTTCCCTCAGGTGGAGGATTTGGCTACAGTTAAAGGTGACTTCTATGCCCTGGGACATATCCCCAACATCATAGGTGCTATTGATTGGACCCATGTAGCTCTGGTCCCCCCCACAGGAGTGAACAGGTGTACAGGAACCGGAAGAGTTATCATTCGATGAATGTACAGATGGTATGTTTGGCAGACCAGTACATCTCGCAGGTAAATGCTATGTTCCCTGGCTCAGTGCATGATGCCTACATCCTGTGGAATAGCAGTATCCCGTATGTGATGGGTCAACTCCAGAGGCACTGTGTGTGGCTATTAGGGGACTCTGGTTACCCCAACCTGTCATGGCTATTGACCCCAGTGAGGAATCCCAGGACCAGGCCAGAGGAACGCTACAATGAGGCCCATGGGCGGACTAGGAGGGTGATCGAACGCACCTTCGGCCTCCTGAAGGCCAGGTTCAGGTGCCTCCATATGACAGGTGGTTCCCTATTCTACTCACCAAAGAAGGTGTGCCAGATCATCATCGCCTGCTCGATGCTTCACAATCTAGCTTTGCGACGCCAGGTGCCTTTTCTGCAGGAGGATGGTCCAGATGGCGGTGTTGTGGCAGCTGTGGAGCCTATGGAGATTGTGGACAGTGATGAGGAGGAAGCTGAGGAAGACGACATAGACAACAGGGAGTCAGTCATACAGCAATATTTCCAGTGACACACAGGTGAGAACATTTCTTTTCACTATCACATTCACTTTCACACTTCTACCTCTATCCTGTCTGTCATTTAGTAGCAGTATTTGGTAACTGAGTTGTACCTTTCCATTACGGTTTCACAGGTGTGGTTACCAACGTGTGTCATCTGCTTGCATCCTTCATGGACTTGTGATGTGTGACATAGGTATGTTGACATTACAATTGTAAGAGCATTTTGTCACTGTAATTGCTAATACACTATTTCGAAATCACAGACTGACTCCAGATTGTTTTGTGCTTCAAGGGTGTTTATTTAAGTGCTCATAAATGGAGGGGGGTTGTAAAATGGTGATGTGGGATGGTGGAGGAATGTCCATGGCAGAGTCCAGTCTATTCGTCTCACAGGTGCATTGCCCTTATGGGCATAGGAAGTGGACAGGGTAACAAAGTGGGACAGTGGAAGGACAATCAGGGTGGTCTCATTTCCTGGTGGGGTCTTGCCATCTTGCTCTGTCCTGTTCCTGGATCTCAGGGACCGCTTGCGGGGTGGTTGTCCATCTGCAGGGGGTGGGGTGCTGGTGTGGTGGTCCTGTGGCGGGGCGTCCTGTCCACTAGCGCTGGCGGAGGTGGTGGGCAGTTCATCGTCCATGCTAGTGTCAGGGGCCCCTTGGAGTGCCACGGTGTCCCTCATGGTCTTTTGTATGTCCTTCAGCACCCCTACAATGGTGCATAGGGTGGAGCTGATGGTTTTGAGCTCCTCCCTGAACCCCAAATACTGCTCCTCCTGCATGCGCTGGGTCTCCTGAAACTTGGCCAGGACTGTCGCATCGTCTCCTGGGAGTGGTGGTATGCTCCCATAATGGAGGAGAGGGCCTCGTGGAGAATGGGTTCCCTTGGCATGTCCGCCCCCTGTCGCACAGCAGCCCTCCCAGTTTCCCTGTGTTCCTGTGCCTCCGTCCCCTGGACCGTGTGCCCGCTACCACTGCCCCCAGGTCCCTGTTGTTGTTTGTGTGGTGGGTTATCCTGGGTTCCCTGTGGTGGTGGACACACAGCTGATTGACGTGTCCTGGGTACAGAAGTATGGGTCCGCTGGGTGGGTGCTGTGCTGGTGTTACCAGAGGGTGGAAGGTCAGTGTTGGGCTGTGCCTGTGCGAGGGGAACCGACTGTCCAGAGGCCCACGATGGTCCGGGCTGGTCATCTGGATCCAGTTGGCCAGAGCTTCTGTCGTCCCTGTGGGCCTCTTCTGTGGGTGGAGTGGAGATGTCTGGACCCTCCTGTGTGGTGACATTCCGTAGTGGTCCTGCAGGGGTATAAGAGCATGATTATTGCATGTGTGTGTGTCATGGTGTGCAAAGGGTGGGTGTGCATGTACCCCAGTGCAAGCATTCCTGTGTGGGGTTTTGTGTGATGATGGTTAGGGGGTTGTTATGGGTATGTGCAGTGAGCATGCTTTAGTGCTGGGTGACCATGCTTAGTTGTGTAATGCAGGGCTTGGTGTTGGGATGGCTCGTTTGTTTTATTAGTACACTAGTGAGGAGTTGGAGTGATAGGGGAGGGGGTGAGGGTGGGGGAGTGTGAAAGCATGCAGATAGGGTGGGGGATATGATAGTTAAGATTTTACTTACCAGTGTCCATTCCTCCACCGACTCTTCCGAGGCCCTCTGGATGCATGATGGTCAAGACTTGCTCCTCCCATGTTGTTAGTTGTGGGGGAGGAGGTGGGGGTCCGCCGCCAGTCCACTGTACCGCAATGTTGTGCCTGGAGACCACAGAACGCACCTTCCCCCGTAGGTCGTTCCACCTCTTCCTGATGTCCTCCCAATTTCTTGGATGCTGTCCCACAGCGTTGACCCTGTCCACGATTCTGCGCCATAGCTCCATCTTCCTGGCTATGGAGGTTTTGCTGCACCTGTGAGCCAAATAGCTGTGGCTCTACCCGTAGGATTTCCTCCACCATGACCCTGAGCTCCTCCTCGGAAAACCTGGGGTGTCTTTGGCGTGACATGGGGTGATGTGGGTGATGTGTGGGGTGGTGTATGTCTTGATGTGTGTGGTGCTGTGTAGTGGTGTGTGGTGTTTTGTGCGTGGACTGTTGTATGGGTGATGGTGTTGTGTGCCTCTGTGTGGTGGGGTTCTCAATTGCTGTGCTCTCTGTCTCTCGCCTTCCTCAAAATTTCTGGTCGTTGGGGTTTGTGGGTGATGTGGGTGTGTGTTTTTTATTGTGTTGGGTGTGTGGGAGTGGTGTGTGTATGTGTATCAGGTGTGTGTATTTGGAATTGTCCAATGTGGCGATGTTTTGGAGATGTGTGTGTATTTTGAGCGCGGCGGTGTGTACCGCCAATGGAATACCGCAGTTGAAAGACCACTGCGTAGATTCGTGGGTCGTGATAGCATGGGCGTGTTTCTGTTGGCATGACGGTGGAGGATTTGTTTTCGCCAGTTTATCACTGACCTTTGGTGTGGCAGACTTGTGTGGGTGTCTGAATTTCGGCGGTTTCCGAGATGTGGGTCATAATAGCTGTGGCGGAATTCCGCGGCCGCGGCGGTGTATTGGCGGTCTTCTACACGGCGGTAAGTGGCTTTTACCGCCAATGTTGTAATGACCCCCAATATCTATAGAGTAGCTTGGGATACCATTAATTTCCAAAGCATTTCATGCAACAAAAATTACTTTATAAAAATATATTTTACAAATCGTTTTCCCATAAATCTAAGGCTAAATGAATGATTACATTCTGAGGCACAAAAAACAAAGGGCCACATGTACGTACAATTTTGCACGTCGTAAATGGCAAATCGGGCCATTTGCGACATGCAAAATGCACTGTCCCATGTACCAAACCATTTTTGTGATTCGGTAAACATTTTACCGAATCCCAAAAAAGGATTGCGACTCGCAATTAGGAAGGGGTGTTCCCTTCGTAATTGCGACTTGCAGACCCATGTATGATTGTTTTGTGACCGCGAATGCAGTCGCAAAACAACTGCAGGGACCCCCTTCTCCTTTGTGAATGTCAGTCAGAATTTTTTTTAGAGCAGGTAGTGGTCCTAAGGACCACTGCCTGCTCTGAAAAAATGAAATGAAGAAGTTTCATTTTTTGCTTTTGAAATGCATCTCGTTTTCCTTTAAGGAAAACAGGCTGCATTTAAAAATAAAACAAAAAAATACTGCTTTATTTAAAAGCAGTCACAGACATGGTGGTCTGCTACCTCCAGCAGGCCACCATCCCCGTGAGGGCTCCCATTCCCAAGGGGGTCGCAAATTGCGACCTACCTCATGAATAGTCATGAGGTAGGCATTTGCGACCCCCTTGCGAGTCGCAAATAGTGTAATTGACACTACACAACATCCGGTTTTGCGAGTCACAAATTGCGAGTCACAAAACCGAAGGTTGATACATGTAGCCCGAAATGTAGATTAAACATTTGTACTTGTAGTTTTGTAACACAGTTTAAAAATATTTAATTTAATTCTACTTTACTCGGTTCATAAATCCAAACCATAAAAGCACAAGTATATTAAAAACATTAAAAAGAAAGAAATCCAAAAAACATGCAGTTTTAAAACAGATACGAACATCGGACACAGGAGGACAACACAATTCAGACAGGGTCGACAACTGGCTCAAAAAAAGCTTAACAAACGTCATAATCGTTAGTGTAAAAAGTAAAAACTCACACATGACAAAAAAAAAATAAAGCAATCCGCAGTAACACCAAATTTCCACGAGGTGGCCCAGCGAAAACACGGCAGCGGCCCAGAAACTATGAAAATACAATGGCAATCAGGGCAGCTCCAATGAAAGTGTTCACCTACACCGAAGGGCATGCTTAGGAAAAGTAAGGGCAGGGAGGTGTCTAAACACAGAGAAGCCTTGGAGGAGCGGAATAAAAAACTTTCTGGTGACAGTGTATCAAGAGAAATACAAAATGAGCCAGTGTTTGCAGGCAATGCTCATAAAAAGAACAGACCAGTACAGATCTGGGCTCAAACTGGCCCAAAGGAAACGAAAGCTGACACATGATCTGGCCCAGACTGAATCTGGTCAATGGGGCTCTATTCCAATCAAGAGAGGCCTTAAACTATACGGCTAACGCATCCTGGGCTCTACCCATCCCGGAGGGTGTGCCGGGGACAGAAAAACAGGTAAACCCATCACAAAATAAATCTGTGGGGGCCCAAGTATCCTGTAAGATAACAATATCATACGTAGATATGAAGTCCACCCAATTCTTTAGATGAACTTTGGCTGCAAGCCCTGCAATGTTCCAACTCAGGAACTAACATGGATGACCTTTCTGACTGAATCATTGATTGATGGACACAGTGGACATCATGGTAAGTACATTAGCTACTTTGTCACGATCATCGGAGGATGACGGAACGTTACTTGAAAGTCAGCCAATTTCACATACGCCAGACAACGGTCAGAAACGAATGTTAGTGGGGACAGAGTAGGATATGCACTGTGGTGGCAGAGGAGCGCACCTAACCCTGGGAACTCCCCCCCACTGGGCCCAAATCCTTATAGAAGTAGCCTAATGGCAATACCTCCCCGTCACTTGGCCTGGCAAGGCCTGAATAGGAACATAACAAATCTCCAGCAACAAGTGAATTACCAAAATTGACAATAACACAGTCTCCCTCAAACTCTTCGTACATAGTGCCCACCCGTGCCACTCTGCGTGCAAATAAGATATCTGAAAACAAATTGTCTTTACAGCGAACATGAGAGTGATGGCAATGGGTGGCCTTGTACATAAGCTGTTTGATGCCCTCAATTGCCTGAGACTCAACTTGAGGAACATTGGTGAGTACCACAACATAAGGACAGGCAGCCGGAGGGAGATGTAGCAAGGGTAAATTAACCTTAGAAAAGCCCAAAGCTGGTAGAGTATGGGGGACACCCAAGGGAGACTGATGGAGAGGTGGCACAGGTGGCAGACGGGTGGTGCTGCTCCTGGAGCACCCGTCGGTCATGAGTGAGAAGGCAGACAGGAATGGGGCAGGGCCTTGTTGACATTTGCAGGAACACCAAAAGTCACAAACAGAGCCCGGGGGGAAGATTGGAAGAGAGGGAAGGCAGGTCACAAGAATCGTGGATCGGAGCATCTGCCACAGTCACTCTTGGTCTAGGTTGTTTACCTCGCTTCTTATGCTTTGCTGGGGGTAAGCCTGCCACAGGGGCGAAGTCAATGTCAAAGGTAGAGAATGGACTGTAAGACATTTGAGGCTTGGCCGCTGACCCACTACTTTGAGACCTTCCAGTGGGCGTAAGTTAGTTGGAAGGAGCAATGTATACAGGCAGGACAAAACGGTCAGCAGCAAGAGACAGCTGCTGTCAGTAAGCTAGATCTATTTGTCAATGACTCCCATCACTCGCTCAATGAAACCATCCAAGGAAGAATTTTTATATTTGACAGGGTTGTGTGCCCTCAGTTTGTGCTTGCCCATGGTGCACCTTTGAATACTTGATACCACGCTGAGCTGAACGTTGAGCCAAAGAAGAATGGCCCAACAAGCAACCTTGGCCCCCAAAAAGACAGTCAGAACGACAAAGTAAAGGTGATTTTGGATAAATCTCACCTTAAACTTCTGTATGAAATTGGAGGAACAAATAATATCCAGGTCTAGGAAGAAAAGACCATGAGGAGGGGCCAGGCCCGGCCTCGTACAGACGATGATGGGTGAAGACGGTCCAGCTCCTAGTCCAGTCTTCACACGGGCATGTGCCCGGACGTGTCCTGTGTGTGTCCCGCGCTGTGGGGCCAAACGCTGCTTTTTCTACTTTCAAAGCCCAGCCACCTGCCTCAAGGGAAGCTATGAGATAGAGTCCTGTGTCCTCCTCCTGATGCTGGCAAGCAGTTGCTGGTGAGTGTGAGAAGGTAGCCTCTTTCTAGTATTGTGACCCCCACTTTTATCCTGTTTGTGAGTATATGTCAATGTGTTTTTACTGTCTCACTAGGATCCTGCTAGCCAGGACCCCAGTGCTCATAGTTTGTGGCCTGAATGTGAATACCTGTTTAGTGCCTAACTGTGTCACTGGGGCTCTGCTAATCAGAACCTCAGTGCTCATGCTCTCTCTGCCTTTAAATTTGTCACTATAGGCTAGTGACCACTTTTACCAATTTCAATTGGCACACTGGAACACCCTTATAATTCCCTAGTATATGGTACCTAGGTACTTTGAAGAGCACAGATGGTGCCCTCCTTGCATAATCCAGTCTACACCGGTTTAGGGAACCCCCAGTCCCTGCTCTGGTGCGAAAATGGACAAAGGAAAGGGGAGTGACCACTCCCCTGTCCATTACCACCCCAGGGGTGGTGCCCAGAGCTCCTCCAGCGTGTCCCGGACCTCTGCCATCTTGGATCCAGAGGTGTGAGGGCACTCTGGAGGCCTCTGAGTGACCAGTGCCAGCAGGTGACGTCAGAGACCCCTCCTGATAGGTGCTTACCTGACTAGGTGGCCAATCCTCCTCTGAGGGCTATTTAGGGTCTCTCAAGTGGGCTTTTCCTCAGATAACGACTTGCAAGAATTCACCAGAGTTCCTCTGCACTTCTCTCTTCGACTTCTGCCAAGGATAGACCGCTGACTGCTCCAGGACACCTGCAAAACTGCAACAAAGTAGCACGAAGACTACCAGCGACATTGTAGCACCTAATTCTACCGGCATTCTCTGTGGTGCATGCTCTGGGGGCTGCCTGCCTTCACCCTGCACTGGAAGCCACAAAGAAATCTCCAGTGGGTCGACAGAATCTTTCCCCTGCTTCAGCAGGCACCAAACTTCAGCGTCACCGGTACTCTGTGACCCCTCTCATCCTGACGAGCATGGCCCCTGGAACACAGGTGGTGGACCCAAATGACCCAGATTGTTCAGTGGTCCAATGTCCAAATTTGGAAGAGGTAAATTCTTGCCTCCCCTCTCCAGACAGTAATCCTGTGCACCGCGTGAACTGCAGCTACAAGGGCTTCTGTGCACATTTCCATGAAACCCTTCATGCACAGCCAAGCCTAGGTCCCCAGTACTCTGTCCTGCAATGCTCAGCTCCCTGAGTTGATCTCCGGCTTCATGGGACCCTCTTTTCTAGTGTTGAGACGACTGCCGCGTTCAGACTTCTTGAACCTGTGTTCAAGGACTTCTGCGGGTGCTACCTTTTGGGCGTGGGCTCTCTATGTTGCTGAGGGCCCCCTCTGTCTCCTCACCCAAGAGGCGACATCCTGGTCCTTCCTGGGCCCGGGCAGCACCCTTTTTCTTCAACTGCGACTCTTGCAGCTAGCAAGGCTTGTTTGCGGTATTTTGCCAAGGAAACAACTCTGCATCCTCCAGCACTCCGTGGGACATCTTCTGCATGAAGGAGAAGTTCCTAGCACCTTTTGTCGTTGCAGAATCTTCAGCTTCTTCCATCTGGAGGCAGCCATTCTGCACCTTCATCTGGGGTTTAGTGGGCTCCTGCCCCCCCGGACACTTTTGCAACTCTTGGCCTTGGTCCCCTTCCTTTGCAGGTCCTCAGGTCCAGGAATCTGTCTTCAGTGCTTTGCAGACCGTTGTGGTCTTTGCAAAATCCTCTATCACGACTCTACTGTGTTTTTGGGGAAATAGTAGTCCTTTACTCCTACTTTCAAGGGTCTTGGGGTGGGGTATCTTGAACACCCTTAGTGTTTTCTTACACTCCCAGCGACCCTCTACACACTACACTAGCCTAGGGGTCCATTCGTGGTTCGCATTCCACTTTCTTAGTATATGGTTTGTGTTGCCCCTAGGCCTATTGCATCCTATTGTATTCTACAGTGTTTGCATTACTTTCTGACTGTTTTACTTAACCTGATTTTGGTTTGTGTGTATATTTTGTGTATTTTACATACCTCCTAAGGGAGTATATCCTCTGAGATATTTTTGGCACATTATCACTAAAATAAAGTACCTTAAGTATTGCCTTTCTTATGGTATAGTACTTATATGATATAAGTGGTATAGTAGGAGCTTTCCATGTCTCATAGTTCAGCCTACGATGCTCTGCTATAGCTACCTCTATCATCCTAAGCTGCTAGAACACTACTAATCTACTAATAAGGGATAACTGGACCTGGCCACAAGGTGTAAGTACCATCAGGTACCCACTATAAGCCAGGCCAGCCTCCTACAGTGAGCAAAATCTACTTTCAGTGAAGTAAATTTTGTAACAAAGTTAAAACAAATTTTTAATATTTTGAAATACTAAATCAACATTTACTCTTTTGTGGAATAGGCCTTTATTCCTCTCAGTCTTGTTTGTGGCTATTTGGTGTAGTTCACGTTTAGGCCTCCATATCTTTCTGTCCACATAAGCTATCCATGCCAAATTTGCAACCTTTTTTTAACAAAATACTGGGAATTCTGAAGGTACCCAGTGTTCTCCTGGAGGTGACCAAGAAAATAGACAAGTTATAGCTACATTTTGAGTTTTGTGGGACAAATCAGGAAAAAGTGCTCTGGTAAAAGTGTATTTTTTAAATAAACGAATGGCGTCAACCAAGGATCTGATGTGCTAAATTTGCCAGGTTCACAGTTTTCAGGAACATGCAGAGCTCAATAAAAAAGCATTAATTTAACACCACAGTTTTGGCTTTCTGCTAGGAGCAAGTTTTTCTTAGTTTTTGTGTGATTCCAACCTACTTCCAGTTTGTGGTGCAAACCAGTGTCAAACCCATGGGTTATCCAGGAAAGCTATATATTTCTGAAAAGTAGACAAAAATCTGAATTCAGCAATTTCTCAAGGTTTTCCCAAAGAAACTAGAAGCTTTGATGCATTGGCGGCGCAAGCACTACTCCAAATCTATGAGACAGCGCATTTGGCCAAAAGTGGCATGTTTGTAGACTTGCTTTGTCTCAAGCAGCAGCGTCACACAGAAATGTATGTATGCAAGGTAAGGCATTCCCTCACAAAAAGTCAAAGAAAACGAATGCAGTGATATTTATGGCTTTGGCAATGTGTGCTGCATCGCATGGATGTGGCACACAAAGCCCAACTGCGCCTAAATTTCCTGCAAATCGGTCACCCAGGCATAGGAAATGGGCAGTGGGTGTGCTATATAAACCTAAACATCCAATGACAGTTTAGCAAGCTCAATTACGCCATGGAGGTCGTCATCCTGAAATCAGGAGTAGCAAGGAGACCACCACCACTATCACCACATAGGCAGTGAAGGAGGAGGGATCATGTCTTCTGCCAGCAAATCTCCCTCAACAACCTCAGAGAGGATGAGGTGATAATATTTCACAGGCTCAATAGAGAGTCCATCACAGAACTGCTGCAGAAGATTGAGCCAGATCTGCTGCCACCAACTGCCAGGCCCCCCAACATTCCTCCACTGGTGAAACTGATGGCTGTGCTAAATCCTTACAGAACAGCACATGCTTACTGTAGGAGGCTGGCCTGGCTTGTAGTGGGTACCAAGGGGTACTTACACTCTGTACCAGGTCCAGTTATCCCTTATTAGTGTAGAAGAGGTGTTTCTAGCAGCTTAGGCTGATAGAAGGTAGCTATAGCAGAGCAGCTTAGGCTGAACTAGGAGACATGCAAAGCTCCTACTATACCACTGGTGCCATATGCACAATATCATAAGAAAACATAATACACAGATATACTAAAAATAAAGGTACTTTATTTTTATGACAATATGCCAAAAGTATCTCAGTGAGTACCCTCAGTATGAGGATAGCAACTATACACAAGATATATGTACACAATACCAAAAATATGCAGTAATAGCAAAAGGAAGTAATGCAAGCAATGTATAGTCACAATAGATTGCAATGAGAGCACATAGTTATAGGGGCAACACAAACCATATACTCCAAAAGTGGAATGCAAACCACGAATGGACCCCAAACCTATGTGAGCTTGTAGAGGGGCGCTGGGACTGTAAGAAAACAGTGAGGGTTAGAAAAATAGCCCAACTCAAGACCCTGAAAAGTAGGTGTAAAGTGCGCCTATATTCCCCAGAGAGCACAGAAGTCGTGATAGGCGAATTCTGCAAGGAAGACCAACACCAGCAATGCAACAAAGGTGGATTTCCAGACGAGAGTACCTGTGGAACAAGGGGACCAAGCCCAAGAGTCGCAACAAAGTCGAGATTGGGCAGATGCCCAGGAAATGCCAGCTGAGGATGCAACGAAGCTGCCACCGGATGGTAGAAGCTGTGGATTCTGCAAGGACGAAGAGGTCTAGAAACTTCCCCTTTGGAGGATGGATGTCCCACGTCGTGAAGAAGCTTGCAGAGGTGTTCCCATGCAGAACGACCGCAAACAAGCCTTGCTAGCTGCAAGGGTCACGGTTAGGGTTTTTGGATGCTGCTGTGGCCCAGGAGGGACCAGGATGTCGCCAATTGCGTGAGGAGACAGAGGGGGTGCCCAGCAAGATAGGGAGCCCTCACAGAAGCAGGCAGCACCCACAGAAGTGCCGGAACAGGCACTACGAAGAAGAGTGAACCAGAGCTCACCCGAAGTCACAAAAGGAGATCCCACGATGCCGGAGGACAACTCAGGAGGTTGTGCACTGCAGGTTAGAGTGTCGGGGACCCAGGCTTGGCTGTGCACAAAGGAAATCCTGGAAGAGTGCACAGGAGCCGGAGCAGCTGCAAATCACCCAGCGGTACCCAGCAATGCAGTCTAGCGTGGGGAGGCAAGGACTTACCTCCACCAAACTTGGACTGAAGAGTCACTGGACTGTGGGAGTCACTTGGACAGAGTTGCTGAGTTCCAGGGACCACGCTTGTCGTGCTGAGAGGGGACCCAGAGGACTGGTGATGCAGTTCTTTTGGTGCCTGCGGTTGCAGGGGGAGGATTCCGTCGTCCCACGGGAGATTTCTTCGGCGCTTCTAGTGCAGAGAGGAGGCAGACTACCCCCACAGCATGCACCACCAGGAAAACAGTTGAGAAGGCGGCAGGATCAGCGATACAAGGTTTCAGTAGTCGTCTTTGCTACTTTGTTGCGGTTTTGCAGGCGTCCTGAGGAGTCAGTGGTCGATTCCTTGGCAGAAGGTGAAGAGAGAGATGCAGAGGAACTCTGATGAGCTCTTGCATTCGTTTTCTAAAGAATTCCCCAAAGCAGAGACCCTAAATAGCCAGAAAAGGAGGTTTGGCTACCTAGGAAGGAGGATAGGCTAGCAACACAGGTAAGAGCCTATCAGGAGGAATCTCTGACGTCACCTGCTGGCACTGGCCACTCAGAGCAGTCCAGTGTGCCAGCAGCACCTCTGTTTCCAAGATGGCAGAGGTCTGGAGCACACTGGAGGAGCTCTGGGCACCTCCCCTTGGAGGTGCAGGTCAGGGGAGTGGTCACTCCCCTTTCCTTTGTCCAGTTTCACACCAGAGCAGGGCTGGGGGATCCCTGAACCGGTGTAGACTGGCTTATGCAGAGATGGGCACCATCTGTGCCCATCAAAGCATTTCCAGAGGCTGGGGGAGGCTACTCCTCCCCAGCCCTGACACCTTTTTCCAAAGGGAGAGGGTGTAACACCCTCTCTCTGTGGAAGTCCTGTGTTCTGCATTCCTGGGCCAAGCCTGGCTGGACCCCAGGAGGGCAGAAACCTGTCTGAGGGGTTGGCAGCAGCAGCAGCTGCAGTGAAACCCCGGGAAAGGCAGTTTGGCAGTACCCGGGTCTGTGCTAGAGACTCGGGGGATCATGGCATTGGGGTGACAATTCCATGATCTTAGACATGTTACATGGCCATGTTCGGAGTTACCATTGTGACGCTATACATAGGTAGTGACCTATGTATAGTGCACTCGTGTAATGGTGTCCCCGCACTCACAAAGTCCGGGGAATTTGCCCTGAACGATGTGGGGGCACCTTGGCTAGTGCCAGGGTGCCCACACACTAAGTAACTTAGCACCCAACCTTTACCAGGTAAAGGTTAGACATATAGGTGACTTATAAGTTACTTAAGTGCAGTGGTAAATGGCTGTGAAATAACGTGGACGTTATTTCACTCAGGCTGTAGTGGCAGGCCTGTGTAAGAATTGTCAGAGCTCCCTATGGGTGGCAAAAGATATGCTGCAGCCCATAGGGATCTCCTGGAACCCCAATACCCTGGGTACTTCAGTACCATATACTAGGGAATTATAAGGGTGTTCCAGTATGCCAATGTGAATTGGTGAAATTGGTCACTAGCCTGTTAGGAGAGAGCATAACCACTGAGGTTCTGGTTAGCAGAGCCTCAGTGAGACAGTTAGGCATCACACAGGGAATACATACCTATAGGCCACAAACTTATGAGCACTGGGGTCCTGGCTAGCAGGGTCCCAGTGACACATAACAAACATACTGGAAACATAGGGTTTTCACTATGAGCACTGGGTGCTGGCTAGCAGGATCCCAGTGAGACAGTGAAAACACCTGACATACTCACAAACAGGCCAAAATTGGGGGTAACAAGCATCTTTTTCTGTCTTCTTTCAAACTGTCCTGGATGCCATCATTAGCCGCACACCTTTTCTTCCCCAGGACTCTACAACAACAGATGGAGAACAAGCATGGATTATATACTATTGCAGGCTTTCCACATGTCTTGGGGGCTATGGACTGCACACATGTGCAATTGGTTCTCAGAGGCTGAATCAGCACACCTGTTCCTGCAATCGGAAACACACTTATTCTAACAACATCCAGGCCTCGTGGATCATTTGCGGAGGTTCACCAATGTGCTAGCCAAATACCCCGGGAGTGGTGTCAGGGCACACAAAGCACTTTTTGGTGGTTGTCTATGTCAAAGCATGTAGGACAAATGCAACCTTGCGCAAAATTCTGTGTTGCTTCACTGTGTGCAAGGGAGAAGTCCCATGTGTGTTGTGTTGGTGTTTCCATTAAACTGTCATGGTTGATAATATATGACACCTTTACCAAACAAGGGGCATCTGGGAACGTGTCCAAAAAGTATTGCCCCCAGCAGATGTGTAAGAAGGATAAAAAATTGTAGTCCCTGAAGTTACTACTGCTTATTATGTGTTCTTCATTCTGTGGTACACATACATAGTTGACTATGCCTTTAAGGGTCATATACTTGGAGAAATATGTATTTTCATAAACAAAGAGCAATCTGCAGGCAAAACAGGCACCATGGTGCAAGGGTACCTATTTTCGTGCTAGCCAGCTCATTGTGTGCTAGTGCAGGATGAAAGGACAGGAAAGCACTATGGGGCATATTTATACTCTGTTTGCCCCGAATGTGCGTCAAAATGTTTGACGCACAATCGGCGCAAACCCTGCCCCATATTTATACTTTGACGTCCAACCCCGCGGGCGTCAAAGTTCCACCATGTGCGTAATTTTTTGGAAGGGGGAACCAGCCTTGCGTTAATTATATGCAAGGTAGGCGTTCCCTTCCAAAAAATGACTTTAAGGCCTGTGCCCCATATTTATACTGTGACGTCATTTTGACGCACAGGAGGGGGCAGGCCTTAAAAAACGGCGCCCAGCCTGATGGGCGCAGTTTTTTAACGCCTGGGTCAGGGCAGGCGTTAAGGGACCTGTGGGCTCGGAAGAAGCCCAGAGGTGCCCTCCCATGCCCCAAGGGACACCCCCTGCCACCCTTGCCCACCCCAGGAGGACACCCAAGGATGCAGGGACCCATCCCAGGGAAGTAAAGGTAAGTTGGGGTAAGTATTTTTTTTCGTATTTTTTTTGTGGCATAGGGGGGCCTGATTTGGGCCCCCCTACATGCCACTATGCCCAATGACCATGCCCAGGGGACATAAGTCCCCTGGGCATGGCCATTGGGCAAGGGGGCATGACTCCTGTCTTTGCTAAGACAGGAGTCATTTCAATGGGGGTTGGGAGTAAAAAAAAATGGCGCAAATCGGGTTGAGGCCTGAATTTTGCCTCAGACCTGACTTGCCCCATTTTTTGACACCCAACCTCCATTTTCCCCTATGCCGGCGCTGCCAGGTGTGAGTCATTTTTTTGACGCACAGCAGTCCGCAGCGCCGGATAACGTCATTCAATAAATAAGGCGCCCGCATGGCGCTTTGGAATGGCGTTAGCCGGCGGTAAAATTTTTGAAGCACAACTGCGTTGGCGCAGTTGTGTGTCAAAAAGTATAAATATGGGCCTATGTGGCTAAAATTCTGGGAACACTGCCCTTTCCCAGAAATGCAGTACAATGTAGATAGGTGACTTTATCCCCTGCACTTTGCCACCTTCCAACATTTCTGGCACCTATGGTCATGTGTACACAGTGGGAACAATGTACAACAACATGTACCTAATGATTTCTCCTACTGGCGTTCCTACACTTCTCTGTCTATGTCGCAGCTACAGAACATCTGTGAGCAGTAATGTCTCACTCCACTCTGTGTGAAAGAATGAAACCACATCTTCTGTACTGGGTAAGGAATCATTTTAAAATCTAAGCGCCTCATTATGACATTGGCGGTAAACCCCACTTACCGCCATGCTGACTGCCGCCAACATACCACCGCTGCCGCGGATATCCGTGCACCATATTATGACACACACACACCAATCCATCAATATACAGACACAAGTCTGCCACACCAAAGGTCTGTGATTAACGGGCAGTATCAAAACCCACACCGTTAAGCCAACAGAACTACGCCCATCACATTATGACCCACGAATCACCTAGGTGGACATTCAACGGTGGTAAACCATTGGCGGTACATAGCGCCGCGCTCAAAATACACACACCCAAACAAAACAATACCACATTGGACAATTCAAACTACACACACCTGACACCCATACACACATCACACCCACACACCCACACCACTATAAAACACCCACCCACATTTATCACACAACCTTTTACCATTACAAACTATTGGCACAAGACAGACACCATGACCACAGACAAGGCCAGAGCCACACACCACCATCACTTATACACCACCCACGCACCTCACAACACACACCCAAACACATCACCCTACACACCCTCACCCACACTACTCACACAACACCCATGGCACCACAATGACACCCCAGATTCTCTGAGGAGGAGCTAAGGGTCATGGTGGAGGAAATCATCTGGGTAGAGACACAGCTATCTGGAGCACAGGTACAGAAAATATCCATTGCTAGGAAGATGGAGCTATGGCGGAGGATCATGGACAGAGTCAACGCCATGGGAAAGTACCCCAGGACAAGGGATGACATCAGGAAGAGGTGGAACAACCTATGAGGAAAGGTACGTTCCATTGCAGCAAGACACCAACTCGCTCTATAGAGGACTGGCGGTGGACCCCCACCTCCTCCCCCACAACTAACAACGTGGGAGGAACAAGTCTTGGCAATCATGCATCCTGAGGGCCTGGCAGGAGTAGCAGGAGGACTGGACTCTGGTAAATCAACTCTATGCTACTACTACCCCCCTACCTGCATGCCATCACAAACCCCCACCATCACTCCCATCACGCCACCATTACCCACACACCCCACCATCACATCTCACTCATCTCTATGCCAAGCCCTACATGCCATACCAATGCATGGACACCACTCACAGACCTGCATGGACACCTATCACTAAAGCATGCACCCAAGAGAGAATCAGCCAGCCCACCACACACCAACATACACAAGTGAAAGATGCCAGGGCAAAAACAACCATAGAGGGCAACGTATCCATGCACAATATGTCACACACAGAAAAAATAACACTGCATTTACATCCTCACAGGTATCCCAGCTAATGTCACCAGAGAAGAGGTACCAGCAGCATCCAGTCCCCCCACAGAAGAGGCCCACAGTGATGACAGTGACTATGGTCACCTGGATCTGGATGTCCAACCTCTGTCCCCAGGACACATCAATCAGCAGTGTGTCCACCACTACATGGGACTCAGGGCATACCACAAACCCAAGACAATCAGGGACCTGGGGTCAGTGGCGGTGGGCACGCGGTTCAGTGGGCAGAGGAATAGGACAACAGGGAAGCTGGGAGGACTGTTGTGCGCCAGGGGGAGGACAGGCCCAGGGGACGATTCTCCAGGAGGCACTCACGAAATCCTGGGAGCATATCAACATTCCCAGGATACGCTGGGCCAGATCCTGGACAACGTGCAGGAGAACAGGCGCCTGCAGGAGGGAAAGTATCAGGGGATCACAGAGGCCATTAACGCCACCCTGGTCACCATTGCAGGTGTGCTGGCAGACATGGCCAACATTATGAGAGAGGCAGTGTCAAACCAGCGGGTCCCTGCCACTATCCAGACTACTGAACAGCCCCCCACCTCTGCTGCCAATAGTGGACAGGAGGCCCCACCACAAGACCAACAGGCCACCAGCACCCTTCCCCCTGCAGAAGGAGAACCACCCCACAAATGTTCCCTGCGATCCAGGCAGAAGCCAGAGACTATTGCCAAGACCCCCGCCAGGAAATGAGACTCTCCTGATTGTCAACCTTGTGTCTCACTCTGTCACCCTGTCCACCTTGAACTGCCATTGCTCCCCTTCCTATGTCCCCATGGATAATGCACCTGTGCTACAAATAGACTGGAACTATACCCTGGACTTTCCTCCATCATCAACCCAGCCCATTGCACCTCCCCCTTTTCTTCTTAGCACTGCGATAAACAATTTGAAAAAATACAAGTATGAAGTATGTCAAATGATCGAAGTATGTATTTGGTTAACATGGTTTAAACATTGCAATTCAACAGTACAGTGATGTTAACATAGGATAGGCATGTAGTTGGCTGCAGTGACAACACCAGGAGCGATAGTGGGGCACCAACATCTGCAAAAAGAGCTGCCAAAGGGTACAGTGAGTGGCCATAAAGTAGGAAATCACAGCCTGCCAGTGACAATGTGAAACAAAAAACTGACAATGAAATGTAAAGTAACACTGTCTTACCTGTGTGTCATTGGAAGTATTGTCTAATCACTGTAGATCAGTTGTCCTCATCCTCATCCTCTGCCTCTTCACTGTCCACAGGGTCCACTGCTGCCACATGGCCATCTCCAGCCTCCTCCTCCTGCAGAAAAGGCACATGGTGTCTCAAGGCAAGGTTATGCAACATGCAGCATTCCACGATTATCTGGCAGACCTTCTTGGGTGAGTAGCACAGGGATCCACCAGTCAGATGGAGGCACAGGAACCTGGCTTTAAGGAGGCCAAAGGTACGTTCAATAATCCTTGTTCACCCATGTGCCTCATTGTAACGTTCCTCAGCCCTTGTCCTGGGATTCCTCACAGGGGTCAGTAGCCATGATAGGTTGCGGTAACCTGAGTCACCTGCAAATATTGAGGGACAACTGTTAGCCACACACTATTCCTTATGACCCACACCATACCCATATACCAACATCCACTGGATGGTGACCAGAGCTATACCTATTAGCCACACACTGTGCCTCTGTAGTTGAGCCATCACATTTGGGATGCTGCTATTCCTCAGGTTAAAGGCATCATGCACAGACCCAGGATACTTTGCATTGACGTGGGAGATGTACTGGTCCGCCAAACACACCATCTGCACATTCATCAAGTGATTTTTTTTCCGATTTCTGAAGACTTGTTCATTTTGCTGGGGGGGGGGGTGACAAATGCAATATGTGTTCCATCAATCGCCCCAATTATGTTGGGGATATGTCCCATTGCATAGAAGTCAGCCTTCACTGTGGGCAAATCCTCCACCTGGGGGAAAACAATGTAGCTGCTCATGTGTTTAATCACAGCACCCAACACTCTTGTCAGCACTATTGAGAACATTGGTTGTGCCATTCCTGCTGCGAAGCCCACTGTCACTTAAAAAGAACCAGTTGCCAAGAAATGAAGCACAGAGAGCACTTGCACAAGTTGGGGGATCCCAGTGGGGTGGCGGATAGCAGATATCAGGTCAGGCTCCAATTGGGCACACAGCTCCGTGATAGTACCCCTGTCAAGTCTGTAGGTGAGTACAATGTGCCTGTCCTGCATTGTTGCCAAGTCCACTAGGGGTCTGTACACGGGGGATGTCTCCAGCTCCTATTCATCCGCAGCAGTTGCAATCTATGGGGCAAAAGGGTGAGGAGCCGGTCACAAAATGTTCATAGTAGCCACTACAGTTCAATGCATGATGTGTATTGTAAATGTATTACTGGCATATGTCCTGTATGTACAATTGTGATCTGTGACACAGTTATTTTCCATGCACTGCACCCCCCTCTGAAATGGTGTCCGTCTGTCCTGTAGGGAGGGACAGGTGGAAGTGAGGTAATTCCGCTGACGTTGTGTGCATTGCGGGAGTCAGTCGGGAACCGCCGTGCAACTCCTCATTGATTATAATTGGGCTCTATGGGTTACAGTGGCCAATGGTGATGTACGCCTGCAGTGACGGTATGCACCGCTGCAGATGTCACCGCAATTTTTTATCTGTTCACTCACTTGCTACCTGACCTTCAACAGGAGAGGACCTACACTGCATGTGCTGCTGTGATCTGTGTCTGGAACCTACCATGGCCTGTTTGACTGGGGAAAGGGCAACTGCCTTCACCTTGGCGGAGTTGGGGAGACTAGTGAATGGGGTCCTACTACAGTACAGCTGCTGTATGGGCCTCCAGACCAACAGGTGAGTACACTGTGAGCACAATGCATGAGGCATGAATGCATGGAGTGGTGTGTTTTAAGGCCTCGTGTAGCGGGAGTTAATGATTGGGCCCTGGGCAGAGTGCAGCATGTATGCTGGGCCATGTCTGTGCGAAAGGGGATGAGAAGGGCTATGGTGGTCCATGAGTGTAACAGGCAGGACGGTCTAACTAATCCCTTTCCCTGTCTGTATTTTCTCTGCCAGTCAGCACCCATCAAAAGAAGGTCCTATGGCGTACCATTGCCAAGGACGTGCAGATCCTGGGGGTCTACGGCAGGCAGAGCACCCACTGTCGGAAGAGGTGGGAGAATCTGAAACGCTGGGCACGGAAGACGGCGGAGGCCCAGCTGGAGATGGCCTCCCAATGAGGAAGGGGTGCCCGTCCAACCCTGACCCCCTGATGGCCCGCATTCTGCCAGTGGCCTATCCGGAGCTGGATGGGCGCTTGAGGGCATCACAGCAGCCACAAGGGGATGAGTATAGTGTCCATCATTACAACTTACGCTAGGTACGGTGGTATCCGGGTGGGGATGTGTGTCTGTGGGTGCCCCTAGGCTAGGCCTGACATCGCAGAGTAGGTCTCATGTTGGCCAGGGTTCTGATGAGTAAATCCTCCAACCTAGCTAGTAGGCATCCACTACTGGACAGGGCTGTGTGGGTCCCAGGTATGCTGCAGTTGGCGGTATGTGTCCCTCCCCATGCCCTGGTGGCTAGCATTGTTACTGGTAGTGCATTGCATAGTGCGTAGGGTTGTTCCCTGTGTGTGAGGGTGGTATGCACGCCAACTGTAGTGTTGGCGCAGCAACTGACCAAGTGTATCCTTTGTCTCTCCCCCCCTTTTTGTTTTGTCACCCTGTCCTTATGTACATTAGCATCATCTGGCGGAGGAGCAGAGGCACTGGCAACGGAGGGAGCTGCATCCCACAGGACACATAAGGCAGAGTCCACCGACGCTGAGGGCACCAGTGGGACGGAGGACAAGGGGAGCACCACGGCGGATACTGGAGGGGACTGTTCAGACACGGATACCTCCTCTGATGGAAGCTCCCAGGTGGTGGCGGACACCTCTGTGACCACCTCAGCTACAGGTACAGCCGCCATCCCGTACCAGCACCGCCCTCCCAACAGCCCCTCAGTGATTTGCCCGTGCCCGCTTACCCTGGAGGGTGGGCATCTCCTTCGCCCCAGGCCCCTCAGGCCCTGCTCGAGTGAGCCCTGCTGCCCTGAGTGAGGAGGCTACTGAACTACCGAGATCCATCTCTATTGGGCAGTCAACCATTGTGAATGCCATCCAGGGGCTGGCAGCCCAAATGCAACAGACCAATGCATTTCTGGAGGGCATTCACACTGGTTTAGCAGCCCAACAGAGATCAATCCAGACTCTGGCCTTCTCTCTGATGGCAGCCATTGTCCCTGTTTCCACCCTCCAACTTCCTCTGCCCAATCCCATTCCCCTCAACTCCAACCTATCCAAAGCACACAGACAGACCAGCATGCACACAGGACAACACACAAGAGTGGACATGGCATACCCAAGCACCACACTTCATCCCACAGGCACTCACACAAACACTATCTAGATGCAGATATACCAACATCCACTGCCTCCTCTGTGTCCTCCTCGTTCTCCACCTCCCTCCCAGTTGCATCTACACTCACACCTGCATGCACAACATCCTCATCCACTACCTCCGTCACCAGCACACTTATCAGAATACACACCTCACTGGCAGTCACCACCCCAACATCCATGCACACGTACACTGTGTCCTCTCCCACTGTGTCTGTGCCCCCCTCCCAAGGGACACAAGCGCAAGCACTCAGACACCCAACAGCCATCCACCTCACAACAGCATCCAGCCCATGTACCTGCACCCAAACACAGCAGATACCTCCAACAACCACTCCCATTTCTTCCACACCAGACCTTCTCCCTCTTCCTGCCCCAATGTCCCTAAGCAGCTTCTCCTCTCAACCATTGACCTCTTCCCTATCCCTCCCCCGTCCTTCACGTCTGGCCAGGGTATGTAAAACCCAGGCAAGCACCTCAGCCACCCAGTCCACGGGCCCAGTAGTGTCCACAGCAACTCGTGGTAGTAAAGGTCCAGGCCACCAGCCGGCCACACGGAAAGGGTACCTGCCACAAGTGCTGCCAGGAAGGACAAGGAGCCCTCCCCAGCTGCTGCCATGAAGGTCAAGGTGCCACCCCCAGCTGCTGCCAAGAAGGTCAAGGTGCCACCCCCAGATGCTGCCAGGAATGGCAAGGGACCTCCACCAGCAGGCAGAAAGGACAAGAGGCCTGGTGCTGGGACTCAGTTGGAGCCCCCACCACCAACCATGATGGTGCAGCCGCCCAAGGCTGCAGGGGATGGGCTGGAGCCTCCCCCTACCACCATCAGCAGCACCACTACCACCAGTGGGCAGGCGTCTGAGGCTGCAGGGGATGGGCTGGAGCTTTCCCCCACCACCATCAGCAGCACCGCCACCACCAGCAGTGGGCAGCCGTCTGAGGCTGGAAGGGATGGGCTGGAGCCTACCCCCTCCACCATCAGCATCAGCAGCACTACCACCACCAGCAGTGGGCAGCCGTCTGAGGCTGCAGGGGATTGGCTGGAGCCTCCCCCCACCACCATCAGCAGCACCGCCACAACCAGCAGTGGGCAGCCGTCTGAAACTGCAGGGGATGGGCTCGAGCCTCTGTAGGAGGCTGGACTGGCTTGTAGTGAGTACCTAGGGGTACTTGCACCTTGCACCAGGCCCAGTTATCCCTTATTAGTGTATAGGGTGTCTAGCAGCATAGGCTGATAGATAATGGTAGCTTAGCAGAGCAGCTCAGGCTGAACTAGGAGACGAGTGAAGCTCCTACAGTACCACTTAGTGTCATATGCACAATATCATAAGAAAACACAATACACAGATATACTAAAAATAAAGGTACTTTATTTTTATGACAATATGCCAAAAGTATCTCAGTGAGTACCCTCAGTATGAGGATAGCAAATATACACAAGATATATGTACACAATACCAAAATATGCAGTAATAGTATTCGAAAACAGTGCAAACAATGTATAGTTACAATAGGATGCAATGGAGACACATAGGGATAGGGGCAACACAAACCATATACTCCAAAAGTGGAATGCAAACCACGAATGGACCCCAAACCTATGTGATCTTGTAGAGGGTCGCTGGGACTATTAGAAAATAGTAAGGGTTAGAAAAATAGCCCACCCCAAGACCCTGAAAAGTGAGTGCAAAGTGCACTAAAGTTCCCCAAAGGACATAAAAGTCGTGATAGGGGAATTCTGCAGGAAAGACACAAACCAACAATGCAACAACGATGGATTTCCAGTCGAGGGTACCTGTGGAACAAGGGGACCAAGTCCAAAAGTCACAAGCAAGTCGGAGATGGGCAGATGCCCAGGAAATGCCAGCTGTGGGTGCAAAGGAGCTGCTACTGGACAGTAGAAGCATAGGTTTCTTCAAGAACGACAAGGGCTAGAGACTTTCCCTTTGGAGGACGGATCCCTCACGCCGTGGAGAGTCGTGCAGAAGTATTTTCCTGCCGAAAGACCGCCAACAAGCCTTGCTAGCTGCAAATTGTGCAGTTAGTGTTTTTGGGTGCTGCTGTGGCCCAGGAGGGACCAGGATGTCGCCAATTGCTTCAGGGGACAGAGGGGGCGTCGAGCAAGACAAGGAGCCCTCTCAGCAGCAGGCAGCACCCGCAGAAGTGCCAGAAACAGGCACTACGAGGATGCGTGAAACGGTGCTCACCCGAAGTAGCACAAAGGAGTCCCACGTCGCCGGAGAACAACTTAGGAGGTCGTGCAATGCAGGTTAGAGTGCCGTGGACCCAGGCTGGACTGTGCACAAAGGATTTCCGCCGGAAGTGCACGGAGGCCGGAGTAGCTGCAAAAGTCGCGGTTCCCAGCAATGCAGTCTGGCGTGGGGAGGCAAGGACTTACCTCCACCAAACTTGGACTGAAGAGTCACTGGACTGTGGGAGTCACTTGGACAGAGTTGCTGGATTCAAGGGACCTCGCTCGTCGTGCTGAGAGGAGACCCAAGGTACCGGTGATGCAGTTCTTTGGTGCCTGCGGTTGCAGGGGGACGATTCCGTCGACCCATGGGAGATTTCTTCGGAGCTTCTAGTGCAGAGAGGAGGCAGACTACCCCCACAGCATGCACCACCAGGAAAGCAGTCGAGAAGGCGGCTGGATCAGCGTTACAGAGTTGCAGTAGTCGTCTTTGCTACTATGTTGCAGTTTTGCAGGCTTCCAGCGCGGTCAGCAGTCGATTCCTTGGCAGAAGGTGAAGAGAGAGATGCAGAGGAACTCGGATGAGCTCTTGCATTCGTTATCTAAGGAATCCCAAGAGACAGAGACCCTAAATAGCCAGAAAAGAGGGTTTGGCTACCTAGGAGAGAGGATAGGCTAGCAACACCTGAAGGAGCCTATCAGAAGGAGTCTCTGACGTCACCTGATGGCACTGGCCACTCAGAGCAGTCCAGTGTGCCAGCAGCACCTCTGTTTCCAAGATGGCAGAGGTCTGGAGCACACTGGAGGAGCTCTGGGCACCTCCCAGGGGAGGTACAGGTCAGGGGAGTGGTCACTCCCCTTCCCTTTGTCCAGTTTCGTGCCAGAGCAGGGCTAAGGGGTCCCTGAACCGGTGTAGACTGGCTTATGCAGAAATGGGCACCATGTGTGCCCATGAAAGCATTTCCAGAGGCTGGGGGAGGCTACTCCTCCCCTGCCTTCACACCATTTTCCAAAGGGAGAGGGTGTAACACCCTCTCTCAGAGGAAGTCCTTTATTCTGCCATCCTGGGCCAGGCCTGGCTCGACCCCAGGAGGGCAGAAGCCTGTCTGAGGGGTTGGCAGCAGCAGCAGCTGCAGTGAAACCCCGGGAAAGGCAGTTTGGCAGTACCAGGGTCTGTGCTACAGACCACTGGGATCATGGGATTGTACCAACTATGCCAGGATAGTATAGAGGGGGCAATTCCATGATCATAGACATGTTACATGGTCATATTCGGAGTTACCATTGTGAAGCTACATATAGGTAGTGACCTATATGTAGTGCACGCGTGTAATGGTGTCCCCGCACTCACAAAGTCCGGGGAATTGGCCCTGAACAATGTGGGGGCACCTTGGCTAGTGCCAGGGGGCCCTCACACTAAGTCACTTAGCACCCAACCTTTACCAGGTAAAGGTTAGACATATAGGTGACTTCTAAGTTACTTAAGTGCAGTGTAAAATGGCTGTGAAATAACGTGGACGTTATTTCACTCAGGCTGCAGTGGCAGGCCTGTGTAAGAATTGTCAGAGCTCCCTATGGGTGGCAAAAGAAATGCTGCAGCCCATAGGGATCTCCTGGAACCCCAATACCCTGGGTACCTCAGTACCATATACTAGGGAATTATAAGGGTGTTCCAGTAAGCCAATGTAAATTGGTAAAATTGGTCACTAGCCTGTTAGTGACAATTTGAAAGAAATGAGAGAGCATAACCACTGAGGTGCTGATTAGCAGAGCCTCAGTGAGACAGTCATAACACAGGTAACACATTCAGGCACACTTATGAGCACTGGGGCCCTGTCTAGCAGGGTCCCAGTGACACATACAACTAAAACAACATATATACAGTGAAAAATGGGGGTAACATGACAGGCAAGATGGTACTTTCCTACACAACCCCCCCCCCCCCCCCCAAACGAAGGACAATAAGACTAGCCATGACCTGATGAGTCTTCATTGTCTAAGTGGAAATATCTGGAGAGTCCATCTGCATTGGAGTGGCTACTCCCAGGTCTATGTTCCACTGTATAGTCCATTCCCTGTAGGGATATGGACCACCTCAACAATTTAGGATTTTCACCTTTCATTTGTTTTAGCCAAAGTAGAGGTTTGTGGTCTGTCTGAACAATGAAGTGAGTGCCAAACAAGTATGGCCTCAACTTCTTCAGTGCCCAGACCACAGCAAAGGCCTCCCTCTCAATGGCAGACCAACGCTTTTCTCTAGGGGTCAACCTCCTACTAATAAAAGCAACAGGTTGATCCTGGCCCTCAGAATTAAGTTGTGATAGGACTGCCCCTACTCCTAATTCAGATGCATCAGTTTGGACATAGAATTTCTTAGAGTAACAAGGGCTTTTCAGGACAGGTGCAGAGCACATGGCCTGCTTCAGCTCCTCAAAAACTTTCTGACAATTTGCTGTCCATAATACCTTTTTAGGCATCTTTTTGGATGTGAGGTCATTAAGAGGGGCTGCAATGGAGCCATAGTTCTTAATTAACCTCCTGTAATACCCAGTGAGGCCTAGGAAGGCTCTCATCTGAGTCTGAGTAGTAGGGGGAACCCAATCTATAATAGTTTGGATTTTCCCCTGCAGTGGTGCAATCTGTTCCCCACCAACAAGGTGTCGCAGATAAACCACCTTTCCCTGCCCTATCTGGCACTTTGAAGCCTTGATATTGAGGCCTGCCTTTTGCAGGGCCTCTAAAACTTTCCATAGGTGGACCAGGTGATCATCCCAGCTGGAGCTAAAGACAGCTATATCGTCCAGATATGCTGCACTAAAAGCTTCCAGCCCTTGCAGGACTGTGTTCACCAACCTCTGAAAAGTGGCAGGTGCATTTTCCAATCCAAAAGGCATTACTGTGAATTGGTAATGGCCTCCAATGGTTGAAAATGCAGTTTTAGGTTTAGCATCTTCTGATAATTTGATCTGCCAATACCCTGCAGTCAAGTCAAAAGTGCTTAGATACTTGGCAGATGCCAGTGTATCTATGAGCTCATCAGCCCTGGGTATAGGGTGAGCATCAGTTTTGGTTACCTGGTTGAGACCTCTGTAATCTACACAAAACTGCATTTCCTTCTTTCCATCCTTGGAATGAGGTTTTGGTACAAGTACCACAGGAGAAGCACATGGACTTTCAGAGTGCTCAACCACTCCTAGTTCTAGCATTTTCTGCACCTCTTGCTTTATGCTGTCTCTGACATGGTCAGGCTGCGTATAGATCTTACTTTTGACAGGCAAGCTGTCTCCAGTATCTATAGTGTGCTCACACCAAGAAGTGGTACCTGGCACAGTAGAGAAGAGTTCAGAAAACTGACCCAGGAGATTTATGCAATGGTCTTTCTGCTCAGCAGTTAGACAATCAGCCAAAACTACACCTTCCACTAGAGCATCTTGTTCTGTGGAAGAGAAGAGATCAGGTAGAGGATCACTGTCTTCATCCTGTCCCTCATCAGTTGCCATGAGCAGGGTGAGATCAGCCCTGTCATAGTAGGGTTTCAGGCGATTGACATGGAGGACCCTAAGGGGACTCCTGGCAGTGCCTAAGTCAACTAAGTAGGTGACTTCACCCTTCTTTTCAACAATTATGTGGGGTCCACTCCATTTATCTTGGAGTGCTCTTGGGGCCACAGGCTCCAAGACCCACACTTTCTGCCCTGGTTGGTACTGAACCAAAACAGCCTTCTGATCATGCCATTGCTTCTGGAGCTCTTGGCTGGCCTGAAGGTTTTTACTGGCCTTTTTCATATACTCAGCCATCCTTGATCTGAGGCCAAGTACATAATCCACAATATCTTGTTTTGGAGCTTTTAAAGGTTGTTCCCAACCCTCCTTGACAAGTGTTAGTGGACCCCTAACAGGGTGTCCAAAGAGGAGTTCAAAGGGGCTGAAGCCCACTCCTTTCTGGGGTACCTCCCTGTAGGCAAAAAGGAGGCATGGTAAAAGGATATCCCATCTCCTGCGGAGTTTTTCAGGGAGTCCCATAATCATGCCTTTGAGAGTTTTGTTAAATCTCTCCACCAGTCCATTTGTTTGTGGATGATAGGGTGTAGTGAACTTATATGTCACACCACACTCCTTCCACATGGCCTTTAAGTAAGCAGACATGAAATTGCTTCCCCTGTCTGATACTACTTCCTTTGGGAAGCCCACCCTGGAAAATATTCCCAGGAGGGCCTTTGCCACTGCAGGTGCTGTAGTGGTCCTTAAAGGAATTGCTTCAGGATATCTTGTGGCATGGTCCACTACCACCAAGATAAACCTATTGCCTGAAGCAGTAGGAGGGTCAAGGGGGCCAACTATGTCAACCCCTACCCTTTCAAAGGGAACCCCAACCACAGGCAGTGGAATAAGGGGTGCCTTTGGGGTGCCACCTGTCTTGCCACTGGCTTGACAGGTTTCACAGGACTTACAAAACTCTTTTGTGTCCTCAGACATTCTAGGCCAATGAAACAAGGGAACAAGCCTGTCCCAAGTTTTCATTTGTCCCAGATGTCCAGCTAGGGGAATGTCGTGGGCTAGAGTTAGGAGGAACTTTCTGTACTCCTGAGGAATCACTAACCTCCTGGCAGTTCCAGGTTTAGGATCCCTTGCTTCAGTGTACAAGAGGTTGTCCTCCCAGTAAACTCTGTGAGAGTCACTGACATCCCCATTAGCTTGTTTGACAGCTTGCTGCCTTAGACCCTCTAGTGTGGGACAGGTATGCTGTGCCACACTCAGCTCCTCCCTGGCAGGCCCCCCTTCACCCAAAAGCTCAGCAGTGTCTGCTTCCAGCTCCTCTGGTGTAGGTTCTGCACAGGGTGGAAATTCTTCTTCCTCAGAAGTAGAATCCACTGTAGAGGGAGGGATAGTAGGAAGTGCTTTACTTCTACTAGCCCTAGCTTTAGGGAACACTTGGTCCATTGTTCCAGGATCCAAGTTTCCCTGTCCTTTTTGCTTTTTTGCCTGAGCCCTTATTAAAGCAAAAATATGCCCTGGGATGCCCAGCATTGCTGCATGGGCCTCCAACTCCACATCTGACCAAGCTGATGTCTCCAAATCATTCCCTAATAGACAGTCTACAGGTAAATCTGAAGCTACCACAACTTTCTTTGGACCAGTAACCCCCCCCCCAGTTGAGATTTACAACAGCCATGGGGTGGCTAAGTGTGTTGTTGTGAGCATCGGTTACTTGGTACTGGTGACCAAGTAGGTGTTGTTCAGGGTGGACCAGTTTCTCTATGACCATAGTCACACTGGCTCCAGTGTCCCTGTAGGCCTGAACCTCAACACCATTTATTAGGGGTAGTTGCTTGTACTTATCCATGTTAAGGGGACAAGCAACCAAGGTGGCTAAATCAATAGCCCCCTCAGAGACTAACACAGCCTCTGTGGTCTCCCTAATCAGACCAACCCCAACTAAGTTACCAAAAGTGAGCCCAGCTACTCCCTTGGATTGGCTATTAGTAGGTTTGCTCCCACCACCACTGCTATTAGTAGGGACACTAGGTGTAGCAGTAGGGGTTGTAGTGGTAGGAGGCTTGGTGCTTTTCTTTGGACAACTGGGATCTGTTGTCCAATGGCCTTTTATTTTACATAAATAGCACCATGGTTTCTTTTCTTTGTTTTGATTAGAAGAGGATTTGGGCCCACCACCCCCACCAGAGTGTTTTTGTGGGCCTGATGAAGACTCATTTTTAGATTTGTCCCCACCCTTGTCAGAAGACTTACCATCCTTCTTCTTGTTGCCATCTTTGTCACCCCCTGTATGAACTTTTCTGTTCACCCTTGTTCTGACCCATTTGTCTGCCTTCTTTCCCAATTCTTGGGGAGAGGTCAGATCAGAGTCCACCAAGTACTGGTGCAACAAATCAGACACACAATTATTAAGAATATGATCTCTCAGGATCAAGTTATACAGGCTGTCATAATCAGTAACTTTACTGCCATGTAACCACCCCTCCAAGGCCTTCACTGAATGGTCAATGAAATCAACCCAGTCTTGTGAAGACTCCTTTTTGGTCTCTCTGAACTTTATCCTGTATTGTTCAGTGGTTAAGCCATAACCATCCAGGAGTGCATTCTTAAGAACTGTAAAATTATTGGCATCACTTTCTTTCACAGTAAGGAGCCTATCCCTACCCTTTCCACTAAATGATAGCCATAGGATAGCAGCCCACTGCCTTTGAGCGACATCCTGTACAACACAGGCCCTCTCAAGTGCAGCAAACCACTTGTTAATGTCATCCCCCTCTTTATAAGGAGGAACTATCTTGTTCAGATTCCTAGAATCATGCTCTTTTGCAGGATGACTATTGGGAATACTGCTGCTGCCACCATGGGTTTCTAAACCCAGTTTCTGTCTCTCCTTCTCTACTTCTAAGGACTGTCTATCCAAATCCAGCTGTTGCTTCTTGAGCTTCAGTCTGGTTTGTTCCACTCTCAATCTATTGAGTTCCCTTTCTAACAATCTGTCATCAGGGTGGGTGTGAGGGACATTCCTTGACACAGAAGTGTGGAGAGAATGGACAGAAGGAGACCTGTCCCTTACAGAAGGCATCCTAACAGCTTGGTTAACAGAAACATCAGTTCTACTGTGGTGAGAATGAATGCTCTTGCTATGATGTGAGACAACACTATCTGTATGGTGTGACTCAACCTCAGTACCAACTATGCTAGGCTGTCTAGTATTGGGCAGGCTAGGAAGTTTCTTTCCTGAATCTTTTCCTAGGGGAGTCCCTGGGTCAGATTGGGAACCATTAGCTACTTTTTCAACAGATGGGGCCCTTGTGGCCTTATCTTGTTCTCTAAGCATGTTAAGCAATAATTCCAAGGAAGGATTCTACCCTACACTGAAACCTCTTTCTACACAGAGACTCCTTGCTCCTTTCCAGCTAAGGTGGTCATATGCAAGTTTGGACAGATCAACATTTTGGCCTGTGCCAGACATTTTTAGAAAGAGTTTAAGTGATAGAAAAAGAGAAAAAAGTTTTCAGAACTTTTAGAAGGACAGAAAAAAAACTTTAAAAACTTTTAAGAACTTTTTAGAAAGTTTAGAGGTACTTTTCAGCACTTTTAGAAAAGAGGTGAGAAAAGAAATGCAAAACTTTTTGGTTAGGTGTACATACACTGAACTTGTTTTGTATATTTTTCTCTTATGAAAAGTACAATTACAAGAGTGGTAAGTAGTCTCAAAGCACTTATCCCACCGCTGCACAACCAATGTAGGAGGCTGGACTGGCATGTAGTGAGTATCTAGGGGTACTTGCACCTTGCACCAGGCCCAGTTATCCCTTATTAGTGTATAGGGTCTCTAGCAGCATAGGCTGATAGATAATGGTAGCTTATCAGAGCAGCTCATGCTGAACTAGGAGACGAGTGAAGCTCCTACAGTACCACTTAGTGTCATATGCACAATATCATAAGAAAACACAATACACAGATATACTAAAAATAAAGGTACTTTATTTCTATGACAATATGCCAAAAGTATCTCAGTGAGTACCCTCAGTACGAGGATAGCAAATATACACAAGATATATGTACACAATACCAAAATATGCAGTAATAGTATTAGAAAACAGTGCAAACAATGTATAGTTACAATAGGATGCAATGGAGACACATAGGGATAGGGGCAACACAAACCATATACTCCAAAAGTGGAATGCGAACCACGAATGGACCCCAAACCTATGTGACCTTGTAGAGGGTCGCTGGGACTATTAGAAAATAGTAAGGGTTAGAAAAATAGCCCACCCCAAGACCCTGAAAAGTGAGTGCAAAGTGCACTAAAGTTCCCCAAAGGACATAGAAGTCGTGATAGGGGAATTCTGCAGGAAAGACACAAACCAACAATGCAACAACGATGGATTTCCAGTCGAGGGTACCTGTGGAACAAGGGGACCAAGTCCAAAAGTCACAAGCAAGTCGGAGATGGGCAGATGCCCAGGAAATGCCAGCTGTGGGTGCAAAGGAGCTGCTACTGGACAGTAGAAGCATAGGTTTCTGCAAGAACGACAAGGGCTAGAGACTTCCCCTTTGGAGGACGGATCCCTCATGCCGTGGAGAGTCGTGCAGAAGTGTTTTCCCGCCGAAGGACCGCCAACAAGCCTTGCTAGCTGCAAATCGTGCGGTTAGTATTTTTGGGTGCTGCTGTGGCCCAGGAGGGACCAGGATGTCGCCAATTGCGTCAGGGGACAGAGGGGGCGTCGAGTAAGACAAGAAGCCCTCTCAGCAGCAGGCAGCACCCGCAGAAGTGCCAGAAACAGGCACTGCGAGGATGCGTGAAACGGTGCTCACCCGAAGTCGCACAAAGGAGTCCCACGTCGCTGGAGAACAACTTAGGAGGTCGTGCAATGCAGGTTAGAGTGCCGTGGACCCAGGCTGGACTGTGCACAAAGGATTTCCGCCGGAAGTGCACGGAGGCCGGAGTAGCTGCAAAAGTCGCGGTTCCCAGCAATGCAGTCTGGCGTGGGGAGGCAAGGACTTACCTCCACCAAACTTGGACTGAAGAGTCACTGGACGGTGGGAGTCACTTGGACAGAGTTGCTGGATTCAAGGGACCTCGCTGGTCGTGCTGAGAGGAGACCCAAGGTACCGGTGATGCAGTTCTTTGGTGCCTGCGGTTGCAGGGGGACGATTCCGTCGACCCACGGGAGATTTCTTCGGAGCTTCTAGTGCAGAGAGGAGGCAGACTACCCCCACAGCATGCACCACCAGGAAAGCAGTCGAGAAGGCGGCTGGATCAGCGTTACAGAGTTGCAGTAGTCGTCTTTGCTACTATGTTGCAGTTTTGCAGGCTTCCAGCGCGGTCAGCAGTCGATTCCTTGGCAGAAGGTGAAGAGAGAGATGCAGAGGAACTCGGATGAGCTCTTGCATTCGTTATCTAAGGAATCCCAAGAGACAGAGACCCTAAATAGCCAGAAAAGAGGGTTTGGCTACCTAGGAGAGAGGATAGGCTAGCAACACCTGAAGGAGCCTATCAGAAGGAGTCTCTGACGTCACCTGATGGCACTGGCCACTCAGAGCAGTCCAGTGTGCCAGCAGCACCTCTATTTCCAAGATGGCAGAGGTCTGGAGCACACTGGAGGAGCTCTGGGCACCTCCCAGGGGAGGTACAGGTCAGGGGAGTGGTCACTCCCCTTCCCTTTGTCCAGTTTTGCGCCAGAGCAGGGCTAAGGGGTCCCTGAACCGGTGTAGACTGGCTTATGCAGAAATGGGCACCATGTGTGCTCATGAAAGCATTTCCAGAGGCTGGGGGAGGCTACTCCTCCCCTGCCTTCACACCATTTTCCAAAGGGAGAGGGTGTAACACCCTCTCTCAGAGGAAGTCCTTTGTTCTGCCATCCTGGGCCAGGCCTGGCTGGACCCCAGGAGGGCAGAAGCCTGTCTGAGGGGTTGGCAGCAGCAGCAGCTGCAGTGAAACCCCGGGAAAGGCAGTTTGGCAGTACCAGGGTCTGTGCTACAGACCACTGGGATCATGGGATTGTACCAACTATGCCAGGATGGTATAGAGGGGGCAATTCCATGATCATAGACATGTTACATGGCCATATTCGGAGTTACCATTGTGAAGCTACATATAGGTAGTGACCTATATGTAGTGCACGCGTGTAATGGTGTCCCCGCACTCACAAAGTCCAGGGAATTGGCCCTGAACAATGTGGGGGCACCTTGGCTAGTGCCAGGGTGCCCTCACACTAAGTAACTTAGCACCCAACCTTTACCAGGTAAAGGTTAGACATATAGGTGACTTATAAGTTACTTAAGTGCAGTGTAAAATGGCTGTGAAATAACGTGGACGTTATTTCACTCAGGCTGCAGTGGCAGGCCTGTGTAAGAATTGTCAGAGCTCCCTATGGGTGGCAAAAGAAATGCTGCAGCCCATAGGGATCTCCTGGAACCCCAATACCCTGGGTACCTCAGTACCATATACTAGGGAATTATAAGGGTGTTCCAGTAAGCCAATGTAAATTGGTAAAATTGGTCACTAGCCTGTTAGTGACAATTTGAAAGAAATGAGAGAGCATAACCACTGAGGTTCTGATTAGCAGAGCCTCAGTGAGACAGTTAGTCATAACACAGGTAACACATTCAGGCACACTTATGAGCACTGGGGCCCTGTCTAGCAGGGTCCCAGTGACACATACAACTAAAACAACATATATACAGTGAAAAATGGGGGTAACATGCCAGGCAAGATGGTACTTTCCTACAGCCTCCAACCACCACCATCAGCAGCACCACCACCACCAGCAGTGGGTAGCCATCTGAGGCTGCAGGGGATGGGCTGGAGCTTCCCCCACCACCATCAGCAGCAGCACCACCACCACTGAGCAGCCGTCACCGCCGGAAGACAGTCTGTAGTCCTGCCTCCATGGGCTCTTGTGCTGCCTGCCCCATGCAAATCCAGAGAGTATGACACTCACCTGAGAGACTGTGACCTTGCACTCCCCAGGATCAGAAGCACAGGGCACGATGCCCCCTCCAGAACCAATGGGTATGGCACCCACTCACCCCATCCTCAGCAGGATCCAAAGCACGGGACATGATGCCCCCTCCAGAACCAGTGGGTAAGCCACCCACCAAACCCAGCCTCCCCAGGATCAGATACACAGGGCACGATGGCCCCTCCAGAACCAGTGGGTATGGCACCCACTCACCCCATCCTCAGCAGGATCCAAAGCACAGGGCACGATGCCCCCTCCAGGGGTAAGTCACCCACTTGAGAGACTGTGACCTTGCACTCCCCAGGACCAGGCACAGGGCATGTTGCCCCCTCCAAAGCATGTGGGCAAGTCACCCACTCGAGAGACTGTGGCCTTGCACTCCCCAGGACAAAGCACAGGGCATATTGCCCTCTCCAGAACCAGTGGGCAAGACACCCACTTTAAAGACTGTGGCCTTCCACTCCCGAGGACAGCGCACAGGGCATGTTGCCCCCTCCAGGACCAGTGGCGTTGTACCACCTGCTGGCTAAGGTGCCCCCGCCCGTTCCCTGAGGTGCCTGCCTATTTTCGAACTGATGCCCCTGCAGTGTTCTCTCCGTGTTGTTGCAGGAGTCAAGAGGGTCCTTGGACTTTGTAATGTGGCCCTGTGGCCCACGCAGATTGAGGACTGGGCAGTATCCCTTGTTTGTACACATGTATATACTTTTAGATTGAATTTCCTTATTTCTACTATATTAATAATATTACACACACTTTCATGTATTCCTGTGGTCCTTGCATTATTCCTGAGGGGTACGGGGTCAACATGTTGTCTTACTGCTGATGTATGTGTGTATGGTGTTGGGGTGGGGGTGTTGCGTGTTGCGTATGTGTGTCACTCTCTTTTTCCTCCCACCCTCCCCTGTGTGCTAGGCGGCTGTACTCACCGTGGTCGTCTTCGCCGTTGTTGGTGTTCGTGGTGGAGCAGGACATAGCAAATAATATTTGTAGCTCGGGCTCCATGGCGGTGTGGTTCTTCCCTGAGAATCCAATGGTGAGTCGTTTCCCTTCTGTGCAGTGTTTCTGCCACGCTTTTGATGTCGTTGGTACTGCCCCAGAAAAGGTGGCAGATTGGCCTCTCATAATACAGTGGGCGGAACATTAGCTTCTGCCTGGCTGTTGGCGGCTACCGCCGTGTTGCATGTCGATTCCACCCTGGCGGTCAGTGTGGTAAAGTGGCTGTCTGTCTGAGCTCTTTCAGCCATGTTTATAATTTGACGGTATTTACTGCCTGTTGGCGGTATTTCCTCCGCTTTATCACCAACCACCAGGGTTGTAATGAGGGCCTAAGTGTATGCCTGAGAATTTCACAGGAGTACAAAGGCCATACAATGGATAATTGTGAGATGAGTATCACCTCAATGGTGTACCTACTCTTGGAATCAGTCAAATGTCCACATTTTGAATGGTGTGATAACAAATACTGTCATAATGAATGAGTGTGACACACAGGCAAGTACACTTGTACGATGTACAAAGTTACAGGACAAACACTAGAAGTAGTCAATGCAAAGATCATCTGTGGCATGCAATGCAAAGGTAGGCCCCAGAAAAATTTGGAAGTCTACATTGTGTAACTTCATGGCATCCACAGTACTAAACAGATACATGTCTCACCCATACACACACAGTGCAGGTACACACATATTCATAGTGAATAAGCTACATTTACATATTTAATCAACGTGATAGTCCATGAGTTTTGTGGTGTCATTTGCCCAAATGAAATGCTTATCAATACCACAATGTGAAATTCACAGAGTCCAACACAATGCTGTGAAAAGTGTCAGGCATCATTCAAGAACATAGATTCAGGGATGTGGAACTCCTATAGCCTGACATATTTTTTGTGGTCAAGGACCACAAGTTTTCAGTTTTATTTGGTCCTTGGAACAAGTAGGCCCGACCTCCTGCAGAGCCCCCCCCTTTGGCTGTTAGTTTGCAGGGAAGGCTACTGTTTTTAGTTGAGGTAATATTTTTGCCCATATGTTAATGCTGTTCGAAGTTCTATTTATGGTTTATTAGGTTGTGCTAACTAAATAAGCGTTGTAATCTCCCACTGCACTACTGACTGGTTCCAGTAAAAAACTGTGTGTACACACATTTGAAAAGTTTAACAATATGAGGCTACGTATAATGCTCTATGATTAGATGCAGATGTTTGCAGAAGCTTGTAAGCAAGCTTGATGATTCTTTGCTTTCGAAATAAAATAGGAAAAAAAATGTTTTGGTAAATTACTGTGAAAATGTAGGTACTGTTCCTTTGAAGCATTATTTAATAAACTGTTGATGTGTCCTATTATTTACAAAAAATATTCATAATGGAAAATCAGTGTAATCATTTCAACAAGATTATGGGAAACATGGAAATAAACAAGCACTGGCAAAGCCAATTGATCTGACATTGGTGGTCAGTCTTTTGGTTTTGTCAATGTGTGTTTTGTTTTGACATGCCTTTTCTAACACTTTATTGTTGTGGGAACTGTAAGGCCCTCCTCATTGTAACAAATATTGGCAAAAAGGAAAAAAGAAAGGTCTTAAAAAGCACACATTGCCATAGTAGTTCCTGGCACCCAACAAAACAACTTTGTGTGCCAATATGCTCCTTGTGGAAGAGCAGAATGCCATCCCTCACAGTAAAGCCTGCCAATAGATGGACAGAGAATGAAACAGAATTTTAATAAAAACAAAATGTCCTGGTTAATACCAGACCATTGGGGGACCAAGTCACAAAAGTGCACTCATGATATATGTCTTTGCATTAGTGGCTTTCATGAATTCATAAGAATTTATTTAAGTAGACCAGAAATTCGTACTCCTAAAATATATCTGTGAACTGTGTTTTAGCACGAGCAAATATGGATGTGTAGATTTGGTTATGTGAAAATCAATTGAGCGTTTACAAGTTCACGTTCTCTCCAGCTACTTTTTTCCC
Source organism: Pleurodeles waltl (assembly GCF_031143425.1). Lineage (NCBI taxonomy): Eukaryota > Metazoa > Chordata > Amphibia > Caudata > Salamandridae > Pleurodeles > Pleurodeles waltl. The sequence continues at coordinate 430,953,663 of NC_090446.1, read as the reverse complement.
AAACCTGGAAGAACTTCTTCTTGTGCCCTTGCCAGAAGTAAATTTCCAACCTTTCTTGGTATGGGAAAAGATTAGAGAGGAGCTGGTGAAAATCCTTAAACATGCATTTTAGTAGGTTTGCACAGACTCAAAGGCATTCCAGCCCTGGAACTATTGCTTACTGCTTCCTCCAGCCCCAGCATGTAGTCCTGCGGAGAAGTGGCAAACTAAGGAAAATGCTACAGTAGGGCTTGAAATTGCTAGTATTCAAGCCCTACTATAGTGTAAGCCCTGGCAAAATCATAAGATTGCTGCCTTAATTTGTTGCCGCACTACATGGCACCAAAGGGACAAGTAGATTGTTTTACAGGATACGTAGATTTATGAAGCACCTGTCCAATGAACAAGTAGATATTTTAATAAATTCCACAAACCTGATAGATTGCAATGCAACCTACTCAAGGCACCAACATGTACTCTGAATACCAATGTCAACACTCAGTGGTCACAGCAGTGATTACTGAGTGAAGGTCTAGAAGTGCAGATTGCCCGACAAGTTACAGTCGTTCACATGCACTTGTAACTACATCAGTGTGTCCACATAAAGGTGGTCTACATTGCAAAACATGTGTGTCAAAGTGCACCATGAAATCTTCCCAGTCAAAAACAATAGCTGAAGCTTGATAAGAAATTGAATGCCAATATGTAACATGTCAGAACTGCACCATAGGTATACACCAAAATCACATGTGAAATGAAGTACACTATTACACTGTAGCGTCAATGCCATGTAGGCCACCCACAACCTCAGTGATTTTACATGGACATATATATGTCCCACATGTTGGCCATGTCATTATCTACCTAGGATGGACAAATGTCTAAACAATCTGATCAATAATATGTCACTTGCCACATGTGGGTACACATAACATGGTGTGGCCAATAACTTCTCCAAGTACCATCACAGTAAGCTACTGGAGTAGCATGAAAGTCAGGATGTTGAGGTGTCTAAAGTATCAGGCCATGGTCATCATTTGCTATTACACAGACAACAGGCAGGGACGTGTAAATTTGATCAAAATGTATATGTAATACATAATGTGAAATCTGTAAGAAATGTGTATGAATTTATCTGTATACATAACACCAATGTACAGAGAGAAATGTTGCTGAAACAAATAGCATATTCATATTTAATGTCTTTTTCTCTTTCAGCTGGCCAGGATATGGTCTCCAGCCTTGGGTCATGACACCAATAGCACATCCACAGACTGACTCGGAATGCAACTACAATCAGGCACTGACAAAGACCTGCAATATTATGGAGCACACATGTGGTGTCTTAAAGTTCTGGTTTAGATGCCTGATCATGTCTGGGGGCAGACTGATCTACTCACCTCTTATTGCCTGCAAGATCATACTTGTCTGTGCCATCCATCACATAATCTGTGTAAAGACAACTGTCCCACGGGACAATGAGCCACATGATCAGAAACCAATGGAGGAGGATGAGGATGATAGAGGAGAGACAGAGTACACAGTGGCTGGTGGTAGGCAACGCAGCCAGATTGTGCAAAATGTCTTTGCTTAAGAAACTACAACGTTTATGGACAAAGAACTGCTAAAAAGTTAAATGTTCATCATCAAAAATAAATGTTTGAATCCAATCTTTGCGTATGCTTTTATGTTACAGTAAACATCAAGGCGCTCACATCTGGTCAACTAGAACAAGGGCTAAACAGGTTACAATCATGTGATGAGACCAGTTAAGTAACATGGGGCCATGCCTCTCCTTAATCCATTTAAGTCAAACAGAAATGCAATGTGATGCAGTGTGGGGCATTAAAGGGACTTAATGTAATGGCAACAAAAGATCCTCCATCCCACTTGGTCTCAATCCCATTAAAGACTTTTTAATTATCCCTTGATGTACCTGTGCCTCGGGCCATTGTGCATGAGCCATACATAATCAATCAGACATACAAGCCAGACTGCAGACATGTCTGTCCCACAATATTACATGGTAGACATTGTCCAGTTTAGTGTGCAAATTAATGTTTCCACTACATTCACAGGTGTCATAATGATCTTACAACAAATCTACCATAATCTTCAGCTAACCAGTAAGATGGATGTCGCATACACTGTACTCTGGCTGACCCAGCCAGTGTCTATGCTTCCCTGAGTGTGTAATGCATCAGCGACACATCTTCTGGCAGGAATCCAGACAGATGGTCTGAATATGGGTATTGTGCATAATAGAGAATACAGTGCTTTTGATCACAGGCACAGTGACACTATGGCCCGCATTATGACATTGGTGGTACATCCCGCTCATTGCCAAGGTGACGGCCGCCAACATATCGTCACGGAGGCGAACATCCGTTTGCCATATTATGACACACACACACTAAACTGACAGAATACTGCCACAAACACAAATCTGCCAGATCAAAGGTAAGCGGTAAAGTGTCGTACGAACACCCACACCGTCACGCTAACAAAACAACGCCCTCCACACAATGACCCACGAATCACCATGGCGGACATTCAATGGTGTTAAACCATTGGCGGTACATACCGGAGTGGTCAGAATGGCCACCCAAAAACAATACAACACAACATTGGCCAATACCAAAAACACCCACCTGACACAAATACACACAAAACACCCACCTAAACACAGCAATATAAAACACCCATCCATATTACCCACAACCCTTTACGAACGCGAAAAATAGCCAAGAGACAGACACGCTAATCACAGACACAACTACATACACCACTAACACCCAGTCATCCGTCAAGCACTCCACCACATCATTCAACACCCACTGCACAACACACACCACACAACACCCATGTCCCCACAAAGGCACCTCCGTTTCACAGATGAGTAGTTGCGGGTCATGGTGGAGGAAATAGGGTAGAGCCACAGCTGTTTGGAGCACAGGTACCGCAAATTTCAATAGCAAGGAAGATGGAGCTATTGCGCAGAATTATGGACCGGGTGAACGCTGTGGGACAGCATCCAAGAACAAGGGACAACATCAGGAAGAGGTGGAACGACCTACGGAGGAAGGTACGTTCCATGGCAGCAAGGCACCAGGTCGCAATCCAGAGAACTGGCGGTGGACCCCCACCTCCACCCCCACAGCTGACGGCACAGGAGGATCAAGTCTTGGCAATACTGCATCCTAAAGGCATCACTGGAGTAGCCAGAGGACTGGACATTGGTGAGTCAAAATGTACGACCTATCACCCCCATACCTGCATGCCATCTCACCCCCTCACCCTGACTCCCAAACCTCTCCTACACTATCCCACACAGTGCACCTAAACATATGACTAACCCCAATGCTATGCCCTGCATGCAATACCCACTACTTGTCCAGCCCTTCCAGCCCTGTAAGTACACCCACCACCAATGCATGCACAGCATGAAGAACTAACAATCCCACAATGCACCACCATACACAAACAAAGGAGGCAGGGAAACAGCAACGATATAGGGGAAGCTAGGGATGTAGAATATGTCACAGACATGTTGCATAATACATCACTTACATCCCCGCAGGTGCCCCAGACAATCCCGGTGGCGAGGAGATGCCACGGCTATCCAGTCCCCCTACAGAAGATACCCCCAGTGATGATAGTAACTCTGGACATCTGGATCTGGATGAACTTCCTGACCTATCAGGGACCACTGGTCAGTCGGCCACCCCAACCCACTCCCAGTCCACCACAGAGCCTCCCCCCTCAGTATCCAACACCACAGCACCCAACCAACATCCCCACACCTCTGTCCCCAGGCCACATCAATCAGCACTGTGCCCACCTGTACAAGGACACCAGTGCACACCTCAAAGGCAAGACAATCAGGGTCCTGGGGTTAGAGGCAGTGGGCCCACCATTCAGGGGACACAGACACAGGGGGACAGGGCCACTGGGAGGACAGCTGTGTGCCAGGGGGAGGACAGGCTCGGGGAACCAACTGTGCTGGAGGCACTCAATGATGTTGTAGGGGCTTACCAACAATCCCAGGACAAGATGAGCCAGATTCTTCACATCATGCAGTAGAACCAGCGGCTGCAGGAGGTACACCATCAGGAGATCAGGAAAGATTTGCAGGCCCTCAACACCACCATGGTCTCCATAGCAGGGGTGCTGGCTGATATGGCCAACATAATGAGGAAATATACAGCAAACCAGCGGGCCCCTTCCACTAGCCAGTCAACTGAACAGCCCACCAAATCTGCTGCAGCTAGTGGACAGAAGGCCCAGCAACAGGACCCACAGGCCACCAGCACCCCTTCCCCTGCACGAGGTGAACCACCCCACAAACATTCCCTGCGACCCAGACAGATGCCAGAGACACTTGCCAAGACCAAGACCACTGCCAGGAAATGAGGCCCTCCTGAATGTCCCCCTTGTGTCCCACTGTGTCAGCTTGTCCACTTTGAACTACCTTTGCTCCCCTTCCTATGGCCCCTTGGCCACTGGACCTGTGCTACAAACAGACTGGACAAATACCCTGGACTTACCTCTACCATCACCCCATTGCCCTATTCTGTCAATAAATTGCACTACAATAAACACCCTTGAACACAACTTGAGTGATAGTGCTCTATGTGATGAAAATGTGCAATTATGGTAACAGTCACATCTTGTGCAAATTACCTGAACTTTGTGATAGTATACAAATAATGAGCTGTAGCTGTCTGTAGTCATCACATCAGCACACAGTAGTTATAACACCAACATCTGCAAAATGAGAAGGCATAGGTGACAGTCAGTTGAGATGCAAAGGAAGTGAATGCCATCCCATCCTGCTACAGCCACACTGAAAACTAAAATAATCAGAGAAATGTTCAGTTCCACTATCTCACCTGTGTGTCATTGGAAGTACTGCCATATAACTGATGTTCTGTTGTCCACATCCACATCCTCTGCCTCTTCCTCCTCACTGTCCTCAGGATCCACTGCCGCCAAAGGGGCATTTCCAATCTCCTCCTCGTGCAGACAAGCCACATGTCATCTGAGGGCCAGGTTGGGCAACATGCCGCATGCTACAACTATCTGGCAAACCTTCTCAGGGGAGTAGCAGAGGGATCCACCTGTCAGATGGAGGTATCTGAACCTGGCCTTCGGGAGGCCAAAGGTACTTTCTATGATCTGCCTGGTTTGCCAATGTGGATATTTATACCGATTCTCAGCCCCTGTCCTGGCATTCCTCACAGGGGTCAGGAGCAACGATATGTTTGGGAAGCCAGAGTCACCCGCAAGTATTGAGGAACAAACATTAGCCTTACACAATGGTATGAAGACATACACTGACATACATTGGGTGAGGACTCTGGCTCACCTATTAGCCACACCCTATGCCTCTGTAGTTGTGCCATCACATTTGGGATGCTTCTATTCCTCAGGGCTAAGGCGTCATGCGCCAACCCAGGATACTTGGCAGTGACGTGGGAGATGTACTGGTCAGCCAAGCACACCATTTGCACATTGAGTGAGTGGAAACTCTTCCTATTCTGTTTATTGCATTGTGACATTGTGGGGGGTTGACAAACGCAATATGTGTTCAGCCAATCACCCCAATAATATTTGGTATATGTCCCATTGCATAGAATCCAGCCTTCACAGTGGCCAAATCTTCAACTTGGGGGAAAGAGATGTAGCTGCACGTGTGCAGACAAAACCCTTGCCAGCACGATTGAGAACATTAGCTGTGACATTCCTGCTGCTAAGCCCACTGTCACTTGGAAAGAACCAGTTATCAGGAAATGAAGCACTGATAGAACTTGCACAAGAGAGGGGAATCCCAGTGGGATGACAAATAGCTGATATCAGGTCAGGCTCCAATTGTGTACACAGCTCTGTGATTGTGGCCCTGTCCAGCCTATAGGTGAGTATAATGTCCCTGTCCTCCAGTGTAGCCAAGTCCACAAGGGGTCTGTACACAGGGTCTTGACTCCTCCTCCTATTCGTCCGCAGTGGTAGGTATCCAAGGGACACAAGAGTGAGTAGGGTGTCACAAACTGAACAATGGAACCACCACCTCAGTGTACATAGAGCATAAATGTAATCGGACTATGTGAATGGCAATGTATGTGCAATTGACAGAAATGACGCAGTTTCCATTTTCTGAATGTTGTCCACCACCATAAAATGGCAACCGCCTGGCCTGTAAGTATGGGCAGGTGGAAGTGAGGTAAACTCCGCCAGTGATGGGCGTCATGGCAGAAGGAGGTCTTGCACCGCCGTGCTATTCCTCATTGGCTAAAATGAGGCTCTATGGGGTACAGTGTCCAGGGACATGACTGCCATTTTCTGTCTAAAACCTCACTTGATTCCTGACTTTCCACAGGACAACACCTCCACTGCGTGTGCTGCTGTGACCTGTGTCTGGATCCTGCCATGGCCCGTGTGACTGGGGAAAGGGCCCCTGCCTTCACTTCGGAGGTGTTAGAGCGCCTAGTGGCTGGGGTCCTACCCCTGTATGAACAGCTGTATGGGCCTCCAGAACAACAGGTGAGTACACCATGGGCACAATACATGTCACAGGGTTGCATATAGAAGTGGGTGCTAGCAGTGTGTCATTTGGGTGGGGGGTATATCTGGTGGTAGTGTACATGCAGGGCTCCGGGTGATGTGTGTGCCAATGGAGATGGAAATGGCATTTTTGGGCCATATGTGTGACAGGCTGGATTGTACGGTTAATGGTGTATTCCTGTCTGCATTTCCTCTGCAGGTCACTGCCTATCAGAAAAAGGGATTGTGGCGTGTCATCGCCAAGGATGTGCGGACCAGGTGGATCTATAGCAGGCGGAGCACCCATTGTAAGAAAAGGTGGGAGGACCTGAGACGCTGGGCCCGGAATACCGCAGAGGCCCAGTTGGGGATGGCCTTCCAACGAGGGGGGGTGCCCATCTGAACCTGATCCCCCTGATGGCCCGCATTCTGGCGGTGGCCTGCCCAGAGCTGGATGGGCGCTTGAGGGCAGCACAGCAGCAACAAGGGGGTGAGTACAGTGAGCATGACAACAATTACTGTTGGGTGGCATGGGATCCTGGTGGTGGGTTTCAGTTAGTGGGTGCCCCTTAATGCCAGCTCAGCCATTGCTGCGTGATCCAGCTCAAGGTAAATGGATGTATAGCAAAATCTATTAACATAGCTAGGTTGCATTCCATGTCAGACAGGGCTTAGTGGGTCCCAGGAGGAGTGCAGTTGGCGGTAGATGGCTTTCATCTTGCTGTGACACCTAGAAAATGGAATGCCAGTGCGATGCAAAGCACTCAATCCTGAACCCTGTGTGTGATGGTAATGTGTATTCCAACTGTGGTGTTGGTGCTGTAATTGACCCAGTGCTCCCTTTCTCTCTCCACCCTTTCTCTCCCCCCCATTTTCTTCTGTCATCCTGTCCATGTGTGTATTAGCGTAATCTGGCAGAGGAGCAGCGGCACCAGCGACTGTTGGAGTTGCATCCCACAGGACCCAGGAGGCAGAATCCACTGACACCGAGGGGACCAGTGGGATGGAGGGCGAGGGGAGCACCACAGTGGAGACAGGAGGTGACAACACTGACTCTGATTCCTCCTCCGATGGAAGCTCCCTGGTGGTGGCGGACACCTCTGGAACCTCCTCAGCTACAGGTACAGCCGCCACCCCCTGTACCAGCACCGCCCTCCCAGTAGTCCCCCACCGAGTTGCCCATGCCTGCTCACCCAGGAGGGTGGGCATCTCCTTCGCCCAAGGCACCTCAGGAGCTGCCCCAGTCAGCCCTGCTGCCCTCAGTGAGGAGGCTACTGACCTCCTGAGATCCATCTTTGTAGGGCAGTTAACCATTGTGAATGCCAACCAGGGGCTAGCATCCCAGATGCAGCAATGCAATGCATACCTGGAGGGCATCCACAGTGGGTTGGCGGCCCTACATAGATCGTTTTAGGCTCTGGCTTCCTCTCAGATGGCAGCCAGTGTCCCTGTTTGTACCCTCCCCCCTCCAACTACCACTTCCCAGTCCCAGTCTCCTCAACCCCAACGCATCCCAGGAACAGATACAGGCAAGCATGCACAATAAACATCACACAAGAGTAGCACAATCAAACACAGGAAGCACACTTCAGGCCACAAGCACTCACACAAAAAACAGACAGTTGCACACACAACCACATCCACTGCCTCCACTGTCTCCCCCTCCTCCCACACAGTAACATCCGCACTCACACCTGCATGCGCTACATCAACAGCCACCACCACCATCACCACATCAATCAGCACACACACCTCACTTGCAGACACCTTCACAAGATCCATCAAGGCATCCCCTTTGTCCTCTCCCACCTTGTCTGCCCTCCCCCTAAGAGGCACAAACGCACGCACTCAGACACCCAACAGCCATCCACCTCACACATGTACACTGTCCATGCACCTGCACCCTAGTCCAGCAGACGTACACCTCCGACAACCACTCCCTCAACCTCTACTCCCATCCCTCCTCCCACATCCAGCCCCAACATCCCTAAGAAGCCTTTCCTTGCCTAACTTGACCTCTTTCCTCCACCTCCATCCCCCGTCCTGGTTGTCCCAATGACCCAGCCCAGCACCTCAGCGAAACAGTCTGCCACTGCTCCCATCAAATCATCAGCTGCTGGCACAAAGGGGCCCCAGAATGTGACGGCTGCCACTCCTACTGAGGGCATACCTCAGGCTCAGAAAGAGAGGACTAGGGTGGTGAAAAGCAAGGGACAGGAGTCAGGGACAGTGGAGGCAACTCCTAGCCCTGGAGGCTAGGACACAAGTGACATGCCAAAGGCCAAGGGGACCCGTCATAAGAGGGGACACATGGATCCACCTCCACCAGCAAAGAAAGGGAAGGTTCCCACTCAACCACCAATGAAAGGGAAGGTTCCCACTCAACCACCAATGAAAGGGAAGAGGCCCACTCAACCACCAATGAAAGGGAAGGTTCCCATTCAACCACCAATGAAAGGCAAGAGGCCCACTCAACTACCAATGAAAAAGAAGGTTCCCACTCAACCACCAATGAAAGGCAAGAGGCCCACTCAACCACCAATGAAAGGCAAGAGGCCCACTCCACCAGCAGAGGGCAAGGAGCCCCCACCTCCAGCTGAAGTACAGGAGTCCCACCTCCAGCACAAGCACAGCAACCCTCACCTCCAGCGGAGGCACAGGAGCCCCCACCTCCAGCAAAGGCACAGCAGCCCTCACCTCCAGCTGAGGCACAGGAGACCTCAACTCCAGCTGAGGCACAGGAGCCCCCACCTCCAGCACAGGCAGATCAGCCCTCACCTCCAGCTGAGGCACAGGAGCCCCAACCTCCAGCACAGGCACAGCAGCCCTCACCTCCATATGAGGCATAGGAACTCTCACCTCCAGCATAGGCACAGCAGCCCTCACCCCCAGCTGAGGCACAGGAGCCTCCACCTCAAGCACAGACACAGCAGCCCTCATCTCCAGCTGAAGCACAGGAGCCCCTACGTCCAGCACAGGCACAGCAGCCCTCACATCAAGCAGAGGGCATGTAGGCAACCCTCCAGGGACTCTTGTACAAGAAGCCCCCTCCAGAACTAGTGGGCAAGTTCCCCACTTCTGAGACTGTGGCCTTGCACTCCCTACCAAAGACAAATGGGCATGGAGCCCCCTCCAGTACCAGTGGGCAAGTTCCCCACTTCTGAGACTGTGGCCTTGCACTCCCCACCAAAGACAAATGGGCATGAAGCCCCCTCCAGATCTAGTGTGCAAGTTCCCCACTTCTGAGACTGTGGCCTTGCACTCCCCACCAAAGACAAATGGGAATGGAGCCCCCTCCAGAACCAGTGGGCAAGTTTCCCACTTCAGCTGAGGTGTGCCCCCACCCCTTCCCCCTTCCCCCTGAGGTGCCTGCCATTTCCAACATGATGCCCCTGAGCAGTGATTCCAGATTGTGTCAGAAGTCAAGTTAGGCTTTGGACTGTGCCCTGTGGCCATGTGGCCCTTTTGTACTTTGTATTGGCCATTGGCCCATTATGGACATTGTCACCTGCATTTGTATTCGAATGGACAATATGGTGGCTGTTAGCATCAAATGACAGTGTTTGTTGATCATCATTGTGGTCCTTGTTTCATTATAACGTGTGTCCTGTGACACTGGTTTAACTCTGCAGCTAGTTGTGTGTATGGTGTGTGAATGGTGTGTGTTGTGCGTTTGTGTGTCACTCTCCTTTTCTTCCCTTCCTCTCTAGTGTGCCAGGTGGTTGTACTCACTGTCATCGTCTTCATAGGCGTTGGTGTTCCAGGAGAGCCGTGGCGTTAAAGTTAAAGAGCACCGGGAAGACTTGAAGTTCCGGTTCCATGGCGGCGGTGGAGTCCTCTGTGTATTTGTTGGTAAGTCTTTTGTTTTCTGTGTTATGTTTCCGCCAGGCTTTTGATGGCGTTGGTACCACCCCAGAAATCCTGGTGGTTTGCTATGTCATAATATGGTGGGCGGTACATTGTCTTCCGCCTGCCTGTTGATGGCTACCGCCGTGGTCAGTGGTTTTAATGCCCTGGTGGTTGGTGTGGTACATTGGCTGTCTATGGGAGGTATCACCGCCATGGTCATAATTTGGCGGTAATTACCGCCAGCCTGTTGGAGGTATTACCTCCACTTTAACAGTCACCGCCAATGTCATCATCAACACATAGCTTTATTCGGTTACTTTCAACCATAAAAGCAAAAACAACCAACAACTGAATGAAAAGAAAATAGGAATTAAGTTAAAAAGGGATAAGAAAAGTAAAAAAAACATATGTTTCAGCCTTAAAACACATAAAATTACTTTCCTTAAAAATGCACCTAACCCCCTAATACCTATCATTTAAATTAAACATGGGGTTTTATTTCAGTCTAGGTGTATAGTTAAAATTTAGCAGCTAAAACATTTCTTTTATTTTATTTTATTTTTTTAAATTTGTTTCTCATCAACATTTTTCCCCAGAAATTTAATACGTATATGCCAAGCAGCTACAATATACTTGCTAACCGCACTGCATAGGGGGAGAGAAGTTTCCCTCATCATGATCCTTAAGGCAACAATACAGTGTCTTGCCCCCATATTCCTGCACACAGGTCGTAACCACTTCCGTCGCGCAGTCAAATAAGCAGGGCATATAAACATAAAATGTACAATAGATTCTGAAATGTGATTACAACTCGGACAAAGATCAGGTCTTGGAGTCGCACTCCGCGTACTGCCATAGGATTTAAGAGGCAGACAACCATATCTGAACTGAATATATAGGCGGTCATTCTGACCGCGGCGGTCGGCGGTCGCCGCCCGCCAAGCGGTTCCCGCCGAAAGACCGCACCGCGATCAAAAGACCGCAGCGGCCATTCCGGCTTTCCCGCTGGGCCGGCGGGCGACCGCCAGAAGACCACCGGCCGGCCCAGCGGGACAGCCCCTTCAACAATGAAGCCGGCTCGGAATGGAGCCGGCGGAGTTGAAGGGGTGCGACGGGTGCAGTGGCACCCGTCGCGATTTTCACTGTCTGCTAAGCAGACAGTGAAAATCTTCATGGGGCCCTGTTAAGGGGCCCCTGCACTGCCCATGCCAGTGGCATGGGCAGTGCAGGGGCCCCCAGGGGCCCCACGGCACCCATTCCCGCCATCCTGGTTCTGGCGGTGGACACCGCCAGAAACAGGCTGGCGGGAAGGGGGTCGGAATCCCCATGGCGGTGCTGCAAGCAGCACCGCCATGGCGGGTTCCCTGGGCCAGCGGGAAACCGGCGGGAAACCGCCGGCTCCCCTTTTCCGACCGCGGCTTTACCGCCACGGTCAGAATCGCCCAGGAAGCACCGCCAGCCTGTTGGCGGTGCTTCCGCCGCACTCCGCCATGGCGGTCATGGACCGCCAAGGTCAGAATGACCCCCATAGACTCTTACTTAATGGGTCAAGAATTGTATCCATAAATGGTTCCAGATACGGGTACCATTTAAAATCAAAGAATTGTGAAGTCAATCTGCCGTGTGTTGAGCACAGCAGGTAGTTTTCCCTGACATATATCCAGTAAACAGTTTTCAGATGATTCTTCTGATCCTTCCTTATACTTTCTGGATGACTCCAAAACTCACTAAGACCCAATCTATGAAACCATTTTGAGATGTGGTTAAACCAGGAAATGGTAAGTACATTTGGTCTATCTAGAATGTCTTGAATAGACTCCTTGTATGTGGATAGCTCAGGGGTGGTCCATACACGGACCCAGAAAAGCAATGGTCGTAGGGCAATTACATCTGAGATGCGTGAAAGGCCAAGGTCCCAGAACATTGGCAGCAGTGGGGTACTGCGAGGACAGGCCAAAGTTGACCTTACAAAGTTGTTTTCCCCCACTGCAAGCTTGCCAGTGTTCGAGGACCCCCAAATTTCTGCCCCATAGACCGCAGCGCTCTGTGCCTTTGCTCGGTAAATTTTAATAGTTGGAGTAATCACTCTCTCAGAGGTAGACTTGTGGAAGCGTAAAATGGCCCCAGATCTCCGTGCCAGAAGAGCTAAGCTTTTATCGACTTGGGCCCCCCAATGCAGATTGTTGCTAATTCTCACCCCCAAATAATCTATGGAGCTTACCATACCTAGGGGGGTTCCATTATAGAAAATTGAGTATCTCTTAGTGGGGCCACAGCCCAGGGTCATAAGTTTAGTTTTGCTAAGGTTGAGTTCAAGTCCATAGTCACCACAAAACGAACTAAACTTATCCACCAAGTACCTGGAGACCCATAGGAGTTCTGGAGATCAGGAGGGAATCATCAGCAAATAGCAAAATTGGAATTTTATGGTTATTCAAGGATGGAGCATCATTTTGGCAGTTGGTAACAACTTGTGCCACCTCATTGATAAACAATGTAAATACCGCCAATGTCATAATGACCACCTATTTTTTAGACAAAAATCTGCATACTAAGCAGCTAACTACATTCATCCAAGCATATTTGGGATAATATTTACACATTAAAATATTTATGTGTCACCCAAATACTTATTTGGTCCATCAATATGTCAATACTAAAAAGGTTAACGTTCACACCTAGGCAATCTGTAACCACTGATAAATCACACATCAGGAAAATCAACCTGTCAAGTAAGAAAAGAGGAGCTCCTTGGACTGTAGATCGGAGGCGGGTAGGTGTGTATGTATGTTTTGTCTGCCATTTGAGATGTAATTTTATCGGTAATGTACAACATAAACATTAAATGTACCTCATTTGAAATTTATGCAATATGGCAATGTGCATAATTTATTTTATGGTACATATATAAGGAGATGATGTAAAGTAAGGGTAGTTAGTGAGCCTCAGAGTGCCTACATTACTGAAACGTAAAACAAGCACCAGTCATTCCCATACCCGGCCACAAGGGCCAGTTCAATGGTTAGTGGTTTGTACTTATACCTGAAATCCCAAAATGTAGGGGCATTTCCTTATGTAACCCACAGAAATGTCCATGGGATGCTCAAAATTTACAGAACACACAATGTTGAAGGCCAAGCTGCAGATCTCCTTTGTTAAGTCTTGTATGTGTACTCCTCAATGTGCGCGGCACTGTGCTGCACATGTGCACAGATTGCTATGTCTCATGAATATCTACATGTGTAGGTCTGTTTTTTTCCCTCTAGACTAACAGCATTTTACAAGCTGAGATGCCATGCAGCCTTACACAAAGTTGGAACGTACAACAGCTCACTACTACTCAGCACTTAATACATCAGTACCACTGCACACTTATATGTCTTTTATGAACTTACATAAGGTGTGTGTCTATCCTTCATCAACACTTAGATAACCCTAGGGTCAAGCATGTCGCCAATGTGACATAAATGTATGCTGGCCAGCATTACCTCAATGAATACATCGTAAGTCGAGCTTCAGGTGTTTAACGAAATGTACATCTAAATTTCTGCATCTAGCCAGGTCAGGACTGCAAGAGGACAAGATGTGTTGAATAACCTGGAAATATTTAGGCTTATGTGTAGGAGCTGTTGTGTGCTTCTGATATACTGGGATAGCATACTTATTTGACATTCAGGGAAGCAATGTTTACAATGCTATGTCCTCATTTATGTTTCCTAGGCGGACATCTTCCTTTCACGAGGGGTAACACCTTCCAGGACCCCAATGCCACCAGTAAGTGTTTTAAGTACATGTATGCAACATTTTGATAACTGTGCGTGATCTTTGTGATACATTATACAGTATTGTTATGTGCACTGGGAGATAACACTGAGCTGCCACCAATTACCTGACAGTCTATGAATCAGAACTGAACCTGCCCACAGATCCTTTAGTGATGATACTCGAGTAAAATATCTGATACCGTACTGTATATGTAAGCAGGCCCATAGTAACTAAATATCTCTACATGTTTTGGATGGTGGCAGATCTCTAACCCTGTGGCTTTGGGCACATTGCTTATTGTGTGGCACAAAGACCTTCATTATGACATTGGCGGTAAGTCCCGCTTACCGCCATGCCGACTGCTGCCAACATACCGCGATCGCAGCGGTATACCGCTACCCATATTATGACATACACATAGCAATCCGTCACTATACAGACACAAACACAAGTCCGCCAGCCCAAAGGTCAGTGATAGAATGGCGGAACCAAAACCCACACCTTTACGCCAACAGAACTACACCCACAACATTATGACCTCCGAATCACGGCGGCGGACATTCAACCACGGTAAACCATTGGTGGTACATACCGCTGTGCTCAAAACACACACACACATACAAAGAAACACCACATTGGACAATTCAAACTACACACACCTGACACACATACACCCACCACACCCACACACTCACATCACTATAAAACACACACACACAATATCCAAAACCCTTTACGACTACTAACCATTGCCAACAGAGAGACACACCAAGAGCACCCACAGAACCAGAGCCAAGAACACCATCACACATACACCATCTATGCACCTCACAGCACACACCCCAACACATCACCACACACCCTCACATACACCACTCACACTACACCCATGGCACCACAAAGACACCCCAGCTTCTCAGAGGAGGTGCTAAGGGTAATGGTGGAGGAAATCATCTGGGTAGAGCCACAGCTATTCGGATCACAGGTGCAGCAGACATCCATTGCTAGGAATATAGAGCTGTAGCGGAGAATTTCTAGACAGGGTCAAGGCCATGGGACAGCACCCCAGAACAAGGGATGAAATCAGGAAGAGGTGGAACAACTTACGGGGGAAGGTGCATTCCGTGGTAGTAAGACACCAGATAGCTGTACATAGGACTGGCGGTGGACCCCACCTTCTCCCCTACAACTAACAACATGGGAGGAGCAAGTCTTGGCAATACTGCATCCTGAGGGCCTGGCAGGGGTAGCAGGAGGACTGGACTCTGGTAAGTTAAATCTATATTACTATCACCCCCTACCTGCATGACATCACATACCCCCACCCTCACCCTCACTCCCATCACCCCACCACTTCACATACATCCCACAATCACAACCCTGCACTGCATGCAACAATAATGCATGGACAACACTCACAGCCCTACATGGACACCCATCACCACAGCGTGCATACTAGAGAACTAGTCACCCAGCCCACAAAATAACTACTCACACAAGACAAAGCTGTCAGGGCAGTCACAACCATACAGGGCAACACACCTATGCACAAGATGTCACACGCAGAAACAATAACACTGCATTTACATCCCCACAGATCCCACACCCAACGTCACCGGAGAGGAGGTGCCAGCAACAACCAGTCCCCCCCCCCCAGAAGAGGTCCACAGTGATGACAGCAGCCTGCTCGCCAGGATCTGGATGACCAACCTGGCCCATCAGAGACCTCCGGACAGTCGGTTACCCAGCCACAGTCCCATACCACCATAGAGCCTCCCCCCTCAGGAAACACCAGCACAGCACCCACCCAGCGGGCCCATCCCTCTGTCCCCAGGACAAGTAAATCAGCAGTGTGTCCACCACTACAGGGACCCCAGAACACACCACGAACACAGGACGATCAGGGACGTGGGGTCAGTGGCAGTGGGCACACAGTTCAAGGGACAGAGGCACAGGACAACAGGGAAACTGGGAGGACTGCTGTGCGACAGGGGGAGGACAGGACCAGGGAACCGACTCTCCACGAGGCATTCACCAACATCCTGGGAGCATACCACCATTCCCAGGAGACGATGGGCCAGATACTCGCCAAGTTGCAGGAGACCCAGCGGCTGCAGGAGGGACAGTACCTGGGGATCAGGGAGGACCTGAGGGACATCCACACCACCCTGGTCACCATTGCAGGGGAGCTGGCAGACATGGCCAACACCATGAGGGAGGCAGTGGCACACCAAAGGGCCCCTGACACTAGCCACACTGATGAACAGCGCTCCACCTCCGCTGACGCTAGTGGACAGGAGGCCCCGCCACAGGAACAACAGGCCACCAGCACCCCTCCCCCTGCAGAAGGAGAACCACCCCGCTAACGATCCCTGCCATCCAGGCAGAAGCCAGAGAACACTGCCAAGACCCCGGCCAGGAAATAAGACTCTCCATATTGTCACCCTTGTGTCCCACTCTGTCACTCTGGCCACCTGGAACTGTCATTGCTCCCCTTCCTATGCCTCCTGGGACAATGCACCTGTGATATAAATAGAATGGACTCTATCCTGGACTCTCCTCCACCATCACCCAAGCCAATTGCACATCCCCATTTACTTCTCAGCAATTAAATAAACACCCTTTGAAAAAATACAAGTATGTAGTATGTCAAATGATTTAAGTATGTATTCCTTTAACAATCTGTAGACATTGCAAATAGACTGTACAGTAATGTATACATAGTTATGATTTGTATTGTGCTGCAGTCAATACACCAGGAGCCAGAGTAGGGTGCAGATATCTGTGAATAGAGATGTCAAAGGGTACAGTAAGTGGCCATACTAGTGAGAACAGCAGCCTGCCAGTGGGAAAAGTGTCTTACCTGTGTGTCACTGCAAGTACTGTTGAATGATAGATGTTCTGTTGTCCACATCCTTATCCTCTGCCTCCTCTTTGTCACTGTCTACAGGCTCCACCGCTGCCACACGCCCATCTCCAGCCTCATCCTCCTGCAGAAAAGGCACCTGGCAACATAAGGCAAGGTTGTGCAACATGCAACATGCAACATGCCACGATGATCTGGTACACCTTCTTGGGTGAGTAGCACAGATCACCACCTGTTAGATGCAGGCACCGAAACCTGGCCTTCAGGAGGCCAAAGGTCCGCTCTATAATTCTTCTTGTTCGCTCATGTGCCTCATTGTAACGTTCCTCTGCCCTTTTCCTGGGATTCCTCACTGGGGTCAGTAGCCATGAGAGGTTGGGGTAACCAGAGTCACCTGCAAATACCGAGGGATGCCAGACACTAACACGTAGGGCCAACCCCACGCCCATATACCAACATACACTGGGTGGGGACTATGGGCTCACCTATTAGCCACACCCTCTGGAGTTCAGTCATCACATATGGGATGCTGGTATTCCTCAAGATAAAGGCATCATGCACAGACCCAGGATACGTGGCAGTGACGTGGAATATGTACTGGTCAGCCAGGCACACCATTTGCACATTCACTGAGTTGAAACTCTTCCTATTCCTCAACACCTGTTCATTCTGGTGAAGGGGGACAAACGCAATATGCGTACCGTCAATCGCCCCAATAATATTGGGGATATGTCCCATTGCATAGAATCCGGCCTTCACAGTGGTCAAATCTTCAACCTGGGGGAAAGCGATATAGCTGCACATGTGTTTAACCAGGGTAGACAATACTCTTGCCAGCACGATTGAAAACATTGGCTATGACATTCCTGCTGCTAAACCCACTGTCACTTGGAAAGAACCAGTTGCCAGGAAATGGAGCACTGATAGCACTTGCATAAGAGGGGGGATCCCAGTGGGCTGACGGCTAGCTGATATCACATCAGGCCCTAATTGGGCACACAGCTCTGTGATTGTGGCCGTGTCCAGTCTATAGGTGAGTATAATTTGCCTGCCTTCCAGTGTAGCCAAGTCCACAAGGGGTCTGTACACAGGAGGTTGTCTCCTCCTCCGATTCAACTGCAGCGGTAGATATGTAAGGGACACAAGAGTGAGTAGGTGTAGGAGGCTAGCCTGGTTTGTAGTGAGTACCAAGAGGTACTTACACTCTGCACCAGGTCCAGGTATCCCTTATTAGTGTAGAAGAGGTGTCTAGCAGCTTTGGCTGATAGAAAAGGGTAGCTTAGCAGAGCAGCTTAGGCTGAACTAGGCGACATGCAAAGCTCCCACTATACCACTAGTGTCATATGCACAATATCATAGGAAAACACAATACACAGATATACTAAAAATAAAGGTACTTTATTTTTATGACAATATGCCAAAAGTATCTCAGTGAGTACCCTCAGTATGAGGATAGCAAATATACCCAAGATATATGTACACAATGCCAAAATTATGCAGTAATAGCAATAGAAAGCAATGCAAGCAATGTACCGTCACAATAGATTGCAATGAGAGCACCTAGGTATAGGGGCAACACAAACCATATACTCTAGAAGTGGAATGCGAACCACGAATGGACCCCAAACCTATGTGAGCTTGTAGAGGGTCGCTGGGACTGTAAGAAAACAGTGAGGGTTAGAAACATAGCCCACCCCAAGACCCTGAAAAGTAGGTGTAAAGTGCACCTAAGTTCCCCAAAGAGCACAGAAGTCGTGATAGGGGAATTCTGCAAGGATGACCAACACCAGCAATGCAACAACGATGGATTTCCAGACGAGAGTACCTGTGGAACAAGGGGACCAAGTCCAAGAGTCATACTCAAGTCGGGAGTGGGCAGATGCCCAGGAAATGCCAGCTGTGGGTGCAAAGGAGCTGCCACCGGATGGTAGAAGCTGTGGATTCTGCAAGAACGAAGAGGACTAGGAACTTCCCCTTTGGAGGATGGATGTCCCACGCCGTGAAGAAGCTTGCAGAAAGACCGCAAACAAGTCTTGCTAGTTGCAAGGGTCGCGCTTAGGGTTTTTGGATGCTGCTGTGGCCCAGGAGGGACCAGGATGTCGCCAATTGCGTGAGGAGACAGAGAGGGCATCGAGCAAGACAAAGAGCCCACTCAGAAGCAAGCAGCACCCGCAGAAGTGCCGGAACAGGCACTACGAAGAAGAGTGAACCGGAGCTCACCCAAAGTCACAAAAGAAGGTCCCACGACGCCGGAGGACAACTCAGGAGGTCGTGCACTGCAGGTTAGAGTGTCGGGGACCCAGGCTTGGCTGTGCACAAAGGAAATCCTGGAAGAGTGCACAGGAGCCGGAGCAGCTGCAAATCATGCGGTACCCAGCAATGCAGTCTAGCGTGGGGAGGCAAGGGCTTACCTCCACCAAACTTGGGCTGAAGAGTCACTGGACTGTGGGAGTCACTTGGACAGAGTTGCTGAGTTCCAGGGACCACGCTCGTCGTGATGAGAGGGGACCCAGAGGACCGGTGATGCAGTCTTTTGGTGCCTGCGGTTGAAGGGGGAAGATTCCGTCGACCCACGGGAGATTTCTTCAGAGCTTCTAGTGCAGAGAGGAGGCAGACTACCCCCACAGCATGCACCACCAGGAAAACAGTTGAGAAGGCGGCCGGATCAGCGATACAAGGTTGCAGTAGTCATCTTTGCTACTTTGTTGCAGTTTTGCAGGTGTCCAGAGCAGTCAGCGGTCGATTCCTTGGCAGAAGGTGAAGAGAGAGATGCAGAGGAACTCTGATGAGCTCTTGCATTTGTTATCTAAAGAATTCCCCAAAGCAGAGACCCTAAATAGCCAGAAAAGGAGGTTTGGCTACTTAGGAAGGAGGATAGGCTAGCAACACAGGTAAGAGCCTATCAGAAGGAGTCTCTGACGTCACCTGCTGGCACTGGCCACTCAGAGCAGTCCAGTGTGCCAGCAGCACCTCTGTTTCCAAGATGGCAGAGGTCTGGAGCACACTGGAGGTGCTCTGGGCACCTCCCAGGGGAGGTGCGGGTCAGGGGAGTGGTCACTCCCCTTTCCTTTGTCCAGTTTCGCACCAGAGCAGGGCTGGGGGATCCCTGAACCGGTGTAGACCGGCTTATGCAGAGATGAGCAACATCTGTGCCCATCAAAGCATTTCCAGAGGCTGGGGGAGGCTACTCCTCCCCAGACCTGACACCTTTTTCCAAAGGGAGAGGGTGTAACACCCTCTTTCTGAGGAAGTCCTTTGTTCTGCCTTCCTGGGCCAAGCCTGGCTGGACCCCAGGAGGGCAGAAACCTGTCTGAGGGGTTGGCAGCAGCAGCAGCGGCAGTGAAACCCCAGGAAAGGCAGTTTGGCAGTACCCGGGTCTGTGCTAGAGATTCGGGGATCATGGAATTGTCTCCAATTCCATGATCTTAGACATGTTACATGGCCATGTTCGGAGTTACCATTGTGACGCTATACATAGGTAGTGACCTATGTATAGTGCACTCGTGTAATGGTGTCCCCGCACTCACAAAGTCCGGGGAATTTGCCCTGAACGATGTGGGGGCACCTTGGCTAGTGCCAGGGTGCCCACACACTAAGTAACTTAGCACCCAACCTTTACAAGGTAAAGGTTAGACATATAGGTGACTTCTAAGTTACTTAAGTGCAGTGGTAAATGGCTGTGAAATAACGTGGACGTTATTTCACTCAGGCTGCAGTGGCAGGCCTGTGTAAGAATTGTCAGAGCTCCCTATGGGTGGCAAAAGAAATGCTGCAGCCCATAGGGATCTCCTGGAACCACAATACCCTGGGTACCTCAGTACCATATACTAGGGAATTATAAGGGTGTTCCAGTATGCCAATGTGAATTGGTGAAATTGGTCACTAGCCTGTTAGTGACAATTTGTGCAGAGAGAGCATAACCACTGAGATTCTGGTTAGCAGAGCCTCAGTGAGACAGTTGGGCATCACACAGGGAACACATACATATAGGTTACAAACTTATGAGCACTGGGGTCCTGACTAGCAGAGTGCCAGTGACACATAACAAACATACTGAAAACATAGGGTTTTCACTATGAGCACTGGGCCCTGGCTAGCAGGATCCCAGTGAGACAGTGAAAACACCTGACATATACTCACAAACAGGCCAAAAGTGGGTGTAACAAGGCTAGAAAGAGGCTACTTTCTCACAGTAGGCTGTCACAATTAGAACAATGAGACCACCACCTCAGTCAACATACACCATCAATGTGATGGGACAGTGGGAATGGCAATGTATGTACATTTATAGGCAATGACGCAGAAATTTATAATCAGATTGTTGCCGACCACCATGAAATTGCGACCGCCTGTCCTGTATCTAAGAACAGGTGGAAGTGAGGTAACTACGCTACAGCTGGGCGTTGTGGAGGAAGGTGGTATTGCACCGCCGTGCAATTCCTCATTGGATAATATGGGGCTCTATGGAGTACAGTGGAAATGGGGATCAGCACCGGCGGTGACGGTGTACACCACCGCGGACGTGATCGCCATTTTCTATCTTTAACCTCACTTGTTTCCTGACCTTCAACAGGAGAACACCTACACTGCGTGTGCTGCTGTGACCTGTGTCTGGAACCTGCCATGGCCCATGTGACTGGGGAAAAGGCCCCTGCCTTCACTGCTGAGAAGTTAGAGAGATTGGTGGAATGGGTCCTACCCCAGTACGGACTGCTGTATGGGCCTCCAGACCAACAGGTGAGTACCCCTTGTGCACAATGCATGTGTGATGGATAAATGGGGATGTGTATGCAAGCATTGTGTAATCGGGGGGAACGTCTGGTGGCAGTGCAGATGGTGGGGGAACGGGCGATGGTTGTGCTAACGGTGATGGAAACTGGATTGGTGGGCCATTTGTGTGGCAGGCTGGATTGTATGTGTAATGGTGTCCTCCTGTCTGTCTTTCCTCTGCAGGTCAGCGCCATCAAAAGAAGGGATTGTGGCGTGCCATCACCAAGGACGTGCGGACCATGGGGGTCAATGGCAGGCGGAGCACCCACTGTCGGAAATGGTGGGAGGACCTGAGACGCTGTGCACGGAAGAACGCTGAGGCCCAGCTGGGGATGGCCTCCCAACGAGGAAGGGGTGCCCTTCTGAAACTGACCCTCCTGATGGCCCGCATACTGGTGGTGGCCTACCCAGAGCTGGATGGGCACTTGAGGGCATCACAGCAGCCACAAGAGGGTGAGTACAGTGACCATTACAACAATAATTGGTAGGTGGCATGGGATTCAGGTGATGGGTGTGAGTTAGTGGGTGCCCCTAATGCCAGGTCAGACATTGCAGCGTAATCCAGCTCAAGGGTAATGGGTATATGGCAAATGCAGGTGACCTAGCTTGTTAGCATTCCATGTCAGTCAGGGCTTTGTGGGTCCCCGAAGGTGTGCAGTTGGCGGTGTTTGGCCCTCATCTTGCCGTGGCACCAAGCCAAATCAATGGCAGTAAAAAGCATAGTGCTCAATCCTGATCCCTGTGTGTGACAGTGCTGTGTATGCCAACTATGGTGTTGGTGAAGTAATTGGCCCAGTGTTTCCTTTCTCTCTCTCCCACTCTTTTTTCTCCTGTCATCCTGTCAGTGCGTGCATTAGCATTATCTGCCAGAGGAGGTGGGGCACCGGCGACAGAGGGAGCTGTATCCCACAGGACCCAGGAGGCAGAGTCCACTGACGCCAAAGGAACCAGTGGGACGGAGGGCGAAGGGAGCACCACAGTGGAGACAGGAGGTGACAACACAGACTCAGATACCTCCTCCAATAGAGGATCCCTGGCGGTGGCAGGCACCTCTGTGACCACCCCAGCTGCAGGTACAGCCGCCACCCCCGTACCAGCACCGCCCTCCAAATAGCTCCCCAGCGAGTTGCCCGTGCCAGCTCACCCAGGAGGGTAGGCATCTCCTTCACCCCAGGCACCTCAGGCCCTGCTCCAGTGAGCCCGGCTGGCCTGAGTGAGGAGGCTATTGACCTCCTGAGAGCCATACCTGTATGGCAGTCAACCATTGTGAATGCCATCCAAGGGCTAGCATCCCAGATGCAGCAATGCAATGCATACCTGGAGGGCATCCATGGTGGATTGGCGGCCCAACAGAGATCGATTCAGGCTCTGGCCTCCTCTCTGATGGCAGCCACTGACCCTGTTCCTACAGTCCTCCCTCCAACTACCACTTCTCAGTCCCAGTCTCCTCAACCGCAACCCATCCCTTGCACACATACAGACGAGCTTGCACACAACACAACACACATGAGTGGCACAGTCAGACAAAGGAACCGCACTTCATCCCACAAACACTCACACAAACATCAGACCGTTGCAGACACAACCATATGCACTGCCTCCACTGTCTCCCCCTCCTCCTCCTCCTCCACCTCCCTCACAGTCACGTCCACATTCACACCTGCTTGCACTGAATCAACATTTACCAACAGCATCACCACACCAAGCAGCACACACACCTCACTAGCAGACACCTCTACAACATCCATCCAATTGAGCCCTGTGTCCTCTCCCACACTGTCTGTCCCCCCTGTAGGAAAGTACCATCTTGCCTGGCATGTTACCCCCATTTTTACATGTATGTCAGTTGTTTTTGCCTGTCTCATCGGGATCCTGCTAGCCAGGACCCCAGTGCTCATAGTTTGTGGCCTGAATGTGTGTACCTGTGTATTGACGAACTGTGTCACTAAGGCTCTGCTATTCAGAACCTCAGTGCTTATGCTCTCTCTGCCTCTAAATTTGTCACTATAGGCTAGTGACCACTTTTACCAATTTCAATTGGCACACTGGAACACCTTTATAATTCCCTAGTATATGGTACCCAGGTACAAAGGGTAATGGGGTTCCAGGAGATCCCTATGGGCTGCAGCATTTCTTTTGCCACCCATAGGGAGCTCAGACAAACTTTTACACAGGACTGTCACTGCAGCCTGAGTAAAATAACGCACACGTTATTTCACAGCTATTTTTACTGCACTTAAGTAACTTATAAGTCACCTATATGTCTAACCTTCACTTACTGAAGGTTAGGAGCAAAGTTACTAACTGTGAGGGCACCCTTGCACTAGCAAAGATGCCCCCACATAGTCAGGGCTATTTCCCCAGACTTTGTGAGTGCGGGGACACCATTACACGCATGCACTACATATAGGTTAATACCTATATGTAGCTTCACAATGGTAACTCCGAATATGGCCATGTAACATGTCTAAGATCATGGAATTGTCCCCCCATGCCAAATCTGGTATTGGGGTGCCCATCCCATGCTCCACTATAGACCCCGGGTACTGACAAACCAGCTCTCTTGGGTTTTCTCTGCAGCTACCGCTGCTGCCACCCCACAGACAGGCTTCTGCCCTCCTGGGGTCTGGGCAGCCCAGTCCCAGGAAGGCAGAACAAATGATGTCCTCTGAGAGAGGGTGTTACACCCTCTCCCTTTGGAAATAGGTGTTAAAGTCTGGGGAATGGTAGCCTCTCCCAGCCTCTGGAAATTCTTTGAAGGGCACAGATGGTGCCCTCTTTCATAAGCCAGTCTACACCGGTTTAGGGAACCCCCAGTCCCTGCTCTGGTGCGGAACTGGACAAAGAAAAGGGGAGTGACCACTCCCCTGTCCATCACCACCCCAGAGGTGGTGCCCAGAGCTCCTCCAGTTTGTCCCAGACATCTGCCATCTTGGATACAGAGGTGGGAGGGCACAATGGAGGCCTCTGAGTGGCCAGTGCCAGTAGGTGACGTCAGAGACACCTCCTGATACGTGCTTGCCTGACTAGGAGGCCAATCCTCCTCTAAGGGCTATTTAGGGTCTCTCCAGTGTGCGTTTCCTCAGCTACTTGCAAGAATTCACCAGAGTTCCTCTGCACCTCTCTCTTCGACTTCTGCCAAGGATCAACCGCTGACTCCTCCAGGACACCTGCAAAACTGCAACAAAGTAGCAAGAAGACTACCAGCGACATTACAGCGCCTAATCCTGCCGGCTTTCTCAACTGTTTTCTGGTGGTGCATGCTTTTGGGGCTGCCTGCCTTCATCCTGCACTGGAAGCCACGAAGAAATCTCCTGTGGGTCGACAGAATCTTCCCCCTGCTTCAGCAGGCACCAAACTTCAGCGTCACTGGTACTCTGGGACCCCTCTCATCCTGCCGAGCGTGGCCCCTGGAACACAGGTGGTGGACCCAAGTGACCCAGACTGTCCAGTGGTTCAGCTGTCCAAATTTGGAGGAGGTAAGTCCTTGCCTCCCCTCTCCAGACAGTAATCCTGTGCACCACGTGAACTGCAGCTACAAGGGCTTCTGTGCACATTTCCACAAAATACTTCATGCACAGCCAAGCCTAGGTCCCCAGCACTCTGTCCTGCGATGCTCAGCTCCCTGAGTTGAACTCCGACTTCGTGGGACCCTCTTTTGTAGTGTTGAGATGACTGCCGTGTTCAGACTTCTTGAAACCTGTGTTTAAGGGCTTCTGCAGGTGATACCTTCTTGTGCGTGGGTTCTCTAAGTTGCTGAGGGCCCCCTCTGTCTCCTCTCCCAAGAGGCCACATCCTGGTCCTTCATGGGCCAGGGCAGCACCCTTTTTCTTCAACCGTGACTCTTGCAGCTAGCAAGGTTTGTTTGCGGTACTTTGCCAAGGAAACAACTCTGCATCCTCCAGCACTCGGTGGGACATCTTCTGTGCAAAGGAGAAGTTCTTAGCACCTTTTGTTGTTGCAGAATCTTCAGCTTCTTCTATCCGGAGGCAGCCATTTTGCACCTTCATCTGGGGTTTAGTGGGCTCCTGGCCCCCCCCGACACTTTCGCGACTCTTGGACTTGGCTCTCTTCCTTTGCAGGTCCTCAGGTCGAGGAATCCGTCTTCAGTGCTTTACAGTCTGTTGTGGTCTTTGCAAAATCCTCTATCACGACTTTAGAGTGTTTCTGGGGAAATAGTAGTACTTTACTCCTACTTTCCAGGGTCTTGGGGTGGGGTAAATTGTTGACAAGATTAACAGTGTGGCAGAAGTACGCAGAACAGTCATCGAGTGCAAGAAACGCTGGCATGACTGCAAACGCAGGACCAAGGAAAAGATGGCCAGGAACAGGAAGGCAGCACTGCAGACTGGAGGGGGGAGTCCAGCACACCAGGAGGCCCTGGACCACATGGAGGAGATGGTTGCAGCCGTCATCCCTGAGGAGATCGTCACAGGGATTCAAGGACAGGACAGCGCAGACTACCACGAGACAACGCACATGCAGGGTAAGTCGCATGGGGAATTATAATGCAATAATGTCAACTGCAACCGGGGGGAGGGAATACCTACTACACATTGCATGTAAGTCATCATATACATGGAGTGGCATGGGTAAAGGGGCACGGCAGGGGGGCATGGCCTGCACAAACATAAGCTGGGGCACACCATTACACTACACCAACAACAGTCCCATAGGGGCATGCTGTCATGCCAACGATGGAGCAAAGGGAAAGCCACGACAGGAGGGAAGGCCACTACGTCAAACTGACATCCTGGCACTCATCAGCCAACATACCTACTACATTAACTAGGGCCCTATTAGCAATCCTCTAGCCAAACCGACAACTGCAATGTAACTGCAACAACAGTTGCCACTACCACCTCTGATCTGTGTGCAGCTCAAGTAGCCAACGGCAGTAACCTCCCCATGGAACATACATACCTAAATTAGGGGGTGAGGATGACAACTGCAACAATCTCCAGAAACAAGACAAAGGCCCCAGTACACTCAAATGTCAATGCCCATAGTTGCCGCAAACATCAGCCAATGTAAACAACAATAGGAGCGACACAGCACTAAGGACACACCCATGCTGCATATGTCAGGGTCCATCCTGTGCCTGGGTAACAAGGCAACATCACAAATGTCATACTGCTCAGACAACAGCATTGAGGAGGGGACACATGTAACTGGTCACTGAAATACACCTGCACAGTCAGAGGGGGAAATAGGACACTGATACGATTATCAGGGCAATCCAATGTACCACACATTACCCAACATCAGCAGGACACATTAACAATGTCAACATCCATATCACATCATAACATTGCCATGCATAGGATATGCTACATGTCAATTACAATTAAGTCGATGTGAAAGATCAGGGATTGGGGCAGGTCCTGATAGTTAAGTGTGCTGCCAGGGCCATCAGAACACCCACAGTCAGTAAAAGGTCTCACCATGAGAATGGATATACACGGAGGGTCGAGTAGGACAAAAAGGTGGCAATTCTCTATTTGGCATAAAGCAACACCTAGAGGCAATGAGGCTGACAAGTCTGATAACTCAATAACATACATGTAACACACAGTTGGGCAATAGGCCTGGAAGAATGCCCATCTGAAGGACTGAAGAAATTAACACAAAACAAGATCACAAAGTGAATTCATCTAAAGGCAGGCAAGTCACATCAAAATTGTCACAACACAGACACACTAATTGTACCCTGTTTCATTGCAGAGGAAGATGGATCTCCTGCCGATATGCCTGTCCCAGATTTCCCTGATGACATGGATGACGAGCCGATAAACATTCCCCAGGAGACCATCCAACAGGTCATTGAAACCCTCCAGACCCCACCTTCAGTCACAAGGAGGAGCACAGAACAAGCAGCCATCGCAGAGGATCCACCCACCACCCCAATTGTAAGACCTGCCAGCTCCAATACAGCTGAGGACTCAGACGACACTGGCACCAGCTTTGAGAGAACTGTAGTTGGAGTACAGCGGGAGCTGGCCAAGGAGGTGTGGGTGGGGGTGCAAAATATGGCAGCCAGCCTTGAGGGGGTGCGTTTGTGCATGATGTCATCTGCAGATCAGGCAGCAGCTATGCAAGCCCTAACATCCATACTGCAAGGACTACAAGAAACTGTCAAGGAATTCACCACTGCAGTAAGGGAGTTGCCACAACACCTCGCACCCCAAACCTTCCACTGCATGCACAAATGCAATCATGACTCCCTCAGGGCCGACCTGGCTGCCTACCATCGTGATGTGGCTGCTATTCTCCAGAACCAGCAGATCCTCCTTGCTGCAGTACTGCCCTTAAGACCTTCACACGGAGCAGCGACCGGGATGTCTGACTCCACGTCTTCTAACACTGAGGTGTGTGTTGCCCCTTCACAACCAACAACTACAAGGACAAAGCAGGCAACACACACATCAGAAGAAGAAGACATGGAACAGATCACATTCACAAGGAAAAGTACCCGGAAGCACTAGTCCCTGCCACATGGCCGACATTTACCAAGGTCCTGCGCTTTGTACCTTGCCAGTCTTGCAACATTTGTACTCAAGCACTGTCTGCAAACCACTGTATATCTTCTCACCCAGCCCAGTGATTGTCTCTCTCCTACTCATTGCCAAATCCTGTACCTCTGCACTGTCTGAAACAGCAACCCCAGCATGACAAAAGCATTTTGGTAAACCCTTGTGTTGGATCCCAATTTAAAATGTCACTATAATAGACTCACAGAAATGGACAATGTACATATAGCACTACAGCACTTTTCAATAAATAGCACTTACACCACAAATCTTTCTCTGGGTAATGTGCATATCAACTGCGCAATAGATAATTGGAATGTCCCTACTTTCAAATAACGTAGCTTCTCAATACAACTGTCCAGATATTATGTAGTTAGAGAAATCTGCACAGTGACCATGATTGCATCATACTCTGCCCATCCTGAGGGAATAATCTGATAAAGTGAGAAACCATAGACCACCATGCTGTGTTGGACCTTGCTTTCAACATGTATGTGTGAAATAGTTGTGGTCCTCTGCTATAGGCCTTCAAAGGAGATATGTACATGATATTTGTCATTAAGAGTGTGCGTGTATGTGACCATTGTATGTTAGGCATCACATAAGCTCTGGGATGTTCCGTGTCCTACTCAGTATCTCAGCAATGATCCATGAGGCAACACTCTTATTCTGATAAGTAGAGATGAAGCTGTGTAAAAAAGGAATAGCCAGACCATGATATGGTGATTATAATAGGTGTTTATTTAAAATAGTTAACTAAAGTGGTGAAGGTGATCATATTCAGAAGAAATTATTTACAATCTGTTGCCGCCTGCGTATACCAGCAGCTGTGTTCTGTAGTTCCCCCTCCTGTTGCAGGCCATCATCCTCCTCTTCCTCCTCTTCAGGCATGTGTGGCTCTGGTTCCAGGAGGGGAATGTTTCTTCTAACACAAATGTTGTGCAATATTGCACATTTGAGGATGATCCTACAGACCATCTCGGGGGAATATAGGAGGCTACCACCAGTGATGTCGAGGCAGCGGAACCTTGACTTGAGGATGCCGAAGGTCCGCTCGACAATGCTGCGTGTCCTCCTATGGGCCTCGTTGTATGCACGCTCGGCAGCTGTACTCGGGTTGCCAAATGGTGTCATAATCCATGGCTGGATGCCATACCCCTGATCAGCTTCAATAGAAAATGAATGGGATCATGTTGATGTAGCTGGCACTATTGAAAAGACCTTTAATGGCAGTAGTTATCTTGTGTTGTCTGTGTCTCTTTTGTGTACTAATGTGACATCCTATGCTTGTAGGCTATACCATCTGCATTGTGTTGTTTCCTTGGCTGAACAAGTGTTTGTCTGCTAACCGTTTGTCAGCAATATGTTTGGTGATTTTCAGTACAGTGTGCCCTCCCTAGCATTTTCACTTGTGATACAGGTGTCCGTGTGTCTTCACTGGGGGTGAGATGATAGTTCCATGCAGAGTTAAAATTGAAAGTGTTGTTAGCACGTTCATATGAAAGTACCCTGGACATCCCATACCGTTAGACTTAGGCAATGTATTAATGTAGAGGTCATTGGGACACTTACAATTTGCAAGGTGACATTTAGGCAACCACACTCATTGACGTCTTCACATTACGCTGTACAGTAATTTCCGAAGTGTGACAGGTTCAATGGTGACTTCAGAAACATGGCTAGTGATGTCACGACCTCAGTGTGTTCCTGTTGACATGTTGCTGTTGTGGTGTATGTGTTGTGTGTCCTAGTGGGTTGCTGTGCAGTGTATATATAAGTAGGTTTTTGTACTTACCAACAAGTAGTCCATTGCCATACCGTCCATCCTGGAAGTGTTGATTGATGGTGCAGTGACGGAAGATGACTGTGCCTTTGCAGCTAGCAAGGTTTGTTTGCGGTACTTTGCCAAAGAAACAACTCTGCATCCTCCAGCATTCGGTGGGACATCTTTTGTGCAAAGGAGAAGTTCTTAGCACCTTTTGTTGTTGCAGAATCTTCAGCTTCTTCCATCCGGAGGCAGCCATTTTGCACCTTCATCTGGGGTTTAGTGGGCTCCTGCTCCCCCCGGACACTTTCGTGACTCTTGAACTTGGATCTCTTCCTTTGCAGGTCCTCAGGTCGAGGAATCCGTCTTCAGTGCTTTACAGTCTGTTGTGGTCTTTGCAAAATCCTCTATCACGACTTTAGTGTGTTTCTGGGGAAATAGTAGTACTTTACTCCTACTTTCCAGGGTCTTGGGGTGGGGTATCTTGGACACCCTTAGGCCCATATTTATACTTTTTGACGCAAATCTGCACCGGCGCAGTTTTGCGTAAAAAAAATTACCACCGGCTAACACCATTTTGGTGCGCCGTGCAGGCGTCATATTTATACTTTGACGCACGGCAGCACAAACAACAGGTGGGAGTCATTATTTTTGACGCACACCGCGGCGTCAAGTCGTAAAGGAAAACGACGTTAACGCGGCGGAAATGACTGTGGGTCGATTTACGACACCGCAAACCGGATATGCGCCGTTTTTTAAAGCAATAGCGTCAAAAAAGCCAGCGAACACTGCCAGTTCACCAGAGGAGAGCCAAAATGGATCCCAGATGCCAATACAAACCCCAGGGAGATGACAGCAGACCAGGAACCAGCCAGGAGGATCCATACAAGAACCAGGACACTTATAAGAAGAAAAGAAAGTGTGGCTTCAGTGCAGAGGAGCAGGAAATCCTGGTTAAAGAGGTGACGGAACACCAGCACCAACTGTTTGTCACCTCAAAGTTGCCAATCAGTAGGAGAGAGGCTATATGGCAACAAATTGTTGACAAGATTAACAGTGTGGCAGAAGCAGTGCTTTAAATGGAAAAATAGAAGTGCAGGTACTCTGTACTAGAGTACCTGCTTGTTTCTGAGAAGTGCCGGTACTCTCCAATTAAAAGTATTACGTTTTTCTTGAGATGTGCCGGTACTCTCCCTTTCAAAATAAAAAAGTCCCGGTACTCTGTACCGGAGAGTACCGGCCCATTTAAAGCACTGGGCAGAAGTACGCAGAACAGTCATCGAGTGCAAGAAACGCTGGCATGACTGCAAACGCAGGACCAAGGAAAAGATGGCCAGGAACAGGAAGGCAGCACTGCAGACTGGAGGGGGGAGTCCAGCACACCAGGAGGCCCTGGACCACATGGAGGAGATGGTTGCAGCCGTCATCCCTGAGGAGATCGTCACAGGGATTCAAGGACAGGACAGCGCAGACTACCACGAGACAACGCACATGCAGGGTAAGTCGCATGGGGAATTATAATGCAATAATGTCAACTGCAACCGGGGGAGGGAATACCTACTACACATTGCATGTAAGTCATCATATACATGGAGTGGCATGGGTAAAGGGGCACGGCAGGGGGGCATGGCCTGCACAAACATAAGCTGGGGCACACCATTACACTACACCAACAACAGTCCCATAGGGGCATGCTGTCATGCCAACGATGGAGCAAAGGGAAAGCCACGACAGGAGGGAAGGCCACTACGTCAAACTGACATCCTGGCACTCATCAGCCAACATACCTACTACATTAACTAGGGCCCTATTAGCAATCCTCTAGCCAAACCGACAACTGCAATGTAACTGCAACAACAGTTGCCACTACCACCTCTGATCTGTGTGCAGCTCAAGTAGCCAACGGCAGTAACCTCCCAATGGAACATACATACCTAAATTAGGGGGTGAGGATGACAACTGCAACAATCTCCAGAAACAAGACAAAGGCCCCAGTACACTCAAATGTCAATGCCCATAGTTGCCGCAAACATCAGCCAATGTAAACAACAATAGGAGCGACACAGCACTAAGGACACACCCATGCTGCATATGTCAGGGTCCATCCTGTGCCTGGGTAACAAGGCAACATCACAAATGTCATACTGCTCAGACAACAGCATTGAGGAGGGGACACATGTAACTGGTCACTGAAATACACCTGCACAGTCAGAGGGGGAAATAGGACACTGATACGATTATCAGGGCAATCCAATGTACCACACATTACCCAACATCAGCAGGACACATTAACAATGTCAACATCCATATCACATCATAACATTGCCATGCATAGGATATGCTACATGTCAATTACAATTAAGTCGATGTGAAAGATCAGGGATTGGGGCAGGTCCTGATAGTTAAGTGTGCTGCCAGGGCCATCAGAACACCCACAGTCAGTGAAAGGTCTCACCATGAGAATGGATATACACGGAGGGTCGAGTAGGACAAAAAGGTGGCAATTCTCTATTTGGCATAAAGCAACACCTAGAGGCAATGAGGCTGACAAGTCTGATAACTCAATAACATACATGTAACACACAGTTGGGCCATAGGCCTGAAAGAATGCCCATCTGAAGGACTGAAGAAATTAACACAAAACAAGATCACAAAGTGAATTCATCTAAAGGCAGGCAAGTCACATCAAAATTGTCACAACACAGACACACTAATTGTACCCTGTTTCATTGCAGAGGAAGATGGATCTCCTGCCGATATGCCTGTCCCAGATTTCCCTGATGACATGGATGACGAGCCGATAAACATTCCCCAGGAGACCATCCAAAAGGTCCTTGAAACCCTCCAGACCCCACCTTCAGTCACAAGGAGGAGCACAGAACAAGCAGCCATCGCAGAGGATCCACCCACCACCCCAATTGTAAGACCTGCCAGCTCCAATACAGCTGAGGACTCAGACGACACTGGCACCAGCTTTGAGAGAACTGTAGTTGGAGTACAGCGGGAGCTGGCCAAGGAGGTGCGGGTGGGGGTGCAAAATATGGCAGCCAGCCTTGAGGGGGTGCGTTTGTGCATGATGTCATCTGCAGATCAGGCAGCAGCTATGCAAGCCCTAACATCCATACTGCAAGGACTACAAGAAACTGTCAAGGAATTCACCACTGCAGTAAGGGAGTTGCCACAACACCTTGCACCCCAAACCTTCCACTGCATGCACAAATGCAATCATGACTCCCTCAGGGCCGACCTGGCTGCCTACCATCGTGATGTGGCTGCTATTCTCCAGAACCAGCAGATCCTCCTTGCTGCAGTACTGCCCTTAAGACCTTCTCAGGGAGCAGTGACCGGGATGTCTGACTCCAAGTCTTCTAACACTGAGGTGTGTGTTGCCCCTTCACAACCAACAACAACAAGGACAAAGCAGGCAACACACACATCAGAAGAAGAAGACATGGAACAGATCACATTCACAAGGAAAAGTACCCGGAAGCACTAGTCCCTGCCACATGGCCGACATTTACCAAGGTCCTGCGCTTTGTAACTTGCCAGTCTTGCAACATTTGTACTCAAGCACTGTTCTGCAAACCACTGTATATCTTGTCACCCAGCCCAGTGATTGTCTCTCTCCTACTCATTGCCAAATCCTGTCCCTCTGCACTGTCTGAAACAGCAACCCCAGCATGACAAAAGCATTTTTGGTAAACCCTTGTGTTGGATCCCAATTTAAAATGTCACTATAATAGACTCACAGAAATGGACAATGTACATACTGTATAGCACTACAGCACTTTTCAATAAATAGCACTTACACCACAAATCTTTCTCTGGGTAATGTGCATATCAACTGCGCAGTAGATAATTGGAATGTCCCTACTGTCAAATAACGTAGCTTCTCAATACAACTGTCCAGATATTATGTAGTTAGAGAAATCTGCACAGTGACCATGATTGCATCATACTCTGCCCATCCTGAGGGAATAATCTGATAAAGTGAGAAACCATAGACCACCATGCTGTGTTGGACCTTGCTTTCAACATGTATGTGTGAAATAGTTGTGGTCCTCTGCTATAGGCCTTCAAAGGAGATATGTACATGATATATGTCATTAAGAGTGTGCGTGTATGTGACCATTGTATGTTAGGCATCACATAAGCTCTGGGATGTTCCGTGTCCTACTCAGTAGCTCAGCAATGCTCCATGAGGCAACACTCTTATTCTGATAAGTAGAGATGAAGCTGTGTAAAAAAGGAATAGCCAGACCATGATATGGTGATTATAATAGGTGTTTATTTAAAATAGTTAACTAAAGTGGTGAATGTGATCATATTCAGAAGAAATTATTTACAATCTGTTGCCGCCTGCGTATACCAGCAGCTGTGTTCTGTAGTTCCCCCTCCTGTTGCAGGCCATCATCCTCCTCTTCCTCCTCTTCAGGCATGTGTGGCTCTGGTTCCAGGAGGGGAATTTTTCTTCTGACACAAATGTTGTGCAATATTGCACATTTGAGGATGATCCTACAGACCATCTCGGGGGAATATAGGAGGCTACCACCAGTGATGTCGAGGCAGCGGAACCTTGACTTGAGGATGCCGAAGGTCCGCTCGACAATGCTGCGTGTCCTCCTATGGGCCTCGTTGTATGCACGCTCTGCAGCTGTACTCGGGTTGCCAAATGGTGTCATAATCCATGGCTGGATGCCATACCCCTGATCAGCTGCAATAGAAAATGAATGGGATCATGTTGATGTAGCTGGCACTATTGAAAATACCTTTAATGGCAGTAGTTATCTTGTGTTGTCTGTGTCTCTTTTGTGTACTAATGTGACATCCTATGCTTGTAGGCTATACCATCTGCATTGTGTTGTTTCCTTGGCTGAACAAGTGTTTGTCTGCTAACCGTTTGTCAGCAATATGTTTGGTGATTTTCAGTACAGTGTGCCCTCCCTAGCATTTTCACTTGTGATACAGGTGTCCGTGTGTCTTCACTGGGGGTGAGATGATAGTTCCATGCAGAGTTAAAATTTAAAGTGTTGTTAGCACGTTCATATGAAAGTACCCTGGACATCCCATACCTTTAGACTTAGGCAATGTATTAATGTAGAGGTCATTGGGACACTTACAATTTGCAAGGTGACATTTAGGCAACCACACTCATTGACGTCTTCACATTACGCTGTACAGTAATTTCCGATGTGTGACAGGTTCAATGGTGACTTCAGAAACATGGCTAGTGATGTCACGACCTCAGTGTGTTCCTGTTGACATGTTGCTGTTGTGGTGTATGTGTTGTGTGTCCTAGTGGGTTGTAGTGCAGTGTGTATATAAGTAGGTTTTTGTACTTACCAACAAGCAGTCCATTGCCATACCGTCCATCCTGGAAGTGTTGATTGATGGTAATTATAATAGGTGTTTATTTAAAATAGTTAACTAAAGTGGTGAAGGTGATCATATTCAGAAGAAATTATTTACAATCTGTTGCCGCCTGCGTATACCAGCAGCTGTGTTCTGTAGTTCCCCCTCCTGTTGCAGGCCATCATCCTCCTCTTCCTCCTCTTCAGGCATGTGTGGCTCTGGTTCCAGGAGGGGAATGTTTCTTCTGACACAAATGTTGTGCAATATTGCACATGTGAGGATGATCCTACAGACCATCCCGGGGGAATATAGGAGGCTACCACCAGTGATGTCGAGGCAGTGGAACCTTGACTTGAGGATGCCGAAGGTCCGCTCGACAATGCTGCGTGTCCTCCTATGGGCCTCGTTGTATGCACGCTCTGCAGATGTACTCGGGTTGCCAAATGGTGTCACAATCCATGGCTGGATGCCATACCCCTGATCAGCTGCAATAGAAAATGAATGGGATCATGTTGATGTAGCTGGCACTATTGAAAAGACCTTTAATGGCAGTAGTTGTCTTGTGTTGTCTGTGTCTGTTTTGTGTACTAATGTGACATCCTATGCTTGTAGACTATACCATCTGCATTGTGTTGTTTCCTTGGCTGAACAAGTGTTTGTCTGCTAACCGTTTGTCAGCAATATGTTTGGGGATTTTCAGTACAGTGTGCCCTCCCTAGCATTGTGACTTGTGATACAGGTGTCCGTGTGTCTTCACTGGGGGTGAGATGATAGTTCCATGCAGACCTCAGTGTGTTCCTGTTGACATGTTGCTGTTGTGGTGTATGTGTTATGTGTCCTAGTGGGTTGCTGTGCAGTGTATATATAAGTAGGTTTTTGTACTTACCAACAAGTAGTCCATTGCCATACCGTCCATCCTGGAAGTGTTGATTGATGGTGCAGTGATGGAAGATGAATGAGTCATGGACACTCCCAGGATATTTAGCCACGATGTTGGTGATCAATCCCTGGTGATCGACAATGGCCTGCACGTTGATGGAATGTGTGTGCTTCCTGTTGCGGTAGAGGTGTTCAGTTGCAGCAGGTGGCACAAGGCGTACATGTGTGCAGTCGATTGCACCAAGGACGTGTGGGAAGCCACTGATTGCGTAGAACCCCTGTTTTGTTTCCTGCTGCTTCCGCAGTGTGTTAGGGAAGCAGATGTGGCGGGGTGTCAGTCGAATGATGGCACCCAGTACTTTGGGCAAAAAGGCGGAGAATGATGGTTGTGATATTCTTCCTACCAGGGCACCAGTTGTTTGAAAAGAGCCACTTGCCAGCATATGAAGTACGGTAAGCAGCTTTGTTTCTGTTGGGATGGTGTGGGGTGTCACCAAAGTGGGGGCCAAGTGCAGTTCAATGTTTCGCAGCAGCTGCTGAATGGCCTGCCAGTTCAACCGGTACCTCTGTATGATGTCGTGATCCCTGAGGCCCTGAAGGGTTGTTCTTGGGCGGAATATCCTCTCCTGCCTTCTGCGCTGCCTTTGGGGTCCCTGCTGGTGTTGTTGTAGCTGCTGTTGTTGTTGCTGGGCTCTGCGTCTGCGTGCATGCTGGATTAGAATGACCTCCATGGCTCCCTGTTGCTGCTCTACTGCTCTGCTGTTTGTTCTGTGTGTTCTGATTAAATACAGGTGTGTTTGCCCCATTTTAAAGCCTGCCCTGACCCAGGCGTTAATTTTTGACGCAAATCGGGCTGTGCGTCATTTTCTGGCTCCGCCTCCCGGATGTGCGTCATTTTTGCCCGAAAGCATAAATACGACGCACAGCCCCTTAAAGCCATTTTTGGGACGGGAATGCCTACCTTGCATATAATTAACGCAAGGCGGGTTGCCGCATCCAAAAAATGACGCACACAGCGGAAATTTGTCGTCCGCGGGCTCGGGCGTCAAAGTTTAAATACGGGGCAGCGTTTGCGCTGATTGTGCGTCAAAATTCTTGACGCACAATCGGCGCAGACGGAGTATAAATATGCCCCTTAGTGTTTTCTTACACTCCCAGTGACCCTCTACACACTACACCAGCCTAGGGGTTCATTCGTGGTTCGCATTCCACTTTCTTAGTATATGGTTTGTGTTGCCCCTAGGCCTATTGCATCCTATTGTATTCTACAGTGTTTGCACTATTTTCTGACTGTTTTACTTACCTGATTTTGGTTTGTGTGTATATTTTGTGTATTTTACTTGCCTCCCAAGGGAGTATATCCTCGGAGATATTTTTGGCACATTGGGGGTCATTCTGACCCTGGCGGTCCATGACCGCCATGGCGGAGGGCAGCGGAAGCACCGCCAACAGGCTGGTGGTGCTACCTGGGCGATTCTGACCGCGGCGGTAAAGCCGCGGTCAGAAAAGGGGAGCCGGCGGTTTCCCGCCGGTTTCCCGCCGGTTTCCCGCTGGCCCAGGGAATCCGCCATGGCGGCGCTGCTTGCTGCACCGCCATGGGGATTCCGACCCCCTTCCCACCAGCCTGTTTCTGGCGGTGTCCACCGCCAGAACCAGGATGGCGGGAACGGGTGACGTGGGGCCCCTGGGGGCCCCTGCACTGCCCATGCCATGGCATGGGCAGTGCAGGGGCCCCCTAACAGGGCCCCACAAAGATTTTCACTGTCTGCTTTGCAGACAGTGAAAATCGCGACGGGTGCCACTGCACCCGTTGCACCCCTGCAACTCCGCCGGCTCCATTCGGAGCTGGCTTCATTGTTGAAGGGGCTTTCCCGCTGGGCCGGCCGGCGGTCTTCTGGCGGTCGCCCGCCGGCCCAGCGGGAAAGCCGGAATGGCCACCGCGGTCTTTTGACCGCGGAGCGGTCTTTCGGCGGGAACCGCTTGGCGAGCGGCGACCGCAGACCGCCGCGGTCAGAATGACCGCCATTGTCACTAAAATAAAGTACCTTTATTTTTAGTAACTCTGAGTATTGCCTTTCTTATGAAATAGTACCTATATGATATAAGTGGTATAGTAGGAGCTTTGCATGTCTCCTAGTTCAGCCTAAGCTACTCTGCTATAGCTACCACTATCAGCCTAAGCTGCTAGAACACTACTAATCTACTAATAAGGGATAACTGGACCTGGCACCAGGTGTAAGTACCCTTGGTACCCACTATAAGCCAAGCCAGCCTCCTACACCCCCTCCTAAAGGACACAAACGCAAGCACTCAGACACCCAACAGACATCCACCTCACACATGCACACTGCCCATGCACCTGCACCCAAGTCCAGCAGACATATACCTCCACCAACCACTCCCTCAACCTCCACTACCATCCCTCCTCCCTCATCCCGCCCCACCGTCCTTAACCACTTCTGTGCCGCGGACATAATGGTTACGTCCTGCGGCACAGTGCTCATGTGCTGAGGACGTAACCATTACGTCCTCGGCACTGAGCTCAGAGGCTTCCCTCCCACCCCCCCAAGGAAGGGACGGAAGGGGAAGCCCTTCCCCTTCCACCCCGGACCCCCCCATTCCCCCCCTGATATCAGCGTGTGATCTCGCGCTGACCTCACAAAGGCCCCCTCCCATCGCGCTGGAAGCTCAGCTTACTGCGCGATCGGAAGAGAAATGCTTTTCCATTTCTCTTCAGATCATGTGATGGGGGCCTGAGAGGCTTCAAAGGGAAGGAAATTAATTTCCTTCCCTTTGAAGTCTCTCAGAGCATTTTAGCAGCGGGATCGTGAAGCGATCCAGCTGCTAAAATGCCCACTAGACACCAGGGATTATTTTAATTTAGGAAATTGGCATAAGGGGAGCGACCCCTTGGGCAAGGGTCGCTCCCCAGGGGGGCATTTTTTTTTCAAGGCCTTTTCGGCCTAATATTAGGCCGATCTACCCCCAGGTGGTGCAGAAACCTCTAGGCGCAAGGGATAATTTATTTTTGTTTGTTTTTTATTTTGTTTTTTAAAGGTGGGGAGCGATCCCTTAGGCAAGGGTCGCTCCCCTAGGGGGCAAATTATATTTAGGCCAAGGGTGACAGAAACCACTAGGCACCAAGGATTTTTTTTTTTTGTTGTTTTACAGATGGGGAGCGACCCCTTAGGCAAGGGTCGCTCCCCTGGGGGGGGGGTAAAAATGTATTTAGGCCATTTCTGCCCCCGGCCGATTTTTGCTACGCCAATCTGCCCCAAGGGGGGCAGAAACCACTAGGCACTGTGATTTATTTATTTTTGCATCAATTTCACGCAAGGGGAGCGACCCCTTAGGCAAGGGTCGCTCCCCTGGGGAGGGGGGCAAATTTATTTTAGGCCATTTCTGCCCCCCTTGGGGGTAGATCGGTCTATTTCTATTAGGCTGATCTGCCCCCGGGGGGGGCAGAAACCACTTAGGCACCAGGGATTGGTGTGTGTGTATGTGTGTGTTTTGTTTGGGGGGGGGCAGCCCCTTAGCAAGGGTCGCTCCCCATGGGGGCACATTAGTGTTGGCCATATCTGCCCCATTTGGGGCAGGTTGGCTTATTTTTGGAAGGCCAATCTGCCCCCAAGGGGGGCAGAAAGCCCACCAGAGACCAGGGAAGATTTGTTTTTTCAAAATGAAAGGGTGGGGGTATGGCCATACCCTCACCCCAAATAAATGGGGACAAAGTTGTTCTGCCCACCAGTGGGCAGATGGGACAATTACCCCGGATCCACACCCTGGGGGGGGGCAGAATGTCTACTAGATGCCAGGGAATTAAAAAAAATAATAGTGGAGTGGTGGCTACCAACCAGTATGGGCCTGGTTATGCCCCCACCCCAACTGAAGGGGGTAACAGTCTTTCAGCTCTCCCCTGCACACTAAAACATATTTTCCCCCGGCAAGCAAGAGGACATTTGATTATTTTGGGTTTTCGTTTTACATTTGGGCCATGAGACCTTGGCTAACTCTCAAAATCGTCCCACTTGGAATGGTGAGGGCTGCACTTTATGGACTTTGGGACTCTGCCATGTAGAAAAATCCACGAGTCCTAGACACATCTGAAAATTAAACATCTGGGTGATTCCAGGGTGGTGTGCTTCACAGGCACCCTGCATCATTTTCTTACCCACAATGCCCTGAAAACCTCCAACTTTGCTGGAAATCACACATTTTTCCCACATTTTTGTGATGGAACCTTCCGAAATCTGCAGGAATCCACAAAATTCCTACCACCCAGCATTGTCTTATCTATACTGATATAAATTCTGCTGCACTAGTCAGCCTAAAAAATTTTTTTTTTCAAACTGCCCTTTTGGACCCGCTTTGGTTCCCCCTCAATTTCGACATGTTTTTGGTTCTTCCCTGTCACAAGCACTTGGCCCACCTACACAAGTGAGATACCATTTGCATCGGAAAACTTGGGGGAACGCTGGGTGGAAGGAAATTTGTGGCTTCTCTCAGGTTCCAGAACTTTCTGTCGCCGAAATGTGAGGAAAAAGTGTTTTTTTGGCCAAATTTTGAGGTTTGCAAAGGATTCTGGGTAACAGAACCTGGGGAGAGCCCCACAAGTCACCCCATCTTGGATTCCCCTAGGAGGCTAGTTTTAAAAAATACACAGGTTTTGGTAGGTATTCCTAGGTGCCGGCTGAAATCGAGGCCAAAATCCACAGCTAGGCACTTTGCAAAAAAACAGTCTGTTTTCTTTGGGAACATGTGATGTGTCCACGTTGTGTTTTGGGACATATCCTGTCACTGGCGCTAGGCCTACCCACACAAGTGAGGTACCATTTGTATCGGGAGACTTGAGGGAACGCTGGGTGGAAGGAAATTTGTGGCTCCTCTCAGATTCCAGAACTTTGTGTCACCGAAATGTGAGGAAAAAGTGTTTTTTTGGCCACATTTTGAGGTTTGCAAAGGATTCTGGGTAACAGAACCTGGGGAGAGCCCCACAAGTCACCCCATCTTGGATTCCCCTAGGAGTCTAGTTTTAAAACATTCACAGTTTTGATAGGTTTCCCTAGGTGCCGGCTGAGCTAGAGGCCAAAATTTACAGCTAGGCACTTTGCAAGAAACACATCAGATTTCAGTGTAAAAATGTGATGTGTCCATGTTACGTTTCCTGTCGCGAGCATTAGGCCTACCCAAGCAAGTGAGGTACCATTTTTATCAGGAGATTTGGGGGAACACAGAATAGCAAAACAAGTGTTATTGCCCCTTGTCTTTCTCTACATTTTTTCCTTCCAAATGTAAGATAGTGTCTAAAAAAGATGTCTATTTGAGAAATGCCCTGTAATTCACATGCTAGTTTGGGCACCCCCCGGAATTCAGAGATGTGCAAATAACCACTGCTTCTCAACACCTTATCTTGTGCCCATTTTGGAAATACAAAGGTTTTCTTGATACCTATTTCTCACTTTTTATATTTCACCAAATTAATTGCTGTGTGCCCGGTATACAATGAAAACCCGTTGCAAGGTGCAACTCCTTTATTGGCCCTGGGTACCTAGAGTTCTTGATGAACCTTTAAGCCCTATATATCCCCGCAACAAGAAGAGTCCAGCAGACATAACGGTATATTGCTTTTGAAAATCTGACATTGCAGGAAAAAGTTACAGAGTAAAACGTGGAGAAAAATGGCAGTTTTTTTCACCTCAATTTCAATACTTTTTTTATTTCAGCTGTTATTTTATGTAGGAAACCCTTGTAGGATCTACACAAATGGCCCCTTTCTGAATTCAGAATTGTGTCTACTTTTCAGAAACGTTTAGGTTTCTGGGATCCAGCATTGGTTTCACACCCATTTCTGTCAATAACTGGAAGGAGGCTGAAAGCACAAAAAATAGTAAAAATGGGGTATGTCCCAGTAAAAAGCCAAAATTGTGCTGAAAAATGAGGTTTTGTTATTCAAGTCTGCTTGTTCCTGAAAGCTGGGAAGATGGTGATTTTAGCACTGCAAACCCTTTGTTGATGCCATTTTCAGGGAAAAAACCACAAGCCTTCTTCTGCAGCCCTTTTTCCCATTCTTTAAAAAGAAATGACATTTTCTCTGTATTTTGGCTAATTTCTTAGTCTTCTTCAGGGGAACCCACAAAGTCTGGGTACCTCTAGAATCC
Organism: Pleurodeles waltl; assembly: GCF_031143425.1. Lineage (NCBI taxonomy): Eukaryota > Metazoa > Chordata > Amphibia > Caudata > Salamandridae > Pleurodeles > Pleurodeles waltl. Next base: position 430,911,210 of record NC_090446.1, on the reverse strand, counting down.
CTAGGATGTTGGAAAAAAAGTATGCAAATTTGGCATGGGTAGCTTATGTGGAGAAAAAGTTATGATGGCCTAAGCGCGGACTGCCCCAAATAGCCAATAAAAGGCTCGGCACAGGAGGGGAAAAGGCCTGGCAGCGAAGTGGTTAAGAAGCTTTTCCTTGCCCAATTTTGTAGGAAAGTACCATCTTGCCTGGCATGCTACCCCCATATTTCACTGTATATATGTTGTTTTAGTCTATGTGTCACTGGGACCCTGCCAGGCAGGGCCCCAGTGCTCATAAGTATGTGCCCTGTATGTGTTCCCTGTGTGATGCCTAACTGTCTCACTGAGGCTCTGCTAACCAGAACCTCAGTGGTTATGCTCTCTCTGCTTTCCAAATTTGTCACTGACAGGCTAGTGACCAATTTCACCAATTCACATTGGCATACTATGTAGGAGGCTGGCCTGGCCTGTAGTGGGTACCAAGGGGTCATACACTCTGTACCAGGTCCAGTTATCCCTTATTAGTGTAGAAGAGGTGTTTCTAGCAGCTTAGGCTGATAGAAGGTAGCTATTTCAGAGCAGCTTAGGCTGAACTAGGAGACATGCAAAGCTCCTACTATACCACTGGTGTCATATGCACAATATCATAAGAAAACACAATACACAGATATGCTAAAAATAAAGGTACTTTATTTTTATGACAATATGCCAAAAGTATCTCAGTGAGTACCCTCAGTATGAGGATGCCAAATATACACAAGATATATGTACACAATACCAAACATATGCAGTAATAGCAAAAGGAAGTAATGCAAGCAATGTAAAGTTACAGTAGATTGCAATAGGAGAACATAGGTATAGGGGCAACACAAACCATATACTCCAAAAGTGGAATGCGAACCACGAATAGACCCCCAAACCTATGTGAGCTTGTAGAGGGTCACTGGGACTGTAAGAAAACAGTGAGGGTTAGAAAAATAGCCCACCCCAAGACCCTGAAAAGTAGGTGTAAAGTGTACCTATGACCCCCAGAAAGCACAGAAGTCGTGATAGGGGGTTTATGCAAGGAAGACCAACACCAGCAAAGCAACAACAGTGGATTTCCGGACCTGAGTACCTGTGAAACAAGGGGACCAAGTCCAAGAGTCGCGACAATGTCGAGACTGGGCAGATGCCCAGGAAATGCCAGCTGAGGGTACAAAGAAGCAGCCACCAGATGGTAGAAGCTGTGGATTCTGCAAGAACGAAGAGGGCTAGAAACTTCCCCTTTGGAGGATGGATGTCCCACGTCGTGAAGAAGCTTGCAGAGGTGTTCGCACGCAGAAAGACCGCAAACAAGCCTTGCTAGCTGCAAGGGTCGCGGTTAAGGTTTTCGGATGCTGCTGTGGCCCAGGAGGGACCAGGATGTCGCCACTTGGATGAGGAGACAGAGGGGGCGCCCAGCAAGTCAGGGAGCCCTCACAGAAGCAGGCAGCACCCGCAGAAGTGCCGAAACAGGCACTACGAAGAGGAGTGAACTGGAGCTCACCCGAAGTCACAAAAGGGAGTCCCACAATGCCGGAGGACAACTCAGGAGGTTGTGCACTGCAGGTTATAGTGTCGGGGACCCAGGCTTGGCTGTGCACAAAGGAAATCCTGGAAGAGTGCACAGGAGCCGGAGCAGCTGCAAATCACGTGGTACCCAGCAATGCAGTCTAGCGTGGGAGGCAAGGACTTACCGCCACCAAACTTGGACTGAAGAGTCACTGGACTGTGGGAGTAAATTGGACAGAGTTGCTGAGTTCCAGGGACCACGCTTGTCGTGCTGTGAGGGGACCCAGAGGACCGGTGATGCAGTCTTTTTTTGCCTGCGGTTGTAGGGGGAAGAGTCCGTCGACCCACGGGAGATTTCTTCAGAGCTCCTGGTGCAAGAAGGAGGCAGGCTACCCCGAGAGCATGCACCACCAGGAAACAGGCGAGAAAGCCGTCAGGATGAAGCAATACAAGGTTGCAGTAGTCGTCTTTGCTACTTTGATGCAGTTTTGCAGGCGTCCTGAGCAGTCAGCGGTCGATCCTTTGGCAGAAGGTGAAGAGAGAAGTGCAGAGGAACTCTGGTGAGCTCTTGCATTCGGTATCTCAAGAATTCCCCAAAGCAGAGACCCTAAATAGCCAGAAAAGGAGGTTTGGCTACCTAGAAAGGAGGATAGGCTAGTAACACAGGTAAGAGCCTATCAGAAGGAGTCTCTGATGTCACCTGCTGGCCCTGGCCACTCAGAGCAGTCCAGTGTGCCAGCACACCTCTGAATCCAAGATGGTAGAGGTCTGGGGCACGCTGGAGGAGCTCTGGGCACCTCCCCTGGGAGGTGCAGGTCAGGGGAGTGGTCATCCCCCTTTCCTTTGTCCAGTTTCGCGCCAGAGCAGGGCTGGGGGATCCCTGAACCGGTGTAGACTGGCTTATGCAGAGATGGGCACCATCTGTGCCCATCAAAGCATTTCCAGAGGCTGAGGGAGGCTACTCCTCCCCAGCCCTGACACCTTTTTCCAAAGGGGGACGGTGTAACACCCTCTCTCTGAGGAAGTCCTTTGTTCTGCCTTCCTCGGCCAGGCCTGGCTGGACCCCAGGAGGGCAGAAACCTGTCTGAGGGGTTGGCAGCAGCTGCAGTGAAACCCCGGGAAAGGCAGTTTGGCAGTACCCGGGTCTCAGCTAGAGACTCGGGGGATCATGCAATTGTCTCCCCAATGCCAGGATGGCATTGGGGTGACAATTCCATGACCTTAGACATGTTACATGGCCATGTTCGGAGTTACCATTGTGACGCTATACATAGGTAGTGACCTATCTATAGTGCACGCGTGAAATGGTGTCCCCGCACTCACAAAGTCCGGGGAATTCGCCCTGAACGATGTGGGGGCACCTTGGATAGTGCCAGGGTGCCCACACACTAAGTAACTTTGCACCCAACCTTCACCAGGTTAAGGTGAGACATATAGGTGACTTATAAGTTACTTAAGTGCAGTGGTAAATGGCTGTGAAATAACGTGGATGTTATTTCACTCAGGCTGCAGTGACAGGCCTGTGTAAGAATTGTCAGAGCTCCCTATGGGTGGCAAAAGAAATGCTGCAGCCCATAGGGATCTCCTGGAACCCCAATACCCTGGGTACCTCAGTACCATATACTAGGGAATTATAAGGGTGTTCCAGTATGCCAATGTGAATTGGTGAAATTGGTCACTAGCCTGTTAGTGACAATTTAGAAAGCAGAGAGAGCATAACCACTGAGGTTCTGGTTAGCAGAGCCTCAGTGAGACAGTTAGTCATCACACAGGGAACACATACAGGGCACACTTATGAGCACTGGGGCCCTGGCTGGCAGGGTCCCAGTGACACATACACTAAAACAACATATATACAGTGAAATATGGGGGTAACATGCCAGGCAAGATGGTACTTTCCTACACAACCCCCCCCAAACGAAGGACAATAAGACTAGCCATGACCTGATGAGTCTTCATTGTCTAAGTGGAAATATCTGGAGAGTCCATCTGCATTGGAGTGGGTACTCCCAGGTCTATGTTCCACTGTATAGTCCATTCCCTGTAGAGATATGGATCACCTCAACAATTTAGGGTTTTCAACTTTCATTTCTTTTATCCAACGTAGAGGTTTGTGGTCTGTCTGAACAATGAAGTGAGTGCCAAACAGGTATGGCCTCAACTTCTTCAGTGCCCAGACCACAGCAAAGGCCTCCCTCTCTATGGCAGACCACCACTTTTCTCTAGGGGTCAACCTCCTGCTGATAAAAGCAACCGGTTAATCCTGGCCCTCAGAATTGAGTTGTGATAAGACTGTCCCTTCCCCTAATTCAGATGCATCAGTTTGAACAATGAATTTCTTGGAGTAACATGGGCTTTTTAGGACAGGTACAGTGCACATGGCCTGTTTCAGCTCCTCAAAAGCTTTCTGACAGTTAACTGTCCACAATACCTTTTTAGGCATCTTCTTGGAAGTGAGATCATTAAGTGGGGCTGCAACGGAGCCATAGTTCTTAATGAACCTCCTGTAATACCCAGTGAGGCCTAAGAAGGCTCTCACTTGGGTCTGAGTTGTAGGGGGAACCCAATCCATGATTGTCTGGATTTTCCCCTGAAGTGGTGCAATCTGTTCTCCACCTACCAGGTGTCCCAGATAAACCACTTTCCCCTGCCCTATCTGGCACTTTGAAGCCTTGATAGTGAGGCCTGCCTTCTGCAGGGCCTCCAAAACGTTCCACAGGTGGACCAGGTGATCATCCCAGGTGGAGCTAAAGACAGCTATATCGTCCAGATATGCTGCACTAAAAGCCTCCAACCCTTGCAGGACTGTATTCTCCAACCTCTGAAAAGTGGCAGGTGCATTTTACTGTGAATTGGTAGTGCCCTCCAATAGTCGAAAATGCAGTTTTTGCTTTAGCATCCTCTGATAACTTGATCTGCCAATACCCTGCAGTCAAATCAAAGGTGCTTAGATACTTGGCAGATGCCAGTGTATCTATGAGCTCATCTGCCCTGGGTATAGGGTGAGCATCAGTTTTTGTTACCTGGTTGATGTAGGAAAGTACCATCTTGCCTGGCATGTTACCCCCATTTTTCACTGTATATATGTTGTTTTAGTTGTAGGTGTCACTGGGACCCTGGTAACCCAGGGCCCCAGTGCTCATAAGTGTGCCTGAATGTGTTACCTGTGTAGTGACTAACTGTCTCACTGAGGCTCTGCTAGTCAGAACCTCAGTGGTTATGCTCTCTCATTTCTTTCCAAATTGTCACTAACAGGCTAGTGACCATTTTTACCAATTTACATTGGCTTACTGGAACACCCTTATAATTCCCTAGTATATGGTACTGAGGTACCCAGGGTATTGGGGTTCCAGGAGATCCCTATGGGCTGCAGCATTTCTTTTGCCACCCATAGGGAGCTCTGACAATTCTTACACAGGCCTGCCACTGCAGCCTGAGTGAAATAACGTCCACGTTATTTCACAGCCATTTTACACTGCACTTAAGTAACTTATAAGTCACCTATATGTCTAACCTTTACCTGGTAAAGGTTAGGTGCAAAGATACTTAGTGTGAGGGCACCCTGGCACTAGCCAAGGTGCCCCCACATTGTTCAGAGCCAATTCCCTGAACTTTGTGAGTGCGGGGACACCATTACACGCGTGCACTACATATAGGTCACTACCTATATGTAGCTTCACAATGGTAACTCCGAATATGGCCATGTAACATGTCTATGATCATGGAATTGCCCCCTCTATGCCATCCTGGCATAATTGGCACAATCCCATGATCCCAGTGGTCTGTAGCACAGATCCTGGTACTGCCAAACTGCCCTTCCTGGGGTTTCACTGCAGCTGCTGCTGCTGCCAACCCCTCAGACAGGCATCTGCCCTCCTGGGGTCCAGCCAGGCCTGGCCCAGGATGGCAGAACAAAGAACTTCCTCTGAGAGAGGGTGTGACACCCTCTCCCTTTGGAAAATGGTGTGAAGGCAGGGGAGGAGTAGCCTCCCCCAGCCTCTGGAAATGCTTTGTTGGGCACAGAGGTGCCCAATTCTGCATAAGCCAATCTACACCGGTTCAGAGGACCCCTTAGCCCTGCTCTGGCGCGAAACTGGACAAAGGAAAGGGGAGTGACCACTCCCCTGACCTGCACCTCCCCTGGGAGGTGTCCAGAGCTCCTCCAGTGTGCTCCAGACCTCTGCCATCTTGGAAACAGAGGTGCTGCTGGCACACTGGACTGCTCTGAGTGGCCAGTGCCACCAGGTGACGTCAGAGACTCCTTGTGATAGGCTCCTTCAGGTGTTGCTAGCCTATCCTCTCTCCTAGGTAGCCAAACCATCTTTTCTGGCTATTTAGGGTCTCTGTCTCTGGGGAAACTTTAGATAACGAATGCATGAGCTCAGCTGAGTTCCTCTGCATCTCTCTCTTCACCTTCTGATAAGGAATCGACTGCTGACCGCGCTGGAAGCCTGCAAAACTGCAACATAGTAGCAAAGACGACTACTGCAACTCTGTAACGCTGATCCTGCCGCCTTCTCGACTGTTTTCCTGCTTGTGCATACTGTGGGGGTAGTCTGCCTCCTCTCTGCACCAGAAGCTCCGAAGAAATCTCCCGTGGGTCGACGGAATCTTCCCCCTGCAACCGCAGGCACCAAAAAGCTGCATTACCGGTCCCTTGGGTCTCCTCTCAGCACGACAAGCGAGGTCCCTCGAATCCAGCGACTCTGTCCAAGTGACCCCCACAGTCCAGTGACTCTTCAGTCCAAGTTTGGTGGAGGTAAGTCCTTGCCTCACCTCGCTAGACTGCATTGCTGGGAACCGCGACTTTTGCAGCTACTCCGGCCTCCGTGCACTTCCGGCGGAAATCCTTTGTGCACAGTCCAGCCTGGGTCCACGGCACTCTAACCTGCATTGCACGACCTCCTAAGTTGTTCTCCGGCGACGTGGGACTTCTTTGTGCGACTTCGGGTGAGCACCGTTTCACGCATCCTTGTAGGGCCTGTTTCTGGCACTTCTCCGGGTGCTACCTGCTGCTGAGAGGGCTCTTTGTCTTGCTCGACGTCCCCTCTCTCTCCTGGTCCAATTTGCGACCTCCTGGTCCCTCCAGGGCCACAGCAGCGTCCAAAAACGCTAACTGCACGATTTGCAGCTAGCAAGGCTTGTTGGCGTTCTTTCGGCGGGAAAACACTTCTGCACGACTCTTCACGGCGAGAGGGATCCGTCCACCAAAGAGGAAGTCTCTAGCCCTTTTCGTTCCTGCAGAAACCTCAGCTTCTTCTGTCCAGTAGAAGCTTCTTTGCACCCGCAGCTGGCATTTCCTGGGCATCTGCACATCTCCGACTTGCTTGTGACTTTTGGACTTGGTCCCCTTGTTCCACAGGTACCCTAGATTGGAAATCCACAGTTGTTGCATTGTTGGTTTGTGTCTTTCCTGCATTATTCCTCTAACACGACTTCTTTGTCCTTAGGGGAACTTTAGTGCACTTTGCACTCACTTTTCAGGGTCTTGGGGAGGGTTATTTTTCTAACTCTCACTATTGTCTAATAGTCCCAGCGACCCTCTACAAGGTCACATAGGTTTGGGGTCCATTCGTGGTTCGCATTCCACTTTTGGAGTATATGGTTTGTGTTGCCCCTATCCCTATGTTTCCTCATTGCATCCTATTGTAACTATACATTGTGTATATTTCCTATCCTCTCACTGAGGGTACACTCTAAGATACTTTGGCATATTGTCATAAAAATAAAGTACCTTTATTTTTAGTATAACTGTGTATTGTGTTTTCTTATGATATTGTGCATATGACACTAGGTGGTACTGTAGTAGCTTCACACGTCTCCTAGTTCAGCCTAAGCTGCTCTGCTAAGCTACCATTATCTATCAGCCTAAGCTGCTAGACACCCTATACACTAATAAGGGATAACTGGGCCCGGTGCAAGGTGCAAGTACCCCTTGGTACTCACTACAAGCCAGTCCAGCCTCCTACATTGGTTGTGCAGCGGTGGGATAAGTGCTTTGAGACTACTTACCACTCTTGTCATTGTACTTTTCATAAGAGAAAAATATACAAAACAAGGTCAGTGTATATACACATAGCCAAAAAGTTTTGCATTTCCTCTTTTCACTCTTTTCTAAGTGCTGAAAAGTACTTCTAAACTTTCAAAAAGTTCTTAAAAGTTTAAAAAGTTTTTTTCTGTCTTTCTAAAAAGTTCTGAAAACTTTTTTCTCTTTTTCTATCACTTTAACTCTCTCTAAAAATGTCTGGCACAGGCCAAAATGTTGATCTGTCCAAACTTGCATATGATCACCTTAGCTGGAAAGGAGCAAGGAGTCTCTGCATAGAGAGAGGTTTGAGTGTAGGGAAGAATCCTTCCTTGGAATTGTTACTTAACATGCTTAGAGAACAGGATAAGGCTAGAAGTGCCCCATCTGTTGAAAAAGTAGCTAATGGTTCCCAATCTGATCCAGGGACTCCCCCAGGAAAAGAATCAGGAAAGAAACTTCCTAGCCTGCCCATTACAAGACAGCCTAGCATAGTTGGTACTGATGTAGAGTCACACCATACTGATAGTGTTGTCTCACATCATAGCAAGAGTATTCCTTCACATCATAGTAGAAGTCATGTTTCTGTTAACCAAGCTGTTAGGATGCCCTCTGTAAGGGATGGCTCTCCTTCTGTACATTCTCACCATACTTCTGTTTCAAGGAATGTCCCACCCACCCACCCTGATGACAGAGTGTTAGAAAGGGAGGTCAATAGATTGAGAGTGGAACAAACCAGACTGAAGCTCAAGAAGCAACAGCTGGATTTGGATAGACAGTCCTTAGAAGTGGAAAGGGAAAGACAGAAATTGGGTTTAGAAACCCATGGTGGCAGCAGCAGTATTCCCCATAGTCATCCTGCAAAAGAGCATGATTCTAGGAATCTGCACAAGATAGTTCCCCCTTATAAGGAGGGGGATGACATTAACAAGTGGTTTGCTGCACTTGAGAGGGCCTGTGTTGTACAGGATGTCCCTCAAAGGCAGTGCGCTGCTATCCTATGGCTATCATTTAGTGGAAAAGGTAGGGATAGGCTCCTTACTGTGAAAGAAAATGATGCTAATAATTTCCAAGTTCTTAAGAATGCACTCCTGGATGGTTATGGCTTAACCACTGAACAATACAGGATAAAGTTCAGAGAGACCAAAAAGGAGTCTTCACAAGACTGGGTTGATTTCATTGACCATTCAGTGAAGGCCTTGGAGGGGTGGTTACATGGCAGTAAAGTTACTGATTATGACAGCCTGTATAACTTGATCCTGAGAGAGCATATTCTTAATAATTGTGTGTCTGATTTGTTGCACCAGTACTTGGTGGACTCTGATCTGACCTCTCCCCAAGAATTGGGAAAGAAGGCAGACAAATGGGTCAGAACAAGGGTGAACAGAAAAGTTCATACAGGGGGTGACAAAGATGGCAACAAAAAGAAGGATGGTAAGTCTTCTGACAAGGGTGGGGACAAATCTAAAAATGAGTCTTCATCAGGCCCACAAAAACACTCTGGTGGGGGTGGTGGGCCCAAATCTTCTTTTAATCAGAACAAGGAAAAGAAACCATGGTGCTATTTATGTAAAATAAAAGGCCATTGGACAACAGATCCCAGTTGTCCAAAGAAAAGCACCAATGCTCCTACCACTACAACCCCTACTGCTACCCCTAGTGTCCCTACTAATAGCAGTGGTGGTGGGAGCAAACCTACTAATAGCCAATCCAAGGGAGTAGCTGGGCTCACTATTGGTAACTTAGTTGGGGTTGGCCTTGTTAGGGAGGCCACAGAGGCTGTGTTAGTCTCTGAGGGGGCTATTGATTTAGCCACCTTAGTTGCTTGTCCCCTTAATATGGATAAGTACAAGCAGCTACCCCTAATAAATGGTGTTGAGGTTCAGGCCTACAGGGACACTGGAGCCAGTGTGACTATGGTCATAGAGAAACTGGTCCACCCTGAACAACACCTACTTGTTCACCAGTACCAAGTAACCGATGCTCACAACAACACACTTAGCCACCCCATGGCTGTTGTTAATCTCAACTGGGGGGGGGGGTTACTGGTCCAAAGAAAGTTGTGGTAGCTTCAGATTTACCTGTAGACTGTCTATTAGGGAATGATTTGGAGACATCAGCTTGGTCAGATGTGGAGTTGGAGGCCCATGCAGCAATGCTGGGCATCCCAGGGCATATTTTTGCTTTGACAAGGGCTCAGGCCAAAAAGCAAAAAGGACAGGGAAGCTTGGATCCTGGAACAATGGACCAAGTGCTCCCTAAAGCTAGGGCTAGTAGAAGCAAACCACTTCCTACTATCCCTCCCTCTACAGTGGATTCAACTTCTGAGGAAGAAGAATTCCCTCCCTGTGCAGAACCTACACCAGAGGAGCTGGAAGCAGACACTGCTGAGCTTTTGGGTGAAGGGGGGCCTGCCAGGGAGGAGCTGAGTGTGGCACAGCAAACCTGTCCCACATTAGAGGGTCTCAGACAGCAAGCTGTCAAACAGGCTAATGGGGATGTCAGTGACTCTCACAGAGTTTACTGGGAGGACAACCTCTTGTACACTGAGCATAGGGATCCTAAACCTGGAGCTGCCAGGAGATTAGTGATTCCTCAGGAGTACAGAAAGTTCCTCCTAACCCTGGCACATGACATTCCCCTAGCTGGGCACCTGGGTCAAATGAAAACTTGGGACAGACTGGTTCCATTGTTCCATTGGCCTAGGATGTCTGAGGACACAAAGCAATTTTGTAAGTCCTGTGAAACCTGTCAAGCCAGCGGCAAGACAGGTGGCACCCCAAAGGCACCCCTTATTCCACTGCCTGTGGTTGGGGTTCCCTTTGAAAGGGTAGGGGTTGACATAGTTGGCCCCCTTGACCCTCCTACTGCTTCAGGCAATAGATTTATCTTGGTGGTAGTGGACCATGCCACAAGATATCCTGAAGCTATTCCTTTAAGGACCACTACAGCACCTGCAGTGGCAAAGGCCCTCCTGGGAATATTTTCCAGGGTGGGCTTCCCAAAGGAAGTGGTATCAGACAGGGGAAGCAATTTCATGTCTGCATACTTAAAGGCCATGTGGAAGGAGTGTGGTGTAACGTACAAGTTCACAACACCCTATCATCCACAAACAAATGGACTGGTGGAGAGATTTAATAAAACTCTCAAAGGCATGATTATGGGTCTCCCTGAAAAACTCCGCAGGAGATGGGATATCCTTCTACCATGCCTCCTTTTTGCCTACAGGGAGGTACCCCAGAAAGGAGTGGGCTTCAGCCCCTTTGAACTTCTTTTTGGACACCCTGTTAGGGGTCCACTCACACTTGTAAAGGAGGGTTGGGAACAACCTTGAAAAGCTCCTAAGCAGGATATTATGGATTATGTACTTGGCCTCAGATCAAGGATGGCTGAGTACATGAAAAAGGCCAGTAAAAACCTTCAGGCCAGCCAAGAGCTCCAGAAGCAATGGCATGATCAGAAGGCTGTTTTGGTTCAGTACCAACCAGGGTAGAAAGTGTGGGTCTTGGAGCCTGTGGCCCCAAGAGCACTCCAAGATAAATGGACTGGACCCCACACAATTGTTGAAAAGAAGGGAGAAGTCACCTATTTAGTTGACTTAGGCACTGCCAGGAGTCCCCTTAGGGTGCTCCATGTCAACCGCCTGAAACCCTACTATGACAGGGCTGATCTCACCCTGCTCATGGCAACAGATGAGGGACAGGAAGAAGACAGTGATCCTCTACCTGATCTCTTCTCTTCCACAGAACAAGATGCTCTGGTGGAAGGTGTAGTTTTGGCTGATTGTCTTACTGCTGAGCAGAAAGACAATTGCATAAATCTCCTAGATCAATTCTCTGAACTCTTCTCTACTGTGCCAGGTACCACATCTTGGTGTGAGCACACTATAGATACTGGAGACAGCTTGCCTGTCAAAAGTAAGATCTATAGGCAGCCTGACCATGTCAGGGACTGCATAAAGCAAGAGGTCCAGAAAATGTTAGAACTAGGAGTGGTTGAGCACTCTGACAGTCCATGGGCTTCTCCTGTGGTACTGGTACCAAAACCCCATTCCAAAGATGGAAAGAAGGAAATGCGGTTTTGTGTAGACTATAGAGGTCTCAACTTGGTAACCAAAACTGATGCTCACCCTATACCCAGGGCAGATGAGCTCATAGATACACTGGCATCTGCCAAGTATCTAAGCACTTTTGATTTGACTGCAGGGTATTGGCAGATCAAATTGTCAGAAGATGCTAAACCTAAGACTGCATTTTCAACCATTGGAGGACATTACCAGTTTACTGTAATGCCTTTTGGTTTGAAAAATGCACCTGCCACTTTTCAGAGGTTGGTGAACACAGTCCTGCAAGGGCTGGAAGCTTTCAGTGCAGCATATTTGGACGATATAGCTGTCTTTAGCTCCAGCTGGGATGATCACCTGGTCCACCTATGGAAAGTTTTGGAGGCCCTGCAAAAGGCAGGCCTCACTATCAAGGTTTCAAAGTGCCAGATAGGGCAGGGTAAGGTGGTTTCTCTGGGACACCTTGTTGGTGGGGAACAGATTGCACCACTACAGGGGAAAATCCAAACAATTATTGATTGGATTCCCCCTACCACTCAGACTCAGGTGAGAGCCTTCTTAGGCCTCACTGGGTATTACAGGAGGTTCATTAAGAACTATGGCTCCATTGCAGCCCCTCTTAATGACCTCACTTCCAAAAAGATGCCTAAAAAGGTATTATGGACAGCAAACTGTCAGAAAGCTTTTGAGGAGCTGAAGCAGGCCATGTGCTCTGCACCTGTCCTGAAAAGCCCTTGTTACTCTAAAAAATTCTATGTCCAAACTGATGCATCTGAATTAGGAGTGGGGCAGTCCTATCACAACTTAATTCTGAGGGCCAGGATCAACCTGTTGCTTTTATTAGTAGGAGGTTGACCCCTAGAGAAAAGCGTTGGTCTGCCATTGAGAGGGAGGCCTTTGCTGTGGTCTGGGCTCTGAAGAAGTTGAGGCCATACCTGTTTGGCACTCACTTCATTGTTCAGACAGACCACAAACCTCTACTTTGGCTAAAACAAATGAAAGGTGAAAATCCTAAATTGTTGAGGTGGTCCATATCCCTACAGGGAATGGACTATACAGTGGAACATAGACCTGGGAGTAGCCACTCCAATGCAGATGGACTCTCCAGATATTTCCACTTAGACAATGAAGACTCATCAGGTCATGGCTAGTCTTATTGTCCTTCGTTTGGGGGGGGGGTTGTGTAGGAAAGTACCATCTTGCCTGGCATGTTACCCCCATTTTTCACTGTATATATGTTGTTTTAGTTGTATGTGTCACTGGGACCCTGGTAACCCAGGGCCCCAGTGCTCATAAGTGTGCCTGAATGTGTTACCTGTGTAGTGACTAACTGTCTCACTGAGGCTCTGCTAATCAGAACCTCAGTGGTTATGCTCTCTCATTTCTTTCCAAATTGTCACTAACAGGCTAGTGACCATTTTTACCAATTTACATTGGCTTACTGGAACACCCTTATAATTCCCTAGTATATGGTACTGAGGTACCCAGGGTATTGGGGTTCCAGGAGATCCCTATGGGCTGCAGCATTTCTTTTGCCACCCATAGGGAGCTCTGACAATTCTTACACAGGCCTGCCACTGCAGCCTGAGTGAAATAACGTCCACGTTATTTCACAGCCATTTTACACTGCACTTAAGTAACTTATAAGTCACCTATATGTCTAACCTTTACCTGGTAAAGGTTAGGTGCAAAGTTACTTAGTGTGAGGGCACCCTGGCACTAGCCAAGGGGCCCCCACATTGTTCAGAGCCAATTCCCTGAACTTTGTGAGTGCGGGGACACCATTACACGCGTGCACTACATATAGGTCACTACCTATATGTAGCTTCACAATGGTAACTCCGAATATGGCCATGTAACATGTCTCTGATCATGGAATTGCCCCCTCTATGCCATCCTGGCATAATTGGCACAATCCCATGATCCCAGTGGTCTGTAGCACAGACCCTGGTACTGCCAAACTGCCCTTCCTGGGGTTTCACTGCAGCTGCTGTTGCTGCCAACCCCTCAGACAGGCATCTGCCCTCCTGGGGTCCAGCCAGGCCTGGCCCAGGATGGCAGAACAAAGAACTTCCTCTGAGAGAGGGTGTGACACCCTCTCCCTTTGGAAAATGGTGTGAAGGCAGGGGAGGAGTAGCCTCCCCCAGCCTCTGGAAATGCTTTGTTGCGCACAGAGGTGCCCAATTCTGCATAAGCCAGTCTACACCGGTTCAGGGGACCCCTTAGCCCTGCTCTGGCGCGAAACTGGACAAAGGAAAGGGGAGTGACCACTCCCCTGACCTGCACCTCCCCTGGGAGGTGTCCAGAGCTCCTCCAGTGTGCTCCAGACCTCTGCCATCTTGGAAACAGAGGTGCTGCTGGCACACTGGACTGCTCTGAGTGGCCAGTGCCACCAGGTGACGTCAGAGACTCCTTGTGATAGGCTCCTTCAGGTGTTGCTAGCCTATCCTCTCTCCTAGGTAGCCAAACCCTCTTTTCTGGCTATTTAGGGTCTCTGTCTCTGGGGAAACTTTAGATAACGAATGCATGAGCTCAGCCGAGTTCCTCTGCATCTCTCTCTTCACCTTCTGATAAGGAATCGACTGCTGACCGCGCTGGAAGCCTGCAAAACTGCAACATAGTAGCAAAGACGACTACTGCAACTCTGTAACGCTGATCCTGCCGCCTTCTCGACTGTTTTCATGGTGGTGCATGTTGTGGGGTTAGTCTGCCTCCTCTCTGCACTAGAAGCTCCGAAGAAATCTCCCGTGGGTCGACGGAATCGTCCCACTGCAACCGCAGGCATCGAAAAGCTGCATTACCGGTCCCTTGGGTCTCCTCTCAGCACGACGAGCGAGGTCCCTCGAATCCAGCAACTCTGTCCAAGTGACTCCCACAGTCCAGTGACTCTTCAGTCCAAGTTTGGTGGAGGTAAGTCCTTGCCTCCCCAAGCCAGACTGCATTGCTGGGAACCGCGACTTTTGCAGCTACTCCGGCCTCCGTGCACTTCCGGCGGAAATCCTTTGTGCACAGTCCAGCCTGGGTCCACGGCACTCTAACCTGCATTGCACGACCTCCTAAGATGTTCTCCGGTGACGTGGGACTTCTTTGTGCGACTTCGGGTGAGCACCGTTTCACGCATCCTCGTAGTGCCTGTTTCTGGCACTTCTCCGGGTGCTACCTGCTGCTGAGAGGTTTCTTTGTCTTGCTCGACGTCCCCTCTCTCTCCTGGTCCAATTTGCGACCTCCTGGTCCCTCCAGGGCCACAGCAGCGTCCAAAAACGCTAACCGCACGATTTGCAGCTAGCAAGGCTTGTTGGCATTCTTTCGGCGGGAAAACACTTCTGCACGACTCTCCACGGCGAGAGGGATCCGTCCACCAAAGGGGAAGTCTCTAGCCCTTTTCGTTCCTGCAGAAACCTCAGCTTCTTCTGTCCAGTAGAAGCTTCTTTGCACCCGCAGCTGGCATTTCCTGGGCATTTGCCCATCTCCGACTTGCTTGTGACTTTTGGACTTGGTCCCCTTGTTCCACAGGTACCCTAGATTGGAAATCCACAGTTGTTGCATTGTTGGTTTGTGTCTTTCCTGCATTATTCCTCTAACACGACTTCTTTGTCCTTAGGGGAACTTTAGTGCACTTTGCACTCACTTTTCAGGGTCTTGGGGAGGGTTATTTTTCTAACTCTCACTATTTTCTAATAGTCCCAGCGACCCTCTACAAGGTCACATAGGTTTGGGGTCCATTCGTGGTTCGCATTCCACTTTTGGAGTATATGGTTTGTGTTGCCCCTATCCCTATGTGTCCCAATTGCATCCTATTGTAACTATACATTGTTTGCACTTTTTTCTAAGACTATACTGCATATTTTTGCTATTGTGTATATATATCTTGTGTATATTTCCTATCCTCTCACTAAGGGTACACTCTAAGATACTTTGGCATATTGTCATAAAAATAAAGTACCTTTATTTTTAGTATAACTGTGTATTGTGTTTTCTTATGATATTGTGCATATGACACTAGGTGGTACTGTAGTAGCTTCACACGTCTCCTAGTTCAGCCTAAGCTGCTCTGCTAAGCTGCCATTATCTATCAGCCTAAGCTGCTAGACACCCTATACACTAATAAGGGATAACTGGGCCCGGTGCAAGGTGCAAGTACCCCTTGGTACTCACTACAAGCCAGTCCAGCCTCCTACAGTTGAGACCTCTGTAATCTACACAAAACCTAATTTCCCTTTTTCCATCTTTGGAGTGAGGCTTTGGTACAAGCACCACAGGAGAGGCCCATGGGCTTTCAGAATGTTCAACCACTCCTAGTTCAAACATTTTCTGAACTTCTTGTTTTATGCAGTCCCTGACATGGTCAGGCTGCCTATAGATCTTACTTTTGACAGGCATGCTGTCTCCAGTATCTATAGTGTGCTCACACCAAGAAGTGGTGCCTGGCACAGTAGAAAAGAGTTCAGAAAACTGACCTAGGAGATTTATGCAGGCAGATTTATGCTCAGCAGTAAGACAGTGTGCCAAAACTACACCTTCCATTAGAGCATCATGTTCTGTGGAAGAGAAGATATCAGGGAGAGAGTCACTCTCTTCTTCCTGTCCCTCATCTGTTCCCATGAGCAAGGTGAGATCAGCCCTGTCATAGTAGGGTTTTAGGCGATTGACATGGAGCACCCTAAGGGGACTCCTGGCAGTGCCCAGGTCAACCAAGTAGGTGACCTCGCCCTTCTTTTCAACAATGAGATGGGGTCCACTCCATTTGTCTTGGAGTGCTCTTGGGGCCACAGGCTCCAATACCCACACCTTCTGTCCTGGTTGGTACTGAATCAGAACAGCCTTCTGGTCATGCCATTGCTTTTGGAGCTCTTGGCTGGCCTGAAGGTTTTTACTGGCCTTTTTCATTTACTCAGCCATTCTGGATCTTAGGCCGAGTACCTAGTCCACTATGTCTTGCTTAGGAGCTTTTAAAGGTTGTTCCCAACCCTCCTTTACAAGTGTTAGAGGACCTCTTACAGGGTGTCCAAATAGGAGTTCAAAGGGGCTGAAGCCCACTCCTTTCTGGGGTACCTCACTGTAAGCAAAAAGGAGTCAAGGTAACAGGACATCCCATCTCCTCCTGAGTTTTTCAGGGAGTCCCATTATCATTCCTTTGAGAGTTTTATTAAACCTCTCTACCAGTCCATTTGTTTGTGGATGATAAGGTGTGGTGAATTTGTATGTTACACCACATTCCTTCCACATGGCCTTCAAGTATGCAGACATAAAGTTGCTACCCCTGTCTGATACAACCTCTTTTGGGAAACCCACCCTGGAAAAGATTCAGAGGAGGGCTTTTGCCACTGCAGGTGCTGTAGTGGTCCTTAGAGGAATAGCTTCAGGATATCTTGTGGCATGGTCCACTACAACCAAGATAAACCTATTGCCTGAAGCAGTAGGAGGGTCAAGGAGGCCAACTACGTCAATCCCTACCATTTCAAAGGGAACCCCAACCACAGGTAGTGGAATAAGGGGAGCCTTTTGGGTGCCACCAGTCTTGCCACTGGCTTGGCAGGTCACGCAAGATTTACAAAAGTCTTTTGTGTCCTCTGACATCCTAGGCCAGTGAAACAGGGGGACAAGCCTTTCCCTTGTTTTAATCTGACCCAAATGTCCAGCCAAGGGAATGTCGTGTACCAGAGTTAGGAGGAACTCTCTGTACTGCAGGGGAATGACCAATCTCCTTGCTGCTCCAGGTTTTGGATCCCTTGCCTCTGTGTACAAGAGGTTGCTCTCCCAGTAAACTCTATGTGAGTCACTGACATCCCCATTTTGCTGTTTGACAGCTTGCTGTCTTAGACCCTTTAATGTGGGACAGGTTTGCTGTGCCACACTCAGCTCCTCCCTGGCAGGCCCCCCTCCACCCAAAAGCTCAGCAGTGTCTGCTGCCAGCTCCTCTGGTGAAGGTTCTGAACAGGGGGGAAATTCTTCTTCCTCAGAAGTTGACATCATCTGTAGAGGGAGGGATAGTGGGTAGGGATTTACCCTTACTAACCCTAGCCTTAGGGAGCACTTGGTCCATTGTTCCAGGATCCAAGTCACCCTATCTTTTTTGCTTTTTGGCCTGAGCCCTTGTCAAAGCAAAAATATGCCCAGCAATGCCCAGCATTGCTGCATGAGCCTCCAACTCCACTTCTGCCCAAGCTGATGTCTCCAAATCATTTCCTAGTAGACAGTCTACAGGTAAATCTGAAGCAACCACAACTTTCTTTGGACCAGTAACCCCCCCCCCCTCCAGTTGAGATTCACAACAGCCATGGGGTGGATAAGAGTGTTGTTATGAGCGTCTGTCATTTGGTACTGGTGACCAAGTAGGTGTTGTTCAGGGTGTACCAGTTTCTCTATTACCATGGTAACACTGGCACCTGTGTCCCTGTAGGCCTGAACCTCAACACCATTGATTAGGGGAAGTTGCTTGTACTTATCCATATTAACGGGACAAGCAACCAAGGGGGCCAAATCAATGGCACCTTCAGAGACTAACAAAGCCTCTGTGGTCTCCCTAACAAGACCAACCCCAAACAAATTACCAAAAGTGAGCCCAGCTACTCCCTTGCATTGGTTATTAGTAGGTTTGCTCCCACCACCACTGCTATTACTAGGGGCACTAGAGGTTGCAGTAGGGGTTGTGGTAGTGGGAGGCTTGGTGCTTTTTTTTGGACAACTGGCATCAGTTGTCCAATGGCCTTTTACTTTACATAAATAGCACCATGGTTTCTTTACTTGATTAGAAGAGGATTTGGACCCACCACCCCCACCAGAGTGTTTTTGTGGGCCTGATGAAGACTCATTTTTAGATTTGTCCCCACCCTTGTCTGAAGACTTGCCAACCTTCTTCTTGCCATCCTTGTCACCCCCTGTAGGAGGCTGGCCTGGTTTGTAGTGGGTACCAAGGGGTACTTACCCTCTGCACCAGGTCCAGTTATCCCTTATTAGTGTAGAAGAGGTGTTTCTAGCAGCTTTGGCTGATAGAAGGTAGCTATAGCTGAGCAGCTTAGGCTGAACTAGGAGACATGCAAAGCTCCTACTATACCACTGGTGTCATATGCACAATATCATAAGAAAACACAATACACAGATATACTAAAAATAAAGGTACTTTATTTTTATGACAATATGCCAAAAGTATCTCAGTGAGTACCCTCAGTATGAGGATAGCAAATATACACAAGATATATGTACACAATACCAAAAATATGCAGTAATAGCAAAAGGAAGTAATGCAAGCAATGTACAGTCACAATAGATTGCAATGAGAGCACATAGGTATAGGGGCAACACAAACCATATACTCCAAAAGTGGAATGCGAACCACGAATGGACCCCAAACCTATGTGAGCTTGTAGAGGGTCGCTGGGACTGTAAGAAAACAGCGAGGGTTAGAAAAATAGCCCACCCCAAGACCCTGAAAAGTAGGTTTAAAGTGCACCTATGTTCCCCAGAGAGCACAGAAGTCGTGATAGGGGAGTTCTGCAAGGAAGACCAACACCAGCAATGCAACAAAGGTGGATTTCCGGACGAGAGTACCTGTGGAACAAGGGGACCAAGTCCAAGAGTCGCGACAAAGTCAAGATTGGGCAGATGCCCAGGAAATGCCAGCTGAGGATGCAAAGAAGCTGCCACCAGATGGTAGAAGCTGTGGATTCTGCAAGGACGAAGAGGGCTAGAAACGTCCCCTTTGGAGGATGGATGTCTCACGTCGTGAAGAAGCTTGCAGAGGTGTTCCCACGCAGAAAGACCACAAACAAGCCTTGCTAGCTGCAAGGGTTGCGGTTAGGGTTTTTGGATGCTGCTGTGGTCCAGGAGGGACCAGGATGTCGCCAATTGCGTGAGGAGACAGAGGGGGCGCCCAGCAAGATAGGGAGCCCTCACAGAAGCAGGCAGCACCCACAGAAGTGCCAGAACAGGCACTACGAAGAAGAGTGAACCAGAGCTCACCCGAAGTCACAAAAGGAGATCCCACGACGCCGGAGGACAACTCAGGAGGTTGTGACCTGCAGGTTAGAGTGTCGGGGACCCAGGCTTGGCTGTGCACAAAGGAAATCCTGGAAGAGTGCACAGGAGCCGGAGCAGCTGCAAATCACGCGGTACCCAGCAAGGCAGTCTAGCGTGGGAAGGCAAGGACTTACCTCCAACAAACTTGGACTGAAGAGTCACTGGACTGTGGGAGTCACTTGGACAGAGTTGCTGAGTTCCAGGGACCACGCTCGTCATGCTGAGAGGGGACCCAGAGGACCGGTGATGCAGTCTTTTTTTGCCTGCAGTTGCAGGGGGAGGATTCCGTCGTCCCACTGGAGATTTCTTCTGAGCTTCTAGTGCAGAGAGGAGGCAGACTACCCCCACAGCATGCACCACCAGGAAAACAGCCGAGAAGGCGGCAGGATCAGCGATACAAGGTTGCAGTTGTCGTCTTTGCTACTTTGTTGCGGTTTTGCAGGCGTCCTGAGCAGTCAGCGGGCGATTCCTTGGCAGAAGGTGAAGAGAGAGATGTAGAGGAACTCTGATGAGCTCTTGCATTCGTTATCTGAAGAATTCCCCAAAGCAGAGACCCTAAATAGCCAGAAAAGGAGGTTTGGCTACCTAGGAAGGAGGATAGGCTAGCAACACAGGTAAGAGCCTATCAGAAGGGGTCTCTGACGTCACCTGCTGGCACTGGCCAATCAGAGCAGTCCAGTGTGCCAGCAGCACCTCTGTTTCCAAGATGGCAGAGGTCTGGAGCACACTGCAGGAGCTCTGGGCACCTCCCAGGGGAGGTGCAGGTCAGGGGAGTGGTCACTCCCCTTTCCTTTGTACAGTTTCGCGCCAAAGCAGGGCTGGGGGATCCTTGAACCGGTGTAGACTGGCTTATGCAGAGATGGGCACCATCTGTGCCCATCAAAGCATTTCCAGAGGCTGGGGGAGGCTACTCCTCCCCAGCCCTGACACCTTTTTCCAAAGGGAGAGGGTGTAACACCCTCTCTCTGAGGAAGTCCTTTGTTCTGCCTTCCTGGGCCAAGCCTGGCTGGACCCCAGGAGGGCAGAAACCTGTCTGAGGGGTTGGCAGCAGCTGCAGTGAAACCCCGGGAAAGGTAGTTTGGCAGTACCCGGGTCTGTGCTAGAGACTCGGGGGATCATGGAATTGTCTCCCCAATGCCAGAATGGCATTGGGGTGACAATTCTATGATCTTAGACATGTTACATGGCCATGTTCGGAGTTACCATTGTGACGCTATACATAGGTAGTGACCTATGTATAGTGCACGCGTGTAATGGTGTCCCCGCACTCACAAAGTCCGGGGAATTTGCCCTGAACAATGTGGGGGCACCTTGGCTAGTGCCAGGGTGCCCACACACTAAGTAACTTAGCACCCAACCTTTACCAGGTAAAGGTTAGACATATAGGTGACTTATAAGTTACTCAAGTGCAGTGGTAAATGGCTGTGAAATAACGTGGACGTTATTTCACTCAGGCTGCAGTGGCAGGCCTGTGTAAGAATTGTCAGAGCTCCCTATGGGTGGCAAAAGAAATGCTGCAGCCCATAGGGATCTCCTGGAACCCCAATACCCTGGGTATCTCAGTACCATATACTAGGGAATTATAAGGGTGTTCCAGTATGGCAATGTGAATTGGTGAAATTGGTCACTAGCCTGTTAGTGACAGTTTGGAAAGCAAAGAGAGAGCATAACAACTGAGGTTCTGGTTAGCAGAGCCTCAGTGAGACAGTTAGTCATCACACAGGGAACACATACAGGGCACACTTATGAGCACTGGGGCCCTGGCTGGCAGGGTCCCAGTGACACATACAACTTAAACAACATATATACAGTGAAATATGGGGGTAACATGCCAGGCAAGATGGTACTTTCCTACACCCCCTGTATGAACTTTTCTGTTCACTCTTGTTCTGACCCATTTGTCTGCCTTCTTTCCCAATTCTTGGGGAGAGGTCAGATCTGAGTCCACTAGATATTGGTGTAACCAATCAGACACACAGTTATTCAGAATATACTCTCTCAGGATTAGATTGTACAGGCTTTCATAGTCAGAAACTTTACTGCCACGTAACCACCCCTCCAAGGCCTTCACTGAATAGTCAACAAAGTGTACCCAGTCTTGTGAGGACTCTTTTCTGGTTTCTCTGAACTTAATCCTGTATTGTTCAGTGGTTAAGCCAAATCCATCCAAGAGTGCATTCTTCAAAACAGTAAAATTATTGGCATCACTTTCCTTCACAGTAAGGAGCCTATTCCTACCCTTTCCACTGAAAGATAACTATAGGATAGCCGCCCACTGCCTTTGAGGGACCCCCTGTACCATACAGACCCTCTCAAGTGCAGCAAACCACTTGATAATATCATCCCCCTCCTTGTAAGGGGGAACTATCTTATGCAGATTCCTAGAATCATGCTCTCTCACAGGATTGCTATCAGGAATACTGCTGCTGCCACCATGGGGTCCAAACCCCAACCTCTGTCTCTCTTTTTCTAAGTCTAGGGATTCCCTGTCTAGAGGCAGCTGTAGCTGTTTACTCTTCAGCCTGGTCTCTTCCACTCTCAACTTATTGAGTTCCCTTTCTAACATCTTGTCATCAGGGTGGGTGGGGTGGGAATGTTTTGACACAGAGTAAAGATTTGAATGAGCAGAGGGAGACCTGTCCCTAACAGTTGGTACTCTAACAACCTGGTCTTCAGGAATAAAACCCTCGCTACTATGATGGGAGCTTCTTATACTACCAGCATTGCTATGAGGTCTGCTAAGGGGCAGGTTAGGAAGGGAACCCTGCAACACTCCTACTGGGGGCTCCCCTGAGTCAGAGTGTGAGCTATCTCCTAACTTCTCAATTGAACTGCCAGCTAAGGCATTATCATTCTCAATGAGCATGTTAGACAATAATTATCTAGAAGGGTTCTTTCCTACCACTAAACCTCTATCAATGCAGAGACTCCTTAGGCTCTTAAAGTTAAGGTGGTCATAAGTTGTATTGACCACATTAAGAGGAGTTCCTACACCAGACATGATAGAAAAAGGGTTAGAGACAGATAAAAGATATACAAAGTTTCAGGACTTTTTAAAGAACAGGAAAAAAACTTTTCAAACTTTTTGAAACTTTTAGAAAGTTTAGAAGTACTTTTCAGCACTTAGCAGATAGTGTAAGAGAAGAAAAGCAAAACTTTTTGGTTAGGTGTACATACACTGAACTTGTTTTGTATATTATTCTCTTATGAAAAGTACAAAATTACAAAGTGGTAAGTAGTTGCAAGTACTTATCCCACCGCTGCACAACCAATGTAGGAGGCTGGCCTGGCTTGTAGTGGGTACCAAGGGGTACTTACACTCTATACCAGGTCCAGATATCCCTTATTAGTGTAAAAGAGGTGTTTCTAGCAGCTTAGGCTGATAGAAGGTAGCTATAGCAGAGCAGCTTAGGCTGAACTAGGAGACATGCAAAGCTCCTACTATACCACTGGTGTCATATGCACAATATCATAAGAAAACACAATACACAGATATACTAAAAATAAAGGTACTTTATTTTTATGACAATATGCCGAAAGTATCTCAGTGAGTACCCTCAGTATGAGGATGCCAAATATACACAAGATATATGCACACAATACCAAAAATATGCAGTAATAGCAAAAGGAAGTAATGCAAGCAATGTACAGTCACATTAGATTGCAATGAGAGCACATAGGTATAGGGGCAACACAAACCATATACTCCAAAAGTGGAATGCGAACCACGAATGGACCCCAAACCTATGTGAGCTTGTAGAGGGTCGCTGGGACTGTAAGAAAACAGTGAGGGTTAGAAAAATATCCCACCCCAAGACCCTGAAAAGTAGGTGTAAAGTGCACCTATGACCCCCAGAAAGCACAGAAGTCGTGATAGGGGGTTTCTGCAAGGAAGACCAACACCAGCAAAGCAACAATAGTGGATTTCCAGACCTGAGTACCTGTGAAAGAAGGGGACCAAGTCCAAGAGTTGCGACAATGTCGAGAGTGGGCAGATGCCCAGGAAATGCCAGCTGAGGGTACAAAGAAGTTGCCACCGGATGACAGAAGCTGTGGATTCTGCAAGACCGAAGAGGGCTAGAAACTTTCCCTTTGGAGGATGGATGTCCCACGCCGCGAAGAAGCTTGCAGAGGTGTTCCCACGCAGAAAGACCACAAACAAGCCTTGCTAGCTGCAAGGGTCGCGGATAGGGTTTTTGGATGCTGCTGTGGCCCAGGAGGGACCAGGATGTCACCACTTGGATGAGGAGACAGAGGGGGTGCCCAGCAAGTCAGGGAGCCCTCACAGAAACAGGCAGCACCCGCAGAAGTACCAGAATAGGCACTTGGAAGAGGAGTGAACCGGAGTCCACCCGAAGTCAGAAAAGGGAGTCCCACGACCCCGGAGGACAACTCAGAAGGTTGGGCACTGCAGGTTAGAGTGTCGGGGACCCAGGCTTGGCTGTGCACGAAGGAAATCCTGGAAGAGTGCACAGGAGCTGGAGCAGCTGCAAATCTCACGGTGCCCAGCAGTGCAGTCTAGCGTGGGGAGGCAAGGACTTACCGCCACCAAACTTGGACTGAAGAGTCACTAGACTGTGGGAGTCACTTGGACAGAGTTGCTGAGTTCCAGGGACCATGCTCGTTGTGCTGAGAGGGGCCGCAGAGGACCGGTGATGCAGTCTTTTGTTGCCTGCGGTTGCAGGGGGAAGATTCCGTCGACCCACAGGAGATTTCTTCAGAGCTCCTGGTGCAAGAAGGAGAAAGGCTACCCCCAGAGCATGCACCACCAGGAAACAGGCGAGAAAGCCGGCAGGATGAAGCGATACAAGGTTGCAGTAGTCGTCTTTGCTACTTTGTTGCGGTTTTGCAGGCGTCCTGAGCAGTCAGCGGTCGATCCTTTGGCAGAAGGTGAAGAGAGAAGTGCAGAGGAACTCTTGTGAGCTCTTACATTCGGTATCTCATGAATTTCCCAAAGCAGAGACCCTAAATAGCCAGAAAAGGAGGTTTGCTACCTTGGAAGGAGGATAGGCTAGTAACACAGGTAAGAGCCTATCAGAAGGCGTCTTTGACATCACCTGCTGGCCCTGGCCACTCAGAGCAGTCCAGTGTGCCAGCACACCTCTGAATCCAAGATGGCAGAGGTCTGGGGCACGCTGGAGGAGCTCTGGGCACCTCCCCTGGGAGGTGCAGGTCAGGGGAGTGGTCACTCCCCTTTCCTTTGTCCAGTTTCGCGCCAGAGCAGGGCTGGGGGATCCCTGAACCGGTGTAGACTGGCTTATGCAGAGATGGGCACCATCTGTGCCCATCAAAGCATTTCCAGAGGCTGAGGGAGGCTACTCCTCCCCAGCCCTGACACCTTTTTCCAAAGGGGGAGGGTGTAACACCCTCTCTCTGAGGAAGTCCTTTGTTCTGCCTTCCTGGGCCAGGCCTGGCTGGACCCCAGGAGGGCAGAAACCTGTCTGAGGGGTTGGCAGCAGCAGCAGCTGCATTGAAACCCCGGGAAAGGCAGTTTGGCAGTACCCGGGTCTGTGCTAGAGACTCGGGGGATCATGGAATTGTCTCCCCAATGCCAGAATGGCATTGGGGTGACAATTCCATGATCTTAGACATGTTACATGGCCATGTTTGGAGTTACCATTGTGACGCTATACATAGGTAGTGACCTATGTATAGTGCACACGTGAAATGGTGTCCCACACTCACAAAGTCCGGGGAATTTGCCCTGAACGATGTGGGGGCACCTTGGCTAGTGCCAGGGTGCCCCCACACTAAGTAACTTTGCACCCAACCTTCACCAGGTGAAGGTTAGACATATATGTGACTTATAAGTTTCTTAAGTGCAGTGGTAAATGGCTGAGAAATAACGTTGACGTTATTTCACTCAGGCTGCAGTGGCAGGCCTGTGTAAGAATTGTCAGAGCTCCCTATGGGTGGCAAAAGACATGCTGCAGCCCATAGGGATCTCCTGTAACCCCAATACCCTGGGTACATCAGTACCATATACTAGGGAATTATAAGGGTGTTCCAGTATGCCAATGTGAATTGGTGAAATTGGTCACTAGCCTGTTAGTGACAATTTAGAAAGCAGAGAGACAATAACCACTGAAGTTCTGGTTAGCAGAGCCTCAGTGAGACAGTTAGTCATCACACAGGGAACACATACTGGGCACACTTATGAGCACTGGGGCCCTGGCTGGCAAGGTCCCAGTGACACATACACTAAAAAAACATATATACAGTGAAATATGGGGGTAACATGCCAGGCAAGATGGTACTTTCCTACATACTGGTACACCCATATAATTCCCTAGTATATGGTACTGAGGTACCCAGGGTATGGTGGTTCCAGGAGATCCCTATGGGCTGCAGCATTTCTTTTGCCACCCATAGGGAGCTCTGACAATTCTTACACAGGCCTGCCACTGCAGCCTGAGTGAAATAACGTCCACGTTATTTCACAGCCATTTACCACTGCACTTAAGTAACTGATAAGTCACCTATATGTCTAACCTTCACCTGGTGATGGTTGGGTGCAAAGTTACTTAGTGTG
Organism: Pleurodeles waltl; assembly: GCF_031143425.1. Taxonomy (NCBI): domain Eukaryota; kingdom Metazoa; phylum Chordata; class Amphibia; order Caudata; family Salamandridae; genus Pleurodeles; species Pleurodeles waltl. The sequence continues at coordinate 430,885,059 of NC_090446.1, read as the reverse complement.
TGGGCACCCTGGCACTAGCCAAGGTGCCCACCCCGTTCAGGGCAAATTCCCCGGACTTTGTGAGTGCGGGGCTACCATTACACGCGTGCACTGTACATAGGTCACTACCTATGTACAGCGTCACAATGGTAACTCCGAACATGGCCATGTAACATGTCTAAGATCATGGAATTGTCACCCCAATGCCATTCTGGCATTGGGGGGACAATTCCATGATCCCCCGGGTCTCTAGCACAGAACCCAGGTACTGCCAAACTGCCTTTCCGGGGTCTCCACTGCAGCTGCTGCCAACCCCTCAGACAGGTTTCTGCCCTCCTGGGGTCCAGGCAGCCCTGGCCCAGGAAGGCAGAACAAAGGACTTCCTCTGAGAGAGGGTGTAACACCCTCTCCCTTTGGAAATAGGTGTGAAGGCTGGGGAGGAGTAGCCTCCCCCAGCCTCTGGAAATGCTTTGATGGGCACAGATGGTGCCCATCTCTGATAAGCCAGTCTACACCGGTTCAGGGATCCCCCAGCCCTGCTCTGGCGCAAAACTGGACAAAGGAAAGGGGAGTGACCACTCCCCTGACCTGCACCTCCCAGGGGAGGTGCCCAGAGCTCCTCCAGTGTGTCCCAGACCTCTGCCATCTTGGAAACAGAGGTGTTTGTGGCACACCGGACTGCTCTGAGTGGCCAGTGCCAGCAGGTGACGTCAGAGGCTCCTTCTGATAGGCTCTTACCTCTCTTGGTAGCTAATCCTCCTTCCTAGGTAGCCAAACCTCCTTTTCTGGCTATTTAGGGTCTCTGCTTTGCGGATCTCACCAGATAACGAATGCAAGAGCTCACCAGAGTTCCTCTGCATCTCCATCTTCACCTTCTGCCAAAGGATCGACCGCTGACTGCTCAGGACGCCTGCAAAACCACAACAAAGTAGCAAGACGACTACTAGCAACCTTGTATCGCTTCATCCTGCCGGCTTTCTCAACTGTTTCCAGGTGGTGCATGCTCTGGGGGTAGCCTGCCTCCTCTCTGCACCAGGAGCTCTGAAGAAATCTCCCGTAGGTCGACGGAATCTTCCCCCTGCAACCGCAGGCAACAAAAGACTGCATCACCGGTTCTCTGGGTCCCCTCTCAGCACGACGAGCGTGGTCCCTGGAACTCAGCAACTCTGTCCAAGTGACTCTCACAGTCCAGTGACTCTTCAGTCCAAGTTTGGTGGAGGTAAGTCCTTGCCTCCCCACGCTAGACTGCATTGCTGGGTACCACGTGATTTGCAGCTGCTCCGGCTCCTGTGCACTCTTCCAGGATTTCCTTCGTGCATAGCCAAGCCTGGATCCCCGACACTCTAACCTGCAGTGCACAACCTTCTGAGTTGTCCTCGGGTGTCGTGGGACTCCCTTTTGTGACTTCAGGCGGACTCCTGTTCACTTTTCTTCTAAGTGCCTTTTCAGGTACTTCTGCGTGTGCTGGCTGCTTATGTGAGGGCTCCCTGACTTGCTGGGCGCCCTCTCTGTCTCCTCATCCAAGTGGCAACATCCTGGACCCTCCTGGGCCACAGCAGCATCCAAAAACCCTAACTATGACCCTTGCAGCTAGCAAGGCTTGTTTGCGGTCTTTCTGCGTGGGAACACCTCTGCAAGCTTCTTCACGACATGGGACATCCATCCTCGAAAGGGGAAGTTCCCAGTCCTCTTCGTTCTTGCAGAACACCAAGCTTCTTCCAGCAGGTGGCAGCTTCCTTGTACCCTCAGCTGCCATTTCTTGGGCTCCTGCCCACTCTCGACACTGTCGCGACTCTTGGACTTGGTCCCCTTGTCTTACAGGTACTCAGGCCTGGAAATCCACTGTTGTTGCAGTGCTGGTGTTTGTTCTTCCTGCAGAATCCCCCTATCACGACTTCTGTGCTCTCTGGGGGTTGTAGGTGCACCTTACACCTACCTTTCAGGGTCTTGGGGTGGGCTATTTTTCTAACCCTCACTGTTTTCTTACAGCCCCAGCGACCCTCTACAAGCTCACATAGGTTTGGGGTCCTTTCGTGGTTCGCATTCCACTTCTAGAGTATATGGTTTGTGTTGCCCCTATACCTATGTGCTCTCATTGCAATCTATTGTGACTGTACATTGCTTGCATTACTTCCTTTTGCTATTACCTGCATAATTTTGGTTTGTGTACATATATCTTGTGTATATATCTTATCCTCATACTTGGGGTACTCACTGAGATACTTTCGGCATATTGTCATAAAAATAAAGTACCTTTATTTTTAGTATATCTGTGTATTGTGTTTTCTTATGATATTGTGCATATGACACCAGTGGTATAGTAGGAGCTTTACATGTCTCCTAGTTCAGCCTAAGCTCCTTTGCCATAGGTACCTTCTATCAGCCTAAGCTGCTAGAAACACTTCTTCTACACTAATAAGGGATAACTGGACCTGGCACAAGGTGTAAGTACCTCTGGTACCCACTACAAGCCAGGCCAGCCTCCTACATTGGTTGTGCAGCGGTGGGATAAGTACTTGTAACTACTTACCACTTTGTCATCGTGTACTTTTTATAAGAGAATAATATACAAAACAAGTTCAGTGTATGTACACCTAACCAAAACTTTTTGCTTTTCTTCTCTCACACTTTCTACTAAGTGCTGAAAAGTACTCTAAAGCTTCTAAAAGTTTCCAAAAAGTTAGAAAAAGTTTTTTCTCTGTTCTTTAAAAAGTTCTGAAACTTCTTCTTTCTTCTCACTGTCTCTAAACCTTCTTTTATCATGTCTGCTGTAGAGTCTGCTCTTGAAATGGTAAATACTACCTATGACAATTTAAATTTTAAGAGCCTAAGGAGTCTCTGTTTAGATAGAGGTTTAGTGATAGGAAAGAACCCTACAAGAGAGTTTCTGTATAACATGCTCATTGTGAATGATGAGTCCCTAGCAGGCATTTCAAATGAGAAGTTAATAGATAGCTCCCATTCTGACTCAGGGGAACTCCTTGAGGGAGGTGGGGAGGGTTCTGTTCCAAATCTACCCCTTAGTATACCACCTAGCAATGCTGGTAGTAATAGGAGCTCCCATCATAGTAGGGATGTTTTTATTCCTGGAGGACAGGTTGTTAGAGTCCAAGCTGTTAGGGACAGATCTCCCTCTGTTGTTTCCAATTTATCCTCAGTGTCCAAGCATTCCCAACCCACCCACCCTGAAGAAAACATGTTAGAAAGGGAACTCAAAATGTTGAGAGTGAAAGAGATCAGACTGAAGCTTAAACAGCAACAGCTGGCTCTAGACAGGGAATTCCTAGACCTGGAGAAGGAGAGACAGAGTTTGGGGTTAGGACCCCATGGCAGCAGCAGCAGTATTCCTGATAGTAATCCTGTTAGAGTGCATGATTCCAGGAATCTGCACAAGATAGTTCCCCCTTACAAGGAGGGGGATGACATCAAGTGGTGTGTGGCACTTGAGAGGGCCTGTATGGTACAGGGGGTCCCTCAAAGGCAGTGGGTTGCTATATTGTGGTTATCTTTCGATGAAAAGGGTAGGGATAGGCTCCTTACTGTTAGAGAAAGTGATGCTAACAATTTTGCAGTTTTGAAGGATGCACTCTTGGATGGATTTGGCTTAACCACTGAACAATACAGGATTAAGTTCAGAGACACCAGAAAAGAGACCTCACAAGACTGGATAGACTTTGTTGACTGTTCAGTGAAGGCCTTGGAGGGGTGGTTACATGGCAGTAACGTTTCTGACTATGAAAGCCTGTATAATCTTATTCTGAGACAGCATATTCTGAATAACTGTGTGTCTGACTTGTTACACCAATATCTAGTGGACTCAGATCTGACCTCTCCCCAAGAATTGGGAAAGAAGGCAGACAAATGGGTCGGAACAAGAGTGAACAGAAAAGTTCATACAGGGGGTGACAAGGATGGCAAGAAGAAGGATGGTAAGTCTTCTGACAAGAGTGGGGACAAAAGTAAAACTGAGTCTTCATCAGGCCCACAAAAGTCCTCTGGTGGGGGTGGTGGTCCAAATCCTCTTCAAATCAAGTTAAAAAGCCTTGGTGTTATTTGTGTAAAGTCAAAGGCCATTGGACAACTGATGCCAGTTGTCCAAAGAAAAACACCAAACCTCCCACTACCACAACCCCTACTGCAAATTCTAGTGCCCCTAGTAATAGCAGTGGTGGTGGGAGCAAACCTACTAATAGCCAATCCAAGGGAGTAGCTGGGCTCACTTTTGGTACTTTAGTTGGGGTTGGTCTAGTTAGGGAGACCACAGAGGCTGTGTTAGTCTCTGAAGGTGCCATTGATTTGGCCACCTTGGTTGCTTGTCCCCTTAATATGGATAAGTACAAGCAACTTCCCCTAATAAATGGTGATGAGGTTCAGGCCTACAGGGACACAGGTGCCAGTGTTACCATGGTAATAGAGAAACTGGTACACCCTGAACAACACCTACTTGTTCAGCAGTACCAAGTGACAGACGCTCATAACAACACTCTTAGCCATCCCATGGCTGTTGTGAATCTCAACTGGAGGGGGGGTGTTACTGGTCCAAAGAAAGTTGTGGTTGCTTCAGATTTACCTGTAGACTGTCTACTAGGAAATGATTTAGAGACATCAGCTTGGGCAGAAGTGGAGTTGGAGTCTCATGCAGCAATGCTGGGCATTCCTGGGCATATTTTGGCTTTGACAAGGGCTCAGGCCAAAAAGCAAAAAGGACAGGGTAACTTGGATCCTGGAACAATGGACCAAGTGCTCCCTAAAGCTAGGGGTAGCAAGGGTAAATCCCTACCCACTATCCCTCCCTCTACAGGTGATTCTCCTTCTGAGGAAGAAGAATTTCCTCCCTGTGCAGAACCTTCACCAGATGAGCTGGCAGCAAACACTGCTGAGCTTTTGGGTGGAGGGGGGCCTGCCAGGGAAGAGCTGAGTGTAGCACAGCAATCCTGTCCCACATTAGAGGGTCTCAGAGAGCAAGCTGTCAAGCAGCAAAATGGGGATGTCAGTGACTCACATAGAGTTTACTGGGAGGACAACCTCTTGTACACAGAGGCAAGGGACTCAAAACCTGGAGCAGCCAGGAGATTGGTCATTCCCCTGCAGTACAGAGAGTTCCTCCTAACTCTGGCACATGCCATTCCTTTGGCTGGGCATTTGGGCCTGATCAAAACATGGGAAAGGCTTGTCCCCCTGTTTCACTGGCCTAGGATGTCAGAGGACACAAAATATTTCTGTAAGTCTTGTGTGACCTGCCAAGCCAGTGGCAAGACTGGTGGCACACCAAAGGCTCCCCTTATTCCACTACCTGTGGTTGGGGTCCCCTTTGAAAGGGTAGGGGTTGACATAGTTGGCCCCCTTGACCCTCCTACTGCTTCAGGCAATAGGTTTATCTTGGTGGTTGTGGGCCATGCCACAAGATATCCTGAAGCAATTCCTCTAAGGACCACTACAGCACCTGCAGTGGCAAAAGCCCTCCTGGGAATCTTTTCCAGGGTGGGTTTCCCAAAAGAGGTTGTATCAGACAGGAGTAGCAACTTTATGTCTGCATACTTGAAGGCTATGTGGAAGGAATGTGGTATAACCTACAAATTCACCACACCTTATCATCCACAAACTAATGGACTGGTAGAGAGGTTTAATAAAACTCTCAAAGGAATGATAATGGGACTCCCTGAAAAACTCAGGAGGAGATGGGATGTCCTGTTACCTTGCCTCCTTTTTGCTTACAGGGAGGTACCCCAGAAAGGAGTGGGCTTCAGCCCCTTTGAACTCCTATTTGGGCACCCAGTAAGAGGTCCACTAACACTTGTGAAGGAGGGCTGGGAACAACCTTTAAAAGGTCCCAAACAGGACATAGTGGACTATGTACTTGGCCTAAGATCCAGAATGGCTGAGTACATGAAAAAGGCCAGTAAAAACCTTCAGGCCAGCCAAGAGCTCCAAAAGCAATGGCATGACCAGAAGGCTGTTATGATCCAGTACCAACCAGGACAGAAGGTGTGGGTATTGGAGCCTGTGGCCCCAAGAGCACTCCAGGACAAATGGAGTGGACCCCATCTAATTGTTGAAAAAAAGGGCGAGGTCACCTACTTGGTTGACCTGGGCACTGCCAGGAGTCCCCTTAGGGTGATTCATGTCAACCGCCTAAAACCCTACTATGACAGGGCTGATCTCACCCTGCTCATGGCAACAGATGAAGGACAGGAAGAAGAGAGTGACCCTCTCCCTGATCTCTTCTCCTCCACTGAAGAGGATGCTCTAGTGGAGGGAGTAGTTTTAGCAGATTGTCTTACTGCTGAGCAGAAAGACCACTGCATAAATCTCCTGGGTCAGTTTTCTGAACTCGTTTCTACTGTGCCAGGCACCACTTCTTGGTGTGAGCACAATATAGATATTGGAGACAGCATGCCTGTCAAAAGTAAGATCTATAGGCAGCCTGACCATGTCAGGGACTGCATAAAACAAGAAGTTCAGAAAATGCTTGAACTAGGAGTGGTTGAACATTCTGAAAACCCATGGGCCTCTCCTGTGGTGCTTGTACCAAAGCCTCACTCAAAAGATGGAAAAAGGGAGATGAGGTTTTGTGTTGATTACAGAGGTCTCAACCAGATAACAAAAACTGATGCTCACCCTATAACCAGGGCAGATGGGCTCATAGATACACTGGCATCTGCCAAGTATCTAAGCACCTTTGATTTGACTGCAGGGTATTGGCAGATCAAATTGGCTGAGGATGCTAAACCTAAAACTGCATTTTCAACAATAGGAGGGCACTACCAATTTACAGTGATGCCCTTTGGTATGAAAAATGCACCTGCCACTTTTCAGAGGTTGATGAACACAGTCCTGCAAGGGTTGGAGGCTTTTAGTGCAGCATATCTAGATGATATAGCTGTCTTTAGCTCCACCTGGGATGAGCACCTGGTCCACCTTTGGAAAGTTTTGGAGGCCCTGCAAAAGGCAGGCCTCACTATCAAGGCCTCAAAGTCCCAGATAGGGCAGGGAAAGGTGGTTTATCTGGGACACCTGGTAGGTGGAGAGCAGATTGCACCACTTCAGGGGAAAATCCAAACAATCATGGATTGGGTTCCCCCTACAACACAGACCCAGGTCAGAGCCTTCCTAGGCCTCACTGGGTATTACAGGAGATTCATTACAAACTATGGCTCCATTGCAGCCCCACTTAATGATCTCACCAGTAAAAAGATGCCTAAAAAGGTATTGTGGACAGCTAGCTGTCAGAAACCTTTTGAGGAGCTCAAACAGGCCATCTGCACTGCACATGTCCTAAAAAGCCCATGTTACTCCAAGAAATTCATTGTTCAGACTGATGCATCTGAATTAGGGGTAGGGGCAGTCTTATCACAACTGAATTCTGAGGGCCATGATCAACCAGTTGCTTTTATCAGCAGAAGGTTGACCCCTAGAGAAAAGTGTTGGTCTGCCATAGAGAGGGAGGCCTTTAATGTGGTCTGGGCACTGAAGAAGTTGAGGCCATACTTGTTTGGCACTCACTTCATTGTTCAGACAGACCACAAACCTCTACTTTGGCTAAAACAAATGAAAGCTGAAAATCCTAAATTGTTGAGGTGGTCCATATCTCTACAGGGAATGGACTATACAGTGGAACATAGACCTGGGAGTACCCACTCCAATGCAGATGGACTCTCCAGATATTTCCACTTAGACAATGAAGACTCATCAGGTCATGGCTAGTCTTATTGTCCTTCGTTTGGGGGGGGGGGTTGTGTAGGAAAGTACCATCTTGCCTGGCATGTTACCCCCATATTTCACTGTATATATGTTGTTTTAGTCTATGTGTCATTGGGACCCTGCCAGGCAGGGCCCCAGTTCTCGTAAGTATGTGCCCTGTATGTGTTCCCTGTGTGATGCCTAACTGTCTCACTGAGGCTCTGCTAACCAGAACCTCAGTGGTTATGCTCTCTCTGCTTTCCAAATTTGTCACTCACAGGCTAGTGACCAATTTCACCAATTCACATTGGCATACTGGTACACCCATATAATTCCCTAGTATATGGTACTGAGGTACCCAGGGTATTGGGGTTCCAGGAGATCCCTATGGGCTGCAGCATTTCTTTTGCCACCTATAGGGAGCTCTGAAAATTCTTACACAGGCCTGCAAGTGCAGCCTGAGTGAAATAATGTCCACAATATTTCACAGTCATTTACCACTGCACTTAAGTAACTTATAAGTCACCTATATGTCTAACCTTCACCTGGTGAAGGTTGGGTGCAAAGTTACTTAGTGTGTGGGCACCCTGGCACTAGCCAAGGTGCCCCCACATCGTTCAGGGCAAATTCCCCGGACTTTGTGAGTGCGGGGACACCATTACACGCGTGCACTGTACATAGGTCACTACCTATGTACAGCGTCACAATGGTAACTCCGAACATGGCCATGTAACATGTCTAAGATCATGGAATTGTCCCCCCAATGCCATTCTGGCATTGGGGGGACAATTCCATGATCCCCCGGGTCTCTAGCACAGAACCCGGGTACTGCCAAACTGCCTTTCCGGGCTCTCCACTGCAGTTGCTGCTGCTGCCAACCCCTCAGACAGGTTTCTGCCCTCTTGGGGTCCAGGCAGCCCTGGCCCAGGAAGGCAGAACAAAGGACTTCCTCTGAGAGAGAGTGTAACACCCTCTCCCTTTGGAAATAGGTGTGAAGGCTGGGGAGGAGTAGCCTCCGCCAGCCTCTGGAAATGCTTTGATGGGCACAGATGGTGCCCATCTCTGCATAAGCCAGTCTACACCAGTTCAGGGATCCCCCAGCCCTGCTCTGGCGCGAAACTGGACAAAGGAAAGGGGAGTGACCTCTCCCCTGACCTGCACCCCCCAGGGGAGGTGCCCAGAGCTCCTCCAGTGTGTCCCAGACCTCTGCCATCTTGGAAACAGAGGTGTTTGTGGCACACCGGACTGCTCTGAGTGGCCAGTGCCAGCAGGTGACGTCAGAGGCTCCTTCTGATAGGCTCTTACCTCTCTTGGTAGCCAATCCTCCTTCCTAGGTAGCCAAACCTCCTTTTCTGGCTATTTCGGGTCTCTGCTTTGGGGATCTCAGCAGATAACGAATGCAAGAGCTCACCAGAGTTCCTCTGCATCTCCCTCTTCACCTTCTACCAAAGGATCGACCGCTGACTGCTCAGGACGCCTGCAAAACCGCAACAAAGTAGCAAGACGACTAGTAGCAACCTTGTATCGCTTCATCCTGCCGGCTTTCTCAACTGTTTCCAGGTGGTGCATGCTCTGGGGGTAGCCTGCCTCCTCTCTGCACCAGGAGCTCTGAAGAAATCTCCCGTGGGTCGATGGAATCTTCCCCCTGCAACCACAGGCAACAAAAGACTGCATCACCGGTCCTCTGGGTCCCCTCTCAGCACGACGAGCGTGGTCCCTGGATCAGCTACTCTGTCCAAGTGACTCCCACAGTCCAGTGACTCTTCAGTCCAAGTTTGGTGGAGGTAAGTCCTTGCCTCCCCACACTAGACTGCATTGCTGGGTACCGCGTGATTTGCAGCTGCTCCGGCTCCTGTGCACTCTTCCAGGATTTCCTTCATGCACAGCCAAGCCTGGTTCCCGACACTCTAACCTGCAGTGAACAACCTTCTGAATTGTCCTCTGGCATCGTGGGACTCCCTTTTGTGACTTCGGGTGTACTCCGGTTCACTTTACTTCTAAGTGCCTGTTCAGGTACTTCTGCGGGTGCTGCCTGCTTCTGTGAGGGCTCCCTGACTTGCTGGGCGCCCCCTCTGTCTCCTCATCCAAGTGGCGACATCCTGGTCCCTCCTGGGCCACAGCAGCATCCAAAAATCCTAACTGTGACCCTTGCAGCTAGCAAGGCTTGTTTTCGGTCTTTCTGCGTGGGAACACCTCTGCAAGCTTCTTCATGACATGGGACATCCATCCTCCAAAGGGGAAGTTCCTAGTCCTCTTCGTTCTTGTAGAACACCAAGCTTCTTCCAACAGGTGGCAGCTTCCTTGCACCCTCAGCTGGCATTTCCTGGGCTCCTGCCCACTCTCGACACTGTCGCAACTCTTGGACTTGGTCCCCTCGACTTACAGGTACTCAGGTCCAGAAATCCACTGTTGTTGCATTGCTGGTGTTTGTTCTTCCTGCAGAATCCCCTTATCACGACTTCTGTGCTCTCTGGGGGTTGTAGGTGCACCTTAAACCTACCTTTCAGGGTCTTAGGGTGGGCTATTTTTCTAACCCTCACTGTTTTCTTACAGTCCCAGCGACCCTCTACAAGCTCACATAGGTTTGGGGTCCATTCGTGGTTTGCATTCCACTTTTGGAGTATATGGTTTGTGTTGCCCCTATACCTATGTGCTCCTATTGCAATCTACTGTAACTTTACATTGCTTGCATTACTTCCTTTTGCTATTACCTGCATAATTTTGGTTTGTGTACATATATCTTGTGTATATATCTTATCCTCATACTTGGGGTACTCACTGAGATACTTTTGGCATATTGTCATAAAAATAAAGTACCTTTATTTTTAGTATATCTGTGTATTGTGTTTTCTTATGATATTGTGCATATGACACCAGTGGTATAGTAGGAGCTTTACATGTCTCTTAGTTCAGCCTAAGCTGCTTTGCCATAGTTACCTTCTATCAGCCTAAGCTGCTAGAAATGCCTCTTCTACACTAATAAGGGATAACTGGACCTGGCACAAGGTGTAAGTACCGCTGGTACCCACTACAAGCCAGTCCAGCCTCCTACAAATTTGACCTCTTCCCTCCCCCGTTCTGCCCGTAGATGCAGGGTCCCAACAACGCAGCCCAACACCCCAGCCTAACAGTCCTTGGGGACAGAGGAGGCACCTCCTAGTCATGGGGGCACGACAGTGAGGGATCCCACTCCAACAGCCAGAAAGTGGAAGGATCCCTCTCCAGCAACAGCCAGGAAGGGGAAGGAGCCCACACCAACAACTGCCAGGAAGGGGAAGGAGCCAACAACAGCCAGGAAGGGGTAGGATCCCACTAAAAACAACAGCCAGGAAGGGGGAGGAGCCCACAACAACAACAGCCAGGAAGGGGAATGAGCTCACAACAACAACAGCCAGGAAGGGGAAGGAGCCCACAACAACAGCCAGGAAGGGGAAGGAGCACGCACCTCCTGCTATGAAGGGGAAGAAGCCCTCAACTCCAGCAGAGGCTGGCAGGGTGACACCACCACCACCACCAGTGGTCACGGAGCCCTCACCTCCAGCTGAGGCAGTGCAGCCCTCACCGCCAGCAGGGGTGGCCCAGGAGGCACCTTGGCCTACTGTTACAATGCAGGCCTCACCTCCAGCAGAGGCAGTGCAGCCCTCACCGCCAGCAGAGGCAGCCCAGGAGGCACCTTCACCTGGTGACGCAGTGCAGCCCTCACCTCCAGCTAAGGCAGTGCAGTGCACTCCTCCTGCAGAGGCTGCACCTTCATCTGTTGTGACAGTGCAGCCCTCACCTCCAGATGGGACAGTGCAGCCCTCACCACCAGCGAAGGACATGTAGGCCTCCCTCCAAGGACTGCTGTATAAGGGGCCCCCTCCAGAACCAGTGGGCATGTTCCCCACCGCAGGGACTGTGATCTTGCACTCCCCAGCATTGGGAAATGGGCATGGAGCCCCCTCCAGGACCAGTGGGCATGTTCCCTACCCCAGAGACTGTGACCTTGACTCCCCAGCATTGGGAAATGGGCATGGAGCCCTCCCCAGGACCAGTGGGCATGTTCCCCTCCCCAGAGACTGTGACCTTGCCCTCCCCACCACTGGGAAATGGGCATGGTGCCCCCTCCAGGACCAGTGGGCATGTTCCAGAATTCAGCTGAGGTGCCCCCCACCCCCATTCCCCCTGGGGTGCCTGCCCACTTCAATGATGATGCCCCTGCACAGTTCTGTGATGCTGTGGTCAGGAATTGGGCCTTGGACTGTGCCCTGTGGCCATGCGAGCCATTAGTACTCTGGACTGGGCATTGGCCCTTTGTGTACATTTATACATATTTGGTTCATGTAGTGGGTTTTGCTATGCTAATACATTTTAGTGCTTCAGTTCTCTATTCTGACGTTTGTCATGTGCCATTGTTTATTGTCTGCAGCTGGTTGTATGTATGGTGTGTGTGTGTCTGGTGTGTGTTGTAGGTGTGTGTGTCACTGTCCTTTTCCTCCCTCCTTCCCTTGTGTGCTAGGCGGCTGAACTCACTATCGTCTTCTTCGTCGGCATTGGTGTTCCAGGTGGAGCATGGCATAGAAGAGCATGGGGAAGACTTGCAGTTCCGGTTCCATGGCTGCGTAGATCTTCTTTGTGTCCCTGAAGGTGAGTCTTTGTACTTCTATGTACTGTTTCCGCCAGGCTTTTGATGGTGTTGGTACTGCCCCGGAAATCATGGCGGTTTGTTGTGTCAAGATATGGTGGGCGGTACCTTGCCTTCTGCCTGGCTGTTGTTGTCTACCGCCGTAGTGGGTGTTGTTAATGTCCTGGCAGTTGGTGTGGTACATTTGCTGTCTATGGGGAGTTCTCACCGCCATAGTCACAATTACCGGCACTTTAACAGACACCGCCAATGTCATGATGAGGGCTTTATGTTACACATAGATGTATTGAACATGCGTTGCTACAAATGAATAAAGCCAACACTGCCAACATTACGTACAAAATACGACTGGTCAACATGCCTATCCTGTATGCCAGAACTAGGGCTCATGCTAAACCTCACAAGAGAGGACAGATGTAAATCTGTGTGATTAACCTACTGTGTTAGCCAACACGACTAAACCCATAAAATTCACCTTCCAACCATCCCTAGAGCCGGCCCATTATCCTGGACAACTGACTCATCCTGTCATTCCACACTTCCATGTTTTACAGCCTCCTGCTTTGACATATGTAGCCTAGTCAGCCTTGTGTGCCTACACCTACTTCCTGACACCTGCAACACCTTCTGCCAGGCCAACATCACATGTCAATTGTAGTGCACTAACGCCCTAATATGCAACACATGTGCAATGCTATCAAAAAGAAGCAGTGCATGTCTTTCACTCTGGCTACCTTGCTGCACATACATCGCCCCTCTCCTCCTTAAGATCCAGTGGCTCCCCATTCAGACCCACAGCCAGTTCAAGGTGCTCTGGTACACCTACCAGGCACTATACTAACAGGCCTGCAACAAGGTTTCACACCATTTATGCTTCTGACAAACAATCATGTGCCTCTGGTATGCATCACTTGGATTAAACGCCAACCCCCCAATATTCATTTCTACAAGGCAGGAGGTAGTGCTGACTCTAACATGGTAACAACCTCCAATCTTCCCCTGGGGGGCAGAAGGACGTTTGACTTGGGGGGAGCATTAGCCCATTGTCAGGAAGGCCACTGCCCCCCAAAAAATAATCCCTGGTAGCCTAGTGGGCTTTATATCCCCTGTAGGGATATAATTTGCCTCGGGTCTTGACCTCGTATCTGTATCCGGACCAGCACCAGCAACTGTGAAGTCCTGCCCAAGCAACTTCCCTGCACTCACCTATTATGTTGTCCGTTCCTTCCTGTGTTCTTGTCCAGTGCAAGCTTAATTCCTGCATCCACTGGACCTTCATTGCTTCAGTCCTGTGCAACCTCATCCCTGTATCAATCTTCCTGACTCCTCCAGAAACCTTCTAGCGCTCTAGTCTTCCAAGTCTGTTCCGATGACTCAGAAATCCTGATTTCTGCAACGCCTCTAGCATCTCCCTCCATGAGCTACTATTTGGCCTCTTCTCGAACTTCTTGCAACGACCCGCCTGCTTCCTTCGAACTCCAGCCCAAGTGTTAGGCCAGGCTAAGTATTTACACCTAGGTTAGTGCGCACTCATCTTTAGTAGTATTTGCAGGCCTGTTGTTATCTTCTTGCTCATCCTGGCTTTGGACCCTCTCTCTCCAAGTCTTGGTTTCTGAACTTTGCTGCTCATGGACTAGAGACTGTCTCCTGAACCAACGTTATACCTTCAACTTATGTAGTGAAAGTAATCATGTTTTCTGGCATGCTTTGGGAGTACACCTACCTCCAATCATGTACCGAGTGTAACTGTGTTTTCTAGCATACCATGAGAGTGCACCCGACTCCAACCCATGTTTCAAGCACAACCTTGGAAGTGTCAGCAACTCCAACTTTGTGGCGAGAAGTTACCTTGTTTCATGTATTGCCTTGTGTGCGAGTTTAGCCAATGTACAGAGTACAACCTTGGGAGTGTCCGTAACTCTAACATTGTGTCCTGAATAATCTTGTTTTATGTGTAGTCTCTTTTCTGAGTTTAGCCCATATACTGAATACAACCTTGATAGCGTCAGAAACTCCAACCTTGTACCATGTATAGTTTTGTTCAGAGTTTACTTAATCCTAGTGTAATCCATTTCTGAGAGTAATCAGGTCGCTAACATACCTTGGGAGTTTGTGTAACTTTCAGCCTATGTCCCTAGATCAACCTGTTTTTCTACTTCGTTGTGAGTCTATCTAATTCCAGGCTATGTACTGAGTGCCATCATAGGAGTGTCATTAACTCCATCCTATGTTCGGAATTTACCCATGTAGTGCCTTAAACTCTACCCAGTACGTCAAGTTGGTCTTCAAGAGTTCCAGAAGATTCCAATTGAGTATCTGGTTGATGTGCTCTCATGTTACACTTATTAAGACATCTGTAAGTGTGACATATTTAAGTATTGTGTTGTAATCTGTGTAGAGGATTTGATGCATTGATGGTAACTTGGTAACTGCCTCTTCTTGTTATTTCCAGTGTATTGCATTTCACGATAACCAGAAGTACAATCTTGTAGACATCCAAATTCTTCTAAACAGAAGGTCACAGATGTGACAATCCTGTTAAGCAGCATATCATTGTTTCTGAGCACAACCAGTACCGCAAGTGTTCTTTTATTATTTTGTCTATTCCCCCTTTGAAAGCAGGCCTGAAACTAGGAATACTGTACAAGCTTCTGGCTACCTGCTGATTAGGAGTGGGAGCCCAGCATTAGCTCCAGGGTTGTCCCTGTAGTTTGGAACCAAGTGAGTGCTTGACAACACCAGTCCATTGACTGGGGGTGGGGATGCTCCCCCCCGCCCACATCCAATATAATCCTTGGTGGACTAGTGGGCTTTCTTCCCCCTGCCAGAGGCAGACAGGAGGAAAGCACCTCCTATCTGCCCCTGACACTAGCAGACTGCTGGGGGTAATTTGGGTGGGTGGGGACTAGGATCAATGCCTGGGAGGGCTGCCCCCACCCATTCTGCTATAAAAACAAATCTGGGGTCTAGTGTGATGTATTTCAGGCATCACCAGACGCTTAAAAGATGCTTCCAGTACACCAACACAATCGGTTATTTTCACAAATACCACAAGTCGTAAACCAACATACACAATTGCGCCATGGCCTCAGGGGGGTGCCCAGGCATATCTCTAAACAAAAGGGAAAAAAAATAATAAAACACAGTGGTTCACCAATGGCGAGCTAATTGAGGGGGCTGGAGCACTTGATTACATTGCCCGCCCTGACGGGTCCCGCTGCCGTGGCTGCTCCCTCTTCTCGGGGGCTGCCTCACCTTCGACCTCTCCCCGAGTGGGGACCTGGCCCCCGGGCTCCCCCTGACTCGCTCCCGGGCAGTGGGTGTGGCCGCACGGCTTTGGCTCGGGGCGGGCTCGCTAGACCTTGAGTGGTGGGCCGTATCCCCCTGTCCCTCTGTCTCCTCCCCTGCCTCCTCCCCTCCCCCTTCCCCCCGGCACTCGCTGTGAGAAAGTAGCCTCTTTCTAGCCTTGTTACCCCCACTTTGGGCCTGTTTGTGAGTGTATGTCAGGGTGTTTTCACTGTCTCACTGGGATCCTGACAGCCAGGGCCCAGTGCTCATAGTGAAAACCCTATGTTTTCAGTATGTTTGTTATGTGTCACTGGGACCCTGCTAGTCAGGACCCCAGTGCTCATAAGTTTGTGGCCTATATGTATGTGTTCCCTGTGTGGTGCCTAACTGTCTCACCGAGGCTCTGCTAACCAGAACCTCAGTGATTATGCTCTCTCATTTATTTCAAATTGTCACTAACAGGCTAGTGACCAATTTTACCAATTTACATTGGCTTACTGGAACACCCTTATAATTCCCTAGTATATGGTACTGAGGTACCCAGGGTATTGGGGTTCCAGGAGATCCCTATGGGCTGCAGCATTTCTTTTGCCACCCATAGGGAGCTCTGACAATTCTTACACAGGCCTGCCACTGCAGCCTGAGTGAAATAACGTCCACGTTATTTCACAGCCATTCTACACTGCACTTAAGTAACTTATAAGTCACCTATATGTCTAACCTTTACCTGGTAAAGGTTAGGTGCAAAGTTACTTAGTGTGAGGGCACCCTGGCACTAGCCAAGGTGCCCCCACATTGTTCAGAGCCAATTCCCTGAACTTTGTGAGTGCGGGGACACCATTACACGCGTGCACTACATATAGGTCACTACCTATATGTAGCTTCACAATGGTAACTCCGAATATGGCCATGTAACATGTCTAAGATCATGGAATTGCCCCCTCTATGCCATCCTGGCATTGTTGGCACAATTCCATGATCCCAGTGGTCTGTAGCACAGACCCTGGTACTGCCAAACTGCCCTTCCTGGGGTTTCACTGCAGCTGCTGCTGCTGCCAACCCCTCAGACAGGCATCTGCCCTCCTGGGGTCCAGCCAGGCCTGGCCCAGGATGGCAGAACAAAGAACGTCCTCTGAGAGAGGGTGTTACACCCTCTCCCTTTGGAAAATGGTGTGAAGGCAGGGGAGGAGTAGCCTCCCCCAGCCTCTGGAAATGCTTTGTTGGGCACAGATGTGCCCAATTCTGCATAAGCCAGTCTACACCGATTCAGGGGACCCCTTAGCCCTGCTCTGGCGCGAAACTGGACAAAGGAAAGGGGAGTGACCACTCCCCTGACCTGCACCTCCCCTGGGAGGTGTCCAGAGCTCCTCCAGTGTGCTCCAGACCTCTGCCATCTTGGAAACAGAGGTGCTGCTGGCACACTGGACTGCTCTGAGTGGCCAGTGCCACCAGGTGACATCAGAGACTCCTTCTGATAGGCTCCTTCAGGTTTTAGTAGCCTATCCTCTCTCCTAGGTAGCCAAACCCTCTTTTCTGGCTATTTAGGGTCTCTGTCTCTGGGGAAACTTTAGATAACGAATGCAAGAGCTCATCCGAGTTCCTCTGCATCTCTCTCTTCACCTTCTGATAAGGAATCGACTGCTGACCGCGCTGGAAGCCTGCAAACCTGCAACATAGTAGCAAAGACGACTACTGCAACTCTGTAACGCTGATCCTGCCGCCTTCTCGACTGTTTTCCTGCTTGTGCATGCTGTGGGGGTAGCCTGCCTCCTCTCTGCACCAGAAGCTCCGAAGAAATCTCCCGTGGGTCGACGGAATCTTCCCCCTGCAACCGCAGGCACCAAAAAGCTGCATTACCGGTCCCTTGGGTCTCCTCTCAGCACGACGAGCGAGGTCCCTCGAATCCAGTGACTCTGTCCAAGTGACCCCCACAGTCCAGTGACTCTTCAGCCCAAGTTTGGTGGAGGTAAGTCCTTGCCTCGCCTCGCTGGGCTGCATTGCTGGGAACCGCGACTTTGCAGCTACTCCGGCCCCTGTGCACTTCCGGCGGAAATCCTTTGTGCACAGCCAAGCCTGGGTCCACGGCACTCTAACCTGCATTGCACGACTTTCTAAGTTGGTCTCCGGCGACGTGGGACTCCTTTGTGCAACTTCAGCAAGCACCATTTCACGCATCCTCGTAGTGCCTGTTTCTGGCACTTCTCCGGGTGCTACCTGCTTCAGTGAGGGCTCTTTGTCTTGCTCGACGTCCCCTCTCTCTTCAGGTCCAATTTGCGACCTCCTGGTCCCTCCTGGGCCCCAGCAGCGTCCAAAAACGCCAAACGCACGATTTGCGACTAGCAAGGCTTGTTGGCGTCCTTTCGGCTGGAAAGTACTTTTGCACGACTCTCCAAGGCAAGAGGGATCCGTCCACCAAAGGGGAAGTCTCTAGCCCTTTTCGTTCCTTCAGAAACCTCAGCTTCTTCTGTCCAGTAGAAGCTTCTTTGCACCCGCAGCTGGCATTTCCTGGGCATCTGCCCATCTCCGACTTGCTTGTGACTTTTGGACTTGGTCCCCTTGTTCCACAGGTATCCTAGATTGGAAATCCACAGTTGTTGCATTGCTGGTTTGTGTCTTTCCTGCATTATTCCTCTAACACGACTACTTTGTCCTTAGGGGAACTTTAGTGCACTTTGCACTCACTTTTCAGGGTCTTGGGGAGGGTTATTTTTCTAACTCTCACTATTTTCTAATAGTCCCAGCGACCCTCTACAAGGTCACATAGGTTTGGGGTCCATTCGTGGTTCGCATTCCACTTTTGGAGTATATGGTTTGTGTTGCCCCTGTCCCTATGTTTCCCCATTGCATCCTATTGTAACTATACATTGTTTGCACTGTTTTCTAAGACTATACTGCATATTTTTGCTATTGTGTATATATATCTTGTGTATATTTCCTATCCTCTCACTGAGGGTACACTCTAAGATACTTTGGCATATTGTCATAAAAATAAAGTACCTTTATTTTTAGTATAACTGTGTATTGTGTTTTCTTATGATATTGTGCATATGACACTAAGTGGTACTGTAGTAGCTTCACACGTCTCCTAGTTCAGCCTAAACTGCTCTGCTAAGCTACCATTATCTATCAGCCTAAGCTGCTAGACACCCTATACACTAATAAGGGATAACTGGGCCTGGTGCAAGGTGCAAGTACCCCTTGGTACTCACTACAAGCCAGTCCAGCCTCCTACATTGGTTGTGCAGCGGTGGGATAAGTGCTTTGAGACTACTTACCACTCTTGTCATTGTACTTTTCATAAGAGAAAAATATACAAAACAAGGTCAGTGTATATACACATAGCCAAAAAGTTTTGCATTTCCTCTTTTCACTCTTTTCTAAGTGCTGAAAAGTACTTCTAACTTTCTAAAAAGTTCTAAAAAGTTTTAAAAGTTTTTTTTCTCTGTCTTTCTAAAAGCTCTGACAAACTTTTTATCTTTTACTATCACTTTAACTCTCTCTAAAAAATGTCTGGCACAGGCCAAAATGTTGATCTGTCCAAACTTGCATATGATCACCTTAGCTGGAAAGGAGCAAGGAATCTCTGCATAGAGAGAGGTTTGAGTGTAGGGAAGAATCCTTCATTAGAACTGTTAATTAACATGCTTAGAGTACAGGATAAGGCCATAAGTGCCCAATCTGTAGAAAAAGTAGCTAATGGTTGTCAATCAGATCCAGGGACTCCCCCAGGAAAAGATTCAGGAAAGAAACTTCCTAGCCTGCCCATTACTAGACAGTCTAGCATAGTTGGTAATGATGATGAGCCACACCATATAAATAGTGTTGTCTCACATCATAGCAAAAGCATTTATTCTCACCATACTGGTAGTGATGTTTCTGTTAGCCAAGCTGTTAGGGTGGCTTCTGTAAGGGACAGGTCTCCTTCTGTCCATTCTCACCATACTTCTGTTTCAAGGCATGAACCTCCCACCCACCCTGATGACAGATTGTTAGAAAGGGAGCTCAATAGATTGAGAGTGGAACAAACCAGACTGAAGCTCAAAAAGCAACAGCTGGATTTGGATAGACAGTCTTTAGAATTAGAGAAGGAAAGACAGAAGTTGGGTTTAGAAACCCATGGTGGCAGCAGCAGTATTCCCCATAGTCATCCTGTAAAAGAGCATGATTCCAGGAATCTGCACAAGATAGTTCCCCCTTATAAGGAGGGGGATGACATTAACAAGTGGTTTGCTGCACTTGAGAGGGCCTGTGTTGTACAGGATGTCCCTCAAAGGCAGTGGGCTGCTATCCTATGGCTATCATTTAGTGGAAAAGGTAGGGATAGGCTCCTTACTGTGAAAGAAAGTGATGCCAATAATTTTACAGTTCTTAAGAATGCACTCCTGGATGGTTATGGCTTAACCACTGAACAATACAGGATAAAGTTCAGAGAGACCAAAAAGGAGTCTTCACAAGACTGGGTTGATTTCATTGACCATTCAGTGAAGGCCTTGGAGGGGTGGTTACATGGCAGTAAAGTTACTGATTATGAAAGCCTGTATAACACAATCCTGAGAGAGCATATACTTAATAATTGTGTGTCTGATTTGTTGCACCAGTACCTGGTAGACTCTGATCTGACCTCTCCCCAAGAATTGGGAAAGAAGGCAGACAAATGGGTCAGAACAAGGGTGAACAGAAAAGTTCATACAGGGGGTGACAAAGATGGCAATAAGAAGAAAGATGGTGAAAAATCTCAAGATAAGCATGGGGATAAGGGTAAAACCAAAGATCCCACTTCAAATCTTAAACACTCTTCAGAGGGTGGGGATAAAACTAATTCTTCCTCTTCTTCTCAACCTGCACACATTAAAAAGCCTTGGTGCTTTGTGTGTAAAAACAGAGGCCATAGGCCAGGGGATAAGTCCTGTCCAGGTAAACCCCCTGAGCCTACCACCACTAATACATCAAGCTCTAGTGCCCCTAGCAGTAGTGGTACTAGTGGTGGGACTGCTGGCAACAGTCAAGTTAAGGGTGTAGTTGGGTTCACTTTTGGGTCCATAGTAGAAACTGGGGTAGTCACTCCCAAGACAATTTCTGTCACACCTAGTGGCATTGGCCTTGCCACACTGGCTGCTTGTCCCCTTACAATGGATAAGTACAGGCAGACAGTTTCAATAAATGGTGTTGAGGCCTTGGCCTACAGGGACACAGGTGCCAGTATCACTTTGGTGACTGAAAACCTAGTGCACCCTGATCAACACATCATTGGACAACAGTATAAGATTATTGATGTCCATAACTCCACTAAGTTTCTTCCCTTAGCTATAATTCAGTTTAGTTGGGGTGGAGTCACTGGCCCTAAGCAGGTGGTGGTATCACCTAGCTTACCTGTAGATTGTCTCTTAGGTAATGACCTAGAGGCCTCAGGTTGGGCTGATGTAGAGTTTTATGCCCATGCAGCCATGCTGGGCATCCCTGAGGAATTGTTCCCTCTCATTTCTACTGAAATGAAAAAGCAAAGGAGAGAAGGCCTGAAAACTCAGGATCCCTCTCCATCAACAGGTAAAAAGGGTATCACAGTATCCCCTAACCACCCTACCATTCAGGATACCATTCCTGTGGTGGGAGAAACCTCTCCTGGGGTGGCACCTGTTCCAAGGGAATCATCAGCTGGCAAAGCTGTACTCCCTGAGGTAGAAGTACCTCTCTGTGGGATAACTAACATTGGTGACAAAAAGAGCACCATTTTAGTTAACATGGAGCATCCCTCCAACCCTCCCAGAGAAACTTTAGTGCAGAAACCCTGCACTGCCTCACAACACTTAGGACAGCATCCCTGCCCTAGTGTGGAGCTCATAGGACAGCATCCCTGCCCTGCTCCAACTCAAGAGAAACAGTATCCCTGTTCTCTCTTCCAGCCATATGGACAAAGTTTTTGCCCAGCTATGGCTTTTCTGAGACAGCATCCCTGTCTGGCATTTCCATCACTACAAATAGGTTCAGTGGACAATTCCCACTGCTCTAAACTAAAACTTACTGATAGAAACTCTGAAAATACATCTTCACATTGTTGCTTAGCTAAAAAACTTCAAACAGGGTGGTTTACATCTCCACAGGGAAGTAACCATATAGTGGATGATAAAGGGAGTAACCAGTCTATTGCAGAGCTACTCTCTACTTATCACCACTTAGACAATAAAGTCTCAACTGGCCAAGGTTAGCCTTATTGTCCTTCGTTTGGGGGGGGGTTGTGTGAGAAAGTAGCCTCTTTCTAGCCTTGTTACCCCCACTTTGGGCCTGTTTGTGAGTGTATGTCAGGGTGTTTTCACTGTCTCACTGGGATCCTGACAGCCAGGGCCCAGTGCTCATAGTGAAAACCCTATGTTTTCAGTATGTTTGTTATGTGTCACTGGGACCCTGCTAGTCAGGACCCCAGTGCTCATAAGTTTGTGGCCTATATGTATGTTTTCCCTGTGTGGTGCCTAACTGTCTCACTGAGGCTCTGTTAACCAGAACCTCAGTGGTTATGCTCTCTCATTTATTTCAAATTGTCACTAACAGGCTAGTGACCAATTTTACCAATTTACATTGGCTTACTGGAACACCCTTATAATTCCCTAGTATATGGTACTGAGGTACCCAGGGTATTGGGGTTCCAGGAGATCCCTATGGGCTGCAGCATTTCTTTTGCCACCCATAGGGAGCTCTGACAATTCTTACACAGGCCTGCCACTGCAGCCTGAGTGAAATAACGTCCACGTTATTTCACAGCCATTCTACACTGCACTTAAGTAACTTATAAGTCACCTATATGTCTAACCTTTACCTGGTAAAGGTTAGGTGCAAAGTTACTTAGTGTGAGGGCACCCTGGCACTAGCCAAGGTGCCCCCACATTGTTCAGAGCCAATTCCCTGAACTTTGTGAGTGCGGGGACACCATTACACGCGTGCACTACATATAGGTCACTACCTATATGTAGCTTCTCAATGGTAACTCCGAATATGGCCATGTAACATGTCTAAGATCATGGAATTGCCCCCTCTATGCCATCCTGGCATTGTTGGCACAATTCCATGATCCCAGTGGTCTGTAGCACAGACCCTGGTACTGCCAAACTGCCCTTTCTGGGGTTTCACTGCAGCTGCTGCTGCTGCCAACCCCTCAGACAGGCATCTGCCCTCCTGGGGTCCAGCCAGGCCTGGCCCAGGATGGCAGAACAAAGAACTTCCTCTGAGAGAGGGTGTGACACCCTCTCCCTTTGGAAAATGGTGTGAAGGCAGGGGAGGAGTAGCCTCCCCCAGCCTCTGGAAATGCTTTCTTGGGCACAGATGTGCCCAATTCTGCATAAGCCAGTCTACACCGGTTCAGGGGACCCCTTAGCCCTGCTCTGGCGCGAAACTGGACAAAGGAAAGGGGAGTGACCACTCCCCTGACCTGCACCTCCCCTGGGAGGTGTCCAGAGCTCCTCCAGTGTGCTCCAGACCTCTGCCATCTTGGAAACAGAGGTGCTGCTGGCACACTGGACTGCTCTGAGTGGCCAGTGCCACCAGGTGACGTCAGAGACTCCTTCTGATAGGCTCCTTCAGGTGTTAGTAGCCTATCCTCTCTCCTAGGTAGCCAAACCCTCTTTTCTGGCTATTTAGGGTCTCTGTCTCTGGGGAAACTTTAGATAACGAATGCAAGAGCTCATCCGAGTTCCTCTGCATCTCTCTCTTCACCTTCTGATAAGGAATCGACTGCTGACCGCGCTGGAAGCCTGCAAACCTGCAACATAGTAGCAAAGACGACTACTGCAACTCTGTAACGCTGATCCTGCCGCCTTCTCGACTGTTTTCCTGCTTGTGCATGCTGTGGGGGTAGCCTGCCTCCTCTCTGCACCAGAAGCTCCGAAGAAATCTCCCGTGGGTCAACGGAATCTTCCCCCTGCAACCGCAGGCACCAAAAAGCTGCATTACCGGTCCCTTGGGTCTCCTCTCAGCACGACGAGCGAGGTCCCTCGAATCCAGCGACTCTGTCCAAGTGACCCCCACAGTCCAGTGACTCTTCAGTCCAAGTTTGGTGGAGGTAAGTCCTTGCCTCGCCTCGCTGGGCTGCAATGCTGGGAACCGCGACTTTGCAGCTACTCCGGCCCCTGTGCACTTCCGGCGGAAATCCTTTGTGCACAGCCAAGCCTGGGTCCACGGCACTCTAACCTGCATTGCACGACTTTCTAAGTTGGTCTCCGGTGACGTGGGACTCCTTTGTGCAACTTCAGCGAGCACCGTTTCACGCATCCTCGTAGGGCCTGTTTCTGGCACTTCTCCGGGTGCTACCTGCTTCAGTGAGGGCTCTTTGTTTTGCTCGACGTCCCTTCTCTCTTCAGGTCCAATTTGCGACCTCCTGGTCCCTCCTGGGCCCCAGCAGCGTCCAAAAACGCCAAACGCACGATTTGCGACTAGCAAGGCTTGTTGGCGTCCTTTCGGCGGGAAAACACTTTTGCACAACTCTCCAAGGCGAGAGGGATCCGTCCACCAAAGGGGAAGTCTCTAGCCCTTTTCGTTCCTGCAGAAACCTCAGCTTCTTCTGTCCAGTAGAAGCTTCTTTGCACCCGCAGCTGGCATTTCCTGGGCATCTGCCCATCTCCGACTTGCTTGTGACTTTTGGACTTGGTCCCCTTGTTCCACAGGTATCCTAGATTGGAAATCCACAGTTGTTGCATTGCTGGTTTGTGTCTTTCCTGCATTATTCCTCTAACACGACTACTTTGTCCTTAGGGGAACTTTAGTGCACTTTGCACTCACTTTTCAGGGTCTTGGGGAGGGTTATTTTTCTAACTCTCACTATTTTCTAATAGTCCCAGCGACCCTCTACAAGGTCACATAGGTTTGGGGTCCATTCGTGGTTCGCATTCCACTTTTGGAGTATATGGTTTGTGTTGCCCCTGTCCCTATGTTTCCCCATTGCATCCTATTGTAACTATACATTGTTTGCACTGTTTTCTAAGACTATACTGCATATTTTTGCTATTGTGTATATATATCTTGTGTATATTTCCTATCCTCTCACTGAGGGTACACTCTAAGATACTTTGGCATATTGTCATAAAAATAAAGTACCTTTATTTTTAGTATAACTGTGTATTGTGTTTTCTTATGATATTGTGCATATGACACTAAGTGGTACTGTAGTAGCTTCACACGTCTCCTAGTTCAGCCTAAGCTGCTCTGCTAAGCTACCATTATCTATCAGCCTAAGCTGCTAGACACCCTATACACTAATAAGGGATAACTGGGCCTGGTGCAAGGTGCAAGTACCCCTTGGTACTCACTACAAGCCAGTCCAGCCTCCTACACTTGCTCGACCCGTTCCTGATCTTTTCATTGTGTCCTTCCTCTGTGCTTTCAATCTCTTGATTGCTATCTCGCATGGTGTGCTAACATTGCGCTTCAAATGAACACTATCTCCTCAGCCTTTCGCTTACGTGCACGGGGGCTCCCGCGTAGCTGTGAATGCATGGGCGGGGAGGCTCCTGCACGGGAATAGTAAATGTGGCAAACCAAGGAAAACTTTATTGAACTATACCTTGGAACATATTGTAATCACCTGTATCTATCTTTTGTGTTGCTTGTTGGTCGATATTACAATAAAAACATATTTAAAAACATAAAAAAGGGATATCTGGACCTGGTATAAGGTGTAAGCACCTAGGGTGCCCACTACAAACCAGGCCAGCCTCCTACACTCTGGGGCACATCTCAGCCCCCTGAGCACTGATATGGACGCCGGGTGTGTCATTGGAAAGGGGAGAATCTCCCCTTTCCAGTGCTGTCATTCCCCAGCGGAGCCGTAAAATGACACACAGCCCGATTTGCTCAAAAAATTAACGCCTGGGTCAGGGCAGGCGTTAAAATGGGGCAAACACACCTGTATTTAATCAGAACACACAGAACAAATAGCAGAGCAGCAGAGTAGCAACAGGGAGCCATGGAGGTGATTCTAATCCAGCATGCACGCAGACGCAGAGCCCAGCTGCAACAACAACAGCTACAACAACACCAGCAGGGCCCCCAAAGGCAGCGCAGAGGCAGGAGAGGATATTCCGCCCCAGAACCACCCTTCAGGGCCTCAGGGAACACAACATCATCCAGAAGTATAGGTTAAACTGGCAGGCCATTCAGCAACTGCTGCGCAACATTGAACCGCAGTTGGCCCCCACTTTGCTGACACCCCGCACCATCCCAACAGAAACCAAGCTGCTTGCCGTACTTCATATGCTGGCAAGTGGCTCTTTCCAAAAAACTGGTGCCCTGGTTGGCGGAATATCACAACCATCATTCTCTGCCTTTTTGCCCAAAGTACTGGATGCCATCATTGGACTGACACCCCGCCACATCTGCTTCCCTAACACACTGCAGAAGCAGCAGAAAACAAAACAGGGGTTCTACCTCATCAGTGGCTTCCCACACGTCCTTGGTGCAATCGACTGCACACATGTACGCCTTGTGCCACCTGCTGCAACTGAACACCTCTACCGCAACAGGAAGCACACACATTCCATCAACGTGCAGGCCATAGTCGATCACCAGGGATTGATCACCAACATCGTGGCTAAATATCCTGGGAGTGTACATGACTCATTCATCTTTCGTCACTGCACCATCAATGAACACTTCCAGGATGGACGGTATGGCAATGGACTACTTGTTGGCAAGTACAAAAACCTACTTATATACACACTGCACTACAACCATCTAGGACACACAACACATACACCACAACAGCAACATGTGAACAGGAACATACTGAGGTTGTGACATTGCTAGCCATGTTTCTTAGGTCAACATTGAACCTGTCACACATTGGAAATTACTGTACAGCCTAATGTTAAGACGTCAAAGATCACAACGTATGGAGTGGGTTGCCCAAATGTCACATTGCAAAATGTACGTGTCCCAATGACCTTTACATTAATCCATTGTATAAGTCTAAAGGTATGGGATGTCCAGGGTACATTGATATGAACTTGTTAACAACACTGTCAATTTTAACTGTGTATGGAACTATCATCTCACCTCCAGTGAAGACATACGGACACCTGTATCACAAGTCACAATGCTAGGGAGGGCACACTGTACTGCAAATCCCAAAACATACTGCTGACAAACGGCTAGCAGACAAACACTCGTTCAGCCAAGGAAACAACACAATGCAGATGGTACATCCTACAAGCCTAGGATGCTACATTATTACACAAAAGAGTCACAGACAACACAAGACAACTACTGCCATGAAAGGTCATTTCAATAGGGCCAGCTACATCAACATGATCCCAATCATTTTCTCTTGCAGCTGATCAGGGGTATGGTATCCAGCCATGGATTATGACACCATTTGGCAACTCAAGTACTACTGTAGAGTGTGCCTACAACAATGCACATAGGAGGACACGCAGCATTGTCGAGAGGACCTTTGGCATCCTCAAGTCAAGGTTCCGGTGCCTCGACATCACTGGTGGTAGCCTCCTATATTCCCCGGAGATGGTCTGTAGGATCATCCTAACATGTGCAATACCGCACAACATTTGCATCAAAAGGAACATTCCCCTCCTGGAACCAGAGCCCCACATGCCTGAACCTCTCATGTTGCAGGACTTTTCATACAGGAAGTGATGTAATAGGATATCCTGTTTACAGATCATGTACAGTGGGTGTACTTTCACTTTCACTTTGCAGTCTATGATCCTTCTAGACTGTGTGGCTGTGTAGAGAGTGTTGTCCTGAGATTTTGTGCTTTTTTGTCCTGTCTGCTATCTGTAAAGTCCATTTGTGAAATAAATATTGTTGCTGTATACTGTACTACTGTGTTTTGTCTACATTTGTCCATTTATCTTGTGTTTTTGTTGTTTGTGGGAGTCTGTTGTGGATAGTGTTAGTTTGGGGATAGTTGGGCTCTTTTAGTGGTTAAGTTTACTTTTCATCTGTATTTGTACCCCTACTTTCCCCCTTTTCCCCTTTCTATTTCTTTTACCCCTATTCCCTTTCACTTCTCAAGTATGCCTGGTAGGCCACGTCTTAGCAGGATGGGGGAAGAGGAGTTGGGAGGGTTCATCTGGCTTGTGTGCCATTTCTTGCTACTCATGATCCAGGCAGGGTGATACAGGGGTATCCAACAGAGGCGCGGAATCCGGTGGGGAAAAGTGCTGCATCACCTGCAGCGTGTGTATGCCAGCCAGAAGAGTGACCACCAGCTGAAGCACCGGTGGGCTGACCTCATCACCAGGGAGCAGGATCTCTTGGACCACCTGGGGCTAAGGGGTCCCTGAACCGGTGTAGACTGGCTTATGCAGAATTGGGCACCTCTGTGCCCAACAAAGCATTTCCAGAGGCTGGGGGAGGCTACTCCTCCCCTGCCTTCACACCATTTTCCAAAGGGAGAGGGTGTCACACCCTCTCTCAGAGGAAGTTCTTTGTTCTGCCATCCTGGGCCAGGCCTGGCTGGACCCCAGGAGGGCAGATGCCTGTCTGAGGGGTTGGCAGCAGCAGCTGCAGTGAAACCCCAGGAAGGGCAGTTTGGCAGTACCAGGGTCTGTGCTACAGACCACTGGGATCATGGAATTGTACCAACAATGCCAGGATGGCATAGAGGGGGCAATTCCATGATCATAGACATGTTACATGGCCATATTCGGAGTTACCATTGTGAAGCTACATATAGGTAGTGACCTATATGTAGTGCACGCGTGTAATGGTGTCCCCGCACTCACAAAGTTCAGGGAATTGGCTCTGAACAATGTGGGGGCACCTTGGCTAGTGCCAGGGTGCCCTCACACTAAGTAACTTTGCACCTAACCTTTACCAGGTAAAGGTTAGACATATAGGTGACTTATAAGTTACTTAAGTGCAGTGTAAAATGGCTGTGAAATAACGTGGACGTTATTTCACTCAGGCTGCAGTGGCAGGCCTGTGTAAGAATTGTCAGAGCTCCCTATGGGTGGCAAAAGAAATGCTGCAGCCCATAGGGATCTCCTGGAACCCCAATACCCTGGGTACCTCAGTACCATATACTAGGGAATTATAAGGGTGTTCCAGTAAGCCAATGTAAATTGGTAAAAATTGTCACTAGCCTGTTAGTGACAATTTGGAAAGAAATGAGAGAGCATAACCACTGAGGTTCTGATTAGCAGAGCCTCAGTGAGACAGTTAGTCACTACACAGGTAACACATTCAGGCACACTTATGAGCACTGGGGCCCTGGGTTACCAGGGTCCCAGTGACACATACAACTAAAACAACATATATACAGTGAAAAATGGGGGTAACATGCCAGGCAAGATGGTACTTTCCTACACAACCCCCCCCCAAACGAAGGACAATAAGACTAGCCATGACCTGATGAGTCTTCATTGTCTAAGTGGAAATATCTGGAGAGTCCATCTGCATTGGAGTGGCTACTCCCAGGTCTATGTTCCACTGTATAGTCCATTCCCTGTAGGGATATGGACCACCTCAACAATTTAGGATTTTCACCTTTCATTTGTTTTAGCCAAAGTAGAGGTTTGTGGTCTGTCTGAACAATGAAGTGAGTGCCAAACAGGTATGGCCTCAACTTCTTCAGAGCCCAGACCACAGCAAAAGCCTCCCTCTCAATGGCAGACCAACGCTTTTCTCTAGGGGTCAACCTCCTACTAATAAAAGCAACAGGTTGATCCTGGCCCTCAGAATTAAGTTGTGATAGGACTGCCCCTACTCCTAATTCAGATGCATCAGTTTGGACATAGAATTTTTTAGAGTAACAAGGGCTTTTCAGGACAGGTGCAGAGCACATGGCCTGCTTCAGCTCCTCAAAAGCTTTCTGACAGTTTGCTGTCCATAATACCTTTTTATGCATTTTCTTGGATGTGAGGTCATTAAGAGGGGCTGCAATGGAGCCATAGTTCTTAATGAACCTCCTGTAATACCCAGTGAGGCCTAGGAAGGCTCTCACCTGAGTCTGAGTGGTAGGGGGAACCCAATCAATAATTGTTTGGATTTTCCCCTGAAGTGGTGCAATCTGTTCCCCACCAACAAGGTGTCCCAGATAAACCACCTTACCCTGCCCTATCTGGCACTTTGAAGCCTTGATAGTGAGGCCTGCCTTTTGCAGGGCCTCCAAAACTTTCCATAGGTGGACCAGGTGATCATCCCAGCTGGAGCTAAAGACAGCTATATCGTCCAAATATGCTGCACTGAAAGCTTCCAGCCCTTGCAGGACTGTGTTCACCAACCTCTGAAAAGTGGCAGGTGCATTTTCCAAACCAAAAGGCATTACAGTAAGCTGGTAATGTCCTCCAATGGTAGAAAATGCAGTCTTAGGTTTAGCATCTTCTGACAATTTGATCTGCCAATACCCTGCAGTCAAGTCAAAAGTGCTTAGATACTTGGCAGATGCCACTGTATCTATGAGCTCATCTGCCCTGGGTATAGGGTGAGCATCAGTTTTGGTTACCAAGTTGAGACCTCTATAGTCTACACAAAACCGCATTTCCTTCTTTCCATCTTTGGAATGGGGTTTTGGTACCAGTACCACAGGAGAAGCCCATGGACTGTCAGAGTGCTCAACCACTCCTAGTTCTAACATTTTCTGGACCTCTTGCTTTATGCAGTCCCTGACATGGTCAGGCTGCCTATAGATCTTACTTTTGACAGGTAAACTGTCTCCAGTATCTATAGTGTGCTCACACCAAGAAGTGGTACCTGGCACAGTAGAGAAGAGTTCAGAGAATTGATTTAGGAGATTTATGCAATTATCTTTCTGCTCAGCAGTAAGACAATCAGCCAAAACTACACCTTCCACAAGAGCATCTTGTTCTGTGGAAGAGAAGAGATCAGGTAGAGGATCACTGTCTTCTTCCTGTCCCTCATCAGTTGCCATGAGCAGGGTGAGATCAGCCCTGTCATAGTAGGGTTTCAGGCGGTTGACATGGAGCACCCTAAGGGGACTCCTGGCAGTGCCTAAGTCAACTAAATAGGTGACTTCTCCCTTCTTTTCAACAATTGTGTGGGGTCCACTCCATTTATCTTGGAGTGCTCTTGGGGCCACAGGCTCCAAGACCCACACTTTCTGCCCTGGTTGGTACTGAACCAAAACAGCCTTCTGATCATGCCATTGCTTCTGGAGCTCTTGGCTGGCCTGAAGGTTTTTACTGGCCTTTTTCATGTACTCAGCCATCCTTGATCTGAGGCCAAGTACATAATCCACAATATCCTGCTTAGGAGCTTTTAAAGGTTGTTCCCAACCCTCCTTTACAAGTGTGAGTGGACCCCTAACAGGGTGTCCAAAAAGAAGTTCAAAGGGGCTGAAGCCCACTCCTTTCTGGGGTACCTCCCTGTAGGCAAAAAGGAGGCATGGTAGAAGGATATCCCATCTCCTGCGGAGTTTTTCAGGGAGACCCATAATCATGCCTTTGAGAGTTTTATTAAATCTCTCCACCAGTCCATTTGTTTGTGGATGATAGGGTGTTGTGAACTTGTACGTTACACCACACTCCTTCCACATGGCCTTTAAGTATGCAGACATGAAATTACTTCCTCTGTCTGATACCACTTCCTTTGGGAAGCCCACCCTGGAAAATATTCCCAGGAGGGCCTTTGCCACTGCAGGTGCTGTAGTGGTCCTTAAAGGAATAGCTTCAGGATATCTTGTGGCATGGTCCACTACCACTAAGATGAATCTATTGCCTGAAGCAGTTGGAGGGTCAAGGGGGCCAACTATGTCAACCCCTACCCTTTCAAAGGGAACCCCAACCACAGGCAGTGGAATAAGGGGTGCCTTTGGTGTGCCACCTGTCTTGCCACTGGCTTGACAGGTTTCACAGGACTTACAAAATTCCTTTGTGTCCTCAGACATTCTAGGCCAATGAAACAGGGGAACAAGCCTGTCCCAAGTTTTCATTTGTCCTAGATGCCCAGCTAAGGGAATGTCATGTGCCAGTGTTAGGAGGAACTTTCTGTACTCCTGAGGAATCACTAATCTCCTGGCAGCTCCAGGTTTAGGATCCCTATGCTCAGTGTACAAGAGGTTGTCCTCCCAGTAAACTCTGTGAGAGTCACTGACATCCCCATTAGCCTGTTTGACAGCTTGCTGTCTGAGACCCTCTAATGTGGGACAGGTTTGCTGTGCCACACTCAGCTCCTCTCTGGCAGGCCCCCCTTCACCCAAAAGCTCAGCAGTGTCTGCTTCCAGCTCCTCTGGTGTAGGTTCTGCACAGGGAGGGAATTCTTCTTCCTCAGAAGTAGAATCCACTGTAGAGGGAGGGATAGTAGGAAGTGGTTTGCTTCTACTAGCCCTAGCTTTAGGGAGCACTTGGTCCATTGTTCCAGGATCCAAGCTTCCCTGTCATTTTTGCTTTTTGGCCTGAGCCCTTGTCAAAGCAAAAATATGCCCTGGGATGCCCAGCATTGCTGCATGGGCCTCCAACTCCACATCTGACCAAGCTGATGTCTCCAAATCATTCCCTAATAGACAGTCTACAGGTAAATGTGAAGCTACCACAACTTTCTTTGGACCAGTAACCCCCCCCCCAGTTGAGATTTACAACAGCCATGGGGTGGCTAAGTGTGTTGTTGTGAGCATCGGTTACTTGTTACTGGTGACCAAGTAGGTGTTGTTCAGGGTGGACCAGTTTCTCTATGACCATAGTCACACTGGCACCAGTGTCCCTGTAGGCCTGAACCTCAACACCATTTATTAGGGGTAGCTGCTTGTACTTATCCATATTAAGGGGACAAGCAACTAAGGTGGCTAAATCAATAGCCCCCTCAGAGATTAACACAGCCTCTGTGGCCTCCCTAACAAGGCCAACCCCAACTAAGTTACCAATAGTGAGCCCAGCTACTCCCTTGGATTGGCTATTAGTAGGCTTGCTCCCACCACCACTGCTATTAGTAGGGACACTAGGGGTAGCAGTAGGGGTTGTAGTGGTAGGAGCATTGGTGCTTTTCTTTGGACAACTGGGATCTGTTGTCCAATGGCCTTTTATTTTACATAAATAGCACCATGGTTTCTTTTCCTTGTTCTGATTAAAAGAGGATTTGGGCCCACCACCCCCACCAGAGTGTTTTTGTGGGCCTGATGAAGACTCATTTTTAGATTTGTCCCCACCCTTGTCAGAAGACTTACCATCCTTCTTTTTGTTGCCATCTTTGTCACCCTCTGTATGAACTTTCCTGTTCACTCTTGTTCTGACCCATTTGTCTGCCTTCTTTCCCAATTCTTGGGGAGAGGTCAGATCAGAGTCCACCAAGTACTGGTGCAACAAATCAGACACACAATTATTAAGAATATGCTCTCTCAGGATCAAGTTATACAGGCTGTCATAATCAGTAACTTTACTGCCATGTAACCACCCCTCCAAGGCCTTCACTGAATGGTCAATGAAATCAACCCAGTCTTGTGAAGACTCCTTTTTGGTCTCTCTGAACTTTATCCTGTACTGTTCAGTGGTTAAGTCATAACCATCCAGGAGTGCATTCTTAAGAACTTGGAAATTATTAGCATCATTTTCTTTCACAGTAAGGAGGATATCCCTACCTTTTCCACTAAATGATAGCCATAGGATAGCAGCCCACTGCCTTTGAGGGACATCCTGTACAACACAGGCCCTCTCAAGTGCAGCAAACCACTTGTTAATGTCATCCCCCTCCTTATAAGGGGGAACTATCTTGTGCAGATTCCTGGAATCATGCTCTTTTGCAGGATGACTATGGGGAATACTGCTGCTGCCACCATGGGTTTCTAAACCCAGTTTCTGTCTCTCCTTCTCTACTTCTAAAGTCTGTCTATCCAAATCCAGCTGTTGCTTCTTGAGCTTCAGTCTGGTTTGTTCCACTCTCAATCTATTGAGCTCCCTTTCTAACAATCTGTCATCAGGGTGTGTGGGAGGGACATGCCTTGAAACAGAAGTATGGTGAGAATGGACAGAAGGAGACCTGTCCCTTACAGAAGCCACCCTAACAGCTTGGCTAACAGAAACATCACTACCAGTATGGTGAGAATAAATGCTTTTGCTATGATGTGAGACAACACTATTTCTATGGTGTGGCTCATCATCATTACCAACTATGCTAGACTGTCTAGTAATGGGCAGGCTAGGAAGTTTCTTTCCTGAATCTTTTCCTGGGGGAGTCCCTGGATCAGATTGAGAACCATTAGCTACTTTTTCTACAGATTGGGCACTTATGGCCTTATCCTGTACTCTAAGCATGTTAATTAACAGTTCTAAGGAAGGATTCTTCCCTACACTCAAACCTCTCTCTATGCAGAGATTCCTTGCTCCTTTCCAGCTAAAGTGATCATATGCAAGTTTGGACAGATCAACATTTTGACCTGTGCCAGACATTTTTTTAGAGAGAGTTAAAGTGATAGTAAAAGATAAAAAGTTTGTCAGAGCTTTTAGAAAGACAGAAAAAAAACTTTTTTTAACTTTTTAGAACTTTTTAGAAAGTTAGAAGTACTTTTCAGCACTTAGAAAAGAGTGAAAAGAGGAAATGCAAAACTTTTTGGCTATGTGTATATACACTGACCTTGTTTTGTATATTTTTCTCTTATGAAAGAGTGGTAAGTAGTCTCAAAGCACTTATCCCACCACTGCACAACCAATGTAGGAGGCTGGACTGGCTTGTAGTGAGTACCAAGGGGTACTTGCACCTTGCACCAGGCCCAGTTATCCCTTATTAGTGTATAGGGTGTCTAGCAGCTTAGGCTGATAGATAATGGTAGCTTAGCAGAGCAGCTTAGGCTGAACTAGGAGACGTGTGAAGCTACTACAGTACCACTTAGTGTCATATGCACAATATCATAAGAAAACACAATACACAGTTATACTAAAAATAAAGGTACTTTATTTTTATGACAATATGCCAAAGTATCTTAGAGTATACCCTCAGTGAGAGGATAGGAAATATACACAAGATATATATACACAATAGCAAAAATATGCAGTATAGTCTTAGAAAACAGTGCAAACAATGTATAGTTACAATAGGATGCAATGGGGAAACATAGGGATAGGGGCAACACAAACCATATACTCCAAAAGTGGAATGCGAACCACGAATGGACCCCAAACCTATGTGACCTTGTAGAGGGTCGCTGGGACTATTAGAAAATAGTGAGAGTTAGAAAAATAACCCTCCCCAAGACCCTGAAAAGTGAGTGAAAAGTGCACTAAAGTTCCCCTAAGGACAAAGAAGTCGTGTTAGAGGAATAATGCAGGAAAGACACAAACCAGCAATGCAACAACTGTGGATTTCCAATCTAGGGTACGTGTGGAACAAGGGGACCAAGTCCAAAAGTCACAAGCAAGTCGGAGATGGGCAGATGCCCAGGAAATGCCAGCTGCGGGTGCAAAGAAGCTTCTACTGGACAGAAGAAGCTGAGGTTTCTGCAGGAACAAAAAGGGCTAGAGACTTCCCCTTTGGTGGCGAGGTGAGGCAAGGACTTACCTCCACCAAACTTGGACTGAAGAGTCACTGGACTGTGGGGGTCACTTGGACAGAGTCGCTGGATTCGAGGGACCTCGCTCGTCGTGCTGAGAGGAGACCCAAGGGACCGGTAATGCAGCTTTTTGGTGCCTGCGGTTGCAGGGGGAAGATTCCGTCGACCCACGGGAGATTTCTTCGGAGCTTCTGGTGCAGAGAGGAGGCAGACTACCCCCACAGCATGCACAAGCAGGAAAACAGTTGAGAAGGCGGCAGGATCAGCGTTACAGAGTTGCAGTAGTCGTCTTTGCTACTATGTTGCAGGTTTGCAGGCTTCCAGCGCGGTCAGCAGTCGATTCCTTATCAGAAGGTGAAGAGAGAGATGCAGAGGAACTCGGCTGAGCTCATGCATTCGTTATCTGAAGTTTCCCCAGAGACAGAGACCCTAAATAGCCAGAAAAGAGGGTTTGGCTACCTAGGAGAGAGGATAGGCTACTAACACCTGAAGGAGCCTATCAGCAGGAGTCTCTGACGTCACCTGGTGGCACTGGCCACTCAGAGCAGTCCAGTGTGTCAGCAGCACCTCTGTTTCCAAGATGGCAGAGGTCTGGAGCACACTGGAGGAGCTCTGGACACCTCCCAGGGGAGGTGCAGGTCAGGGGAGTGGTCACTCCCCTTTCCTTTGTCCAGTTTCGCGCCAGAGCAGGGGCTAAGGGGTCCCTGAACCGGTGTAGACTGGCTTATGCAGAATTGGGCACCTCTGTGCCCAACAAAGCATTTCCAGAGGCTGGGGGAGGCTACTCCTCCCCTGCCTTCACACCATTTTCCAAAGGGAGAGGGTGTCACACCCTCTCTCAGAGGAAGTTCTTTGTTCTGCCATCCTGGGCCAGGCCTGGCTGGACCCCAGGAGGGCAGATGCCTGTCTGAGGGGTTGGCAGCAGCAGCAGCTGCAGTGAAACCCCAGGAAGGGCAGTTTGGCAGTACCAGGGTCTGTGCTACAGACCACTGGGATCATGGAATTGTACCAACAATGCCAGGATGGCATAGAAGGGGCAATTCCATGATCATAGACATGTTACATGGCCATATTCGGAGTTACCATTGTGAAGCTACATATAGGTAGTGACCTATATGTAGTGCACGCGTGTAATGGTGTCCCCGCACTCACAAAGTTCAGGGAATTGGCTCTGAACAATGTGGGGGCACCTTGGCTAGTGCCAGGGTGCCCTCACACTAAGTAACTTTGCACCTAACCTTTACCAGGTAAAGGTTAGACATATAGGTGACTTATAAGTTACTTAAGTGCAGTGTAAAATGGCTGTGAAATAACGTGGACGTTATTTCACTCAGGCTGCAGTGGCAGGCCTGTGTAAGAATTGTCAGAGCTCCCTATGGGTGGCAAAAGAAATGCTGCAGCCCATAGGGATCTCCTGGAACCCCAATACCCTGGGTACCTCAGTACCATATACTAGGGAATTATAAGGGTGTTCCAGTAAGCCAATGTAAATTGGTAAAAATGGTCACTAGCCTGTTAGTGACAATTTGGAAAGAAATGAGAGAGCATAACCACTGAGGTTCTGATTAGCAGAGCCTCAGTGAGACAGTTAGTCACTACACAGGTAACACATTCAGGCACACTTATGAGCACTGGGGCCCTGGGTTACCAGGGTCCCAGTGACACATACAACTAAAACAACATATATACAGTGAAAAATGGGGGTAACATGCCAGGCAAGATGGTACTTTCCTACAACATGGCTTCACATCTCCATGGTTGGTGCAAATCAGCATAGCTGGGCCACATCAATTGAATCAAATGTAACAACAGGGGGGCTTACAAAAGTCCCTGCCCCTCCTTCTGTACATTGTACCTATGTGTCATTAATGTGTCATGGCCACAAGGCATGTTTGACTGGTAATGCAGCCCTCAAGTAACCAGGCTTTGCATGGCTCTCTTGGATGCACATGATGAGACGATTACACTCCATATTTTTTTCTGCTCACCAATTACGGGGCATGTTTGCAACCACATGATAGTTAGGGCCAATGTATGTGTGCAGATATGTGTGTAACTGTCACAGGAGACCCATGCTATGTACAAGTTGGCCGTGATATATCAGATGCAGTACCATCATGTCTGAATGGCTGCCATTTCCTTATTCAGCCTACACATTGTATATGTTTATGACATTGTTGCGCTGTGCACAGATTTTGAGCACATTTCTTCTTCCATACCTTACAGGTGGACCGGCACCCTACACTGTGGGAGAGGTGGCGACATTTGAGGACCCGACCACTCCAGTAAATGTTGATATGTCTGTTATGTGTTGTGTTTGCTGGTTATGGACTTGTGTTAGTTGAACGCATAGCAAGGTGTGATGCGTTGGGCAAGCTTTTCTCTTGTTCCATGAGTGGGAATTCAGTTTCTCACATGTTTTGAGTTGGCCAATGCGTATCCAATGGTATTATGTAGGGATTGTAGGCCATTCCTGTAGGCCCCACTGTGAGTACAGGGGTTAGTCATGTGGATGACACTTGTATCACCAAGAGTCGCACTGGAAGTCAGCTCCGATTTAGTCAGCCTGTCAGACCCACATTCTCCTAGATTGGTACAGCAAATTGCTTTCCAATAGACATCTGCTTCCCTATTTACCTACGTAATTATGAAACAGTAGGTAGAACCTCCAAGCAGCATGTACTTCCACATGTAGTGCTACAAGTATGTTGAACTTGAGTGCAATGGCCTAGGTGTGCATGCAATTCATGATCATGGGTGTTCTAGCAGCTATGTGTCTCGTGTAAGTCAGGCCTCACTGGAAGTATATGTTGTGTACCAAGTTCTGCATTTCCTGACATGTGTGGCCCTATGATTGCTCTAGGGTTTGCTGACTCCTAATTGTTGATAGACCTTACCTGTGGTATGTCTGTAGAGACAAACATGTGTGGAGTTTTCTATACACTCCTCGGTGTACATGTTGTTGGCAAATTATAGTTGTTTATCCACCCCCCCACCCTCAAACACGGGCATGGGTTTGTGAATGGGGTACCTAGTACTGATGCTACCAGTATGTTACACATACATGTGAATAAGTGACAGTTTGGTAGCAAACTAGTATACACACTCAGGTTTGGCACTTGGTACTATACTGGCAAGTCCAGTTACAACTTGCAGACCATGTGGCTTTAGTTTTGCTTTCCGTACACTGACATTTGTAGCCCAGGTCTTGGCGGAGGATATGCAGCATGATTTTTAGCTGATAACTGGCAGAACTCAGATTGCAAGTCAAAGCCAGTTGTTACCCATCTTGTAGGTTATGGATGTGCTATGTGTGATGTGAACTTTGTAGTCTGGCCTGCCATGTACTTCCTCAGAGACATTCAATGATCTGTATTGTGATATGAGCTGTTACAAGTACAGTAGATGTATTTTCTGATTAACTTCTTGTGCCATTTCACACAATGCAGTTACTAATGTAGAATATCTGCATTTGTCTTCACAGCTGCTAACATGACTCTAGACCAGGTCCGTGAATTCCAGCGCCGGGCCATGAGATACCAGCACATCCTGCTGGTGGAGTCAGGGTTCCGGAGGATGGCCCGGCGATATCGCCATGAACGGGCCTCCAGGGCATGGAGAGTCTTCCCACAGGGTGGGCCAACTTTGCCCACCACAGCCACCACCAGCACAACCACCAATCCGAGCCCGGTGGCCCCACCCACAGCTGGGAATGTTGGTCCGACATCTGCTGGACTTCCAGGCCCCAGCATTGCCACCGGTGCAGGACAGCCCACTAGGCCTGGCACCACACCCACACAGACCTCCTCCACCGGTACCCAGACTGCCACAGCTCCATCTGTTGACCCTGCAGCCTTCAACCAAATGGAACGTAAGATGGACAGAGTGCTGCGCAAGTTGAGCCACCTGAGCCGGGATGTGCGCCACATTAACCGGCGTGTTAAGTCTATTAAGAGGACCCTCCGGAGGGCCAACCTCTAGACATTTTTAGATGGACATGATTCCCTCCCCTCCCTCCGCTTTCCTTGTTCTTATAGTTAGTGGGCTTAGTTTTAGGTTAGTATAGGCTGTTAGTTTAGTTAGTGTTAGTGGGTGGGGGGTCCACAATCTTTATATATTTACTTCTTAAGTGTGCGGGTGGGTGGGTGGGGGGCTATGTTGGGGTTCTTGTGTGTTTGAAAAAATATATATATTACAAATATATATATATATATATATATTTGTATATGATAGTATAGTATGTGTTTAGGTTAGTATGTGTTGTCCTCCATGTGTCCCGTCTCATAAGGGGGGTGGGGGGTAGATGTTTAGAACGTTTTGTTACATGTGATAAGTAAGTGTAGCTTAGGTTAGTTAGGGACAGTTGTGGGTAATGAGTAGTCAGGGTAGATTAGGGTAGGTAAGATTTTTCCCTCAGTTTCCTCTTCTGTGATTAGCATTTAATAAATATTTGGTTAACCCTTAATAGTATGTGTTGAATGGTACTTGATCCTGGGTTTGGATTCAGTGTACATCAATTTTGTACTATAACATCTGTGTCCTATGCTACAAACAAATCCCAACTGAGCTGTACGATTGGCAGCTAGCCCAGAACTATCTTGCAAAGTGTCAAACCTTCGTTGCAACTACCAATCACAGTTAATATGGATGACAATGTGTTTCTGTTGATAAGTGTGTTTTGAAAGTCACAAACAGTGCTTCCAGACTTGGTATTGGGGAAACAGTTTTAGGTTTGACTGCAGTGTGATGATCATGGACACCCTTATAAGATGAGTTCTCATTGGCAATCTTGTATTCTTGTCTTCATGACTCCCATACATCATTTGTGACACAGTTCAGCATGATTACCTATTTGTATGTAAACTCAGACACCTTCGTTTATGCAGTTTTTGTAGTGTTTGCTTAGATTAGTGTGCCATGTTATTTGTGTTATTTTTGCATGTTGACAACATTTTGCAGCCACTATTTGATGACTTAGTTATCCCATGAGGAAGCATTCTTCTGTCCAACACAGCATGATGGTTTCTCACTTCATCAGATTTGTCCCTCAGGATGGGCAGAGTATGATGCAATCATGGGCACTGTGCATATTTCTCTGACTACATATTATCAGGACAGTTGTATTGACAAGCTACGTAATTTGACAGTAGGCACATTTCAGTTATCTACTGCACAGTTGATATGTCACATTACCCAGGGACAGATTTGTTGTGTAAGTGCTATTTATTGAAAAGTGCTGTAGTGCTATCTGTACATTGTCCACGACTGTGAGTCCATTATAGTGACATATTACATTGTGATCCAACACAAGGGTTTACCAAAATGCTTTTGACATTCTGGGGTTGATGTTTCAGACAGTGCAGAGGGACAGAATTTGCCAATGAGTTGGAGAGAGACAATCACTGGGCTGGGTGACAAGATATACAGTGGTTTGCAGAACAGTGCTTGAGTACAGTTGTTGCAAGACTGGCAAGTTACAAAGCGCAGGACCTTGGTAAATGTGGGCCATGTGGCAGGGACTAGTGCTTCAGGGTCATTTTCCTTGTGAATGTGATCTGTTCCATGTCTTCTTCTTCTGATGTGTGTGTTGCCTCCTCTGCCCTTGTTGTTGTTGGTTGTGAAGGGGCAACACACACCTCAGTGTTAGAAGACGTGGAGTCAGACATCCTGGTCGCTGCTCCATGTGAAGGTTTTAAGAGCAGTACTGCAGCAAGGAGGATCTGCTGGTTCTTGAGAATAGCAGCCACATCACGATGGTAGGCAGCCAGGTCGGCCCTGAGGGGGTCATGATTGCATTCGTGCATGCAGTGGAAGGTTTGGGGTGCGAGGTGTTGTGGCAACTCCCTTACTGCAGTGGTGAATTCCTTGACAGTTTCTTGTAGTCCTTGCAGGATGGATGTTAGGGCTTGCATAGCTGCTGCCTGATCTGCAGATGACTTCATGCACGAAAGCACCCCCTCAAGGCTGGCTGCCATATTTTGCATCCCCACCCGCACCTCCTTGGCCAGCTCCCGCTGTACTCCAACTACAGTTCTCTTATAACTGGTGCCAGTGTCGTCTGAGTCCTCAGCTGTATTGGAGCTGGCAGGTCTTACAAATGAGGTGGTGGGTGGATCCTCTGTGATGGCTGCTTTTTCTGTGCTCCTCCTTGTGACTGAAGGTGGGGTCTGGAGGGTTTCAAGGACCTTTTGGATAGTCTCCTGGGGAATGCTTATCGCATCGTCATCCATGTCATCAGGGAAATCTGGGACAGGCATATCCGCAGGAGATCCATCTTCCTCTGCAATGAAACAGGGTACAATTAGTGTGTCTGTGTTGTGGCAATTTTGATGTGACGTGCCTGCCTTTTGATGAATTCACTTTGTGATCTTGTTTTGTGTTAATTTCTCCAGTCCTTCAGATGGGCATTCTTCCAGGCCTATGGCCCACTTGCATGTCACATGTATGTTATTGAGTTATCAGACTTGTCAGCCTCATCGCCTCTAGGTGTTGGTTTATGCCAAATAGAGAATTGCCACCTTCTTTTCCTACTCAAGCCTCCGTCTACATCCATTCTCATGGTGAGACCTTTCACTGGCTGTGGGTGTACTGATGGCCCTGGCAGCACACTTAACAATCTGGACCTGCCCCAATCTCTGATCTTTCACATCCACTTAAATGTATTTGACATGTGGCATATCCTATGCATGGCAATGTTATGATCTGATATGGATGTTGACATTGGTAATGTGTCCTGCTGATGTTGGGGAATGTGTGTTACATTGGATTGCCCTGATAATCGTATCAGTGTCCTATTTCCTCCTCTGACTGTGCAGGTGTATTTCAGTGACCAGTTACATGTGTCCTCCCCCTCAATGCTGTTGTCTGAGCAGTATGACATTTGGGATGCTGCATTGTTACCCAGGCACAGGATGGACCCTGATATATGCAGCATGGGTGTGTCCTTAGTGCTGTGTAGCTCCTATTGTTGTTTACATTGGCTGATGTTTGCGACAACTATGGGCATTGACATTTGAGAGTACTGGGGCCTTTGTCTTGTTTCTGGGGACTGTTGAAGTTGTCATCCTCACCCCCTAATTTAGGTGTGTATGAACCATGGGGAGGTTACTGAC
The DNA here is from genome assembly GCF_031143425.1 of Pleurodeles waltl. Lineage (NCBI taxonomy): Eukaryota > Metazoa > Chordata > Amphibia > Caudata > Salamandridae > Pleurodeles > Pleurodeles waltl. The sequence continues at coordinate 430,842,941 of NC_090446.1, read as the reverse complement.
TTTGGCTACTTGAGCTGCACACAGAGCAGAGGTGGTAGTGGCAACTGTTGTCGCAGTTACATTCCAGTTGTTGGTATGGCTAGAGCCCTAGTTAATGTAGGGGTATGGTGGCTGATGTGTGCCGGGATGTCAGTTTGACGTTGTGGCCTTCCCTCCTGGCGTGGCTTTCCCTTTGCTCCATCGTTGGCATGACAGCATGCCCCCATGGGACTGTTGTTGGTGTTGTGTAATGGTGTGCCCCAGGTCTTCTCAGAACGGGCCATGCCCCCCTGCTATGCCCCTTTACCCATGCCACTCCATGTATAAGATGACTTCCATGCATTTTGTGGTCGGTATCCCCCCCCTGCTCACAGTTGACATTATTGCATTATAATTCCCCATGCGACTTACCCTGCATGTGCGTTGTCTCCTGGTAGTCTGCACTGTCCTGTCCTTGAATCCCTGTGACGATCTCCTCAGGGATGACGGCTGCGACCATCTCCTCCATGTGTGCTGGACTCCCCCCGCCAGTCTGCAGTGCTGCCTTCCTGTTCCTGGCCATCTTTTCCTTGGTCCTGCGCTTGCAGTCATGCCAGCGTTTCTTGCACTCGATGACTGTTCTGCGTACTTCTGCCACACTGTTAAACTTGTTGACAATTTGTTGCCATATAGCCTCTCTCCTACTGATTGGCAACTTTGAGGTGACAAACAGTTGGTGCTGGTGTTCCGTCACCTCTTTAATCAGAATTTCCTGCTCCTCTGCACTAAAGCAAGACTTTCTTTTCTTCTTAAAAGTGTCCTGGTTCTTGTGTGGGTCCTCCTGGCTGGTTCCTGGTCTGCTGTCATCTTCCTGGGATCTGTAGTGGCATCTGGGATCCATTTTGGCTCTCCTCTGGTGAAATGGCAGTGTTCGCGGGGTTTTTTGATGCTATTGCGTCAAAAAACAGCGCATATCCGGTTTGCAGGGTCGTAAATCGACCCACAGTCATTTCCGCCGCGTTAACGTTGTTTTGCTTTACGACTTGACGCTGCGGTGTGCGTCAAAAATAATGACTCCCACCTGTGGTTTGCGCCGCCGTGCGTCAAAGTATAAATATGGCGCCCGCACGGCGCACCAAAATGGCGTTAGCCGGCGGTAATATTTTTGACGCAAAACTACGCTGGCACAGTTTTGCATCAAAAAGTATAAATATGGCCCCAAGTGTCCAGGCCCTTGACCAGGATCCCTTTGTCCAAGAGGAGCTGCAGCGTTTGCGCCTCTGCTTTAGCCCATCGCAGCAGCTCAGCACGCCATTGATCAATACCCGGGGCACCAGGCGCTTTCCAGTGCATGGCTATGAGGCGTCTGTACATCACCAGTGCTAGGGTAATACATCGGAGAGTTTGTTTCTGTTTTTTGTGACTCTGACCTATTCCCAGTAGGCATAATTCGGGACTGGGAGATAGTGTGATGTCTGTCCACTCGGCTAGCAAGGTTATTATTTCATTCCATACGTTTCGGATTGGGGGGCAGTCCCATGTCATGTGGAAGAAAGTGGCCTCTGTGGTTCCGCATCTGGGGCACGTTTGCGGCGACTGGGGGAACATGCGCGTTATGCGGTGGGGTGATAGATATGTTTGGTGCACGTAATTGAACTGGGTGTAGCGGAAGCGAGGGTTACGTGATACTTCATAATTTATTTTCATAGCTTGGCACCATGCGTCTTGTGATAGGGGTTCTGATAGCACACAATCCCATCTATTTTTGGCTTGTTCCTGTCTATGTTCAATGTGAGTGGTGAGGATTTTATATGTTCTCAATATGTTTATTGGGGCGGTTATGCTTTCTAACAAGTCATGAAGTGTAGGGGAAACATTGGGTTCCGATTTACTGCATTTCCAACGAGATCGCATTACTTGTCGTTCTGCTACATAAGCTATAAAGCTACCTTGTCCTAGATTATATTTGTCGGTCAGTGCCTCATATGTTAGGAGCTGCCCGTCATTATATATGTCACCGACTGTACGTATGCCCCTGTCTTACCATACGCTCAAGCCTACCTTGGTTGCTACTTTTGCAAGTTTTGGTTGAGCCAATAGTGGGATCCTGGGGGAGCATTGTGGATTTTTATCACCAGATAGAGCGAATCGGCCCCAGACCCAGTACGCAGTGGTCAATAAAATGTTCCGTGAAAGTTTAGGGCACTCGCGGTTCATGAGGTAATGCAATACCTTGGTATTACCGAGATCTGAGAGAATCGTCTGTGTTTCTGCACTGGCGGGGTTTCCGAGCCAAAGAGATATCCATTTCAGTTGAGCGGCTGCGTAATATAATCTGGGGGCCCCTAAACCACCCAGTGTAAGTGGTTGATATATATTGGATAACACTGCATGTTGTCGGCCATTGCCCCATACCAGGGCGGTCAGTAAACTATTCAAGAGTTTGAAGAAGGAGGCAGGCAGTGCCAGTGGGAGGGCCATAAAGAAGTACAAAAGGCGTGGTAATAGTATAATCTTTGCTATGGCGACTCTGCCCATAGGCAAGAGTGGGATAGAGCACCAAAAGGGCAGGGAGCCCCTGATGGATCTAATCGCTTGACCGAGGTTGCCGTCCTTGAGGTCCCGGTCATTGTGGTATATGTTTATTCCCAGGTACTTACACGTGGTGTAGCACCACTTCAAGTCACCCGGGTTAGAGGACATCCTGTGAATTTCAGGAACCGGGCGCATGGGAAATATGCATGATTTTGACCAGTTCACCCTCAGCCCGGCCACTGAGCCGAATTGTTGCAGCAGCCTCAACAAGTAGGGCAGGGATTCCGTCTGATCACGGAGGAAAATTAGCGCATCGTCTGCGTATAGGGACACTATCCGATGTGCGTGGCTGTCACAGACGCCCCACGACAGGGCTAATGTGCGGAGACGGGCAGCCAGTGGCTCAATGGCCAGAGCAAACAAGAGTGGGGATAATGGGCATCCCTGCCTGGTTCCTCTTTCTATACAGGGAGTGCAGAATTATTAGGCAAATGAGTATTTTGACCACATCATCCTCTTTATGCATGTTGTCTTACTCCAAGCTGTATAGGCTCGAAAGCCTACTACCAATTAAGCATATTAGGTGATGTGCATCTCTGTAATGAGAAGGGGTGTGGTCTAATGACATCAACACCCTATATCAGGTGTGCATAATTATTAGGCAACTTCCTTTCCTTTGGCAAAATGGGTCAAAAGAAGGACTTGACAGGCTCAGAAAAGTCAAAAATAGTGAGATATCTTGCAGAGGGATGCAGCACTCTTAAAATTGCAAAGCTTCTGAAGCGTGATCATCGAACAATCAAGCGTTTCATTCAAAATAGTCAACAGGGTCGCAAGAATCGTGTGGAAAAACCAAGGCGCAAATTAACTGCCCATGAACTGAGAAAAGTCAAGCGTGCAGCTGCCACGATGCCACTTGCCACCAGTTTGGCCATATTTCAGAGCTGCAACATCACTGGAGTGCCCAAAAGCACAAGGTGTGCAATACTCAGAGACATGGCCAAGGTAAGAAAGGCTGAAAGACGACCACCACTGAACAAGACACACAAGCTGAAACGTCAAGACTGGGCCAAGAAATATCTCAAGACTGATTTTCCTAAGGTTTTATGGACTGATGAAATGAGAGTGAGTCTTGATGGGCCAGATGGATGGGCCCGTGGCTGGATTGGTAAAGGGCAGAGAGCTCCAGTCCAACTCAGACGCCAGCAAGGTGGAGGTGGAGTACTGGTTTGGGCTGGTATCATCAAAGATGAGCTTGTGGGGCCTTTTCGGGTTGAGGATGGAGTCAAGCTCAACTCCCAGTCCTACTGCCAGTTCCTGGAAGACACCTTCTTCAAGCAGTGGTACAGGAAGAAGTCTGCATCCTTCAAGAAAAACATGATTTTCATGCAGGACAATGCTCCATCACACGCGTCCAAGTACTCCACAGCGTGGCTGGCAAGAAAGGGTATAAAAGAAGGAAATCTAATGACATGGCCTCCTTGTTCACCTGATCTGAACCCCATTGAGAACCTGTGGTCCATCATCAAATGTGAGATTTACAAGGAGGGAAAACAGTACACCTCTCTGAACAGTGTCTGGGAGGCTGTGGTTGCTGCTGCACGCAATGTTGATGGTGAACAGATCAAAACACTGACAGAATCCATGGATGGCAGGCTTTTGAGTGTCCTTGCAAAGAAAGGTGGCTATATTGGTCACTGATTTGTTTTTGTTTTGTTTTTGAATGTCAGAAATGTATATTTGTGAATGTTGAGCTGTTATATTGGTTTCACTGGTAATAATAAATAATTGAAATGGGTATATATTTTTTTTTGTTAAGTTGCCTAATAATTATGCACAGTAATAGTCACCTGCACACACAGATATCCCCCTAACATAGCTAAAACTAAAAACAAACTAAAAACTACTTCCAAAAATTTCAGCTTTGATATTAATGAGTTTTTTGGGTTCATTGAGAACATGGTTGTTGTTCAATAATAAAATTAATCCTCAAAAATACAACTTGCCTAATAATTCTGCACTCCCTGTATTGAGCGGCTCAGAGATCGTGTCGCCTAACTTGGCCCTCGCTGATGGACTAGCATAAAGCACCTTTACCCAGTCAATATATGTCTGTCCGAAGCCCATGCGACAGAGCTTTTCAATAAGGAAAGGCCATCCTAGGGTGTCAAACGCTTTTTCTATGTCTAGTGACACTGCTACCTGGTGATAGTCGCCCTCTGGGGAGTTTGCCATTAGGCGTAATAAATTCCGTATGTTACTGAAAGTGTTGCGGCCAGGAATGAAGCCGGACTGGTCTTGATGAACCAGTTCTGATATCCATGGGAACAAGCGATTGGCTAAGATTTTACACAGTAATTTGCAGTCTGTATTCAGCAACGATAATGGCCTGTATGAGCGTACATCTAGTGGATTGCAGACAGCTTTAGGTAATACCGCTATCAACGCTTCACGGCAAGTGTTGGGCAGCTGGCCACGTTTTAGGGCCTCCGTTAACATTGCTAGATATGGGGTTAATGTTTGAGCCGGGAATGTGCTGTAATATTCAATGGGTATACCATCACTAACGGGTGCTTTGCCGTGTGTTAATTGTTGTAGAGCATCGGTCTATCTAGGTCCACCACCTGATTAGCAGTTAGGCAGTTTAGGCTAATGCCTTTAAAGAACTCGCTTAATTGTGTTGCGGAGGGTGGGGGTGGAGCCTTGTATAGTAAGCCATAATACTCTCTGAAGGTACTGTTTATATCTGCTTGGGTATTTACTATTAAACCTGTGTCAAGGCGGATGGCGCCTATGGAGGAATTCCGACATTCGTTACTTATAAGCCATGCTAGGAGTTTGTCTGACCTGTCCCCTTCCGCATGTGTGCGGGCCATGTAATGGCGATGATCGAAGTGCCTGAGTCGGCTATCTATCTCATTCCATTGAGTACGAATGCTAGAGAGCTCCGCTTGTGTGATCGTGCCCTTTGCAAAGTTGCACTCTGAGGAGTGAACCTCTTGTTCTAGTTTGCGGAGCTCTCGTGTCAATGTTTGACGTACTCCCACTGTCATTGATATACATGCCCCCCTTATGACTGCCTTGTGTGCATCCCACTCAATAGCTCTGGAACTTGTTGTCCCATCATTTTAGGTAAAATATGAAGAAATGTGTGTGGCTATCTCTTTTCTGAACGGAGGGTCATGTAGTAGCTGGGTTTGAAGGCGCCAGGTTGGAATACAGGCGCGTGGTCTACCCCATCTAATGTGTACTATGAGTGGGCAGTGATCCGAGATTACCCTGGCAGCGTAGTCCGCGCCCGTTATTCTATGTGTTAAGTCCCATGAGGTGAGAATGAGGTCAATATGGGTGTGGATGAGACGCACTGGGGGATAGTAGGAGTATTCTCTGTCGTGCGGGTGTAGATGTCTCCATGTATCTATCAGACGGCGATCTGACATCCATGATTTTAGTATCTGTGAGTTTTTCGCTATTGGAGCGGCCACCATGGGGCGGTGTGATCTATCCATCTCTATTTGCGGGACGCAGTTCATGTCCCCACCCCAGATGCAGGATGTAGTTAAGTCGTTTGATAGTTGTGAGATCGTTTTTTGTAGGAATTCGCCTTGTCTAACGTTTGGAACATATAGCCCATTAATCACTAACGCCTCTCCATCCAGCAAACCCACTAATTGTATGAACCTGCCATCTTTGTCAGTTATGCTGCGTTGTACTGTGACCCCCAGAGCTATCCAGAGCAGTACCCCTCTGGCGAAGGACGAGTTTCCAGAGCCATAGACCAGACTGGCCCATCTCCTTTCTAGCCGCGTAATATCTTCTGGTGTAATGTGTGTTTCTTGGAGAATTGCTATGTGGATGTGGTGGCATTTTAAATATACGTGTATCCTATTGCGTTTATTTATTCCCGCCATACCCTTCACGTTCCAGGTTATTATATTGTATATAGGTTCCTTATTCATTGTGTTGAGTGGTGTTGTGAGGATCCATGTAGGTTGATCCCAGGATCCCAGTCCCACACTTGTCTGCCAATCACCGCCAGCCCGCCACACGCGCGCCCCATCCATCCCCCCCACACCTCCTGCACCCGCCCGCAAGCAATTTTGACCCCGAGGAAGGGGGATAATCCCAAGATAGGAGAGGAGAAGAAAAAGGAAAGAGAAAGAATAACAAAACAAGGATATTTCGGGCAGAGCCCGATTTTGAACAAAGTGGCACAACCGGTGCCTAAACTAGTGTCCGGGCAGTTCAGTTCCATTCTGGTACCGTTCAGGTGGTGGGGGACGTGGATTGATTGAGGCCGGGCACCTGGTTGGCCCACCTCCAGGATGATGCTTTCCCTGCGTGATCCTGTGTGTGGCCGTGTCATAGAGTAGGAATCCGTTGAGGCTTCTGGAGTGGCAATCAGCCGGTTCCCATCTAGTGGCAGCCGTGATCTTCTGCGTGTAACTGCAGGGAGGGGGGAGCCCCGCACCAGTTACCGGAGCATCTGGTGAGGCGCGATGGGCGCCCGTCCCAGGCTCCTAGAGTTCTTCTGCCAAGCGCGGAGTGAGGTCGGGGCCAACCAACAGTGGGGATAGTGATGGGCTGGAGTCCCCTCCAGGTGAGGCGGCATCAATGTGTCTGCTTCACTCCTGGTGTCAATTGATGATCAGGTGAATGAGCTGGTTTCCTTTAGGATTTGCGCTTGATCTGCTGCCATCTGTGATTTTGTTGGACGCAACGTTGCTTTCGACTTTTTCTTCCTTCTGGAGCTGGGGGTGATCCATTCTTCGTTCGCTGCATCTTCCTTGGCTGGGTCGACCAAGCCCTTTCCATGAATTGATGTCCATGCGTCCTCAGGTGTGGGAAACATAAGAGTTTTTTCATCGACAACTATGCGCAGGCGTGCTGGGAACATAAGTGAGTAGGTGATACTATGTTCACGCAATAGATCTTAACATATGCGGCTCTTTTACGCTGTACCTCCATCGTGTAGTCTGGGTGAGCCGTTACGTTGCTGTTTTCCAGGCTGATTGGGTTTGAGGCTCTGAAGTGTTGGAGGACTGACTCTCTTTCTCTATAATTTAAGAACCGCGCTATCAGAGGACGAGGTGGCGCTCCGGGCCGAGGGGGTCTGCCCGGGATTCTATGAGCTCTCTCTATCACTGGAGCTTTGGTGGAGTCCTGTATTTTCATTCTGTCCTTCAGCCAGTTCTCTATGAATTCCTCTGATTTAGGTGACTCTATGCGTTCAGGGATGCCGAGAAATCTGATGTTGTTACGTCTTGAGCAGCCCTCCTCATCCTCGGCCCTGCGTTGCAATTACGCTAGTTCCGTTTCCATTTGTTGGATTTTGGTTCTCATGTCTGCCACCTCTGGTTGGACGGTTTGTAGTGCCGATTCTGTGTTGTGCACCCTTTCAGTTAGTTTGCGATGGTCAGCGCGGAGCAGTGAGACTTCAAGGACCGCAGCGTCGATTTTCCCCTCCAATGAGGATTTAGAGGGTCATTCTGACCCTGGCGGGCGGCGGGAGCCTCCCGCCTGGCGGGAACCGCCAAATGGCCGCTCCGCGGTCAGAAGACCGCGGATGCCATTCTGGCTTTCCCGCTGGGCCGGCGGGCGACCGCCAATAGAGCGCCCGCCGGCCCAGTGGGAAAGGCCCTGCAACAAGGAAGCCGGCTCCGAATGGAGCCGGCGGAGTTGCAGGGGTGCGACGGGTGCAGTTGCACCCGTTGCGATTTTCACTGTCTGCTAAGCAGACAGTGAAAATCTTTATGGGGCCCTGTTAGGGGGCCCCTGCACTGCCCATGCCAGTGGCATGGGCAGTGCAGGGGCCCCCAGGGGCCCCACGACACCCGTTCCCGCCATCCTGTTCCTGGCGGTAAAAACCGCCAGAAACAGGCTGGCGGGAAGGGGGTCGGAATCAGCGCCGCCATGGAGATTCAGCCCATGCAGGGGAAATCCGGCGGGAAACCGCCGGATCCCCTTTTCTGACCGCGGCTTTACCGCCGCGGTCAGAATGGGCTGGGAAGCACCGCCAGCCTGTTGGCGGTGCTTCCGTATTGCTTGAATGATTTTGCCAAACTGCAGAGAATGCGTGCGCAGTGTTTCGTTCAATTGGAGAAGTGTTGCAGATTGTATATCTGATTGTCCTGCAGGTGGGGGGAAGTCACCATCCATGTGAGTCCCTGGTTTGGGGTGTTTTGGTTTAACCATGGCTTCTCCCGAGGGCGGCCCCACCTGCACTGCACGTCTGGATCGAGTTGGGTGAGGTCGTCGGAGGGCACAGGCAGATCGGTTGCGGGGGCCCGCATCCAAAAGGCAGGCGATTCTGAGCTGTCAGGAGGACCAGTGAGTGCTACGATGATTGAGCCCTCTAAGGGGCGGTCTGAGTCATATTGATTGAGGGTACTTGCTTCCTACTTGGCAAGTGTTCCGGGGAGAGTCTTATACCGCTGTCGGGTTTTGGTGTGCTGCAAATTTGGTGGAGGAGGGGTGGAATATTCTTCAAGCAGTTACTCCTAGCAGCCAGGGGGTTGTCACTATGAAGTGCATCGGACAGGCGTCTGCAACTGTCGAGATGTTGATATATCTGAGTGAAATCGTGTGGGGGACTAGTAGAGACCGTTTGAGCCACTCATGCGTTAGAACGACTATTTTCGGATTTCCTCAACAGCTAGTCGCCGCTGCAGGTGTGCGGGAAACGATCAGGGAGGTATAGTATATCCCCTACAATGCATCGATGGGGGGAGTACTCGGTGAGTGAGGCTGATTATCCCTGATTTGGTGGTATAGCGTTTTTGTAGGCTGGAAGTAGTACCCCAGAAGGTTTGTTTGAGGACGCGACTGACTATGCGCTTGAGTGGTTTGTCGCTGTGTGAAAGTTTGTATAAAATGGTGACTTTGCTGACACTTCACCTTGTGTTACGACCACACCCTCAGAACACATTACTTGTGGCGCATCCAACGTGTGAGCCCACTCCACTCCCAGCTCACCTTATTTCCTATTGCCCGCTTTCATTCCTTCCTGGTGCTTTATGTCTTTATCTCCATTTCGAGCTGTGCATTTTGCCTCCAGCTGTTTTACTTCTGGTGACATCGGCGGCCTCTCCCCAGAGGCAGTTGGTTTGCTTAAAGTCAGCTCATTGAGGTATTTATTACTTTAATCTCCTCTCTTTTTTTTTTTTTTATCTTTTATTACTCATTTCCCTCGTTTTCCTTCCCTGTGGCCGGTACCAGACCAATAAGCCGCGTTGTCTGTCCTCGGATGCGGCAGTCTCTGCAATGTGCAGGGGCTCGTGCGCGTCCAAAAGAAAAGCTCGGTGCGGTCCCGCGTAGGAGAGAACTGCTCCGGTAAGTGAATCAAGGAGCCAGCTCCCGAGCGCCGTACATATTTGCCTCCCCTCGCCGTACCCGTCTTCAGGCCGCACAGCCGGGGCGTGGCCGGGTGCAGTGCGAGCGGCTCATCCAGCGGGGACAGCCCCAGATGCCCCGGCTAGAGCGCCCGAGCGCCCCCGTCACAACGAATAGAAGAAGCCCCGGGGGGGACCCAGGGGATCCGCTCAGGCGCCGCGCCGCCGCCGCTCCCCTCACGGCGCGAGTGCCCGAATCCTGCGGTCCCGGACGCTGGCTGCGCCGCAGCCCCAGCGTCTCCGACGTTTCGGCCGAGGTGCAGCTCCCGCGACCCTCGAGTCCTCGGTGTTGCCCCCAGATGGGGAGGGGGGCCTTCTTGCTTAGTAATCTACAGCAATGGGCACGGCAGGGCACAGGATAATTGCTGTGTTGGTGGGCCGTGAGCGGAGCTCTTTGTTCAAGCGTCCGCTCCGGCAGCCATCTTGGCCACGCCCCCCTGTCCAGATATCCCTTATTAGTGAAATGTAGTCAGTGTTCTAGCAGCTTAGGCTGTCTAGAGGTCGCTGTAGCAGAGCAGCTTAGGCTGAACTAGGAGACATGCAGAGCTCCTGCAATACCGCTATAGTTACACAGTACTTATACAAAATAAAAGACAATACTCAGTGTTACCAAAAATAAAGGTACTTTATTTTAGTGACACACGGCCAAAAATATCTTAGAGACAATACTCCTTCTGGAGGTAAGTATTATACACAATATATACACTAGAGACCAAAATCAGGTAAGTAAATAGTCACAGAATAGTGCAAACAGTAGGAAATACAATAGAATGCAATAGGCCTAGGGGAAACACAAATCATATACTAAGAAAGTGGGATGTGAATCACAAATTCCCCCTTAGGCAAGTATAGTGTAGAGGAGCGCTGGGAGGGTAAAAAAAAAAAAAAAGTAAGTAAAATACCCCACCTCAGAGTGCAGGAAAGTAGGAGTAAAGTACTGCAAGTTTCTTCAGGACACACTACAAATCGTGATGAGAGTTATTGCAAGAACCAAGCAAGACTGCAAGCAACAAATGGTGGATTCCTGGACCTGAAGACCTGTGAAGAGAAGAGACAAAGTCCAGAAGTCACAGAAGATTCCAGGAAGGACAGGAGCCCCTGCCAACCTAGAAGATGGTGCTAAAGAGGATTCTCAGGTTAGAAGAAGTCTGCAGAAGAGCACCAAAGAAGATGGCTGCAGGTTCCTGCATGATGTCCCACATCGAGATGTTGGATGCAGGCAAGTTGCAGCACTGGATTCGTCCAACAAGCCTCCGTTCAAGCAAGGTCGCTGTCTGCATTAAAATGTCGCTGCCTGGACCCAGGAGGAACCTGGGGGCATCAACTCGGACTGAGGAGGCAGAGGGGGCTCCCAACACTGGAGGGAACCCACCTATGACCAGGCAGCACCCACGGAAGTCCCAGGATTTAGGGACAAAGAAGGTGCAAATTGCAGTTGCTGCAGCACTACAAAAGAAGGTCCCACGCCGCCGGAGAATAACTCAGCGAGTTGTTTGTCACAGGATGGAGTGCTGGGGACCTGGGCCACGCTGTGCACGAAAGATTCTCGCAAATAGTGTACAGAGGCCTCAGGAGCTAGAGATGACGTGGTGCACAGGGGTACTGTCGCAAACCAGGAAGGCAAGCTCTTACCTTCACCAAATTTGGACAGCTGGACCATAGGACAGTCTGGGTCGAAGGGATCCACCACCTGTGTTCCAGGGAGCACGCTCGTCGCCAGGAGAGGAGTCCCAGAGAACTGGTCGTCATCTTAGAAGGTGCCTGCTAGAGCAGGAAAGTAACTCTGTCACACCAGGGGAGATTCCTTCAGTTCTTCTGGTGCAGGGTGAAGGCAGGGAGTCCTCAGAGAGTGCACACCTTGGAAACTGTTGTAGTTACTGGCTGGAACAGAAGTTGCAGGGTCACAGTAGCCTTTCTGGATTCTTTGTTGCAGTTACAGCGGTTCCTGGAGCAGTCTGCGGTTGATCTGACGGTCAGAAGCTGAAGCAGAAGTTGCAGATTCCTGGTGGAAACTTGCAAGCTGAATCTGAAGAGGAACCCAGAGGAGAGACCCTAAATAGCCCTGAGAGGTGGATTGGCTACTTACCCAGGTTTGCACCTATCAGGAGTCTCTGACGTCACCTGCTGGCACTGTAAACTCAGAGATCTCCAGTGTCCCCATACCTTGGAAAACAAGTTAGCTAACGCCAAGGACACATTGGAGGAGCTATGGGAACCACCCCTGGGGTGGTGATGGACAGGGGAGTGGTCACTTCCCTTTCCTTTGTTCAGTTTCATGCCAGAGTAGGGACTGGGGCTCCCTGAACTGATGTAGACTGGCTTATGCAAGGAGGGCACTATCTGTTGCTTTGAAACAAGTCCAGAGACTCTGGGAGGCTGCGCTTCCCAAGCCTGTAACACCTATTTCCAAAGGGAGAGGGTGTAACACCCTCCTCCCAAAGGAAATGCATTGTAGTGGGCTACATTAAGCTGCTCAGACCTCAGGAGAGCAGAACCCTGTCTGTGAGGTGGCAGCAGCTGTAGCTGCAGTGCAAGCCTCAGAAAGCTGGTTTGGCAGTACTGGGGGTCCATGGTGGAACACCCAGGATGCATGGGATTGCCCCCCCAATACCAGATTTGGAATGGGGGGACAATTCCATGCTCTTAGACACCTTACGTGGCCATATTCAGAGTTACCATTGTGAAGCTGCATATATGTATTGACCTATATGTAAGTCCGTGGATTTGGCCCTGGACAGCATGGGGGGACCTTTGCTAGTGCAAGGATGCCCTCACACTTAGTAACTTTGCACCTAGCCTTCAGTAAATGAAGGTTAGACATATAGATGACTTATAAGTTACTTAAGTGCAGTGATAATGGCTGTGAAATAGTGGTAGCCCTGTGAAAGGATTTGTCTGAGCTCTTTATAGGTGGAAAAGAAATGCTGCAGCCCATAAGGATCTCCTGGAACCCCAATGCCCTGGGTACCTAGGTACCATATACTAGGGACTTATAAGGGGGTTCCAGTGTGCCAATTGGAATTGGAATATGAAGTCAATAAACTATAGTGACTAATTTGGAAGCAGAGAGAGCATAAGCACTGAAGTTCTGATTAGCAGAACTTCAGTGACGCAGGTAAGCACTACTGACAACACACACATAGGCCACAAACTATGAGCACTCGGGTCCTGGCTAGCAAGATCCCAGTGAGACAGGCATAACACACTGACAAATAGGGTTTTAACTATGAGCAGCACTGGGGTCCTGGCTAGCAGGATCCCAGTGAGACAGTAAAAACACACAGACACACACTCACAAACAGGCCAAAAGTGGGGGTAACTATGCTAGAAAGAGGCTACTCTCTCACACAGAGCACCGATGTAAGTGAAAGTAAAGGAGTCGATCGGCTCATTTTACTTTAATTTTCTGGGTAAGGATGTTGGTACCCCACGCACACCGATCGTCCATTACAAAGAAAAAACACAGACCTGCTTGGGAACCTCTTCCCCAACTCCTGAGGCTTAAAGTAATGAATGGACATCCCTCTGGTGCTTACATCAGGGGGAGTTACGACCTCATGTGCATGGATAGCCATCCTCAGCACATGAGGAGTGGTGCAAAGGACGGCACGCAACCATCCTCCGCTCTAAAGAGGTTAAAGGTAGATTTAAATATATGATGAGAGATATATAATGGAAAGACCAATCTAATATAATGTTCATAATATTAATTTTATATATATGCAGACAGTTAGAATGTTACTCAGAGTGCGCTTGTCATTATTTTGTGTAAATTTGTTCACCCCTTTTTGAGAAATTTACATTTAAAAAGGCGCTCGGGTAGTCATGAACAGGTTACAATTATAGTGATATCTGGTTGGTTGGTAAAAAATACAGTGATCTGATTGGCAGAGAAGGCTTTCTTCCTTTCAGTTGTTTCAGTCTTGCTTGACCAGACTGATAGATCTGATAGGCTGGCTGCAACATGAAGAAAGGTTTTTGCAGCCACCCCTAAAGTACTCACTGCAGAACCAGGTTATCCTGATCCCCTGGCACTATGGGGGGAAGAAAGGGGAATGGGATAGTATTCTGCAAGAGACCTTACTGGGGGACAAAACAAAAAAAAGTGCTTCTGGTCCGTTTAGTACCATGGGACTAAAGCAAGAGCCACGGTACAGCTAGACCACGCATGTTTTGTGCACACACACACGTATATATAACTATAATGTATTTAGAAATGTGACATAGGGAATTGCCAGATTGGTAGTTGAAAGCTGTGTTATCAGTACATATCACAACAGTGACAAGCAACTTATAATTAAAATATTGAATAGAAGGTAATGAAATCTCTCATGCGAGATACATGTATATTGAGGTACATTATAGTGAGCAACACAATCGGTTGAACGATATTACATTTGTATATAAGTTCGGCATATTGAGCTCATGGAAGAGGATTCACATGTCAGGACTACTAAGGCCAGAATGCATTTGAAACCAGTGAAAAGCAGTATGGACTTTGGGGTGAGACAAACACCAGGGGTGGTACAACTGTGCAATATACACGGTTGTGTCAAGCAACGGTGGAGGTACATCAAAAAGGAAGAGGGTAAAAAAGACTAATGGCAAATAAAGGTGGGTGGTTCTGTGAAGGATGCATCAAGGTCGTGAGACCGAAACGCGGTGGGTTTTTATTAGCCTCAGGAGCAATTAAATAAAATAAATTGTTTGACAAAACCCACTATGAGTGCATCCCATATATGGAAAATGTCACTTACCCAGTGTACATCTGTTCGTGGCATGAGACGCTGCAGATTCACATGCTGTGCATTATCCTGCCATCTAGTGTTGGGCTCGGAGTGTTACAAGTTGTTTTTCTTCAAAGAAGTCTTTTTGAGTCACAAGACCGAGGGACTCCTCCCTTTCGGCTCCATTGCGCATGGGCGTCGACTCCATCTTAGATTGTTTTCCCCGCAGAGGGTGAGGTAGGAGTTGTGAATATAGTAATTATGCCCATGCAATGGAGTAAGTATGTAAGTACATAAAGGGGGTCATTACGACCCTGGCGGACAGCGGAGAAGCGGCGGTAAGACCGCCAACAGGCTGGCGGTCTTTTTTTGTGAATTATGACCATGGCGGTTACCGCCATGGTCATCTGCCGCTTCTCCGTTCCACCCGACAGAGGGGAGACGACTGCTGGGCTGGAGACCAGGGTCTCCAGCCCGGCGGTCGTCACTATACCGCTGGCGGTATTTGAACCCGGCTTACCGCCATGGATTTCCTGCGGTTGGAACCGCCATGAAATCCATGGCGGTAAGCACTATCTGTGTCAGGGAATTCCTTCCCTGGCACTGATAGGGGTCTATCCCACCCCCACCCCCAACCCGACTCCCCTCCCCTACACCCCCCACCACCCATGCCACCCCCCAAAGGTAGCAGGACCCCCTCCCCACCCCGAACCCAACATCACATCACTCATGGACACACGACGCGCACGCAGGCACCACCAACACACATACACGCACACACACCAACATACATTCAAACATCCACACACACAGTCAGACATTCACACCCACATTCAAACATACACGCACACAACCATGCAGACATATCTACAGACATACACGCACTCATTCCCATACTGACGACACCCCCGCAAGCATACAGGCACTCAGACATCCCCACTACATACACACAAGCACACCCCCATGCACACACACAACACACAACACCCCCCACCCCCCTCCCTTCACGGACGATCGACTTACCTGGTCCGACGAGCCTCCGGCAGGGGACGGGAGCCATGGGGGCTGCTCCGCCGGCACCACACTGTCAACAGAACACCGCCACGCCGAATCACAGGACGTGATTCGGTGGGCGGTGTTCTGTTGACGTGGAGGTGGAGCAACCTCCACTTCCCCGCCGCCCGCCAGTATGGCTGTTGGCGGCTCTCCTTCCGGAAAAGGACGGAGAGCTGCCAACAGTCATAATACGCCGAGCGGAAAACCGCCACCACTGGCGGTCTTCAGCATGGCGGTGCCTCGGTGGTCTTGAAAAAAGACCGCCGAGGTCAAAATGACCCCCAATGTGTCTTAAAAAAGTATTTATTTACAAATGTACAAGTTTTACAGTTTTCATTCAACTTATAACGGCTACAGGCTCCCGGGGAGGTGGGAGGGCGCATGTGAATCTGCAGCGTCTCATGCCACGAACAGATGTACACTGGGTAAGTGACATTTTCCGTTCGATGGCATGTGTAGCTGCAGATACACATGCTGTGCATAGACTAGTAAGCAGTAATCTCCCCAAAAGCGGTGGCTTAGCCTGTAGGAGTTGAAGTTGTCTGAAATAATGTTCGTAATACAGCCTGTCCTACTGTGGCTTGTTGTGTTGTTAACACATCTACACAGTAATGTTTCGTGAATGTATGAGCAACCTCCACTTCCCCGCCGCCCGCCAGTATGGCTGTTGGCGGCTCTCCTTCCGGAAAAGGACGGAGAGCTGCCAACAGTCATAATACGCCGAGCGGAAAACCGCCACCACTGGCGGTCTTCAGCATGGCGGTCCCTCGGTGGTCTTGAAAAAAGACCGCTGAGGTCAAAATGACCCCCAATGTGTCTTAAAAAAGTATTTATTTACAAATGTACAAGTTTTACAGTTTTCATTCAACTTATAACGGCTACAGGCTCCCGGGGAGGTGGGAGGGCGCATGTGAATCTGCAGCGTCTCATGCCACGAACAGATGTACACTGGGTAAGTGACATTTTCCGTTCGATGGCATGTGTAGCTGCAGATACACATGCTGTGCATAGACTAGTAAGCAGTAATCTCCCCAAAAGCGGTGGCTTAGCCTGTAGGAGTTGAAGTTGTCTGAAATAATGTTCGTAATACAGCCTGTCCTACTGTGGCTTGTTGTGTTGTTAACACATCTACAAAGTAATGTTTTGTGAATGTATGAGGCGTAGACCATGTGGCTGCCTTACAGATTTCTGTCATAGGTATATTCCCTAGAAAAGCCATTGTGGCGCCTTTTTTCCTAGTGGAGTGCGCCTTTGGTGTAATAGGTAGATATCTTTTTGCTTAGATATAGCAGGTTTGAATACATTTCACAATCCATCTGGCAATGCCTTGTTTGGATAGTGGATTCCCTGCATGAGGTTTTTGGAAGGCTACAAACAATTGTTTTGTTTAGCGAAACTGTTTTGTTCTATCAATGTAATACATTAGTGCTCTTTTAATGTCTAACGTATGTAAGGCTCTTTCGGCTACTGAGTCTGGTTGTGGAAAAAAGACTGGGAGTTCCACTGTTTGGTTTAGGTGGAATGGTGATATAACTTTTGGTAAGAATTTGGGATTTGTACGGAGAACCACTTTATGTTTATGTATTTGTATAAAGGGTTCTTGTATAGTAAATGCTTGTATTTCACTAACTCTTCTAAGAGATGTAATAGCTATCAGGAAGGCTACTTTCCAAGTTAATTATTGCATTTCACAAGAGTGCATGGGTTCAAATGGTGGTCCCATGAGCTGTGTTAACACAATATTGAGGTTCCACGAGGGGACTGGTGGTGTTCTTGAGGGTATAATTCTTTTTAATCCTTCCATAAATGCTTTGATGACTGGGATTCTAAAAAGTGATGTTGAATGTGTAATCTGCAGATAGGCAGATATTGCTGTGAGATGTATTTTAATAGAAGAGAATGCTAGTTTAGATTTTTGTAAGTGTAATAAGTAGCTTACAATGTTTTTTGCGGAAGCATGTAGTGGTTGAATTTGATTATTATGGCAGTTGTTTGCATAACAATGTCTTGTAGTAGGTTTCCTAGCTTGTTTAATGACCTCCATACATTCTTGTGTAAGGTCTAAGGGGGTCATTCTGACCCTGGCGGGCGGCGGGAGCCGCCCGCCTGGAGGGAACCGCCAGAATACCGCTGCGCGGTCAAAAGACCGCCGCGGGTATTCTGGGTTTCCCACTGGGCAGGCGGGCGACCGCCAAAAGGCCGCCCGCCAGCCCAGTGGGAAACACCCCTCCATGAGGATGCCGGCTCCGAATGGAGCCGGCGGAGTGGAGGATGTGCGACGGGTGCAGTGGCACCCGTCGCGTATTTCAGTGTCTGCAAGGCAGACACTGAAATACAAAGTGGGGCCCTCTTACAGGGGCCCCTGCAGTGCCCATGCCACGACACCCCTCACCGCCATCCTGTACCTGGCGGTCAGAACCGCCAGGAACAGGATGGAGGCGAGGGGGTAGGAATCCCCCATGGCGGCGCAGCAAGCTGCGCCGCCTTGGGGGATTCCCAGGGCAGCGGAAAACCAGCGGGACACCGCCGGTTTTCCTGTTCTGACCGCGGCCAAACCGCCGCGGTCGGAATGCCCTGCGGGGCACCGCCAGCCTGTTGGCAGTGCTCCCGCCGACCCCGGCCCCCTAAATGTCCAAATTCTAAGACTTCAGGAGCCAGATTGCTAGATTGAGCGATGCTGGGTTCGGGTGTCTGATCTGTTGTTTGTGTTGAGTTAACAGATCTGGTCTGATTGGTAGTTTGATATGAGGTACTACTGACAGGTCCAGCAGTGTTGTGTACCACGGTTGGCGAGCCCAGGTTGGTGCTATGAGTATTAGTTTGAATCTGCTTTGACTCAATTTGTTTACCAGATAAGGAAGGAGTGGGAGAGGGGGAAAAGCGTAAACAAATATCCCTGACCAACTCATCCATAACGCATTGCCCTTTGACAGAGGGTGTGGATACCTGGACGCGAAGTCTTGGCATTTTGCGTTTTCTTTTGTTGCGAATAGGTCTATTTCTGGTGTTCCCCAGCGTAGAAAGTACGTTTGTAGGATCTGGGGATGAATTTCCCTTTTGTGTGTTTGTTGGTGAGCTCGACTGAGATTGTTGGCCAACTGGTTTTGAATACCTGGGATGTATTGTGCTATTAGGCAAATGTGACTGTGAATTGCCCAATGCCAAATCTTTTGTGCTAAGAGACACAGTTGTGAGGAGTGTGTCCCTCCCTGTTTGTTGAGGTAATACATTGTCATCATGTTGTCTGTTTTGGCAAGAATGTGTTTGTGGGCTATCAGGGGTTGAAATGCTTTCAATGCTAGAAACACTGCCAACAGTTCTAAGTGATTTATGTGCAGCTGTTTTTGTTGAATTTTCCATTGTCCCTGTATACTGTGCTGGTTGAGGTGTGCGCCCCACCCCATCATGGAAGCATCTGTTGTGATCACGTATTGAGGCACTGGGTCTTAGAATGGCCGCCCTTGGTTTAAATGTATAGGGTTCCACCATTAAAGCGAGAAGTGTGTTTGGCGGTCTATCAACACTAGATCTTGGAGTTGACCCTGTGCTTGTGTCCATTGTGTTGCTAGGCACTGTTGTAAGGGCTGCATGTGTAGTCTTGCGTTTGGGACAATGGCTATGCATGAAGACATCATGCCTAGAAGTTTCATTACAAACCTCACTTGGTAGTGTTGGTTTGCCTGTACGTTTAGTATTGTATTGCGGAACGCCTGTACTCTTTGTGCACTTGGAGTGGCAATCGCTTTTTGTGTATTGAGTGTTGCTCCCAAGTATTGCTGTATTTGGGATGGTTGTAGATGTGATTTTTGGTAATTTATAGAGAACCCTAGTTTGTGTTGAGTTTCTATAACGTATTGTGTGTAAAGAAGACACTGTTGCTGAGTGCTGGTTTTTATTAGCCAATCGTCCAAGTAAGGGAATGCGTGCATGTGCTGTCTCCTGATGTGAGCGGCTACTGCTGCAAGGCATTTTGTGAATACCCTTGGGGCTGTTGTTATCCCAAATGGTAACACCTTGAATTGGTAATGCACGCCTTGGATTACAAACCTTAAGTATTTCCTGTGAGAAGGATGTATGGGTATGTGGAAATATGCATCCTTGAGATCTAATGTTGACATGTAGTCCTGTTTTTTGAGCAAGGGAATCACGTCTTGAAGTGTTACCATGTGAAAGTGATCTGATTTGATATAAAGATTCAGTGTTCTGAGGTCTAATATGGGTCTGAGCGTTTTGTCCTTCTTTTGAATTAGGAAATACAGGGAGTAGACACCTGTTCCTTTTTGATGGTTGGGTACTAGTTCTATTGCTTGTTTTTGTAACAATGCTTGGACTTCTAGTTGTAACAGGTCTAAGTGTTGTTTGGACATATTGTGTGCTCTTGGGGGCACATCTGGTGGCAATTGTAGGAATTCTATGCAATAACCATGTTGGATAATGGCTAGGACCCATGCGTCCGTAGTTATGTTTTCCCAGTTGTGGTAGTATGTGGTAAGTCTCCCCCCCACTGGCGTTGAGTGGTGGGGGTTTGTGAAATTTAAAGTCACTGTTTGGTTTGAGGGGTTTTTGGGGTCTGGAATTTCCCCCTTGCCTTTGGGAATTGTCCACCCCTGTATGTTCCTCGAAAACCTCCTCTTTGGTACTGATATGTGGGTCTGACTTGTGAGGTGGAAGGCTCTATGGTTTGGGAACGAAACCCCTCTCTAAATTGCGGCTTTCTAAAAGTGCCTCTGTTCTGTGGGGAGCAGAGCGCCCCCATGGCTTTGGCTGTGTCCGTGTCCTTTTTGAGCTTTTCGATTGCCGTATCCACCTCCGGCCCAAACAATTGTTATTGGTTGAATGGCATATTTAGCACAGCCTGCTGGATTTCTGGTTTAAAACCTGAGCTCCGTAACCATGCGTGCCTACAAATGGTTACCGCAGTGTTCACTGTCCGTGCTGCTGTGTCTGCCGAGTCCATCGCAGACCTTATTTGGTTGTTTGAGATTGTTTGTCCTTCCTCAACAACCTGTTGGGCATGTTTTTGGTGTTCCTTGGGCAAGTGCTGAATTATATGTTGCATCTCGTCCCAGTGTGCCCTGTCGTAGCGAGCCAGTAGAGCCTGAGAATTGGCAATCCGCCATTGATTGGCTGCCTGTGCTGCCACCCGTTTGTCTGCTGCATCGAATTTCCGACTTTCCTTGTCGGGCGGTGGTGTGTCTCCTGACGATTGGGAGTTTGCCCTCTTTCTGGCTGCTCCCACGACCACCGAATCTGGTGTTAGTTGATGTGTTATAAACACAGGGTCCGTTGGGGGAGGTTCATATTTCTTCTCCGCCCTAGGTGTGATGGCTCTGCCTTTTACTGGGTCCTGGAACACCTGTTTGGCGTGTTTTAGCATGCCTGGGAGCATTGGCAAACTTTGTTAAGAGCTGTGAGTGGATGCCAAGGTGTTAAATAAGAAGTCGTCTTCTATGGGCTCTGCATGCATTGCTACATTATGGAAAGTAGCTGCCCTTGATACCACCTGCATATATGCAGTGCTGTCCTCTGGTGGTGACGGCCTTGCTGGGTAGCAATCGGGACTATTGTCTGAGACCGGTGCATCATATAAGTCCCATGCATCCGAGTCGTCTTGTGTCATCCCCGTTTGTGTTGGCGACTGCATTGGGGGTGTTGCTACCGGGGACAGGTGTGGCGAATTGAATGGTGAAGGCTGTGGCGAAAACCTTGGTGGTGTCTTGTTTTTTGCCACCTTTGTCTTTGGCTGCATTTCCGACTCCTGGAATGCTAGCTTTCGTTTCATTCTTATTGGGGGAAGAGTTTGTATTTTCCCAGTGTCTTTCTGTATGTTCAGCCTCCTTTGAGTGTGGTCTGGCTCTCCCATGGCTAGATCCTGCTCAAATCTGTGCCCTTGCATTTGGCTGGAAAGGCCGTGCTCTTCTGTATAGGAGCCTGCTTTTGGCTCCGAGGCTGCATGTTTCGACACTGAAGGTTTCGGTACGCTCTTTTTCGGCTCCGAGGAAACCATTTTTATTTTGGGGGTATCGAATTCTCGGTGCCGAGATGGTTCGGAGCCGGTATCTCGACCGGAGTCGGATGTCTTCGGCTGCTGGGAGGCCTTTTTCGGTGCCGATGTTTGGTCACCGTGTTTTCGGGTTCAGCCATGGCCTGTTGGCGGTGGCATCCCCTTGGCCTTTATAATTTTTGAGTGAGTCTTGGCCGGGGCTGATTTACTCACAGTTTGTTGCTGCGCCTTTGGCTGCTCACTTTCAGATTTGTCCAATTCCGAATCTTGAATGGAGAATCTCTCCTCTTCCTCGACGTTGATTTGTTCGGCCGGTGTCGATGCCATCTGGAGTCTTCAGGCTCTTCGATCGCGTAAGGTCTTCTTCGATCGACATGCCCGACAGGCCTCGCAAGTATCCTCCCTGTGTTCCGGTGATAGACACAGATTACAGACCAAGTGTTGGTCTGTATTAGGATACTTTGCGTGGCAATTCGGACAGAAGCGGAAGGGGGTCCGGTCCATGAGGTTCGACGATGGACGTGGTCGGGCCGACCAGGCCCTGATGGAGAGCGGAAGCCCAGAACGGCCGCCGGATCGCTTTTTTCTCTCGGTATCGATGAAATAACACTAGACCGGTACCGAGCGCAAACAATACAGTTGAATTTTCTGATAACTAGCTAACTTTCCCGATTCGAAATACGGAGCGAAGAGGATCACGTCAGAACCCGATGGCGGAAAGAAAACAATCTAAGATGGAGTCGACGCCCATGCGCAATGGAGCCGAAAGGGAGGAGTCCCTCGGTCTCGTGACTCGAAAAGACTTCTTCGAAGAAAAACAACTTGTAACACTCCGAGCCCAACACTAGTTGGCAGGATAATGCACAGCATGTGTATCTGCAGCTACACATGGCATCGAATATATATATATATATATATATATATATATATATATATATATATTCACACACAAAAAAGAAGAGAGAACTCTGGCTAGTTTCCAGGTTTAGGTGGAGAGCAGCTCCAGTAAGGAGCACCCTCCATCACTAGCGACACTCTAGATTTGCTCCCTTCAAATGTCTGTTTTTCGAGCAAGGTTTCTAAGCATAGGATTAGCACAGTGCTATCCACGCTGAACTAGAAAGGGCCAAAGTTTTTTGCCATTTGAACAGCAAAATCTTTAAGCATAGGACTGGCACAGTGCCATCCTCCCCGACCTGTAAAATGAACTGGAGCTTATGTTCTTCAGATGAAGTGGAGGGCCCATTGTGCTTGTATTTAAGGCTGCACATGGCCTCAAAAATTAAAAAAGGCTTAAAGACATGTTGATTTTGTTTTAATAAGACTATTAAAACATTATGACAATCATTTTTCTAAAACATCGCAATGTATGAATTAACAAAATATACATTTGAGTTTAATCATTGGTGATTTATTAACAAAGACAATACGTCTGCTTTATATATGTTGATATGCTTGATAAAGCCAATAGGCCCACTTTTCATATTTTGGTGTACAAAAATTAGTAAGTCCTACTTACAATAACACTGCAATGATAACACTACAGGCTGGGGAGCCACCCCCCCTAACATTTTCCTGACATGAAGAGTATCTGTCAGGCTGCACAAACATCAGACTGACAGATACTCTTCTGTTTCAGGTCAGGCAGCCAGGAGTTGGACATGCACTAAATGAGCAGACTTCTGGCTGTCTGAGCTGAACTTTGCTGGGCTGAAGAAGTCACAGCCCTGTGGGTGTGACCTCTTCAGCATAGCAAAGGTGCCTCAAAGCCCTCTTGACAAGAGGGAACGTCACTGATTGCTTCAGACCTGGGTGCTTCAGTTTTGAACCCTGACGCGCCTACAGCTGAGAGTCAATCAGTGACACCTAGTCACAGAGTGGGGTGGGGTCAGCAATCTCACTGACCCCTTTCCACTCTGTGACAAGTTGGGACTGATGCCTTCCCTCACTGGCTTACCTTAGGCCAGCCAGTGAGAGAAGGCAGCAGTCCCAACCCTCCTGGAACCTCCGAGGGTTCCCTGTAGGGGCTGCTGAGGTAAGTTTTATTTGTTTTGTTTTTTAAATGTTTGGTGCATGCGTGCATGTATGACTGTGTGTGTACTTGTTAGTGAGTGCTGTGAATGGGTGTGAGTGCATGTGTGAACGCATGGGCGTGAGTGAGGTGTATGAGTGTGTGCGTAATGTCCCCACTCCCCCGCCCCCCCTTCTTCTTAAAATTACTGGCTACCACTGCAATAACATCCTTTATATTGTAACATCACTTAACGAGTCTGTGCCCAAACCCATGCACAGTGAGGGTTGTGTTTTGGGCGCTAGCGAGTGGATGGGGGCAGAGTTTGGACACAGGCCAGGCCCTGCACCCAAACACATGCTGCACACAGTGAAAGGCCTTGCACTGCTGAGGCTAGGGTACACATGGGTCTGGTCACAGGGCAGGGCCTGCACCCAAACTCTCAACACACACAGCAATTGACTTTTTACGTTACTTTAAAAAAAAAAAAGAAATTCACAGAAAAAAGGTTAAAGTGCCATTATAGTAAGGAATTGTAATAACATGCTACTTTAAATTAAAAAAAACCTCTTAAACTATAAATTGTGCATCTCCTTTTTCAGTGTGTGTGTGTGTGTGTGTGTGTGGTGGGGGAGGAGGTGTGGGTGTGTGTGTGTTCCACAAAACCTTCCAAAAAAGTGCTGCTTTTTGCCTAGTTTGTGCATGGAAAGTTGCAGGATAATTCATCAAGCAGGGGTGATAAAAAAGAGGGTACCCAAAATTTAAAACCTCCATGCATTTCCCGTTGACTTATTTGAGAAGGGCTACAGCAAAAACTGCTGACCGGATTGTCACTAAATTTGGCAGGAAGCAAGATCTTGGACCGCAAATTATGCTTTTAGTGATTTGGTGTAGATCTGTTCAGTAGTTTTTAAAAGAAATTAAGGGTCAAAAATATTTGTATATCTGGGTGATTGGGTCCGCAAGTGGCTTGAGAGACTCTCACGGGAGCGCCAATTCAAAAATTGAGCATCCTGGTTGGCCCACAGAGCTTTATTTCCCTTGGGTCAATTAGCTCCCATGAGAGTCAGACTTCCGGGATTGCGAGCGCTCTGACTGGCTGGCGACAACATCAGGACCGCATTTCATAAGGGGAGGGGGCACATGGACCACTGTCCCTGAGCAACTATAGGCATTGCAAGCCCACCCTCAGGGCCAAAATGTTGTAAGGGCCCCCTCTTCGAGCCTGGAAAGGCCACAAGGACCTCATCCTAAGAGGCCAAATTATTTCATTAAAGGGGAGAGGGGTAACGGGGTGTCCTCTCTAAGCCATTACAGGCCCCAGGGAGAAATCCCTGGGCCAAAACCTCCAAAAAAGGGGAGAGAGGCCCCACGGCCAATCTCCCTGAGCCAATAATGGTCCCGGGGA
Organism: Pleurodeles waltl; assembly: GCF_031143425.1. Lineage (NCBI taxonomy): Eukaryota > Metazoa > Chordata > Amphibia > Caudata > Salamandridae > Pleurodeles > Pleurodeles waltl. Next base: position 430,817,851 of record NC_090446.1, on the reverse strand, counting down.
CCCCTTCCATGGTGCCGGCACACTCACTGTGTCCGGAAGAGCCCACCCTTGGGACACAACAGTTTCCATGCCTGCAAAAGAGCATGCAGAGAAACCAGTGTTTGCTCCCACCTGGCAGGAGCATTTTTTAAACTTCCGCCAAACAAAAACAAACACAAAGGGGGTCATTATGACCCCGGCAGTCGGTGATACTGTACCATCAACAGGCTGGCAGTACATACCACCAGATTATGACATTGGCAGGTTGGCTGCAGCCAACCCGCCAATCTACCACACCACCCGCCATAGCTGTAGCAGCTGCTGGGCCAGAGTTAAGAATTTCCAGTCCGGTGGCCGCTATTGTACTGTTGGCAGCATCATGACCCTGCCTACCGCCATGGTTTTCGTGGCGTTCACAACGCCACAAAAACCATGGCGGTAGGCCCTACCAGTGACAGGGAATTCCTTCCCTGTCACTGATAGGAGGCCCAGCCTCCTAAACACACCCCAGACTCCCCCAACCCCCCTCTCCATCCATGCTCCCCTTCCAATCCCCCACCCCCATATACACACACTGGCAGACATGCACACGCATACACACACTCACTCACACAGGCATACACGCATTCATTCATGCATGCAGCCATTCATTCTTGCACATATCTGTACACAGATTCACACACTGACACGCACACACGCATTCACATTTACATTCATACACACATTCTCACACAAGCATACAAACTTGCATACAACACTACACACACATTCACATTCGCGCACACACTCACACATTCATGCACACACCCCCACATACACACACAACACCCCCCTCCCCTGTCAGAAATCTTACTTACCTGCATCCAGGGGTCTTCCAGCAGGGGACTGGATGGGGCGCTGCTACTGCCAGCAGCGCCCGCCAGCAGAACACCGCCAGGTCGTATTATTTTTCAAAATATGGCTGGCGGTGGTCTACTGGCGTGTCGCTGCTGGTGGTAGCAGCGCCAACTTAACACCATCCGCCAGTATGACCACAGCCGGATTTCCACCCTTCTTGTGGCGGAAATCCGTCTGTGGTCATAATTTGGCTGATGGCTGTTAGCCGCGGCGACAGTCTTTTGTCGGCCATAGGTGTGGCAGTAGCCGGCATTTACCGCCATTGTCCTAATTAGGGCCAAAGTCTGCTTCTAGTGGGCTGCAGCTTTTAAAATGCTCCCGTCGGCTAAGAGCAGAATTCAGATGTGTGTCCCTGCCCACACTGAAGCAGCAGGGAAACAGCTCAAGTTATTGCTCTTGCCCGGAGGCAGCAACATAAATAGCTGCTCCCCCCAGACAGGATCAATGCTGGCTCCTGCATCACGCAGGGAGCTGTCTGGGACTGCGGGGACCCCCCTGCAATCTCTAGCGTTGGGTATTGTGGGTGCTCTAAGTAAGAACTAGGGCACCCACCTTTAATTGATGTGGGCCCCAGGGCATCGGGTCCCAAGGATCATAAAAGGCTAGGGGAGGGGAGACACACAGCCCCCCTCTCCTTCAAAATAGATACAGCACTAGGGGGTGGGTTTCCCAGGGTCTGGTGAGGCTTAGAAGAGGGGACCACGCCGCTATCTCCCCATTAAAAATAAGGCCTTAGGGAGTGGTGTCACAGAGCCTAATGAGGCTTGGTTGGCGCACATGCCACTGCCTCTGCTTTTTTTAAATAAAAAGACTGATTGATGGGGTCCCCAGAGCCTAATGAGGCTTGGGGAAGGGAGCCACATGGCTCCCTTCCCCTTTAAAATGCATAAAGCTGTGGGATGGGGTCCCCAGGGCCTAATGAGGCTTGAGGATGTGGCCGAATGCCCCCTCATCCTTTTTATTAATTTCACCCTAGCAGAGTACTTCCAGGGTCTAATAAGGCTTGGCCGGGGATGCATGACCCTTCTCCTTTTTATTGTATTTGGTCCTGGGGGATGGGGTCCCCGGGATCTAATAAGGCTCAGGAAGGGGGGCTGCACTCCCCCTCTCCTTAGATTTTGTACCTGGGGAATTAGGTTCCTGAGAGTCAAGAAGGCTGGGGGAGGGTGGCTGTGCGCCCCCACCTCCAATTATTTAGTGTATTTTCCCCAGGGATGGGGTCTTACCTTGGCTTGATTTTGTGAAAGAAGGTCAAGCCTGTTGGGGAGCTTTTCATATGGGATGATGGACATATTTAGAAAGGTTGAGAACCATGGTTGTCTGGCCCATGTGAGAGCCATGAAAATGAGGAATGTTTCCTTACTACATAACATAGAAGTGGGAGAGAAAGAAAAGCATATTCACAGATCCCTGACCAGTTCATTCACAGAGCATTGCTCATGGACTGGAGGTATGGAAACTTGGAGGCAAGGTTTGGGCATTTGATTTTTTACACGTGGCGAAAAGGTCTATGTCTGGGATGCTCCACGAACAGAAGTAAGTCAGAAGGACTTGCGGGTAGAGTTCTCGTGAACTTGCTGCGGAATCCTGCTGAGCAGGTCTGCAAAGTCACTGTCTACCCTTGGGGGAAACTCCACCAGAAGGTCTACTTTGTGAATGTTTGCTAAATACCAAATTCATTGCACTAGAACTGAAAAATTAGGGGAGTGTGTGCTGCCTTGCTTTTGTAGGTATAACATGGCAGTCATGTTATTAGTCCACACCAGAACAACCTTGCCCTGAATGTCCTGAAGAAAGGGTTAGAGGCTAGGTGAATTATGTGGAGGCCCCAGTGATGAGGAGGCCACAGACAGCCGACTGTCACTCTGGTGAGATGAACTCCCCAACTGGCGAGTGATGCGTCCGTAGTGATGGTCACCTAAGAACTGGATCTGCAAAGGGCCTGCCCCACAACAGATTGTTGCTGTCCTTTATTGACACTAGATCTTCCCAATGACCCTCTGCTTCTGACCATTGATCTGAAAGGTTATCTTGGAGCAGTAGCATATGAAGCCCTGCATGAGGATCTATGGCTATGCAAGAGGCCATCATACAGAGGAAGCATATTACAGTGTGAACTCTGAGAGGACTGAGTGGCTCAAGAGAGGCAGATGTTGCTGGAATGCCTCTGCCCTTTGGGTGCTGGGATAAGATTTGCTTGCCCAAGACTTTGTTTAGGGCTTAACCAGGAAAGGTTAGACTTGATGTAGCTTGAGGTGGGACTTAGTAGTGTTTACTGTAAACCCTAAGCTGTGTAGTAGAGAGATTGTGGCCTGGGTGTGGGCTAGGCAGTCTTGTCTACTTGTACTCTAATTAGTCAGTTGTCTAAGTAGTGGAAGACATGAGTTCCCCTCCCTCTGAGGTGGGCGGCTACTATTGCTAGACATTTAGTAAAAACCCTTTGGGCTGTGGTGACTCTGAAGGGCAACACTATAAATTGGTACTCACCACTTACTGGTCATGAAGACACTTTGCTGCACCAGAGAGATAACATCCTGTAGGGTGACCATACGGAAATGTTTCAACAGGGTGTACCTCTTGAGAGGCCTGAGATTGAGGACTATCTTGAGTGACTCGTCTGATTTGGGGATGAGAAAGTAGAGGGAGAAGATGCCCTTGCCTCTGTGGTGGGGGAGCACTGGATCTGTGGCTCCTTTGAAAAGGAGCACCTGAATCTCCTCTTGCAACAGGGAAGGTTTTCTGGGCTGAGGGTGTGTATGCTAAGTGGGATGTTTGGGGGGGTTGAAATGAGCTTCAGGCGGTAGCCATGATCCATGATAGGTAAAACACACTGATCGGTGGTAATCTGCTCCCAATACAAAAGAAACCCCTATAATCTCCCCCTTGTAATGTGATCAAGGGGGGGTGCAAGGCAAGTCAGTTCTTGGAGGTAGATGCACAATTTCGGGAGTGTCTTTGTCCTTTGGAGCTGTTCCCTTTAAAGGAGCCCTGAATGCAACCTATAACTTCCTATTGGTGATAACCCTGTTGATGCTGTTGGTAGTACTGGTTGGTTCTGGTGAAGTGGCTTTGGACCCACCTCTTGCTTGGTGCCTTCAAAAGGAGCCCCTGATAGAAGGAACCTGAAGGGCACCCATGGCTTCATATTTTTCCAACAGGTCATCAACCTGCAGTGCGAACAGCTTCTCCCCTTCGAAGGGCAGGTTGATAAGATGTTGCTGCACCTCCAGCTTGAAGTTAGACACACATAGGGGGTGATTCTGACCCCGACAGTCTTAGACCGCCGGGGCCAGGGTCGGCGGGAGCACCGCCGACAGGCCGGCGGTGCCCCGCAGGGCATTCTGACCGCGGCGCTTTGGCCGCGGTCAGTGCAGGAAAACCGGCGGTCTCCCGCCGGTTTTCCGCTGCCCCTAAGAATCCTCCAAGGCGGCGCAGCTCGCTGCGCCGCCGAGGGGATTCTGACCCCCCCTACCGCCATCCTGTTCATGGCGGGAAAGCCGCCATGAACAGGATGGCGGTAGGGGGGGTCGCGGGGCCCCTGGGGGCCCCTGCTGTGCCCATGCCAATGGCATGGGCACGGCAGGGGCCCCCGTAAGAGGGCCCCGCAAAGTATTTCAGTGTCTGCCTTGCAGACACTGAAATACGCGACGGGTGCCACTGCACCCGTCGCACCTTCCCACTCCGCCGGCTCGATTACGAGCCGGCATCCTCGTGGGAAGGGAGTTTTTCCCTGGGCTGGCGGGCGGTCTTTTGGAGACCGCCCGCCAGCCCAGGGAAAAACTCATAATACCCTCCGCGGTCTTCTGACCGCGGAGCGGTATAATGGAGGGCGGAATTCTGGCGGGCGGCCTCCGCCGCCCGCCAGAATCAGAATCACCCCCATAGTCAGGAGTGGCTGCGGAGGATGACAGAGGTATTTATGCCCCTGGCAAATGTATCAGCTGAACTCAAGGCACATCTGATGGTAACATTGGAAATGGTTTTCCATTCTTCTACTATCTTCTCCATCTCTTCCCACTGTGCCGTGTCATACCAGGAAAAGAAGCCTACTGAATTGGCGACGGACCAGTATGTTGTGGCACTGACTGCTACCATCTTGCCAGCTGTGCCAATGCACTTGTTCACCCTGTCAGGAGAATGTCACTAGTGATCTCGGCTGCCACTCGTTTCTAGGCAGTGGAAACGACCAAGGAGACAAGTGGTACAAGACCCCTGATGTACACTAGATCCGAGGATGCCAGCTTGAAAATCGTGTTACCATACAAGACTTGAATGGCTCCTTAAAGATCTCAGAGGCAACTTTTACAATCCCCTTAATCAAGGGGAAGTACTGGGGAGAGCACGTTGATTTGGACAGCTTCTCCACCAATATACTATCATCCTCTGGGATGATGTACATATTCACCTTGTGACAGGCCGCGCTCATTAGATAACGCTATGATACAAAGTGGTGTAATTTGAAGGGGAAGCCCTAACAGCAACATGTTCAAGATCAGGGTCCCCTCAGAGGATCTACATCATAATCCTCCCAAGGATCATCATGGGGGTTCATGTAGTCTGGGCCTCCACAGTACTCTGCCAGGACTGCATTTGTCAGAGTACAACTCCAGTGACCCCTAAGAGGAAGTTGCAGGAAGTGAGGGAGGAGATGTTGGAGAGGTTGGAATTGGTGAAGGAATTAAAGGAGATGGTGAAGGAGGAGGAGTAGGAGTGACAACCTTGTTCTTAAGCCTTTTGGGGAGCGGCGGTAGCAGTGAAATGTCTGAAGATGGAGCTTCCTCAAAGGGAAGTCTGCACTTTTTAGGTAAAGTCTCTTCCAATGTGCAGATCTTGTCTGTGGGTTGGTGGATGATGATGTGCTGCTGCCTTTCATCCAACTCTTTTTGTAGCTTTTTGAGGATCGGCCTTTCCTCAGAGTCGGCTGTTTACAGCTTCAGAGCCAAAGGAGTTTTCCTTCCTGCCTTAACGGTGGAGTCAGAATAGAGACCTTAGCTCTGACTCATGGTCTCAGACTTGTGGGCCGCTGGGGTTAAAGGTTTTGGCTGGAGCCATCTCGGTTCAGAGGACTTGCTTCAGTGTCCACCAAAACCTGAGGATGTTGGTGCATCTGAAAGCAATAGTGGGTAATACACAAGACTTGACACCTGATCCCCAGAGTGGAGGTGCTCAGCTTTGATGTGCAGCTGCTTATGTTGCTTAGGTTTGGGTGTCTACTGTACTCACGCATCTCAGTATGGTCTTCAGATGAGGTCCAGGGTCAGCAGAAGTAGATGGGACATCGTTGGGTGCCTCTTTCTCCTTTGATCTTCGGATTGGGTTGGTTAACGATTTCCTATTCTTCTGCGCTGAGCGAGTCTGCCTTCACTGAAAAAGTCCAGCATCTCTGAGGATGACCAACATTTTGTTGTGGGCCCACCACCTGACTCTCCACTCCTAAAGGGTATTTTTGCTCCTAAATGCTGAGCAACAGTTGCAGAACATCTCATCATTCTCCGCCGACAGTGTGGAGATCGGCCCAAGGGTAAGCTGCGTGGCACTGAGGCCATCTTTAGAAGGATGTCTTCCATTATTTTCTGTGCATCCTCAATCTTGGCATTGCTAAGAAGGAAGTGCTGCCCTGAAGAGCAGGGGCACCCCTGAGTGCCAGGAGACCACAGTAATTGATAACAATGTCCTCAGCAGTGGGAATGGAGAAGGTGGATGGAACAGTAGAGGGGTCAATAGTCTTGTCAGCGATGGGAAGGAAAAACAACAGGCTCCAAGGCCACAACGGTCAACAGTGAACATGTTCAGACCGGGAGCAATGCTGAAAGACGTCTGAACTTAAAAGCAGAGAAAATCAATGTAACAATGGAGTCTGTACCCATGTGTGTTCACTTCAAGACCAAAGGAGGAGTCACTGAGGACTCCTGACTTGTAAGATTTATTTGAAGAAAAACAAGTTGCAACAGTCTGAGACTAATACTAGGTGGCAGGAGTATGCAGAGCATGCATATCTACAGCCTCACATGCTACAAACATGGATAGATAGATAGATAGATAGATAGATAGATAGATAGATAGATAGATAGATAGATAGATAGATAGATAGATAGATAGATAGATAGATAGATAGATAGATAGATAGATAGATAGATAGAATGCAAATCCAAAATTACATTATAATATAGTAAGATAAGGTCAGAATTTCTGAAAAGATGTTAATTTAAAATAATATACTGCTTTGGAAAAGGATGTTATTGATGTTATTGTCAAAGATGCTTTTGAAAAGTTATTTTTGCAAAAGGTGGTTTCAAAGACGTTAGGCAAGACTCTGGAGCCACATGCTATACCAGGGACAGAGAGGTAAGGTTTCACTCTATGACTGTCTCGTGTGGCATAGACATACTCTTTAATCCACAGTTGCCTTCCTGTAATTAGGTGATGTGTGGGGCTAAGGCTAGACAGCATTTTTTAGATAGAATTTTACATGACTCTAATTTTCTTTATGCTTGTGACCTGTCTCTTGAAGCCCTAAGGCACTCCTTGGCTACCTGAAAGCAGTATAGGTGTATATAGTACAATCCATGCACAGAATGGCTTTATATTCACAATAGTTCACTTGGTCTTGTATAAAATCGGTTGCAGTCAAGATGTGATCTAAAATTATTCTCTCTTTTGAGGGTGGAAATCAAAATACTTTTTGACATCTATCCTGCACAGGTTTCTCGCCACACAGGAGTTACTGTAAGATGTCAATGCAAAAGCACCTGTGAGTAATGTGATTCATGGATATACAAGGAGGAAACCACTTTAGACAGCAGGTAAAACAATTTTCTTGCATACGCTACTCACTGTGTTTTTAGTGTACGTGCATTTTTCATAAAGTACGTTTTTGGAAATGTAATCCGGTTTCATTTTTTGTAAACCATCCTTCAGGTACCAGGTCTGGTTAGTGAACTCCACTTTTGGTCAGCCTTTGTTGTCTTGAGCGAAACCTTTGCAGTAATACCAGCTCTCTAACACTCTTCATGTGTTAGAGGTCACAGTGAGTTGCATGTAAGCTATCTGAGAGGACTGCTAGCCCAAAGAGCTGAAAGTAGGTAATCATGGAAGAGCCTGTTCCACTTCAGACAGTGGTTAACTGATTTGACCATTACTGTTTTTAGTGAGGAGGACTGATCTAAGGCTTCCTGAAAGCTGGTGATAGCTGAGCCAAAGAGCTAATCCATTCTGTATTCAGGAATGTATTCAGATGCACAGGTCCAGTGTGAACGTCTACTCTTCACTCTCATGAGGAGATAGTGATAGTAGATCTAAGCCCCTCCCAGCACTTTGGACATTGCTTTCACTGCTCCTGAGTTCACCAAGGTCTCTGCCTCCTCTGTCAGAGGATGATGAACTCCAGCTGCTAAAGGGAACTTTGAATTTCAAAAACGTATGATGAGAAATGCTACTCCTTGCCCACCTTTGCCAAGATACATAATTCATATGAGATATGTATCCATGTGTGAACACAACGCTTGTACCACTGAGTAGGGGTGAGAGGAGATGTTGGCGTGTGTTTAAAACTCCTCAGTCCAGAGGATATTCCTTCAAACTTCAAAATTTCCGACAAGTACCTTGATGCACTCACTCTACCACCTGATATAGTAAATATCTGGCACTTTCAATACTACCCTGAATAACCTGGCACTGTTCCACTCCATATCAAGTTTCTGTATTGTTCCAACAAAACAGTATAATCTTTGTGATGGTCATTCTTAAACAGAGCATCCACCAACACTGTCCACCCAGCTGGAAAGGTAGCATAACTGGCTAATACATGTGCAGCACAGATCTGTCTGTCAAGACTAGGTTGAGAGATTCTTTGGGGCCCAAACGTTGAAGCCTGTGGACAGAAGTGTGTGGATGAACCTCTCTGACCAGTCCCTTTTGATATACTCACCTTCCACATGCAGAATTAAATCATAGCTCCTGCTGTCCTCGCCATACACAACCTCGCAGCTGTAGTTCCCGTTGTCAGCGGCTGTGGGCTCTGCCAGGGCCAGTGAGGCATTCCCTTTCTTCAACTCGTCGGGGCACAGACGGGCCCGGGGTTCAAAGGCCGTCACTGACTCGTTATACAGCACTAGTACGTGGTCGTTAAGCTTCCAGGAGACCGTCAGGAGACTGAGGTCTACAGGCGAATCATCCACACGGAACAGGCATGGCAGCAGTGCATCCTTCCCAGGCGGTGTCACGTAGGGAGAAGGGCCCACAGAGAGATGGAGTCGGGCAGCTGATAGAGAAACAGGAAAACCATAAACCTCAGTGAAAAGATCGGTATTAACATGATATAAAATACCATGACAACAAAATACAGCATCACATATCCTTACAGCAGCATGTCATAAACTATATGGCATATTGTAACATAGCAGTAACAAAACAATTACACAATTGTGTAACTTTCAAGATCGAAAGGTTAAAAGAAACGGCGGAGGTCACTGATCGTGTATTCCACTAGCATTTGCTTAGCCTGACAATTCAGTAAATGTAATCTGAAAAAATAGTGTAAAAAGAAAAAATACGTTAGACTGGTATGGCCCTACATGCACACAGAGTAAAATGAATATATCTTGCTTTTATAAATCATAATATGGGCTCCCAATATAATTCAACGGTAAGAGACACATTGCGTTTCGTTTTTAGGTCTTGGCAAGACAGCGCATGCGCTGCCTCGAAGAAATATGTAGTTTTCAATATGTGGGCTTCAGCCCGCCCAAAGACTAATCATTTGCTCACTCCATTGTCACTCTCATATCTTTTGTGCTCATTTGTCCATGGCACGCATGGCCATGCCTCTTCTTGTGTTTAGCCCTCCCCCACCCCCCCCCAGAGATTGACCCTAGTACTTGTGGCCTTCCACCCCTCCCATCTTAGAAGCTACTTTCTACGGGTGAGCACCAATCGCTCCATCCCGTGTTGTAATCTCTCTTTGGGCTTCAATCCACGCCCATGTCTCGTCAGTGTCTTTCATTGGTTTGTGAGCTTGCCTTTTAAAATCTGCTTGCTTTCATTAGTGAAAGGCATGCATAAGTCATGCCTTTTTCAGTGTTTAGCCCTCCTCGAGCTCAGCGACCAAGTACTGAAAACATACGAGGCTCCACGTTTTCCATCCGGTTTCTGGACTAATTTTTCTCTTTTTTCGTAGCGCGATCTCGCTGGACAGAAGTTCAGCACTTTGCATGACATTGACCCTGTTACATAATTAATTGCACTTTTTCCAGTTACGTAGATAATTGTACTTTTGCCGATAGGTTTTACTATGAGTGAACTCTTGTTTCCCTTTGTGTGTCTGTTTTGCACTGATGGCGGCCATCAGCTCACTTATGTGATACTTTTACTTTCCAGTTTATGTGGCAAGTAAAGTCCAGTTAGTTATGTGAAACTGTTTTATTTTCATTTTAAATTTATGTGACAAGAAAAGTCTTGTTAGGAGTCTACAATGCTAACTGCTCTAGCTCAAGCACGTGTGAGACCGGTTGCATTGCAAATGCTTGTTTCTTTGTGTTTGGGCACTCAAAATGACTGCTCCTGCTTTTGCAAGCTGCCTCCAAACCCACCGTAACCCAACCCTGTTGTTGTTCAGATCGGTTTTATTGTTCACCTCCCTATGCTGTTTCTCTTCCGTTTTCCACTGGCTCCATCCAGCAGGGCTGTAGATCTCGTTCTCATCTCATCACAAATGCTGTAATTAAAGATCTGCCATCTTTCTCTGTGCCCGCCGTGGCAGCTCTCATGGACACAGCTCATCATATTCCTCACTTTCCATGGACAGTTTCGGGTTACATAGACCAGATTGGGGGGGGGGGGGTTGGGGGGTGTTCTCCTCGCTTCAGTTTCTCTCAGTCTCTTCAATACAACATTGCCAACATGATGGACATTAAAACTACACTATGCGCCATTCCAGCCACCCCCGCAACAAAGAGCCATTGCAACACTGCATTGCGCACGTGTGCGGGCACAACAGCAGTTCACTGCAGCTACGGCAGGAGCTCCCAAGAGAACTGAATATAGGGTGGCCACGCTCACCGTTCAAGAGCCGAGTTGTTTAGAAATAAAATTGCGTGGAGCCGCAGCCCCAGGGCATGACGTCACGGAAGGAGGGCTGGGAATGTTCAGCATCAACATGATGATTACCAGGTTAACGCTCGGCTCCTGTTTGAGAAGATATGCTGTAGTTGCATGCCTACACTACTCAAAATGCGTTAACATAATTCCTCAAATTGCTGTCAACGCTCTTGCCAGCTGCTCTCCTGCAAAGACCACGTTTCCTTTATCTACATTTAGATTTGCACAGCCTTCAATCCGCAAGCGTTAGTCCAAACATGAATGATAGTGAGTGAGATAATATGACGACAGACATAGGAACTACTTACCTGTGGGAGACACCTCAAGACTTGGCTGTCCAAGCAGTAGCAAACACCCCAACCCCTCCCCCCCCGCCCCCCCCCCCTCCCCCCCACTTCAGCTGCGCTTTACAAATGCCTTGATTGATTTACTTTGCATTTAGAAACCTCTCCTCTCCTATAAAGAGTATTCAGCGAGGGCCACTTGAGATTACACTGTTTCCCAACATAAACCCATATTAAAAACAAATGACATTCTTGTCTAAACTGTCAGACAAGCCACAGGAAAACACCCATTTTATGTGTAATTTTTCATTTTCATAATTCGTTTTGGTACTTCATCTGAATGGGACTGGCCCGTTCCCTTGTCGAATTACAAGGATATCTGCGTACAACAGACCAGCGTTGGAAATACCTTTGTAAATAATAACACCGTGTATTATGGTACCTTTAAACAGCAACTTAAGCAATTTGCTAACTTTAATACTCTTCAGCCATACTGAAAAGTTTTCTTTTTACAGACGTCCGTATTATTATGCCTTCAGGCCAGGCAGCAGCTGATGTCCAATCTTAGCAGAAGCCCAAATTAAATTGCCTTTTCTTTTTGTGTTGGATTACACATGGATGGTTTTGCTCCGATTAGGGTGATGTCTGCCAAACAGTAGCTTGTCAGATGCTCCATGTGAATCCTTTAGAGGTCGCAGGTCAGTGTCAGCCTTGCCTATTGTCAGAAGGCTTTATTTAGCTTTTATGGCACATCAGTTGGTAAAGAGGCAAAGCAGAAGTAGGCAACATAAACATGCAAATTCAGGAAAAAATGAAAAAAAGAAAGGCTTTTGGCAGATCAGATTTTAAAGCTTGTGTCTTAATTATCGAATGATGGTTTTGAAGCTTATGTCTTAATTATCAAATGATGATGCAGAGCATGTTTGGCAGATGGGTTGTGCATCCTCTTCCCAAGTGAATGCTCTTTCCTAACTGGTTTTGTAGCTCAGTCGAATGATTTACCTCTCACAAGACACTATTTTTGATACCACGTCAGTTTTGAATCCCGCTGGATCGAGCCTCTAAGCCAGTGGTTCCCAAACTTTTTCGATCCCTGGCTCCTTTGATCTATTGGCCGTGTTGGCCACGGTTCCCCATTATGTTACTTTTTTTTGGCGGGTGGGGGAAAGTAGGCCCGTATTTATACATTTTTTTGCGCCGCTTTTTGACGCAAAACGGCGCAAACTTACAAAATACAATGGCATTTTGCAAGTTTGCGCCGTTTTTGCATAAAAAAACGACGCAAATGCGGCGCAAAAAAAGTATAAATACGGGCCGTAATCCCAGCCTCTGGAGTACTACCATTTTTAGCCTGGAAAATAATTGGGATGAAGCTGATGAGGGCATTAGAGAGCTTTAGAAGAGCACCAGATGACACTACATAGGGTCAGGTTTTATTTTTAAATAGGCACTGATGAGATTAAGTAATTTGCACAGAATCAAAGGATCGTAGCTGACGCCAGGACTCCAGCCTGGTTCCCCAGTTCTAAAGTCACCAGCTCTAACTGCTAGGCCACATCTCCTCCTTTGACAAAACTGGTGAAAGGATGTAACCCATCTGGCGGCTGCTTCTGACATCTCCTTCCTGTGCTAGAATGGGTCCGTTATTATTTTTCAGTTTTTCTTGGATATTTTCTTTTCTTCTCAGACACCTTCATAAATTTGGGCCCGTACTTATACTTTTTTAGCGCCGCATTTGCGTCACTTTTTGACGCAAAAGCGGCGCAAACTTGTAAAATACCATTGTATTTTGTAAGTTTGCGCCGTTTTTGCGTCAAAAAGCGGCGCAAATGCGGCGCTAAAAAAGTATAAATATGGGCCTATGTCTTTCTGGTATCCGTCTTGCTTTGTCAGCGCCAGAGAAATGAACTCTGGTTTCATTGTTCCCACATTCAGATTTATCACAGAGGCTGGGCGCTCTGGAGTCTCATGTCTGTCTCTATTTACCTGTACCTACACTATTTACAGTTTGTCTTCTTTATTCTCTCGTTTAGGTTGCTGAAAATCATTTATTGGAAACTATTTTTGTTCTTTTGTCATAGGGATATTATTCATGGTACTTTGGTGCCCTCCTCTGGTCACAGTAATTAATTCAGGGTGTTCTGTTTACAATACCACGATGAAAGCTACTGATTCGAAGCACCTCCGAGTGGTTTCCAAACTGTGTGCGGCGCCCCTGGCTAGTTTTGACGGCGCACCAGGGAGCCGCTGCGCACAGATTGGGAACCACTGCTCTAAGCCCATTGCGGTGGATAAAAGAATACCACTGAGTTGTATAATAACCATCAGTTACCCAGCTCTAAAATGCCGCCCCCACAGGGGTGGGCACACATTTTACAGATATCATGCTATGTTATAATTTCCTTTAAAATCAGGGAAAGGGGCAGCTGCATTATGTTGCTATGGTGCTCCCTTTGTTCTAGCAGCAAGGCCTTTTGGAGGCCATTTTCTAGAGTTTTACTCACTCTTACATCCATTTCTGGCAGTACAATAAGACATTTGCCAATAGTGGCTTTTATATGTCACTTACTCTAGAGGGGTACACTCCCTACAGCATGTGTCCCTGCATTTCTATACATGACCTCAGCTTGTTCAGAGGTCGAAAGTTAATACATTCCAGTTTGCACTTTAAAGTTGGCCCTCTTCGTCCCTGTTCACCAAGCCTTTGGCCAAAATGTCCCTGTGGTCCTTAGTTTGTTCTTGCCTACAGTCAGCGAGAACTAGCTCTCTGTCGTCAAAGACCTATTATGGACAATACCAATACTTATAGTGTGCTTTTGTGCATTTCACTGCTTACCACTGGTTGACTTTCTTATGAATATCATTGGTTATGCATCTTATTCACTAGATTTCCTTCCTCTGCTTGCGTGTGTTCCCCCTGAGCATAACGTCTTCAAAATCTTTTTGGTTGTATGACTTTTATCCTTCCTCTGCTTATATTCAGGGGACTCTTTGTTTCATTTTATTTCATTAGTCCATGGTACTGTATGAGCTGTCTTGCTGTCAGCCTCATGTGCTGTCCGCCTCCAATCCCACACTGAGATTGCTTCCCTGCATCCCTAATTCTACCTCATCCATTCCATTGCTTCCCCACCCTTCTTGTCCTGCTTTTTTTTTTGGTCCTCATCCCCAAACTCCTCCTATTTCCTCCGCTCCAGCTTTGATGGATCTTCCTCTAGACTCCCACCAACTCCTCTTTTTTTCTGCTGCCCCTCACCATCAATATGTTTTTTTCTTTTTAATTTTTTTAAATATTTTTAGGTCTCAGCTCTAGACAATGCGCATGCGTGTCTCGGAACCAAGACTGCTTTGTCTTCATCGTGGGTTTCACTCAGCCTACAGCCTTCCCATTTGCTGGCAACATCATCTTTCCATTTTGCAGCATTCCCATTCATGAAGGGAATGCAAACATCATGCTTTTTCTGGTGTTTAGTCCTCCCCGAGAGCACCAGCCAACTACAGTTAAGGTCCGCAGCATCCTTATTAGCCATTGTTTGGGATATCTTTTTCATTTTCTTTTCAAATGCTGACTGGTCCCAACATGTGGGTTTCCGTATAGCTGCTTTCCTTTTTTGTGCCTCTCTGCCTGCTTTCTGTTCATTTCTTTCATTCTGTTTGTGCTGTACCCATTTCTTAACCTCTGATTCTGCCTTTCTGCTTGTTTCTTTCCCTGTTTGGTTTGTGCCATTCTGCTTGTTTCCTGACTGTTTTTTGCCCTCTGTTTCTTCCTTTCTGCTCATTTCTTGCCCTCTGTTTGTGCCTTTCTGCTAATTTCTTGACTTGTTTCTGCATTTCTGCTTGTTTTATGCTAATTTCTTGTCTTCTATTTCTGCCTTTCTGCTCTTTTCTTGTCCTCTGCTTCTACCTTTCTGCTAATTTCTTACCCTCTGTTTGTGCCTTTATGCTAATTTCTTGTCATCTGGTTGTATCGTTCTACTCGTTTCTTGTTCTCTGTGCCTTTCTGCTTGTTATTTTCACTCTGTGTCTTTCTGCTCATTTCTTGCATTGTTGTGCCTTTCTGCTCGTTTCTTGCCCAATGTGCCTGTTTGTTTCTTGCTCCGTTTCTGCCTCTCTGCCTGTTTTCTGCTCATTTCTTGCCTTCTGTTTATGCCTTTCTGCTCATTACTTGCCTTCTGTTTGTGCCTTTCTGCTAATTTCCTGTCTTCTGTTTCAGCCTTTCTGCTTGTTTCTTACCTTCTGTTTGTGCCTTTCTGCCCATTTCTTGACCTCCCTTTGGGCCTTTCTGCTCGTTTCTTGCCCTCTGTTTCTGCCTTTCTGCTTGTTTTATGCTCGTTTCCTGCCTTCTGTTTGTGCCTTTCTGCTCATTACTTGCCTTCTGTTTATGCCTTTCTGCCCATTTCTTGACCTCCCTTTGTGCCTTTCTGCTCGCTTCTCGCCCTCTGTTTCTGCCTTTCTGCTTGTTTTATGCTTGTTTCCTGCCTTCTGTTTGTGCCTTTCTGCTCATTTCTTGCCATCTGTATGTGCCTTTCTGTTTGCTTCTTGCCCTCTGTTTGTGCCTTTCTGCTCTTTTCTTGACTTGTTTCTGCATTTCTGATTGTTTTATGCTAATTTCCTACCTTTTGTTTCTGCCTTTCTGCTATTTTCCTGCCCTCTGTTTCTGCCTTTCTGCTTGTTGCCTGCACTTTGTGCCTTTCTGCTCATTTCCTGACTTGTTTCTGCATTTCTGATTGTTTTATGTTAATTTCCTGCCTTTTGTTTCTGCCTTTCTGCTATTTTCTTGCCCTCTGTTTCTGCCTTTCTGCTCGTTTCTTGTCCTCTGGTTGTACCTTTCTGCTCGTTTCTTGCACTCTGTTTGTGTCTTTCTGCTCATTTCGTGCAGTGTGTGTGCTTTCTGCTCACTTCTTGCTCTCTGTGCCTTTCTGTTTGTTTCTTGACCTCTGTTTCTACCTCTCTGCCTGTTTTCTGCTCATTTCTTGCCTCCTGTTTATGCCTTTCTGCTCATTTCTTGCCTTCTGTTTGTGCCTTTCTGCTTGTTTCCTGCCTTCTGTTTGTGCCTTTCTGCTCATTTCCAGCCCTCTGTTTGTGCCTTTTAGTTTCTTGCCTTCTGTTTGTGCCTTTCTGCTAGATTCTTGCCTTTTGTTTGTGCCTTTCTGCCCGTTTCTTGACCTGCCTTTGTGCCTTTCTGCTAGTTTCTTGCCCTCTGTTTCTGCCTTTCTGCTTATTTTATGCTTGTCTCCTGCATGCTGTTTGTGCCTTTCTGCTCGTTTCTTGCTCTCTCTTTGTGCCTTTCTGCTAGTTTCTTGTCCTCTGTTTCTGCCTTTCTGTTTGTTTCTTGCCCTCTGTTTCTGCCTTTCTCTTAGTTTCTTGCCCATTTCTGCTTTCTGTCTGTTTTCTGCTTGTTTCTTGAACCGTTTGTGACTTTCTGATTGTTTCTTTTTATAATGCTCGGTGCCATATCCCTGTCCGTTGCTGCTTCTTTTCCCTGCCACCCATCACCCTTCCTTTCTTCTTCACCCATCTACCCGCCCCTGTCCCTGTTTTATCACATCTCATCCCCACCGCCACCTGCATGCCTTCATGTCTGGATTTTACAACTCTTTCCGTGGTTTCTCAGTGACCCGGGTGACCTAAGAGCACTTACTCCTGCAGTGTGACTGTCTTTGGGGCACAAATACAGGCGCGGTTTCGTTGCCACTCTGCACCATCCATGATCCACCCTCAGCACTGCAGAAGACACCCCCCACTCACCCTCCCATTCACCACCTTCACTGCACTTCCATTCATAACCTCCAGCCCACTGCCAAAGGCAATAGGACGCCAATTGCCAAGACCTATTGGCTTTGCCAATGCTTGTTATTAATAGGCTGTAAATCACAGAAAAGGGCCCACATTTTCTCTACATCACTGCATGTAAAGACGTATTTCACTTAAGTTCAAACTGCAAAATGCCTTCGCTTTGCAGTCAGACAAATATTAATCCAATTTCACCTGTTGAAGAATAAAAAAACAATGACTTGTAAACACTCTTTTCTTGACTAAGCTTAATTATAATTGACCTTTGATTTTTGTGTAATCAGACAGTTAAAGCTACAAGACAAAAAACTCCGAAGGCCTGTTCATCTTCTGAACTCTCTCCGGGAAATCTCACGGTGATGCAGCACCTGCCGCACCTCTAGTTTCAGCACAACTGCAATAAACTGTATGAACATTTCAACTCTTCAACCAAACGCTGTTTAAAGTCTCAATATAAAGGCACAAACTGTATGGTTTTAAGCAAGACTGTAGCATGAGGCATATCGTTGTCAGCAAGTAGACCATTTGTAATTTAGGCACATGCTACAGGAAGAGGAGACTGTCTCCTGCAGTTTACAGATTTCAATCAAATGAAATAGCTCAGAAGGTTAAGCTTCTTTTGCAGTGGTCTGTGTGCAAAATCATTCATGTTATAGGTTCTATTGCCAGTAAAACTGCTTGGGGGGCTAATGTACTTGCTGTACAATACAAATGTCTAGTGTTTGTGTGTGTCACATCAAGACTATGGGCCTGATTACAACTTTGGTGGAGGGGGTTAATCAGTCCTAAATGTGACGGATATCCCGCCCGCCATATTACGAGTCCATTATATCCTATGGAACTGGTAATACGGTGGGCGGGATATCCGTCACATTTGGGATGGATTAACTCCCTCCGCCAAAGTTGTAATCAGGCCCTATATTTTTTAAACTTTTGTTTAGCTATTAGATATATAGCATACACTTAACTCCAGGGAGTAGTGGGCTTACTTTTCAGATTGCATTTTTATTCCTGGGACATCTCAAGCTTGAGGGTCTGTTGATAAATCAGTATATTCCGCTCGTGGAGGCTAAAACAGAATGTGATGATGAGGTGGAGGGGAGCAATATCAAAGATAAAAAAGTGGTTAATTTTCATTCTAGATATTCTGCCACTCAACTCACCAACAACAGAAAAAGGTGCTTTCCAATCTTTGCCCAATTATTTAGGAAGAAACGACGTGTCGATATGCATATTTGGAGTTAGAGGCCTGGATGCCGTGATTGCCCTGCTAAAAACAGTCAGGAAGAGTATACAGACATGGAAGGGTTCTAAGTCTTGTTACATTTGCTACTCTCCAGTAGACAATGTAAAAGTGCGAGGAGAAGTTTGTGTACCTCTGTCCTACTCGTTCACTTCACATCTCTCCCCTATAGCAGAGCTACTCAACAGAGGTGTCCAATCATGGCAAAGATGTTTTGATGTCTACCAACCCCTAAGTACCTAATACAAAATAGTGATATTCTCTTAGGGTACAAAGAGGACGAGAATCACAGATTTATTCCTTGAAAGGACGCACTGCGTCAGATCATGTTAGAGCTGTTAGGTAATAGAGCCGAGTTAAGCCTCTGTTTATCCTTGCCACACAGTGCGTGGAACGGAGGAGGTGCAGGTCTAAACAAGTGTTTTAAAGGTTAAAGGGCAAAAGGGTATCTGCTATGAAGAAGCCAAGGGAAAAGCTACAAAGACACTGACAGATCCAAGAGTCCCTGAAATCAAAGTTTAGCTGGAAAACCCATATTTTAGGGGGATGTGACACCCCTTAGCTACAAGCCTGACTGCAGATGCTCATCAAGAAACTCCACGACATGCCCGGACACAATAAGGAAACACCTAAATGCTGCGACGCACTGTGTTAGTGTTGGCACTCTCCTTGCCTTGTTTTTGTCTTTCACTATTGCTTTCTTACTCTCTCACCTCCGTTGCACTAATTCCTTGATCTCCCGCCGGTCTCCGGATCCTGTCTCACGCTTAGTTCCGCTTTTATTCCTTGTACACCTGACAGAAAAAATATTAGCTCCAGCTCCAAATGTAATGCATGTACAACAAAAGGTCGCAGGAGAATTAGGGTGACCACCTGGCATTGATGGAAATTCTGGACAGGACTGTAAAAAATTCAGGACAAAGGGTCAAAATTCAGGACAAAAATTCAGGACAAAGGGTCAAAATTCAGCACACAAATTCAAGAACAAATGTCAGTTTTACTGACACACGCAAGGGAGGCCATGCCTCTCTATGTTGTCAGTGAATGTATTTACTTTTTAACATAGCACTATTTATTCACTGTGGTCTTTTTGTGATTGCCTCCTGGTATGCTACATTCAGGTGTCACATGATGTCCTTGGTCAGTAGTAAATTAATGCCCTTCAGTACTGCAGCAAGGCCATCACCCCTACCCAAATCTACCCAATCTTTCTTGAGAAGAAAGTAACAGCACATTTTTGATAATGTTTCTGAACGTTTTAAAACCCCTGGCAAATAGTTTGGGAAACATTAAGGTAATTAACCTTATGTAAGTTTAAACACATTGAACAAAAACATCTGGCTCACCCCAACCACCCATGGACTTTCAATCTAAAAAAAATATAAAGAGGCAGGGCAGATGGTGTGGCCAACAGTCTCACACCTAATGTCAGGATGTGAGGAAGCCACAACTTGTCTGTAGTCTCACAGCACTAGAGTGTATGCCTGGGACTCTACATTTATCTCACAAGTCTACTCTGCACTCTGACACTGCACCACTCTGCATTACTGCACTCTCTGGCACTCTATTGTATGCCACTCCACTCTACTGCACTCTATGCTACACTACCCCATGCCACTCTACGCCACTGCCCTCTACTCTGCACCACTGTACTCTACGCCACTGCTCTCTGTGCCACTCTACTCCACTCTACATGACTGCACTGATTCTACTCTGCAACATTGCACTCTCCCCACTGTACTGGACACCAATCTACTTTGTACTACTGCACTCAATGCCACTGCACTCTATGCTACTCTTCTCTGCTTCACTCCACTCTAAGCGACTGCACTTGACAGCACTACACTCTACTCTGCACTGCACCACGCTACACTACACCACTGCAGTCTCTGCCACATGAATCTACTCTGCACTCTATGCCACTGCACCACTCTACACTACTGCACTCTCTGCCACTCTATTGTATGCCACTCTACTCCACTGCACTCTATGCCACTCTACTCTGTCCTACGCCACTCCATGCCACTGCACTCTAAACCACTGCACTCTATGCCAATGCACTCTTAAAAACTGCACTGTACCCTGCAACACTGGGCACTACGCCACTGCTCCTATGCCGCTCTACTCCACTCCACACAACTATGCCATTAACTTTTAGCCATGAACTGCTAGCAGCCACTCTGATGTATAATATGGCTAAAACACATTGGCAAAGCCAATAACTCTTGCGCAGACGAGTCCTATTGGCGTTGCCATTGTTTGTTAGTACTATGAGGTACCGAGGCCCCTGGAAGAACTGTGAATGTGTAAGTCCTTATTTTAAACATGCATTTGACGCTTCGTCAGGGATAGTAAGCGCTATATAAATACAATTACATCATAATGTAGGCTGCTACAAAATGCGCAAATACATTTTGGTTAAATATTAAAAAGTGCTTCTCAAATACAGATTTGAATAATATACAGTTTATACCTAGTACTAACTTTTTTTTTATAACACTCCATTAAAACCATACACTCCACAGCTCACCTTGGAACACCCTTAAGGTACCTCTCTAAAAGAAAAAATCTTTGCCATCAGAAAGCTTTAAGTGACTCCTTCGTTTAAAGTCAGTGCAGGTTTTCAATCCCCTTTACATTTGCAGATTTACCAGTTTGCACATTTGCATTTCTTTAGGGGAGACACACTGGCAAGAAGGCCTTTTCTTATCCGTCTGCCCATCCCTCCGAGAACAGGAGACTCCCTGCCTATCAATCCAGCTTGGGAAACTAATCTACCCGTAATTTCGCCCTGCCTTCGGTGTCCTTTTGGTGAAACGCTAAAATTACGGACAAATGCCGTCCGTTAAGACTTTCATCACGGACAACGGATGGCAGGGCGAAATTACGGGCAGTCCGTGAAATTTACGGACGGGTGGTCACCCTAAGGAGAATATGGTTCTGATTCCTACCTTGTGTTGATTCTTGACTTAAACCCGTCGGGACAGACCGAGTTCACCTGAATAAAGCCACTTTTGAAAGCCACTTCTCCACATTTTACTGATGCTACATAATTTGTACACTGGGAGTTTTTTAATGCAGTTGTGTGTGGAACTCAGGACGTCAGTGTTTGCCCTCTAGTGACACTAACCCAGCCTATGACCCCCGAATACTACCAGCTGTAACCTACCTCAGTACCCCAAGGTCACTAGTAATTTACAATTCAGCACTGCATTCTAGTGAAAACAAATGCAGCATGCTACACGGCTTCCCAGGAGAGCTTGCTACACGGCTGCCCAAAAAAGCATGCTACACAGCTTCCCAACAGCTTCCCAGGAGCACCATCTCACCACACTGCACACTAGCGGAACAAGTCCCCCTGACTTCATTGCACCGTAGCTACTCTATCGCCCCAAACCATGCTCGACTGATGCTAACACTCTGCACTGCCACGCTGCATTAAATACTCGGAACATCTAGCCATCAAACATCACTTAGGGGGTTATTCCAACTTTGGAGGAGGTGTTAATCCGTCCCAAAAGTGACGGAAAAGTGACGGATTTACCACCAGCCGTATTACGAGTCCATTATATCCTATGGAACTCGTAATACGGCTGGTGGTATATCCGTCACTTTACCGTCACTTTTGGGACGGATTAACACCTCCTCCAAAGTTGGAATAACCCCCTATATAAGTACTAATAACACACTGCACTGCATCATAGGGTCAAAGTCTAACTGCATCACATCTTCTGCACACTCACCTGAAACACAGATAGATATATATATATATATATATATATATATATATATATATATATATATGTCAAAATGTCACATACCCAGTGTACATCTGTTCGTGGCATGTAGTGCTGCAGATTCACATGCTATGCATTAGTCCACCATCTAGTGTTGGGCCCGGAGTGTTGCAAGTTGTTTTTCTTCGAAGAAATCTTTTTCTCGAGTCACAGGATCGAGTGACTTCTCCTCTTGGTCATAGTGCGCATGGGCATCGACTCCTTTGTTAGATTGTTTTCCCGCAGAAGGGTGTAGGAAGGAGTGATAGCGTGAAATAATGTAAATGCACAACTAAATGTAGTAAGTAGATAAGATGTCCATGCAAATGTAAATATACATATACATATGTACAAATAAGAACTGCAATGACTTCAGGCTTCCGGGGAGGAGGGAGGGGGCATGGGAATCTGCAGCACTACATGCCACGAACAGATGTACACTGGGAAAGTGACATTTTCAGTTTGATGGCATGTGTAGCTGAAGATACACATGCTATGCATTGACTAAAAAGCAGTCCTTCTCCCAAAACAGCGATGGCTAGCCTGTAGGAGTTGAAGTAGTTTGAAATAAAGTTTTAAGTACTGCTTGACCAACATTGGCCTGTTGCTTTGAAAATACATCTACACAACAAATCTTTGTAAATGTATGTGGTGTGGACCATGTGGCAGCCTTGCATATGTCTGCCATTGGTATGCTCCCCAAAAACATGCTATGGAAGCACTTTTTTTCCTAGTGGAATGTGCTTTAGGAAATATTAAACGTTGGCTTTTTGCTTTAATGTAACATGTGTAAATACATGTTACAATCCATCTAGCTAATCCTTGCCTAGAGATAGGATTCCCTTTATGTGGCTGTTGAAAAGCTACAAAAAGCTGTTTAGTTTTCCTAAACTCTTTTTTTCTATCAACATAGTACGTTAGAGCTCTTTCAAGGTCAAGAGTACGAAGAGTTCTTTCAGCATTTCAGTCTGTCTGTGGGAAGAAGTTTGGCAATTCCACTGATTGGTTAATGTGAAAAGGAGAAACTACTTTTGGCAAAAATGTTGGATTTCTCCTAAGTACTACTTTTTGTTTGTGTACTTGGAAAAATGGTGCCTCCAGAGTGAATGCTTGTATTTCACTAGCTCTTCTTAATGAAGTAATTGCTACTAGGAAAGCAACATTCGAAGTGAGAAATTGAATATCACATGAATGCATGGGCTCAAATGGTGGTCCCAATAATCTTGTGTGTACAATATTGAGATTCCATGCAGGAACTGGTGGTGTTCTTGGTGGAATAATATGTTTAAGTCCTTCCATAAAGGCTTTTATGACAGGGACTCTGAATAGAGAAGTACGTTGTTGTGAGAAAGTAGCCTCTTTCTAGCCTTGTTACCCCCACTTTTGGCCTGTTTGTGAGTGTATGTCAGGGTATTTTCACTGTCTCACTGGGATCCTGCTAGCCAGGGCCCAGTGCTCATAGTGAAAACCCCATGTTTTCAGTATGTTTGTTATGTGTCACTGGGACCCTGCTAGTCAGGACCCCAGTGCTCATAAGTTTGTGGCCTATATGTATGTGTTCCCTGTGTGGTGCCTAACTGTCTCACTGAGGCTCTGCTAACCAGAACCTCAGTGGTTATGCTCTCTCATTTATTTCAAATTGTCACTGACAGGCTAGTGACCAATTTTACCAATTTACATTGGCTTACTGGAACACCCTTATAATTCCCTAGTATATGGTACTGAGGTACCCAGGGTATTGGGGTTCCAGGAGATCCCTATGGGCTGCAGCATTTCTTTTGCCACCCATAGGGAGCTCTGACAATTCTTACACAGGCCTGCCACTGCAGCCTGAGTGAAATAACGTCCACGTTATTTCACAGCCATTTTACACTGCACTTAAGTAACTTATAAGTCACCTATATGTCTAACCTTTACCTGGTAAAGGTTAGGTGCAAAGTTACTTAGTGTGAGGGCACCCTGGCACTAGCTAAGGTGCCCCCACATTGTTCAGGGCCAATTCCCCGGACTTTGTGAGTGCGGGGACACCATTACACATGTGCACTACATATAGGTCACTACCTATATGTAGCTTCACAATGGTAACTCCGAATATGGCCATGTAACATGTCTATGATCATGGAATTGCCCCCTCTATGCCATCCTGGCATAGTTGGCACAATCCCATGATCCCAGTGGTCTGTAGCACAAACCCTGGTACTGCCAAACTGCCCTTCCTGGGGTTTCACTGCAGCTGCTGCTGCCAACCCCTCAGACAGGCATCTGCCCTCCTGGGGTCCAGCCAGGCCTGGCCCAGGATGGCAGAACAAAGAACTTCCTCTGAGAGAGGGTGTGACACCCTCTCCCTTTGGAAAATGGTGTGAAGGCAGGGGAGGAGTAGCCTCCCCCAGCCTCTGGAAATGCTTTCTTGGGCACAGATGTGCCCAATTCTGCATAAGCCAGTCTACACCGGTTCAGGGGACCCCTTAGCCCTGCTCTGGCGCGAAACTGGACAAAGGAAAGGGGAGTGACCACTCCCCTGACCTGCACCTCCCCTGGGAGGTGTCCAGAGCTCCTCCAGTGTGCTCCAGACCTCTGCCATCTTGGAAACAGAGGTGCTGCTGGCACACTGGACTGCTCTGAGTGGCCAGTGCCACCAGGTGACGTCAGAGACTCCTTCTGATAGGCTCTTTCAGGTGTTAGTAGCCTATCCCCTCTCCTAAGTAGCCAAACCCTCTTTTCTGGCTATTTAGGGTCTCTGTCTCTGGGGAAACTTTAGATAACGAATGCAAGAGCTCATCCGAGTTCCTCTGCATCTCTCTCTTCACCTTCTGCCAAGGAATCGACTGCTGACCGCGCTGGAAGCCTGCAAACCTGCAACATAGTAGCAAAGACGACTACTGCAACTCTGTAACGCTGATCCTGCCGCCTTCTCGACTGTTTTCCTGCTTGTGCATGCTGTGGGGGTAGTCTGCCTCCTCTCTGCACCAGAAGCTCCGAAGAAATCTCCCGTGGGTCGATGGAATCTTCCCCCTGCAACCGCAGGCACCAAAAAGCTGCATTACCGGTCCCTTGGGTCTCCTCTCTGCACGACGAGCGAGGTCCCTCGAATCCAGCGACTCTGTCCAAGTGACCCCCACAGTCCAGTGACTCTTCAGTCCAAGTTTGGTGGAGGTAAAATCTTGCCTCACCTCGCTGGGCTGCATTGCTGGGAACCGCGACTTTTGCAGCTACTCCGGCCCCTGTGCACTTTCGGCAGAAATCCTTTGTGCACAGCCAAGCCTGGGTCCACGGCACTCTAACCTGCATTGCACGACTTTCTAAGTTGGTCTCCGGCGACGTGGGACTCCTTTGTGCGACTTCGGGTGAGCACCGTTTCACGCATCCTCGTAGTGCCTGTTTCTGGCACTTCTCCGGGTGCTACCTGCTTCAGAGAGGGCTCCTTGTCTTGCTCGACGTCCCCTCTCTCTGCTGGTCCAATTTGCGACCTCCTGGTCCCTCCTGGGCCTCAGCAGCGTCCAAAAACGCTAACCGCACGATTTGCAGCTAGCAAGGCTTGTTGGCATTCTTTCGGCGGGAAAACACTTCTGCACGACTCTCCACGGCGAGAGGGATCTGTCCACCAAAGGGGAAGTCTCTAGCCCTTTTCGTTCCTGCAGAAACCTCAGCTTCTTCTATCCAGTAGAAGCTTCTTTGCACCCGCAGCTGGCATTTCCTGGGCATCTGCCCATCTCCGACTTGCTTGTGACTTTTGGACTTGGTCCCCTTGTTCCACAGGTACCCTAGATTGGAAATCCACAGTTGTTGCATTGCTGGTTTGTGTCTTTCCTGCATTATTCCTCTAACACGACTTCTTTGTCCTTAGGGGAACTTTAGTGCATTTTGCACTCACTTTTCAGGGTCTTGGGGAGGGTTATTTTTCTAACTCTCACTATTTTCTAATAGTCCCAGCGACCCTCTACAAGGTCACATAGGTTTGGGGTCCATTCGTGGTTCGCATTTCACTTTTGGAGTATATGGTTTGTGTTGCCCCTATCCCTATGTTTCCCCATTGCATCCTATTGTAACTATACATTGTTTGCACTGTTTTCTAAGACTATACTGCATATTTTTGCTATTGTGTATATATATCTTGTGTATATTTCCTATCCTCTCACTGAGGGTACACTCTAAGATACTTTGGCATATTGTCATAAAAATAAAGTACCTTTATTTTTAGTATAACTGTGTATTGTGTTTTCTTATGATATTGTGCATATGACACTAAGTGGTACTGTAGTAGCTTCACACGTCTCCTAGTTCAGCCTAAGCTGCTCTGCTAAGCTACCATTATCTATCAGCCTAAGCTGCTAGACACCCTATACACTAATAAGGGATAACTGGGCCTGGTGCAAGGTGCAAGTACCCCTTGGTACTCACTACAAGCCAGTCCAGCCTCCTACATTGGTTGTGCAGCGGTGGGATAAGTGCTTTGAGACTACTTACCACTCTTGTCATTGTACTTTTCATAAGAGAAAAATATACAAAACAAGGTCAGTGTATATACACATAGCCAAAAAGTTTTGCATTTCCTCTTTTCACTCTTTTCTAAGTGCTGAAAAGTACTTCTAACTTTCTAAAAAGTTCTAAAAAGTTTTAAAAGTTTTTTTTCTGTCTTTCTAAAAGCTCTGACAAACTTTTTATCTTTTACTATCACTTTAACTCTCTCTAAAAATGTCTGGCACAGGCCAAAATGTTGATCTGTCCAAACTTGCATATGATCACCTTAGCTGGAAAGGAGCAAGGAGTCTCTGCATAGAGAGAGGTTTGAGTGTAGGGAAGAATCCTTCCTTGGAATTGTTACTTAATATGCTTAGAGAACAGGATAAGGCTAAAAGTGCCCCAACTGTTGAAAAAGTAGCTAATGGTTCTCAATCTGATCCAGGGACTCCCCCAGGTATAGGTTCAGGAAAGAAACTTCTTAGCCTTCCCATTACAAGACAGTCTAGCATAGTTGGTACTGAGGTGGAGTCACATCATCCAGATGATGTGCTCTCACATTACACTGTCAGCCAAGCTGTTAGGGTGCCCTCTGTAAGGGACAGGTCTCCTTCTGTCCATTCTCACCATACTTCTGTTTCAAGGCATGTCCCTCCCACCCACCCTGATGACAGATTGTTAGAAAGGGAGCTCAATAGATTGAGAGTGGAACAAACCAGACTGAAGCTCAAGAAGCAACAGCTGGATTTGGATAGACAGACTTTAGAAGTAGAGAAGGAGAGACAGAAGTTGGGTTTAGAAACCCATGGTGGCAGCAGCAGTATTCCCCATAGTCATCCTGCAAAAGAGCATGATTCCAGGAATCTGCACAAGATAGTTCCCCCTTATAAGGAGGCGGATGACATTAACAAGTGGTTTGCTGCACTTGAGAGGGCCTGTGTTGTACAGGATGTCCCTCAAAGGCAGTGGGCTGCTATCCTATGGCTATCATTTAGTGGAAAAGGTAGGGATAGGCTCCTTACTGTGAAAGAAAATGATGCTAATAATTTCCAAGTTCTTAAGAATGCACTCCTGGATGGTTATGGCTTAACCACTGAACAATACAGGATAAAGTTCAGAGAGACCAAAAAGGAGTCTTCACAAGACTGGGTTGATTTCATTGACCATTCAGTGAAGGCCTTGGAGGGGTGGTTACATGGCAGTAAAGTTACTGATTATGACAGCCTGTATAACTTGATCCTGAGAGAGCATATTCTTAATAATTGTGTGTCGGATTTGTTGCACCAGTACCTGGTAGACTCTGATCTGACCTCTCCCCAAGAATTGGGAAAGAAGGCAGACAAATGGGTCAGAACAAGGGTGAACAGAAAAGTTCATACAGGGGGTGACAAAGATGGCAATAAGAAGAAAGATGGTGAAAAATCTCAAGATAAGCATGGGGATAAGGGTAAAACCAAAGATCCCACTTCAAATCTTAAACACTCTTCAGAGGGTGGGGATAAAACAAATTCTTCCTCTTCTTCTCAACCCACACACATTAAAAAGCCTTGGTGCTTTGTGTGTAAAAACAGAGGCCATAGGCCAGGGGATAAGTCCTGTCCAGGTAAACCCCCTGAGCCTACCACCACTAATACATCAAGCTCTAGTGCCCCTTGCAGTAGTGGTACTAGTGGTGGGACTGCTGGCAACAGTCAAGCAAAGGGTGTAGTTGGGTTCACTTATGGGTCCATCATAGAAACTGGGGTAGTCAGTCCCAAGACAGTTTCTGTCACACCTAGTGGCATTGGCCTTGCCACACTGGCTGCTTGTCCCCTTACAATGGATAAGTACAGGCAGACAGTTTCAATAAATGGTGTTGAGGCCTTGGCCTACAGCAGTGGTTCCCAAACTTTTTTGATCCCCGGCTCCTTTGACCTATTGGCCGTGTTGGCCACGGCTCCACGTTACGTTACTTTTTTTGGCGGGTGGGGGAACGTAATCCCAGCCTGTACCTGTACCTACACTATTTACCGTTTGTCTTCTTTATTCTCTCCTTCACGTTGCTGAAAACCATTTATTGGAAACAATTTTTGTTACAGGGATATTATTAATGGTACTTTGGCGCCCTCCGCTGGTCAGAATAATTTACCTCCGAGTGGTTTCCAGACTGTGTGCGGCGCCCCTGGCTAGTTTTGACGGCGCACCAGGGAGCCGCGGCGCACAGTTTGGGAACCACTGGCCTACAGGGACACAGGTGCCAGTATCACTTTGGTGACTGAAAACCTAGTGGCTCCTGAACAACACATCATTGGACAACAGTATAAAATTATTGATGTCCATAACTCCACTAAGTTTCTTCCCTTAGCTATAATTCAGTTTAGTTGGGGTGGAGTTACTGGCCCTAAGCAGGTGGTGGTATCACCTAGCTTACCTGTAGACTGTCTCTTAGGTAATGACCTAGAGGCCTCAGGTTGGGCTGATGTAGAGTTTTATGCCCATGCAGCCATGCTGGGCATCCCTGAGGAATTGTTCCCTCTCATTTCTACTGAAATGAAAAAGCAAAAGAGAGAAGGCCTGAAAACTCAGGATCCCTGTCCATCAACAGGTAAAAAGGGTATCACAGTATCCCCTAACCACCCTACCATTCAGGATACCATTCCTGTGGTGGGAGAAACCTCTCCTGGGGTGGCACCTGTTCCAAGGGAATCATCAGTTGGCAAAACTGTACTCCCTGATGTAGAAGTACCTCTCTGTGGGATAACTAACATTGGTGAGAAAAATAGCACCATTTTAGTTAACATGGAGCATCCCTCCAACCCTCCCAGAGAAACTTTAGTGCAGAAACCCTGCACTGCCTCACAACACTTAGGACAGCATCCCTGCCCTAGTGTGGAGCTCATAGGACAGCATCCCTGCCCTGCTCCAACTCAAGAGAAACAGCATCCCTGTTCTCTCTTCCAGCCATATGGACAAAGTTTTTGCCCAGCTATGGCTTTTCTGAGACAGCATCCCTGTCTGGCATTTCCATCACTACAAATAGGTTCAGTGGACAATTCCCACTGCTCTAAACTAAAACTTACTGATAGAAACTCTGAAAATACATCTTCACATTGTTGCTTAGCTAAAAAACTTCAAACAGGGTGGTTTACATCCCCACAGGGAAGTAACCATATAGTGGATGATAAAGGGAGTAACCAGTCTATTGCAGAGCTACTCTCTACTTATCACCACTTAGACAATAAAGTCTCAACTGGCCAAGGTTAGCCTTATTGTCCTTCGTTTGGGGGGGGGTTGTGTGAGAAAGTAGCCTCTTTCTAGCCTTGTTACCCCCACTTTTGGCCTGTTTGTGAGTGTATGTCAGGGTATTTTCACTGTCTCACTGGGATCCTGCTAGCCAGGGCCCAGTGCTCATAGTGAAAACCCCATGTTTTCAGTATGTTTGTTATGTGTCACTGGGACCCTGCTAGTCAGGACCCCAGTGCTCATAAGTTTGTGGCCTATATGTATGTGTTCCCTGTGTGGTGCCTAACTGTCTCACTGAGGCTCTGCTAACCAGAACCTCAGTGGTTATGCTCTCTCATTTATTTCAAATTGTCACTGACAGGCTAGTGACCAATTTTACCAATTTACATTGGCTTACTGGAACACCCTTATAATTCCCTAGTATATGGTACTGAGGTACACAGGGTATTGGGGTTCCAGGAGATCCCTATGGGCTGCAGCATTTCTTTTGCCACCCATAGGGAGCTCTGACAATTCTTACACAGGCCTGCCACTGCAGCCTGAGTGAAATAACGTCCACGTTATTTCACAGCCATTTTACACTGCACTTAAGTAACTTATAAGTCACCTATATGTCTAACCTTTACCTGGTAAAGGTTAGGTGCAAAGTTACTTAGTGTGAGGGCACCCTGGCACTAGCCAAGGTGCCCCCACATTGTTCAGGGCCAATTCCCCGGACTTTGTGAGTGCGGGGACACCATTACACGTGTGCACTACATATAGGTCACTACCTATATGTAGCTTCACAATGGTAACTCCGAATATGGCCATGTAACATGTCTATGATCATGGAATTGCCCCCTCTATGCCATCCTGGCATAGTTGGCACAATCCCATGATCCCAGTGGTCTGTAGCACAAACCCTGGTACTGCCAAACTGCCCTTCCTGGGGTTTCACTGCAGCTGCTGCTGCCAACCCCTCAGACAGGCATCTGCCCTCCTGGGGTCCAGCCAGGCCTGGCCCAGGATGGCAGAACAAAGAACTTCCTCTGAGAGAGGGTGTGACACCCTCTCCCTTTGGAAAATGGTGTGAAGGCAGGGGAGGAGTAGCCTCCCCCAGCCTCTGGAAATGCTTTCTTGGGCACAGATGTGCCCAATTCTGCATAAGCCAGTCTACACCGGTTCAGGGGACCCCTTAGCCCTGCTCTGGCGCGAAACTGGACAAAGGAAAGGGGAGTGACCACTCCCCTGACCTGCACCTCCCCTGGGAGGTGTCCAGAGCTCCTCCAGTGTGCTCCAGACCTCTGCCATCTTGGAAACAGAGGTGCTGCTGGCACACTGGACTGCTCTGAGTGGCCAGTGCCACCAGGTGACGTCAGAGACTCCTTCTGATAGGCTCCTTCAGGTGTTATTAGCCTATCCTCTCTCCTAAGTAGCCAAACCCTCTTTTCTGGCTATTTAGGGTCTCTGTCTCTGGGGAAACTTTAGATAACGAATGCAAGAGCTCATCCGAGTTCCTCTGCATCTCTCTCTTCACCTTCTGCCAAGGAATCGACTGCTGACCGCGCTGGAAGCCTGCAAACCTGCAAC
This sequence comes from Pleurodeles waltl, assembly GCF_031143425.1. Lineage (NCBI taxonomy): Eukaryota > Metazoa > Chordata > Amphibia > Caudata > Salamandridae > Pleurodeles > Pleurodeles waltl. Next base: position 430,786,535 of record NC_090446.1, on the reverse strand, counting down.
ATAGTAGCAAAGACGACTACTGCAACTCTGTAACGCTTATCCTGCCGCCTTCTCGACTGTTTTCCTGCTTGTGCATGCTGTGGGGGTAGTCTGCCTCCTCTCTGCACCAGAAGCTCCGAAGAAATCTTCCGTGGGTCGACGGAATCTTCCCCCTGCAACCGCAGGCACCAAAAAGCTGAATTACCGGTCCCTTGGGTCTCCTCTCAGCACGACGAGCGAGGTCCCTCGAATCCAGCGACTCTGTCCAAGTGACCCCCACAGTCCAGTGACTCTTCAGTCCAAGTTTGGTGGAGGTAAGTCCTTGCCTCACCTCGCTGGGCTGCATTGCTGGGAAACACGACTTTTGCAGCTACTCCGGCCCCTGTGCACTTCCGGCGGAAATCCTTTGTGCACAGCCAAGCCTGTGTCCACGGCACTCTAACCTGCATTGCACGACTTTCTAAGTTGGTCTCCGGCGACGTGGGACTCCTTTGTGCGACTTCGGGTGAGCACCGTTTCACGCATCCTCGTAGTGCCTGTTTCTGGCACTTCTCCGGGTGCTACCTGCTTCAGAGAGGGCTCCTTGTCTTGCTCGACGTCCCCTCTCTCTGCTGGTCCAATTTGCGACCTCCTGGTCCCTCCTGGGCCTCAGCAGCGTCCAAAAACGCTAACCGCACGATTTGCAGCTAGCAAGGCTTGTTGGAGTTCTTTTGGCGGGAAAACACTTCTGCACGACTCTCCACGGCGAGAGGGATCCGTCCACCAAAGGGGAAGTCTCTAGCCCTTTTCGTTCCTGCAGAAACCTCAGCTTCTTCTGTCCAGTAGAAGCTTCTTTGCACCCGCAGCTGGCATTTCCTGGGCATCTGCCCATCTCCGACTTGCTTGTGACTTTTGGACTTGGTCCCCTTGTTCCACAGGTACCCTAGATTGGAAATCCACAGTTGTTGCATTGCTGGTTTGTGTCTTTCCTGCATTATTCCTCTAACACGACTTCTTTGTCCTTAGGGGAACTTTAGTGCATTTTGCACTCACTTTTCAGGGTCTTGGGGAGGGTTATTTTTCTAACTCTCACTATTTTCTAATAGTCCCAGCGACCCTCTACAAGGTCACATAGGTTTGGGGTCCATTCGTGGTTCGCATTCCACTTTTGGAGTATATGGTTTGTGTTGCCCCTATCCCTATGTTTCCCCATTGCATCCTATTGTAACTATACATTGTTTGCACTGTTTTCTAAGACTATACTGCATATTTTTGCTATTGTGTATATATATCTTGTGTATATTTCCTATCCTCTCACTGAGGGTACACTCTAAGATACTTTGGCATATTGTCATAAAAATAAAGTACCTTTATTTTTAGTATAACTGTGTATTGTGTTTTCTTATGATATTGTGCATATGACACTAAGTGGTACTGTAGTAGCTTCACACGTCTCCTAGTTCAGCCTAAGCTGCTCTGCTAAGCTACCATTATCTATCAGCCTAAGCTGCTAGACACCCTATACACTAATAAGGGATAACTGGGCCTGGTGCAAGGTGCAAGTACCCCTTGGTACTCACTACAAGCCAGTCCAGCCTCCTACAGTTGTATGGTTTGTAAGTACGCTGATATAGCATTAAGATTAATTTTAATAGATAAAAAAGCTTAATTTGGTTTTTGTAAAGGAAGCAGGTAGCATACAATATCCTGTATTGATGCTTTAAGTGGGTCTATATTTTTGGGCTGACAGTAGTAAACAAAACGTTTCGACTTGTTAGCATAGCATTGTCTAGTTGTAGGTCGCATGCTTGTTTTAGAACTTCCATACATTCTAATGGAAGGTGTAACTATCCAAATTCTATGACTTCAGGAGCCAAATCGCTAAGTTGAGAACACTGGGATTGGGACGCCTGATTTGATCCTTGTTCTGTGTTAACAGATCTGGTCTGTTTGGAAGTTTCCGATGGGGTACTACTGACAGGTCTAGGAGTGGTGTGTACCAGTGTTGTCATGCCCACGTGGGAGCTACGAGTATCATGGTGAGAGAGGTATGGCACAGTTTGTTGACCAGCAATGGAATTAAAGGGAGAAGGGGAAAAGCATGAGCAAATATCCCTGACCGGTTTATCCATAGAGCATTTCCCTTGGACAGAGGGTGTGGGTGTCTCAATGCAAAGTTTTGGTATTTTGCGTTTTCGCTTGTTGCAAAAAGGTTTATGTCTGGTGTTCCCCACATTTGAAAGTACTATTGAAGTACCTGAGAGTGAATTTCTCATGTGTGTACTTGTTGCTGCATCCTGCTTAGTAGGTCTGCTAGCTGGTTGGGTATCCCTGGGATGCATTCCGCTAGCAAGTAAATGTGATTGTGACTTGCCCATTTCCATATTGTTTGGGCTAGAAGGGACAGTTGAGATGAATGTGTTCCTCCCTGTTTCTTTAGATAATACATTGTTGTCATATTGTCTGTTTTTATTGAGACTGTTTTGTGCCCGAGAAGAGGTTGAAAAGCTTTTAGGGCGAGAAACACAGCTAACAATTCTAAATGGTTTATGTGATAAGTTAACAGCGTTGAATTTCATTCCCCTTCTATGGTTAGGTTGTTGAGGTGAACTCCCCAACCTGTCATTGACTCATCTGTTGTTATGGTCTGAGGCACAGGGTCCTGAAATGACCACCCCTTTATTAAATTGTTGTGATCCCACCATTGAAGAGTTCTGTGAGTTTGGCGGTCTAACAACACTAGATCCTGCAACTGACCCTGTGCTTGAGACCATTGTTGTGAGAAACACTGTTGCAGTGTTCTCATGTTTAGTCTTGCATGCGGTACTATTGCTATGCATGATGCCATCATTCCCAGTAGTTTCATGATACATCTTACTGTGTAACATTTGTTGGGCTGTATCTGTGATATAAGGTTATGAAAAGCCTGTATCCTTTGTGCATTTGGATAGGCTAAGGCTTTTTGGGTATTGAGAATAGCATCTAGGTAAAGTTGAACCCGTGCTGGTTGAAGATGGGATTTTTGGTAGTTGATTGTGAACCCTATTGTGTGTAGGGTTTCTACTGTGTATAGAGTGTGTTGCTGGCATTGTATAGTGTTGCTTGATTTATTAGCCAATTTTCTAGATAAGGAAAGGCATGTATGTTTTGTCTTCTTAGGTGAGCTGCTACTACAGCTAAGCATTTTGTGAAAACCCTCGGACCTGTTGTTATGCCAAAGAGAAGAATCTTGAAGTGGTAGTGCTTTCCTGCTATTACAAACCTTAGGTATTTTCGATGAGCTGGATGTATGGGAATATGAAAGCAAGCATCTTTGAGATCTAAGGCAGTCATGTAATCTTGTTTTTGTAGTAGGGGAATTACGTACTGCAGTGTTACCATGTGAAAATGTTCTAACAGGATATATAGATTTAGAGATCTGAGATCCAGAATGGGTCTGAGAGTACCATCCCTGTTGGTATGAGGAAATATAGTGAATATACTTCTGTTCTCTGTTGCGATTTTGAGACTATTTCTATTGCTTCTTTTAGTAATAGAGATTGCACTTCTTGCTGTAACAGAACGTTGTGTTCTGGGAACAGTCTGTGAGAGTGAGGGGGAATATTTGGAGGAGTAGAAATTAGTTCTAGGCAGTAACCAATGCGGATAACTGAAAGCACCCACTGATCTGTGGTGATGTTTTGCCATTGAGAGTGGAATTGTTGCAGTCGGCTCCCATAGGAGATGTGTGGGATTGTGGGATGTTGAAGAAGTCATTGTTTTGGGGAGTGGTGACACTCTGAGGTTTGAAATTTGTCTCTGGCTCTAAAGTGTTGACCTCTGTAAGAGCCTCTAAATGATCCTCTTTGATAGTACTGCTGGGTTTGTTTAGACTGTGAGGTGGAAGCCTCTGTAGTCAGGGGATTGAAACCCCCCTTAAACTGCTATTTACAAAAGGAACCCCTGTAAGGTGTAGTGTATAGGGCTCCCATGGCTTTTGCAGTGTCTGAGTTCTTCCTGAGTTTCTCAATAGTTGTGTCAATCTCAGGTCCAAATAGGTGTTCCCTATCAAAGGGCATGTTGAGCACTGCCTGCTGTATTTACCGTTTAAATCCGGAAGATCGTAACTATGCATGACTAAGAATTGTTATGCTAGTTTTTATACTTCTAGCTGTAATACCGGCTGCGTCAAGAGCAGATCTGATATGGTTATTGGTGATTGCTTGTCCAACCTCAACAATTTGATGTGCTCTCTTTTGATGCTCTTTTGGTAAATATTGCAAGAATTCTTGCATTTCTTCCCAGTGTGCCCTGTCTTACCTTGCTAACAGGGCTTGGGAACTGGCAATACACCATTGGTTAGCTGCTTGTGTAGCTACCCTTTTACCAGCTGCATCAAACTGTCTGCTTTCCTTGTCAGGGGGAGGGGCATCCCCTGAAGATTGGCTATTGACCCTTTTCCTTGTAGCAATGAGTACAATAGAGTATGGTGGTACCTGTTGTATGATATAAACTCAGTCTGTTGGCACAGGTTTGTATTTTTTGTCTATTCTCAGGGTTAAAACCCTAGCATTAACAGGTTCCTTAAATATGTAATTGGCATTTCTAAGCATTCCAGGCAGCATTGATAAACACTGGTAGCGTGAGTGAGTGGAGGACAATGTGTTAAAAAGAAAATCCACCTCCAAAGGCTCTGCATGCATCTGAACTCCATGGTATGCAGCTACTCTAGAAATTACCTGAGTGTAAGCTGTACTATCCTCTGGTGGTGAAGGTTTGGACAGACAGAGGTCTGGGTCATTTAGTGGTATAGGATCTGGGTCATGTAAGTCCCAGGGGTCCACTGTATCTCCATGTGAATATGTATGAGAATGTGTTGGTGAGGGCAATGGTGGTGGCGTAGTAGGTTGTGGAGAGAAAGAAAGCTGTGGCGAATGTTGTGGAGGAAGCTGTAAAGGTGATGGTTTCTCCTTCCTTATAAATATCTTTGCTGGCGGTGGAGCAGTGCCAAAAGTCTCTTGAAATGTCAGCTTTCTCTTGGTTTTGTGGAGGAGGTGTGGCAATGATTTTCACTGTCTCCTTTTTTGCTGTCCATGATTTCTAGGCTAAATATCAGAGTCCTCAGAATGATATTTGGATGTTTCACTCCTTTAGAGGATTGTTCAGCAATTGACTTTGAGCTGTGTTTTAATCGGCTCGAAAGTCCTGTCTCCTCTGTATAAAAGGATTTTTTCGGCTCCAAAGTGGTAACTAATTTTTTCGGTCCTGAAGATACAGCCTGTGATTTCGGCTCCGAAGCTGGATGTTGAATTTTCAACTTCGAAGAGTGTGGACGTTGGCTCGGCTGTGGAGCTTTTAATGTATTTGCTGGACTCCGGTATCGAAACAGGTGTGGCCTGTTGATGTGGTGATTAGGCCTTTTTCGGCACCGAACCCGAAGGTCGGTCGCTGACAATTTTCTTTCGGGTGGAACCATGGCTCTCTGGTAGTGGTGCACCCTAGGCCTTAATAGGTCTTTTGGAAGTGGGCATAGGGGCAGGTGTACTCTCATGCTGAGCTGCAGTGATCGGTTGGCTGTCTTCATCCGAGTAAGCTTCGGAGTCGGTGTCCTGAATCGAAATAGCCATCTGTGCCTGCTCCTCTTCTATGGTGTCGGTGGACTCTGTATGCTTCGACGCCATCTCGAGTCTCCTTGCTCTGCGGTCACGCAGTGTCTTTTTCGACCGGAACGACCGACAAGCTTCACAATCTTCCTCTCAATGTTCGGGAGAGAGACAAAGATACCATATCACATGTTGATCGGTGTAAGGGAATTTATCGTGGCATCGAGGACAGAATCGGAATGGAGTCCGATCCATCAGGGTATGGCATGGTAGGCCTGAACAGGCCCGAGTAGGGCGCAAGCGCCCAAAAGCGCATTTTCTTGTTTTCAACTGTAGTATTGGCTCAATTACAGATAGAAACGCAATCAAAACAATACCGACGGTAGAATAAAGTTAGTATAAAGTTTCCAAATCAAAAGTCTCAGAGCGAGAGGAAACACGTCCGAACCCGACATCGGAAATAAAACAATCTAACAAAGGAGTTGATGCCATTGCGCACTATGACCAAGAGGAGGAGTCACTTGATCCCGTGACTCGAGAAAAAGACTTCTTTGAGGAAAAACAACTTGTAACACTCCGGGCCCAGCACTAGATGGCGGACAAATGCATAGCATGTGTATGTGCAGCTACACATGCCATAGAACATCGAGCTGCATGCTACGTCACTGTACAGTGTAGTGCACTTTGTCACTGCATGCTACGGTGCTCTATTCTTCTCTTCCCCACTGTACTGCACTCCACTGCTCTCTAGAGCACTCTGCTCTGCAACACTCTACACCTCTGCACTCTACACCAATGCACTCTGCTCCGCTGCACTCTAAGACACTCTACTCTGCAAGACTGCACTCTCCCCCACTGAACTCAACCCTACTCTATGCCACTGCACTCTACTCTGCACCACTCACCTCTAGACCAGTGCACTCTACATACTACACTCTGCACCACTGCACTCCACACCAGTGCAGTCTATGAGACTCCATGCCACTATACTTCACACCTCTCCACACCACTTTATCCAGCAGAACTTCTCTTTACCCCGCACCACTTCACTCTCAAAGTTTCGCCTACCTCTTGACTCAAGATTGGCACCACCTACTTGGAGGCAGGTTGTTTCTTCAAGGGGAAATGTAGTTTATGAAATAGTCTACTTTTCTTACTTCATCTTTTTTGGAATAGTGTTCCTACTCCCCAGTGTCTGCGACAGATTTGAACACGGTTTTGCTTTCCTCTCTCTCTGTACACCTGTCACTGTTAGGAAATCATATCAATAGGAACCCATTGTAGGAAAGTACCATCTTGCCTGGCATGTTACCCCCATTTTTCACTGTATATATGTTGTTTTAGTTGTATGTGTCACTGGGACATTGCCAGCCAGGGCCCGAGTGCTCATAAGTGTGCCCTGAATGTGTTACCTGTGTTATGACTAACTGTCTCACTGAGGCTCTGCTATCCAGAACCTCAGTGGTTATGCTCTCTCATTTCTTTCCAAATTGTCACTAACAGGCTAGTGACCAATTCCACCAATTCACATTGGCATACTGGAACACCCTTATCATTCCCTAGTATATGGTACTGAGGTACCCATGGTATTGGGGTTCCAGGAGATCCCTATGGGCTGCAGCATTTCTTTTGCCACCCATAGGGAGCTCTGACAATTCTTACACAGGCCTGCCACTGCAGCCTGAGTGAAATAATGCACACATTATTTCACAGCCATTTTTCAATGCACTTAAGTAACTTATAAGTCACCTATATGTCTAACCTTTACCTAGTAAAGGTTGGGTGCTAAGTTACTTAGTGTGTGGGCACCCTGGCACTAGCCAAGGTGCTCCCACATAGTTCAGGGCAAATTCCCCGGACTTTGTGAGTGCGGGGACACCATTACACGCGTGCACTACACATAGGTCACTACCTATGTGTAGCTTCACAATGGTAACTCCGAATATGGCCATGTAACATGTCTAAGATCATGGAATTGCCCCCTCTATGCCATCCTGGCATTGTTGGCACAATCCCATGATCCCACGGGTCTGTAGCACAAACCCTGGAACTGCCAAGCTGCCTTTTCAGGGGTTTCACTGCAGCTGCTGCCAACCCCTCAGACAGGTTTCTGCCCTCCTGTGGTCCAGCCAGGCTTGGCCCAGGAAGGCAGAACAAAGGACTTCCTCAGAGAGAGGGTGTCACACCCTCTCCCTTTGGAAAAAGGTGTTAAGGCAGGGGAGGAGTAGCCTCCCCCAGCCTCTGGAAATGTTTTCATGGGCACAGATGGTGCCCATTTCTGCATAAGCCAGTCTACACCGGTTCAGGGACCCCTCAGCCCTGCTCTGGAGCGAAACTGGACAAAGGAAAGGGGAGTGACCACTCCCCTGACCTGCACCTCCATTGGGAGGTGCCCAGAGCTCCTCCAGTGTGCTCCAGACCTCTGCCATCTTGCTGCTGGCACACTGGACTGCTCTGAGTGGCCAGGGCCAGCAGGTGACGTCAGAGACTCCTTCTGATAGGCTCCTTCAGGTGTTGCTAGCCTATCCTCTCTCCTAAGTAGCCAAACCCTCTTTTCTGGCTACTTAGGGTCTCTGCTTTGGGGAATTCCTTAGATAACGAATGCAAGAGCTCATCAGAGTTCCTCTGCATCTCTCTCTTCACCTTCTGCCAAGGAATCGACTGCTGACCGCGCTGGAAGCCTGCAAAACTGCAACAAAGTAGCAAAGACGACTACTGCAACTCTGTAACGCTGATCCTGCCGCCTTCTCAACTGTTTTCCTGGTGGTGCATGCTGTGGGGGTAGTCTGCCTCCTCTCTGCACTAGAAGCTCCGAAGAAATCTCCCGTGAGTCGATGGAATCGTCCCCCTGCAACCACAGGCACCAAAGAACTGCATCACCGGTCCCCTGGGTCTCCTCTCAGCACGACGAGCGAGGTCCCTTGAATCCAGCAACTCTGTCCAAGTGACTCCCACAGTCCAGTGATTCTTCAGTCCAAGTTTGGTGGAGGTAAGTCCTTGCCTCCCCACGCCAGCCTGCATTTCTGGGAACCACGTCTTTTGCAGCTACTCCGGCCGCTGTGCACTTCCGGCGGAAATCCTTTGTGCACAGCCAAGCCTGGGTCCACGGCACTCTAACCTGCATTGCACGACCTCCTGAGTTGTCCTCCGGCGGCGTAGGACTCTCTTGTGCAACTTCGGGTGAGCACCATTTCACTCCACTTCGTAGTGCCTGTTTCGGCACTTCTCCGGATGCTGCTTGCTTTTGAGAGGGCTCCTTGTCCTGCTGGGCGCCCCCTCTGTCCCCTCACGCAATTGGCAACATCCTGGTCCCTCCTGGGCCACAGCAGCATCCAAAAAACCTAACCGCACGATTTGCAGCTAGCAAGGCTTGTTTGTGGTCTTTCTTCAGGAAAAACACTTCTGCACAACTCTTCACGACGTGGGACATCCATCCTCCAAAGGGGAAGTTTCTAACCCTTGTCGTTCCTGCAGAATCCTCAGCTTCTACTGCCTAGTAGCAGCTTCTTTGCACCCACAGCTGGCATTTCCTGGGCATCTGCCCACTCTCGACTTGATCGTGACTTTTGGACTTGGTCCCCTTGTTCCACAGGTACTCTAGTCTGGAAATCCATCATTGTTGCATTGCTGGTGTTGGTCTTTCCTGCAGAATTCCCCTATCACGACTTCTGTGCTCTTTGGGGAACTTTAGTGCACTTTGCACTCACTTTTCAGGGTCTTGGGGTGGGCTATTTTTCTAACCCTCACTGTTTTCTTACAGTCCCAGCGACCCTCTACAAGGTCACATAGGTTTGGGGTCCATTTGTGGCTCGCATTCCACTTTTGGAGTATATGGTTTGTGTTGCCCCTATCCCTATGTGTCCCCATTGCATCCTATTGTAACTATACATTGTTTGCACTGTTTTCTAAGACTATACTGCATATTTTTGGTATTGTGTACATATATCTTATGTATTTTTGCTATCCTCATACTGAGGGTACTCACTGAGATACTTTGGCATATTGTCATAAAAATAAAGTACCTTTATTTTTAGTATATCTGTGTATTGTGTTTTCTTATGATATTGTGCAAGTGACACTAGTGGTACTGTAGGAGCTTCACTTGTCTCCTAGTTCAGCCTAAGCTGCTCTGCTAAGCTACCATTATCTATCAGCCTAAGCTGCTAGACACCCTATACACTAATAAGGGATACCTGGGCCTGTTGCAAGGTGTAAGTACCCCTTGGTACTCACTACAAGCCAGTCCAGCCTCCTACACACATTTAGTAATTGAATTATCTTCTCTCTCTATTCTGGAGAAGGACAGTCTTCCTTGAACTCTTTTCCACATCAGAGTCATTTTCCACCTTTGGTGGTTGAATTCTGTCCTCAGCCTTTCAAGATGCTTCAAACAACTTCTCTTGAAAAGGGTAACTGTTTTTGCCAATTTGTCATCAATTACTTCGGTAGGAGAACAATGTACTTATGACATAATTTATCATGGCCAGTCCGGAAAGGTCCTCCTACGACATTAACTTTTGTACGACATCTTCAGATGATGACAGAAAAGTGTCAAATAACACCATGCATTACAAGAATCTTGTTGTTTGACAATACCTTTAATTTTTAAATCCAAACGTCACAAAATATAATGTCAAGTTTGTTACTAATGCGCACGATTTTGAAATTGTAAATGTTTTGAGTAGTGTTAGCTGTGTCGTGTGCTCTAAACTTCACAATTTATCTGTAATTTCCTAAAAACCTCCTTGAATAGATCTATCAAATCTGCCCTAATAGTAATTTGATATGTATATTATGTGCATTACTGCTAACTGAGGTAGGGTCCCAAAGATTCCCAAGATGTATTTAATTTACATCAGCAATAACTTGAGAGACACCAAGCAGACAACTCAGAGGCGATAATCAACAGTCACATGCCCCATACAACAGACAGGGTGAGCCTCCCGTCTGCAAACAACATTCCACATGCATAGTGCACATTGTGGATACATCCTGAGAGATAAATCCACACCCCTTTTATTGCTTCCATATCAGCTTCAAGATAAATCCACACCCATTTTATTGCTTCCATATCAGCTTCAATTAAGAGTTGTCAAAACATCACAGTCAAATAATAAAAATGCCCGCTTACGATTAATTAAGAATTCTTTAAAATAACAAAAGATTTTGCAATCACTAGATAAACAGATTTGACAAGATAAACGTAGCTCCTCTGGTGAAGTCATACTTTAATTTATATCTGCCTAAAGAATATTAAATCTATAATTAGCTACTGGCCCTTACCTTCTCGATATTTTGGTCCTCGATATTTTGAAATGACATTCAGGAAGGACAACATGTTTGCTGTCCATATTTCGACAAACATCCACCCCCATTCTAACCCCCCCCCCTCCCCCCCCCCCCCCCCCCCAAAAAAAAAGTGTTTAGTGGCTGGTCAAGAACAGAAAAAAGTTTTCTACTTCAATCAATTTTTGGACAATCGTAGAAATAAACATCAAGGGGGAACAGATGCTACCGTGATGAGTGTAGATTCTAATCAGGAAAGCTCTGTCAGCCCATAAGAGAAAGCAGTACCCGTTGTTTGTATCGCACACGACTTTCAACTTTATAAGAGGAGATGTTGAACCATAACTTGCTACACTCTACATTGTAGGATGCTGCAGTGCAATCAGTGAAGGCTGCATAGACAGGCTGGGTCTCTACAATTAAATATTTATTTAGAATTACGTTTACCACAAAGACGTTATCGAGTTCGATTGCATTTTTGATGCCAACTTGTTCCAGTTGTATTATATGGTTCTCCTGCCCCAGGTGTGAAAAGATCCAGTAAGCGTTAGCAAAAAGTTTACCTGTCGAATCAACTAGGGCTATTTTTCTAAATTTCACAGAAGTGGTTTTGGCCTTTTTGTTGAAAGCAAAATTGTGCCCTTTCTGGGATGTTAAAAAACATAAAAGCCTCTTTACAGGAGGTGCCAAAACTCTCCTCATAATTGAGGATATTGTTTAATGCAAGCCATTGGGGGTCCCTGTGCTATCTAGTCTCCTAAGATACTATTAGCAATGACTTTGTAGCTGGAAATTCTTAATTTGAATGCATAATCAAATTAAATTAACTACAGGGAGTGGCTTGACAAGATGGCCAATCGAACGTAATTCCTTTCATGAAACAGAAAAACGTGATGCGATAATTTTAGAACTTGAGACCTGGCTGAAGAGGTGGAGGGGCAGGACCTCGAAGCCTTTGAGGTCGGTTGGTTCCAGGAGTCACTGGGTGAGACACATCCATAGGTGAAATCTGAAAGAGTTCACAGGTTGACCTTAGGGCCTCAAGTAAAAAGCAAAGATAGCAATATGTGCTAGTAAAACTACATCCCTTAAAAGTCAAGGAGGCCATTTCTCAGGTGGCAAGGAAAGCAAATAAAGTCACTTTCCAAGGAAAGACAAGTGTACTGTTCCAAGACATAGCCCCACCACACTGGCCCAGACACAGCAGTTTATGCCAGTAACAGACAAACTTAGGAAAGACCATGTCAAGTACATCTGGACATTTCTATTTGGTCTTGCCTTCGAACTACAAAATAAATTGTATAATGGAACCGAGTTGTTGGAGGCGATGTTTTTGCTAGACATCCCTATCCCGGAGAAGCATACCACGGAGGCGGGTCTAGAAACGCAACGTGGGGAAGCACCACAACCGTCGACGTCAGGACCTGGCTGACCCAGAGACGCCCTCAACCACACAAGACACACTGACTGAGGGGAAGGTTCCCTCTCTTCCTGGACCTACAAGTTTTATGACCTCCGCAATACAGAATGCATGGACATGATGGTCAGTCCACTGAGAGACAATATCGTTCTTACCTGAGGGGACAAACACCTTGCTACACAGGAAGATAGATCCTGCTCACACAGCTGATGGCTCCCTTGCATACAAGTTCTCACTTAATAGCACTAGCTGTTTTGGTTTGTGCACTATCTCTCTCCTATTCTTCCCACTGAATCCAACTTCAGGAGAGACACAAAGTGACATAATTGGTTTCAAAATTTGGAACAGTTTGTCCCTGTTTGTTTATATTTTCTGTTCTCCAGGGTTCTGGGAGATTGAACATGGATAGAGGAAAATACAATGTGGATGGGGGGTGGGGGAGGTTGGGACATGGGTGATGTGGTGGAAATGGGGGAGGCGCAGTCCCTAAGGCAGTGGGTGTGGGCCACTGGTTATCTCCCATTAACAAGCTTTGCACAGTAATATAGATTTACATTAGCCATGGCAGTAACAACACTTATGTGGAATGTTAAGGGTCTAACCTCACCTGCGAGGCGTCACAAATGGTAGAAATATTTCTCGGACCAACACTATGATTTTGTGGCCCTACAGGAGACCCACCTTAAACAGGAAGAAGACCATAGACTTAAACATAAAACATACCCACATAAATTTCAAATCCTCTGCCTCCTTGAAACATAATGTTCCACCAATCTTTGCAATTCCAAACCATGGGACATGAACCAATAAGGAGAGGAGATTTGTCATGGTCAAGGGAGTACTAAGGGGTCCGCAAGCTACATTTGCTTTGGGTTATGCACCTAACGTTAACCAGGTAAAGTTCCTACACGCCTGTTTAACAATGTTGGGAGAATTCGCAGAGGGAGATGTGTTTTTAATGGAAGATTTTAATCTTATTTGCATGCTACCAATGATAGTACACACCCCCACTGTTCACTAACGGGCAACTTTTCCCACGCATTGAAACGCAAGCTGTAGGAAATGGGTCTGGCTAACGCCTGTAAAACATTTCATCCTAATGACAGAGATTGTACTTTTTTTTTCGCACACAAACCGCATATACTCTAGAATTGATTATGCCTTTGTCAGTCAGGCGAGGGTACAGGAGCTGCATAAGACAACAATCCATTCAATAACCCTTTTCTTTCTGACCATGCCCCAGTGGAGGTCACACTACAATGAGGACAGGACCAGTCGAGATACCCTAGTTGGTTTTCCCCCCTTCTCTGATTAGAGATAGACTCTCTAGAGTATACCTGCGCCAGACCATTACAGACTAATACTCACTTAACAATACTAACCCGAGTGTATGATGGAATGCGTTCAAAGTGGTGCTACATGGGAGATGTATTTCCCTGATGGCAGTGCTGAATAGGCAGAGAACGGATGATCATCTTGCTTTGGAGGCAGAACTACGCACTGCTGAACAAGCACATAAAGAGCACCCTACACTAACCTTACAACGCAAAGTCACAGCTCTGAGAGGTAAACTAAATGCTATTTACACGAATAGAGCAGAGCTTACACTGCTGTGCCTCCAGAAAACATCCTATGAACAAGGGGATAAGGTTGGCTCACATCTGGCAAGACAACTAATGGAGAGGGAATACATAGAAAACATATGACAATCCACGAACGAGTTGACCAGCTCAGACATGGAAAAAGCGACTATATTAGAGGACTTTTACCGGGAGCTATACAAGGTGGCGCCTACCTCAGATAGTGGCCAACTTAGATAATTAAAAGACATTGACCATCCCAGGATGTTTTCAGCACAGAATGAAAGATTGGGGCACCCATTGATGCGTGCAGAGGCGGTGCAGCTGGCGATCAATCACCTTAAACTTCATAAATCACCAGAGTCACCACACAACACAATTTTCTAAGGCGTTCAGTTCTGAATTGACACCGCACCTGACCTCCCTATTCAACTACATTCACACCTCAAGAGCAACCACATCCTCAATGGGCGAGGCCCCTATCACGGTCATTCCCAAGCCAGGGAAAGACTCGCACACATGTGGCTCCTACAGACCCATAGCCCTCCTAAACCTTGATGTAAAACTTTACTCCAGGATACTTATGTCTCGACTAGAAGACAGGCTACCAGATTTGGTCAACCAGACCAATCTGGCTTTGTTAAAGGTCACCAGAAGCACGATAACATCCTGAGGAGGGTCCATCTGATTGAAAAGGCCAATAGCAAAAATAACCCAGCCATCCTGTGGAGTCTCAATAATGAAAAGGCGTTTGATCGGGTGGACTGGGCCTTCCTGTCTCATGCCCTCGGGCACTACGGGATTAGTGACCAATTTATTTCAATGATACAGGCTAAATACCCTGCACCACAGTCCAGGGACCTGATGAATGGGGTAAGTTCTATGCAGTTCCATGTGACAAGAGAGATGAGGCAGGGGTGCCCCTCATCTCACACCCAGTATAGAACCTTTGGCAGCACATATCCACTCATCGACCAACATACACAGGACACCATTTGGGAGAAACAGCACAGGATTTCCCTATTTGCCAACAATGTCCTCTTGACTCTTTCTGATCCGGCCCCTAACTCGCCTCCCTCTAGGACAAACTGTGGCTCTTTGAAGAGGTAAGAGACTTCAAAATCAACCTCACTAAATCTTATGTGCTCAATCTAACCGTGCCCTTACTGGAGATGAAAACTCTAGCAGCTTCCACGCCCTTTCAATGGGCAAAGAGTGAAATCTAGGCATTAAAATCATGCCAAGAATAGATAATCTATATCAAGCAAACTTCCCCCTTTCCTGGCAAATAAAAGAGGAGCTGAAAAGATGGGTATAGAAGGCTGGCTGGTTTGTAGTGGGTACCCTAGGTGCTTACACCTTATACCAGGTCCAGTTATCCCTTATTAGTGAAATGTAGTCAGTGTTCTAGCAGCTTAGGCTCTCTAGAGGTAGCTGTAGGCAGAGCACCATAGGCTGCACTAGGAGACATGCAAAGCTCCTGAAATACCACCATAGTTACACAGTACTTATACACAATAAAAGACAATACTCAATGTTACCAAAAATAAAGGTACTTTATTTTAGTGACACAAGGCCAAAAATATCTTAGAGGCAATCCTCCTTCTGGAGGTAAGTATTATACACAATATATACACTAGATACCAAAACCAGGTAAGTAAATAGTCACAGAATAGTGCAAACAGTAGAAAATACAATAGAATGCAATAGGCCTAGGGGCATAACAAACCATATACTAAGAAAGTGGAATGCGAATCACAAATTCCCCCCTAGGCAAGTTTAGTGTGTAGAGGGGCGCTGGAAGTGTAAGAAAACAACACCCCACCCCAGAGCCCAGGAAAGTAGGAGTAAAGTACTGCAAGTTTCCTCATGATACACTACAAGTCGTGATAAGAGTGATTGCAATAACCAAGCAAGACTGCAAGCAACAAATGGTGGATTCCTGGACCTGAAGACCTGTGAACAGAGGAGACCAAGTCGAGAAGTCACAGAAGATTCTAGGAAGGACAGGAGCCCCTGCCAACCTAGAGGAAGGTGCAAAAGAGGATTCTTCGGTTAGAAGAAGTCTGAAGAAGAGCACCAAAGAAGATAGCTGTGGGTTCCTGCATGATGAAAGAGATATCCCACGTCGAGAAGTTATATGCAGGCAGTTTGCGTCGCTGCATTCGTCCAAAAAGCCTTGGTGCAAGCAAGGTTGTGGTTTGCATCAAAATGGAGCTGCCTGGACACAGGAGGGATCTGGGGGCCTCAACTCGGACTGAAGATGCAGGGGGGCTCCCAACACTGGAGGGAACCCACAGATGACCAGGCAGCACCCACAGTAGCCCCAGGTGGCGGGGACAAAGAAGGTGCAAATTGCAGTTGGTGCAGCACAACAAAAGAAGATCCCACGCCGCCGGAGAACAACTCAGCGAGT
Source organism: Pleurodeles waltl (assembly GCF_031143425.1). Taxonomy (NCBI): domain Eukaryota; kingdom Metazoa; phylum Chordata; class Amphibia; order Caudata; family Salamandridae; genus Pleurodeles; species Pleurodeles waltl. Next base: position 430,770,293 of record NC_090446.1, on the reverse strand, counting down.
TGTGCATCGCAGCTTGGAGTGCTAGGGACCTGGGCCACACTGTGCACGAAGGGTTCTTGCAAAAAGTGCACAGAGGCCCCAGGAGCTAGAGATGACAGAGTGCACAGGTGTACTGTTGCAAACCGGGAAGGCAAGCTCTTACCTCCACCAAATATGGACAGCTAGAACTTAGGACAAACTGGGTCGAAAGGGTCCAACACCTGTGTTCCAGGGAGCACGCTCGTCATCAGGAGAGGAGTCCCAGTGAACTGGTCGTCGTCTTAAAATGTGCCTGCAGGAGCAGGGAAGTGACTACGTCACCACACGGGAGATTCCTTCGGTTCTTCTGGTGCAGGCTGAAGGCAGAGAGTCCTCAGAGCATGCACACCTTAGCAACTGTTGCAATTGCTGGCTGGAGCTGAATTTGCAGGGTCACAGTAGCCTTTCTGGATAATTTGTTCTAGTTACAGCAGTTCCTGGAGCAGCCTGCGGTTGATTCGTCGGTCAGAAGCTGAAGCAGAAGTTGCAGAGGATTCCTGGAGGAAACTTGCAAGCCCAATCTAAGGAGGAACCCACAGGAGAGAACCTAAATATTAGTGAAAGGGGGATTAGCTACCTAACCAGGTATGCACCTATCAGGAGGGGTCTCTGACGTCACCTGCTGGCACTGGCTACTCAGAGATCTCCAGAGTGTCCCCCATACCTTGGAAAACAAGATGGCTAATGCCAGGAACACACTGGAGGAGCTCTGGGCACCACCCCTGGGGTGGTGATGGACAGGGGAGTGGTCACTCCCCTTTCCTTTGTTCAGTTTTGCACCAGAGCAGGGACTGGGCGTCCCGGAATCAGTGTAGGCTGGCTTATGCAAGGAGGGCACCATGTGTGCCCTTCAAAGCATTTCCAGAGGCTCTGGGAGGCTAACCGTCCCCAGCCTGTAACACCTATTTCCAAAGGGAGAGAGTGTAACACCCTCCTCTCAAAGGAAATGCTTTATTCTGCCTTCCTGGAACTGAGCTGCTTAGACCACAGGAAGGCAGAACCCTGTATGTGAGGTGGCAGAAGCTGTAGCTGCAGTGGAAGCCTCAGAGAGCTGGTTTGGCAGTACTGGGGGTCCATGGTGGAGCCCCCAGGATGCATGGGATTGGCCCCCAATACCATATTTGGAATGAGGGGATAATTCCATGATCTTAGACACCTTACAAGGCCATATTCGGAGTTACCATTGTGAAGCTACATATAGGTATTGACCTACATGTAGTGCACGCGTGTAATGGTATCCCCACACTCACGAAGTCTGGGGAATTGGCCCTGGACAGCGTGGTAGCACCTGTGCTAGTGCAAGGGTGCCCTCACACTTAGTAACTTTGCGCCTAGCCTTCAGTAAATGAAGGTTAGACATATAGGTGACTTATAAGTTACTTAAGTGCGGTGAAATTAGCTGTGAAATAGTGTGTGCACTATTTCACGCAGGCTGCAGTGGCAGTCCTGAAGAAGGGTTTGTCTGAGCTCCTTATGAGTGGCAAAAGAAATGCTGCAGCCCATAAGGATCTCCAGAAACCCCAATGCCCTGGGTACCTAGGTACCATATACTAGGGACCTATAAGGGGGGGTCCAGTGTGCCAATTGGAATTGGAATATGAAGTCATTTATCTATAGTGACTAATTCTGAAGCAGAGAGAGCATAAGCACTGAAGTTCTGGTTAGCAGAACTTCAGTGAAATAGTTAAGCACTACTGACAAACCACACATTAGGCCACAAACTATGAGCACTGGGGTCCTGGCTAGCAGGGTCCCAGAGATACAGGCAAAACACACTGACAAATAGGGTTTTAACTATGAGCACTGGGGTCCTGGCTAGCTGGATCCCAGTGAGACAGTAAAAAGACACTGACACACACATAGACTAAAAGTGGGGGTAACCATGCTAGAAAAAGGCTACTTTCTCACAGTCGGCGCCCCTCTACAGCTCATGGTTAGGGAGGATAAATGCAATATAGATGAAGATTCTGCCTAGGGTTCTATATTTGTTTCAGAATCGCCCAGTGGACTTTGAGTGCATATTCTTGGCATTACCTACAGTCATCATACACTTCATCTGGCAGAATAGGCGAGCTCGCTTACCCTATAAAATACTAGGCATGCCAAAGAAGATAGGAGGCCTTGTGCTCCCAGACTTCCTGTTATACTATAAAGCAGCCCAACTGAGAGTCTTTATCGAGTGGTCACTTAGGGCGTCGGACAACCACTGGTTACACATGGATCGGGACATAGTGGGGAGGGTGATATAGGATCTACTCTGGAAGCTGAGGTCTGATCACCCCCACAATGCATGTCTTAGCACATAGAAGAAAACAACTCTTAAAGTTTGGGATGGGGTGACTAAAATGGCAGGTTAGATGACTTTTCCCTCCCCTCACACACCAAAACACTACAACCCGGCTTTCCCTCCAGCCTTCCAACAAGGTCCCTTTGACGCTTGGAGAGAGGGAGGCTGCCTCACTGTAGCTGATCTTTTCCATAATTGGGATATATTAACGTTTGAAAATTGCAAATAGAATTTTTATCTTCCCCACATGGACTTTTACCATTACACACAATTACTGCACTGGGCATTACAACCGGAGAACAAACTAGCAGCCACACGTGAATTAACTCCCATTGAACAATTTGTCCATCGGGCAGGCACCACTTGAGGGACTATAACATCCTCTACACCATGCTACTCACTACATTCACCCCAGCACAACCCCTCCACCTTACTTTCTGGAAACAAATCTTGGGGAATGGCATCCACGACACACAATGGGACAAACTATGTTGAGATATTCTCAAATGCAGCCAATCCATTACTCTGAGGGAAGCCCATTACAAGATCCCGTATGACTGGTATGTATACCCTACTAAACTTGAAAAAATATTTCCAGACACCTCAGACCTTTGTTGGAGAGGACGTGGGCTCCTAGGCAATTTCCGTCACATATGGTAGGACTGTACAACCATCTGTCCCTTTTGGAATGAAATCCTGGGGCACATTAAAGACACATTAGGATACCCAATTCCTCACGTGATGGGCTTGGCCCTTCTGGGTTTATGAGACATTTCTCTCCACCACCGCAGTTATAGGACAATCCTCTGGCTTTGCCTTGGAGCTGCTAAAATGGCAATATTGGCGGCTTGGGAAAAAAAGGAGGCCCCAGCACTCACCCAATGGCACGCTCGCCTTTGGAGGGCACTGACATTGGAGAGGATGACAAATATCTTTGCAGACAATTTTAAAAACTTCGAATATACTTGGGGACCTCAGGTATTTTATTTATCTGTAGGTCTGCAGCTATTTGCCTGACCCACATGCACCAGGGCCTTGCATTTGTTCCAGATGTAGAGGATTGGGGGTTCTCCCTACTTGAACCTTCCCTCCCTCCATCGCCTGGGGCCTTGTGGGCTCTGGTTAGGTAGACGACCCCCGCAGACCTACAATAAATAGGGGTTATACCCTATCATGGTAATTGAAAGCTCCACCAGATATTGGTTTGCATCTATCTCCCTAGACCCATGTTAGGTTTGTTTAATTGGTGTTTATGTTTTCTTTCAGTATTATACATTGTTAAAATGGTTGACAGTTACAAAAGAGTGATGGTCTTTGGATGGTAATTTCTGCCTCATTATAGCTGTGTAATGTTATTGGCTACTATGTTCAAACAGGAGAAGCTGCAACATGTTATTATTCTCTGTGTACTGACTTTCAACTTGATAAAAAAACAAACTAACAAAAAAACGAAACAAAAAAACACCATTCCATTTCAGATACTTTTTTGGATGTTTTGGATCAGCAGGAAACCCTGTGCTTGGAATGCACCATGATGAACTCAAAATGACTACCATTGATCTGGGAGACTACAAAGCATTCAGTCATGAAACAACAAAGGCATGGAACACCAACAATTGATGCACTGATGCTCTCACATTGTGCTGGTAATATGGCTTAGCGAGCAGATCACCAACAAAAGGTATTTTTAGCCTGCAGGTTAGATGTCAAATCTTGGAAAGGTATGCTTGGCATCTTCTCAATGTGCGGGTTATAAAATGAACGTCACTAAAATACCTAGTGGCATCACTGCAGACCTCAAATATTCAGTGGAGGAAAAGAAAAAAAACACTTACCTGTTTCCTACGGAGGCGGGTTTGTCTCCTCTGTCCGTCCTCGTACTCACTCACAGGCTCCCAGACTCCCCTCAGCCAATCACGGCGCTGCTGTCACCAGCATGACAGCAGCGCCATGATTGGTGTGAGCATCCTGGTTTGGCGCTCACAGAGGGAGTAGCACCCTGTGCACTTTCTCCTCCTTGCTGTGCAATACAGCCAGGAGAAGAAGTACTAAGTGTGCATGTCTGTTTGGCCAGCTCAACACGGCCAGCCAAACAGACATGCGCACTTATGGTGCATAAACCACTCCTCGCTCCAGCCCCCTCCAGGCCCACTACACTCCTCCTCAGCTGAAAAATAAAATGATTAATAACGCTTCATTATTATCTATTTTTTAAAATCTTTCCCTTTTGCAGAAAGCAGTGGGGCGACGCTCCGCCGCCTCAGCGGAGTTGCCGCCCCTGCAAATTATATATTATCTACAGACTTCTCACATAATAAGGATATTTGCAGCTGATTCTTCTGTTCAAATTGATAAAAACCAACATGAACTACATTTGTATGTCTCATTCTTACAGGTAGTCCCGCAAGAACAAAACTAAGGGCCAGATGTAGCAAGCATTTTGCATGGTGCAAACTATGAAAATCGCAGTTTGCGCCATGCAAAATGCCGTTTGCGATGCACATTCACAATTTACGAGTCGGTACCAACTCGCAAATTGTGAATGCGACTCGCAAATAGGAAGGGGTGTCCCCTTCCTATTTGCGACTCGCATCGCTATGCTAAATTGCTTTGTGACCGCGAATGCGGTCGCAAAGCAATTCACAGTTACCACCAGTGTCACACTGGTGGTAACCCATTCGCAAAAGGGAAGGGGTCTCCATGGGACCCCTTCCCCTTTGTGAATGTTGCCAAAAAGGGTTCTTCAGAGCAGGCAGTGGTCCAATGGACCACTGCCTACTCTGAAAAACGGAAACCAAATGGTTTCGTTATTTTTTTTATTTTGCAACTCGCTTTCCTTTAAGGAAGACGGGCTGCAAAATAAAATTTAAAAAACTGCTTTATTTAAAAAGCAGTCACAGACATGGAGGTCTGCTGACTTCAGCAGGCCACCATCCCTGTGAGTGCAGGGACTCGCTATGGGGTCGCAAAATGCGACCAACCTCATTAATGTTAATGAGGTGGGTCTTTGCGACCCCATAGCGAGTCGCAGACAGTGTCTGAGACACCGTTCTGCATCCGATATTGCGACTCGGAAATTGCGAGTCGCACCGACTCGCAATTTCCGATTCGCAATATCGGAACATGCTACATCTGGCCCTAAATGTGATTGAGCCATCCAAGTTCTGAGTGATTTGAGGTTTGACAAGCTCTTAAGCTCATATTTCGAAGTCTGCCCACCAGCCGTGTCACATTCCTTCCAGAGCTGGACTTTTTCTTCATTTACACTTCTGGCTCGGTGTTTTGAAGGCTTTATTAGCAATGCCTGTGCATTCAGGGCAGGCTGCCAGTGAAGGTAACATATTCACTATTTGTGGGTTCGTTTTGTGTTTGATTGGCCATGTGGTACACATTTTGGCTGGGGTGACGGGGCACTTCAGTAGGAATAATGCAGACGTGAGTATTTTAGGCGGATACAAAATGTATCTTTTGCATCTGGACCTTCTAAGCCGCAAAATTTTAATTTACTAAAAGTCAAGGGGCTTTGTAAAATGGCTTGCTTTGTTGCATTTTGTACATCACAATTTACTTGCAGTGCTGCGGTGAAGGGAACAGGAATCTCAGTGTCCAGCATGTCATTAGCCCTGTCAAGGCTGACACATCTCGCATTAAACAAAATTAATTTGCATAAGTCCCTGCATCATAATAGGGATCACTAGTCACACAACACAACTGTCTGACCAGAAACTTTTGATATTTTCATTTAGTCTCAATATGTTGATTGACTATCACCTGTGCCGATTCTGGCTGAGAATAAGCTGCCAGAGCACCTATTTTGACTTTGATGCAGGACGGTGGGTAGTCAGAGTGACACCACTGGTGAATGGGTGAAAGTGGGTAGTCAGGATTTGTGGGGGCATCCGTCAGCCAGTTTCAGACTATGACGTGCACCAATGTCTTCAGAGAACAATGTGGCTTTGTGTTCTGAGCATGATGAGAGGTGCCCCCCCATGAGGCTATTAGCTCTGCTTGTGATCTCTTAAGACTCTCATCCAGGTGGCACAAAGGTAATCTCCTTCAGCCTACAAATAGCACCCAGTGTACAGCCTCACTCAGGGGTGGCTCAGAAGATAATAGAATGATACGTTTTCACATACAGACAGTGACCTGTCCTTGAGGGTGGTGTAATCTTGCTGGTGGATGGTGTTTTATAATGTCAGGTAGATTTTGTGGAGGGAGGGGACAGATAAACTACTTTTGGAGGATGGCCTACACCCGAGCAGCAGTAATCCTTCCATTTATTTGGGGCTCAAACAGAAATTTATGTCCAATTCGGGCTCACCTCTGCAGTGAACATGCTGATTTCCTTTATCAAATTTCATCAGATAAAATCTGATAAAGTTTGCGCGAGGGGAAACCACAATATTGTAGAACAGGGAAAAACGTGGCTGCACTTTCACTTGTTTTGGCCTGCGGGATGATGTGGTAATGCAACACAAAGAAAATATAAACCCAACAATAGGGTAATTCCCTATGTGGCACCATTTTGGTGTAGGCTAAGAAGGAGAAACTTTGGTGGTCATTATGAAAATGGCGGTAAACACCGCACTGCAGGCGGTCAATACCACCAACAGGCTGGCGGTCCGGACCGCCAAATAATGAAGCGAAAGAGAAACAAGTAGTAGTCCATCTACACACCGCCATTTTGGTAGTCCCGACGATGATGGAGGAGGCCGCCCTCAGGCCTGCGGATGGGCCCTACCCACCCACCAAATAATGAAACACCACACCGCCATTAGTTCCAGGTTGGGAACCACCGCCAGGGAAAGTGTGGCAGAAACAAACAACGTAAAAGGAAACACTCACCAGAGGTACACAGAACACACCGACGCAGACATGGAGTGAGAGTTGGAAATAATGCCAGTGCTTCTCCTTGCCATATTCCTCTAGGACCGTGACTGACGACAAAGTTAAGTAACTCTGCCTAGTACACATGGGAGGAAAGGGCACAGTTACACATCCACCCCACCCACCCTGCAACGCACTCCCAACCCCTCCCACCATCCCAAGCCATACATACATAACAAGATGTACTTACCAGACACAAGCTAACAAATACCTGCAACAATGCACACACCTGTGCACACCACATCCCCACAGTGAAACCCTGCACAACGTCTCTATATTGTACAGCACTGCTGGGCACTCAAAGTTATTGTAAGTAACAAAAGGAATGTCTAAATAAGGCCATTGGTCAGTCCATGATAAAGTTCCTGAAGGGCAAATATAGCCCAAACTTGACTCCCACGTGTGGAAAGTGAAACTCCACTGATAAGGGGCATCAATGGGGCAACCAGGCACCTCAGGGAACAGGGGCAGAGGGTGGCGACTCAGGTCTTGAAAGGGGGGTCGTGGGCTTAGGTTTAAGAGGTGGAGGGGGTTTGGGTTGCCCTTGGAAGGAGGAGGAGTGGGCCTGGACTGGGGGTGGCAGAGGGACCTGGGGCAACGCAAGGCTTCTTCCTCCCTGGGGAAGGGGCACGGGAATTGGAAGGCGGACTGGGCGGACTTAGATGAGGAAGAAGTGGACTGGGCAAGGGCATGGGAAAGTTTAGGGACATGTCGGGGTGGGCCAGTTGGTTCAAACAGGTCAACACGGGATAGGAAAAGCTTCTTAGGTGCAGTTGGAGGTGATCTGGAGCCAGGTCTGGGAGTGGAGGTTGAGGGAGTGGTCATACCAGGTGTAGGTGTGCTGGACGTGGATGCAGGTGCCTGTTTAGTATGTTTATGTATGGTAGATGTGTGTGGTGTGGATGTGTGTGAACGTTTTAGTGTTTTGGGAGGAAGGGGGGTGGACACAGTGGGAGTAGACAGGCTGCCAGTGTAGATGGATGCTGTGTGGGTGTCTACAGGTCTGGTGAGTGTGCTGCAAGTGTATGTGAATGTAGTTATGGTGAGTGCGGGTGTGATGTCTGGGGTGCATGTCTGGAAGTTAGCTGTTGTGACTGCATGAATGGGGGCAGCAGCAGTTACTGAGGGTGCAGTGCATGTGGGTGTGCATGTGGAGGTGACAGACAGGGTGGCAGGGGAGGTTGACACACTGGGGGAGGTGGATGTTGTTGTGTGTGATTTGGTATGTTGGGTGTGTGCCTGCCTGTGATAGGAAGTGTGGTGCTTGTGTTTCTCTGTGTGCTTCTTGTGTGTTGATCTGTGTGCACGGCTGTCTGTATGTGTGCTTGGGATGGGTGAAGGGAGTGGGGTGCTGGAAGGGGTAGAGGTGGTGTGAGGGGGGATGGAAAGACCACGGACACTGGCTGCCGTCAAAGAGGAGGCCAGAGCCTGAAAACATCTCTGTAGGCCAGACATGGCACTGTGAATGCCCTCCAGGTATGCATTGCATTGCTGCATCTGGGATGCTAGCCCCTGGATGGCATTCATGATGGTTGTCTGCCCTACAGAAAAGGTTCTCAGGAGGTCAATAGCCTCCTCTGTGAGGGCAGCAGGGCTGACTGGGGGAGGGGATGAGGTGCCTGGGGCGAAGGAGACGCCCACCCTCCTGGGTGAGCAGGCACAGGCAACTCGGTAGGGAGCAACTGGGAGGGCCGTGATGGTATGGGGGGTGGCAGAAGATGGCAAAGAATGGGTGGGCCCACTAGGGTCCACCATAACCAGGTAGCTGCCAACGGAGGAGGTATCAGAGTCACTACCTCCAGTGGCAGTTGCTTCCCCCGTGGTACTCCCCTCGCCCTCCAACCCACTAGTCCCTTTGATGTAGGTCGACTTTGCCTCCTTGGAACCGTGGGCTGCTGCATCCTCACTCGCCGGTGCCTCAGCTCCCTTGCCAGATGATGCTAATGTACACAGGGACACAAGAGCACAGGGATGGGGAAACAAAACAAGAAAAGAGTATGTCTAATCCCTGAAATAGGTGCATTTTGGGACACAGACACTCCCACCCAGGTCAGGCACGAACCCTCAGCAGACACAACATACATTATGAATGTGCCCCTGACTAGTAGGCATGACCCAGGAATACAATACATTACCTTCCTGAAACACGACTCTGATGTGAACCCATGAGAGACTTTGCCAAGCCAATACATCTACAAGTTCATAAGGCCACAATGAATACCAGATGACAAAAAGGGGACCTCTCATAGGCCTACAGACCCTGCCAAAACTATCTATGACACCATCCCAAGGACGTTGAGGGGGCAGGCCTTCAGGGACACACCTGTCTAAGAGCCTGGCACTACAATGCATGCATCCCACAGCACTCAACTGCACCCATCATAGTGGTATCACAGCAGTGTTGGTACTCACCCCCTTGTGGCTGCTGTGCTGCCTTCAAGCGCCCATCCAAATCCAGATAGGCCACCGCCAGAATGCGGGCCATTAGGGGGGTCAGGGTCCGACTGGCACCCCTTTCTCGTTGGGAGGCCTTCCCCAGCTGGGCCTCTCCGAACTTCCTAGCCCAGTGCCTCACTCAGGTCCTCCCACCCCTTCCTGCAGTGGGTGCTCCGCCGGTTGTAGAACCCCGTGGTCCGCACTTCCTTAGCGATGGCTTGCCACAGACTTCTCTTTGATGGGCGCGGACCTGCATGGGACACACAGAGTATGGAAACAGATGTCAGTGTGGGTGCCCCATTCACAAATGCCATGCTTGTTCATAATGACATGGCCCATGGAGACTTGCAAATGAACAACTTAGAAGCAGAAAGTGCCAGGCAACCTATAGATGGGGAGTCAACCAGTGAACACAAATGCATACAGGCATCCGCCACAATCACATACATCTAAAGATGACAGATAGCAACTCACCTGCTCCTCTGGTCGCCCATACAACTTCCCATATAGGGGTAGGACCCCGTCACCAGCTTCTCAAGCTCCTCGGCAGTGAGGGCCAGGGCCCGTTCCCCTGTCACACGTGCTATCTCAGGGACCAGAGTCAGGATATAGCAGCACACGCAGTGGAGTTCTACCCTTCACGTGATGCAGGAGTCAAGTGTCTGTTAAAATGGAGGTAGATACAGCGGCGGTGTGCGGCGTCACCGCCGGCGGCGATCATGGTTGGCCCAGGTTCCCCATTGACAACCATGCAATCCAATGATCAGGTGCACGGCGCTGAACACCGCCTACGGCTATGACAACTAACGCCAGCGGAATGAAGTCACTTTCATACTACCATACCTGGATGGCAGGAGGCTGCCATTTGGCTTCCACCGCGTCTGCATGGGCTGGCCTGGGGCCCCATTCTCTCTCCCCTTCGTCGATTACTGACATGATTCTTTGATCCCCACATGTACTCACACTGGAAGTGTGTCTACAATGTGATGCCATTATTACAGAGAAACCTCAGCACACATTAGCTTGACGGTATACCTCATTCTTTCTGTTTGCGAGTGTTACCTATGTGTCGCATTTCAGAAAAGTATAGTGACATCATGTGATGCAAGTGTATGTCGAAACTCAAAATGTGTTCTTTCGTCACCCATAGGTACAGACCCATGTGGCGAGGCAGGGCCCCTTCTGTTTACAGACCCCTGGTAGATCTGGCCACTATGGAGGAATATCACAGCATTATTGCCTACCAACTTGATCGAGCTACTATCCTTGACCTCTGTGCAGTAATGGATCCTGTGTGAAGCCCGCCAATCGGAATCAGCATGCCATGCCTACAACTGTACAAGTGCTATATGTGCTCACTTTTTTGGCCACGGCCTCATTTCAGGTGACAGTGGTCATGGCTGCAGGGGTATCACAGCCAATGTTCAGCCACATCCTGTCCAATTTCCTGGATGCATTCGTTCAACACTTGCAAACTTATGTCCAGTTTCCCCAAGAAGCTGAACTCACCGCCATCAAATCTGGATTCTATGCCTTTGCTAAGATCCCCCATGTGACTGGTGCCATTGATGGAACCCACATAGCCCTCATACCCCCCCAAGAGTGAATCAACAGGTGTATAGGAATCGTAAGAACTATCACTCCATGAATGTCCAATTGGTGTGTACTGCTGATCAATGAATTTCACATGCCAATGCAAGTTCCTAGGATCAGTCCATGATTAATTTGTCCTGAGAAACAGCAGTATGCCACACATGATGGGACAACTACAGGGGGACAGGGCTTGGCTCATTGGTAAGTGTGTATGACACTGGATCAGTTACATAGCAAGTAAAATGTGTGTGTTCAAGTCCTCTTTCGCCCACTTTTGCAAGTGATTCTGGCTACCCCAACATGCAGGGGCTCCTGACACCTGTGATGAATCCCAGGACAGATGCAGAGAGGAATTATAATGAGGCACATAGTGGTGCTAGGAGGGTGACAGAGCATACTACAGGACTCCTGAAAGCAAGATTTTGTTGCCTTCATCTCTCTGGAGGATCCCTGTGCTATGTCCCTGACAAAGTGTGTAAGATAGTGGTTGCCTGCTGCATGCTGCACAACTTGGCTGTGAGGAAAGCTATCCCACTTCTGCAAGAGGAGGGTGCTGTTCAACCAGCCCTGCAACCTCAGAGGAGGGATGAGTGTGATGGTGAGGAAAAAGAGGGGGAAGATATCAACTCCAGGACCCAGCTACTCCGCCTTTACTTCCAGTGACTCTCAGATGCTGTTCAATGATGCTGATGTCTTCACTGCATTGTTTCAGTCTGACTCATGTAATAAGTACTGTAGTGTCTTTTGTCAGTGACAATGCAAAATCATGACTGAAGTGGCACATGCCAGGGGACGCAGTTGTATGTACAGTGTGACATACTTCAGACACTGCAGTGCGTTGGATCTCCTCCTGCAATAAAAGTGGAATTATGATGCTAACTGGCTAATGCATTCACATTCACGATTGATCTCTCATATTGATTAAGGACATATATTTTGAGTGCACAGGTGTATTTATTCAATGTCAATATATACATAAGTGTTGGGACAGTGAAAGGGAGCGGGCACATGGGGAACAACATACGCAGGTACATATGCTCAGCTATTGGTTGCACAGGGGTATAGTCCATGGGGCCATTGGAAGATGGTGAGATGGCAGTGGCATGTCAACGAGGTAGCTCAGTGGCACACAAGGGAGACAGTTCAGGGTAGGGTCACTTCCTGGTGCTGGGCCCCACATGCAGTTGGCCTTTCATCATCCTGCCTGTTGGTGGGTGGAGACTCTGGCCTCTGTACATGTGGGCAGCCAGTCCGTGGCCTAGAGACACTGGTGTGGAGGTATTTGGCCAGAGCTAATGATGGTGGCTGAATGGTAGGGGTGTCAGTGGTGTCCTGGTTGGTGATTCTGGAGGGTGACTGTCCAGGGGTGTGGGATAGGCCAGGGATTTCCTCTGTGTTCACACATCCCTCTGCACTCTCCTGAGTGGGGCCTCCGTATTCAGGTGGAGGACTGGCACTCCTTGACGTGTCCATCTGGGTGGCATGGGTGGTGGTGCCTGTGTGTGAGAGATAGAGATATGTGTGTCCTGTACATAGTTTCCAAATGAAGCACTGGTCAGCACTAATTGGTGTGTAAATTCCCATGTAGTCTCATGCAAAGTCCCTTCGTGTACATTTAGGTGCATTTTTTGTGTGGGGGTGGAGGTGCATTGTGGGTGCTGTAGTGCCAATTGGATTCCATGCAGGGGTAGGTGACTGTGCATGGGGGGGCTGGATGGTGATTTGTTTGGGGGATTGTGGGCATGCAGGGGACTTGGATGTGGGTGTGTGGGTATTGTGGACTGGGTAGGGGATGGGGTCCTGGTGGCAGTGAGGGGATGGGGTGATACATGCATTTTAGGTGAGGTGACTGTTAAGGTATTGTAGTTGACTTACCCAAATCCAGTCCTCCAGTGAGTCCGGTGAGGCCCTCTGGGTGCAGGATAGCTAGGATCTTCTCCTCCCAGTCGGTGTATTTGGGGTTAGGAGGTGGGGGACCATCACCAGTCTTCTGTACGGCGATGTTGTGCCTGGATGCCATGGACCGAACCTTCCAGCGCAGGTCGTTTCATCTCTTCCTGATTTCCTCCCTTGTGCATAGATGGTTTCCCACTGCGTTGACTCTGTTGACAATCGTTTGCCATAGCTCCATCTTCCTGGCCACGTGTGTCTGTGGCACCTGTGCCCCCAATAGCTGTGGCTCGACCCTGAGTATTTTGTCCACCATGGTCCTTAACTCCCTGTCGGCGATGCAGGAGTGCTTAGGGGGTGCCATGGTGTGTGTTGTGGGTGGTGTGTTGTAGGTGTATTGGTGAGGGTGCTGTTGTGTGGTTGGGTGTGTGACTTGTGATGGTGGTTGAGCAATGTATGAGTTTTGGTGGTGTTTTGTGTGTGTGACTTGTGTGATGGTTAGTTCAGTGTATGCGTGTTGTGTTGTCAATATCTGTTGTGCTATTGGCATTGCAAAGGATTGTGGGGTGTGTATGTGTGTGTTTTATAGTGTGGTGGATGTGTATCAGGTATGGGTTTCAAACTTGCCAATGTGTGCACTTGTTGTTAGTGGGTCCCATTGTTGGCCGTGGCAGTCCGTACCACCAATGGTCGTTCCACATTCACTGTTCGTCGAGCTGATTTGTTTATCATTATTTGGTGGGTGGGGGGATTTGTCTGCATGGCAGGGTGAGGTGTACTGCCTTTCCGTTGTCGTTGGTCCTGGCGGTGGGTGGAGGTTGCTGGATTTTTGTAGGTTTGACTTTTTGGCATCATTATTCGGTGGTGTGCAGTGCACCGCCACTGGTGGTCTTTTGTTCACTGGCAGCACGGCAGTTGGTGGTGATTGCCGCCAAGTTCATAATGAGGGCCTATGTCTGCTATCCTGGTAATTTATGGAACATTGAGGCAGGCAGTGATGTGCTGTGAATACGTTCAGTTCCTTCGGACAGGCAAGAAAGAGCACAGCACTTTGAGAACCAGCAGGAAAAAGGTATCTCTAGGTAGGTCACTATGACATCCACTGTCACATCGGGACACCTGTGCAGAACTCTGTGAGTCTCAGAGGTGGTTAGGTCCAGGGGGTCGTGTAGTACAGGACTGGCTTACTTTTAAGGCACCCTACGAAAATAACAACACCTTTTGTGGATCCACAAGTGGAATGTGTAATTGTTACAGCACATTCCCTGAAAAATCTGAAATGAAAGGGACATTTTTGAAAACATGTGTTTATATAGTTACAAATAGGATGATCAGGCATCCGCGGGATATGATTTTAATCTTACTGCCATGTCAATGGAATGTCATTTTTCGGTTTTGAAAAACAGGTAACCCTATATCCAAATGATCTTGAAATTTGTGTGACTGAAAGTTTGTTAAGGGTCTCTGACGCACACAAAAGAATAAAGGAAAAGAGTACCTGTATCTCCTGATTCTCCTTGGTGGTGCAAGTGTCATACGCATGTGGGGTTATGAATGCTAGAGTAGAAAATACTGACCCAGTCTGTACTGGCTTCACAGCACTATGGGCCACATGTACTAAGCACTAAGTACTAAGGGCAAACAGTCCGATTCACAGAATCGGCCCACTTGCGAACAGAAAAAAGCATTTTGGGATGTACAAATGCTATTTTGTGATTTGGTAATCTATTATCAAATCGCAAAATAGATTTGGGAGTCGATATTAGGAATGAGCGTGCCAAGGACATCCCTTCCTAATAGCGAGTCGCAGGGGGGTGTAGGAATGTTTTGAGACTGGATAGCGGTTGCAAAACATCTGCAGTTACCACCAACTGCAAGTTGGCAGTAACCCATTGGCAAATGGGAAGGGATCCTTTGCATTCGCAAACAAGAAGGGGTCCCAAAGGGACGCCTTTCCCTTTGCGCATGGGGGTGCAAACATTTTTTAAGGGCATGCAATAGGCCCACAAACCACTGCCTACTCTTAAAAAATTAATAGAAAACTTTTCAGTTTTCTTTTCGTAATGCATCTCACTTTCCTTCAAGGAAAACGGGCTACATTACAAAAAAAATGCTTAATTTAAAAGGAATCACAGGCATGCTGTCCCCAGCAGGCCACCATCACTGTGATTGTAGGCATCACAGTTGGTCCCGAATTGTGACCTGCCTCATGAATATTAATGAGGCAGGTCCATTTGAGACCCACTGTGAATCACTAACATTGTTCAACACACTGTTGTACATTGCATTTTGCTATTTCCAAATAGCGAATCGCTAAAATTCTGTATTAGCAAATTGCAAATATGCAATTTTGTACATCTGGCTCTATATCTTCATGTGTGTGCATAGTTGTGCATTGCCTACAGCAGCACATCAATCTGTAGCTTTCATTCACTTTATTATAGTGTACTGGCATTTCGGTTGCAGGTTTCTTACAATTTAGGTGGCCTAAAGTGCTTTCCTACATTAGTAGGGATTTACTGCGGAGTAGTATAAGTCCAGGGAAGAATAAAATTGCATGCTTTAATTTTTAGGTCGAATCTACTAGACAGCACAGCTGTCTGGTTGCGAAAGACATATTGTGGGATGACCAAAAACATAGGGGGAGCTTACAGCCCTCCCACTGCTTACCATTTGTTGGCTTTACTGTCACACTCATTTGCCTCCTTCTTATTCAATGGCATGAGTTGTTCATCTTAAGTCGGAACCTCCCCTGGAGCATTGTGAACTTACTTGTGTCCTTCCACTGCTCACTCTGAGGGAACAATTTATTTATTTTGGCTGAAGCACATCCCAAGAGTGCATGTGTTTTCTAGCTGTTTCCCTAATGGGGTTGTCTTTCCCCTCACTGCACTGTGCTCCTCTGTCGCCCAGGTACTTCACCCCCACTCTCACACTGATTTGCTCACACTGTTGTGCTTCTTCCCCCTGCTGGGCTTTCTCGCTCATATGCTTTCACCCAGCCCCACTCCGTGTTGCTCTATCTCTTGCCCGTTTGCTTTTCTCCACATCCTTCTTGTTGCTTCCTCCCACCTGTATCCCCTGGATTGCTTACCCCATTCATGCTCCCTTGGTTTAATCTTCTCCACTCCTCCCTCTGTGACTTTCGCCCCCCCCCCCCCACCTCCACTGCCCCTATTGCTTTCCTCACTTGCTTTTCGCTTTTGTGCGATTTTTCCTTTTTATTTACTTGATGCAACTCAGATCGTTAAATAAAAAAAATAAAGCGCACAAGTCATTTTGTGGGCGAGTCTGGATACAAAATGGCACAGGCAACCACATCATGGGAAATCATTGGTAAATCCAACAAATTCCAAAAGTGAGACCTATTAGCTTTGCCAAATTTGGTTTACAGTGGAGGGACCGAGTTGACCTCTTTCTGGAGGGGGCCTGGTGCCCAGAGTGCTTCATCCTGCCAAGGACAGAAGTAGTGGATGCCAATCTCCACTGGTTCTGGAGGGGGCCTGGTGCCCAGAGTGCTCCACGTGCAGTGTGGCCAGTACAATTCCCTCACCTGGGTGTGCGTGCCACGAGATTTGCGAGGTTCAGGTAGCATGATACGCCATGGAGGCAGCGACATACCCCACACTGCTGTGGCTGCGCTTTCCACCTACAGGTGTAGACAGTGATGGAAGAAATGCCTCATGGAAGCTGTCCATGGTCCAGGAACTCTCCTCCAGCCTCAGACGACTGACCACTGGGGATGGTAGCCATGTCAGCGGTGGTGCATGTGTCCGCGGACACCACGGGGCCGGTGGCGGTGCTTGCGGCGGTGTCTGTTGTGGCGGTGCTTGCGGCGTTGCATGGGTCAGCACCTGCAGAGGGACACAGCAGGACGTTTCCTGCAGCCTCGGACGGCTGCTCACTGGGGAAGATGCTGGGGGCTGTCGCTGAGGCTGTAGATGTGCTGGGGCAGTACAGTTGGTGGTGCTTGCGGCATTGTCTGTTGCGGCGGTGCTTGCGGCGGTGCATGGGTCAGCACCTGCAGAGGGACACAGCAGGACGTTTCCTGTAGCCTCGGACGGCTGCGCACTGGGGAAAATGCTGGGGACTGTCGCTGAGGGTGTAGACGTGCCTGTGCAGGTGACGGTGCAGGTGGCGTTGTGGTGGTGGGGCAGCTAGTGGTGTTCGCCACCATCCGGGTTGGCGTGGTCGTGGACAGAAAGTGTGACACTGGTCCCTCAGTCAGTGCCACCATGCCCTCTCCTGACCTGCTCCTCAGCTTTTGGCCCTTCGCCAGCTCTGATGGTGCCGCAGTTGTCTTGCCACTATCCCCTTTGGTTTTTACTAAGCCCTTGGTGGCTGGTCCTTTCGGCTTCTCCCTCCGGGCCTCCCGGATGCAGGCACCTTTTTCACCTTGGTAGGTGGTAGAATGTCCTTGCCCTCGCTGCGTGGCACACTGGTAGCCCTGATGGGTGGCGCACTCCATGACCCCGCAGTTGCTGGCACCACTGTGCCTGGGAATTTGGTGGCTGAGGTGCTGGGCTGAGACCTGGAAAGCCTGGCCCTACGGGAAGGACAGGGGGAGGTGTAGGGAAGAGGTCAATGTTAGCCAGGAAGAGTTTCTTAGACACACTGGAGCTGCTGGTCCCTTGACACTGTCCCCTTTTGGCTTGGAGGAGGCCTTGCTGGGTGGTTGGGGCGGCTTTACCCTACGGCATGTTGGCACCTTCTTCACCTTGGCAGGTGGCGGAATGGGCTGATCCTTGGCCTCGCTAGGTGGCACACTGTCAGCCCTGATGGGTGCCGCCCGCGATGTGACAGGAGTTGCTGAGACCACAGTGCTGGAGGATTTGGTGGCTGAGGTGCTGGGCTGGGACCTGGACATCCTGGCCCGAGGGGAAGGACAGGGGGGGGTGTAGGGAAGAGGTCAGTGTTAGCCAGGAAAAGTTTTTTAGACACACTGGGACGGGAAGATGGAGGGGGTTTGGGAGTGGAGGTAGAGGTAGTGGTTGTAGGAGGTGTACGTCTGCTGAATTTGGGTGAAGGTGCATGGGCCGGAGGCTGTTGTGAGGTGGATGGCTGTTGGGTGGGTGTGTGCCTGCGTTTGTGTACATTGGGAGGGGGGCTCACAGACACACTGGTAGAGGACAGTGGGGATGTGTGCATGGTAGTGGGGGTGGTAAGTGCACGTGAGCGGTGTGTGGTGATGGGCATGCTGGTGATGGAGGCTGTGGCTGAGGATGTAGTGCATGCAGGTGTGAGTGGAGACGAGACTGGGAGGGAGAAGGAGGACGTGGAGGAGGAGGGCACAGTGGAGGCTGTGGATGTTGCTGTGTCTGCATGGGGATGGTGCTTGTGTGAGTGCCTGTGGGATATGTGGTGCTTATGTTTGCCTGAGCCACTCTTGTGTGTTGATGAGTGTGCATGCCGGTCCGATGGTGTGCTTGGGATAGGCTGAGTTACAGGGGATTGGGTCTGGGTGGAGGAAGTTGAAGGGGGGATGGCTAGACACAGGGACAATGGCTGCCACCAGTGCTGAGGCCAGAGCCTGAAATGCTCTCTGTTGGGCTGCCTGCCCAGAACGAATGCCCTCCAGGTATCAATGTATTTGTTGCAAATGCCCCTCGACACCCTGGATGGCATTCACAATGGTAGATTGCCCAACAGTGAGGGATCTCAGGAGGTCTATAGCCTCCTCACTGAGGGCAGCAGGGCTGACTGGGGCAGGGCCTGAGGTGCCTAGGGTGAAGGAGATGCCCACCCTCCTGGGTGAGCGGGCACAGGACACATGCTGAGGGGCTGCTGGGAGGGCGGTGCTGGTAGGGAGGGTGGCGGCTGTACCTGTTGATGCAGTGGGCACAGAGGTGCCCACCACCGCAAGGGAGCTTCCATCAGAGGAGGAGTCTCTGTCACTGCTGTCTGTTCCTGTCCCTGCCGTGGGGCTCCCCTCGCCCTCCGTCCCACTGGTGGCTTCAGACTCCGTTGTTTCGCCCTCCAGGGCCAAGTGGGTTGCAGCTCCCTCCTGCTCCGGTGCCAATGCTCCTCCGCCATATGATGCTATTGCACACAAGAACAGGGAGACCACAAAAAGAGGGGAAAAGACAGAAGAAAGACATGTTCAGTGCATGCAACACCACTACCATTGGCGGACACAACACACATGGAACAGCCCTCTGCACTACGCCATGCACTAACAGTTCCTAGAAATTTCACCTGACCATGGGGTACAAGGCCTAACACCAATTGCTGCACACCTGGAAGTCACGGGAGCCTGACTAGATATAGATGGCTCTTACCATTGTTGGGGATGGGGTGCCACATAGCCTGCCTCACAAGGGACCTTGCCTACAAACTTCGCCCTGGCCTAGGGGAACCCACTGCCCACCTCCCCCACCCAGACTCCTCGTAATGCTCGCAGAGTCAGCTGGATGAGAGTGTACTCACCCCCTTGTGGCTGCTGTGATGCCCTCAAGCGCCCATCCAACTCCAGATATGCCACCGCCAGGATCCGAAACATCAGGGGGGTCATGTGCGAAGGGCACCCCTCCCACGTTGGGAGGCCATCCCCAGCTTGGCCTCCGCCGTCTTCTTGCTCCAGCGGCACAGGTCCTCCCATCTTTTACGGCAGTGGGTGCTTCGTCTGTGGTAGACCCCCAGGGTCCGGACGTCCTTGGCGATGGAACGCCAAATACCCTTCTTCTGGTGGGCGCTGATGTAGAGGAATGGTACAGGGGGAAATGGAAATTACTTACCCGTCCGGACCGTCATACTCATTGCCCCCCAGTTCCCACCCTAGCCCTGATGCACATACACTCCCCATCCGCACATGCAGGCCTCACCCCACCTCCCATGTATCTCCCATCCACACCACTCAAAACTGGCATTGCCCATGCAGCATGCTCCCAGTGTACTCACCTGTTTGTCTGGAGGACTGTACAGTTGCGTGTACTGGGGGAGGACCCCATCCACTAGTTTCTCCAACTCCTCCAAAGTGAAGGCAGGGGCCCTTTACCCAGACACATGAGCCATCGTCGCTTCCAGGCTGAGGTCACAGCAGCACTTGAAATGTAGGTCCTCTCCTGTTGAAGGTCAGGTGTCAGGTGAGTGAACAGACAGAAAATGGCGGTCACGTCCGCGGCGGTGCGTATCGTCACCGCCGGCGTACATCGTTATTGGCTCCTGGGACCCATAGGGCCCAATGTTAACCAATGCAGACTTGCGCCGCGGTTTTCGACCGCCCACCGCGACGGTGTAGAACGGCGGCGCAGTTACCTCATATCCCCTTGTCCCACCTTACAGGTCAGGCAGCCGCCATTTCAGGAGGCCACATGGGATGGATGTTAACTGCGTCACACCTATCTAGGCCGGGAATATAGACAGCTATCGGCACATTGCGGATTAATTACGTTTCTGAAAATAAAACATTGTGATACCTCAGTGTTGGATGACTCTCTGCTCGCTATTCTCCTTCATAGGGCACGTCCGCTGGGGCAGGTGATGAGATGGCGGCATCCTCCGGTGTACAGACCCCTGGTGGACCTGTCGACAATGGACAAAGACACATCCTGGTCACATACGTACTTGATCAGGCAACAATCCAGGAACTGTGTGCCCAGTTGGAGCCGGGCCTGATGTCAGCTATCCGCCATCCCACAGGAATCCCCCCTCTAGTGCAGGTCCTGTCTGTACTCCATTTCCTGGCCAGTGGGTCTGTTCAAACAATAGTGGCCATGGCATCAGGGATGTCCCAGCCAATGTTCTCAAACGTGTTGTCCAGAGTGTTATCTGCCCTGCTGAAACACATGCACAGCTACATCGTTTTCCCTCAGGTGGAGGATTTGCCCACAGTGAAAGGTGACTTTTATGCCCTGGGACATATCCCCAGCATCATTGGTGCCATCGATGGGACACATGTGGCGTTTGTCCCCCCCGCAGAAATGAACAGGTTTACAGAAACCGAAAGAGTTACCATTCGATGAATGTGCAGATTGTGTGTTTGGCAGACCAGTACATCTCCCATGTCAATGCCAAGTATCCTGGCTCGGTGCATGACGCTTACATTTTGAGGAATAGCAGCATCCCTTATGTGATGGGGCAACTCCAGAGGCACTGTGTGTGGCTAATAGGTGAGGTCAAGGTCCCAATACAGTTGACCTAGGTGTCTGGGTATGGGGTTGTCCCTAAGGGTTAGTGTGTGTCTAACAGTTGTCCCTCAACATTTCCAGGTGACTCTGGTAACCCCAACCTGTCATGGCTACTGACCCCAGTGAGGAATCCCAGGACAAGGGCAGAGGAACACTACTATGAGGCACATGGGCGAACTCGGAGGGTGATCGAGCGCACCTTTGGCCTCCTGAAGGCCAGATTCTGGTGCCTCCACCTGACAGGTGGATCTCTCTACTACTCACTGAAGAAGGTGTGCCAGATAATCGTGGCCTGCTGTATGCTGCACAACCTGGTTTTGCAACACCAGGTGCCTTTTCTGCAGGAGGATGGGCCAGATGGTGGTCTTGTAGCAGCTGTGGAGCCTGAGGACAGTGAAGAAGAGGAGGGAGAAGAAGAAGATATCGACAACTGAAACAACATCATCAGGCAATACTTCCAGTGAGACACAGGTAAGAAGATTCCACTGCTTCCCACATCTCATTCTATTGTTGAAACTAGCATAAGTGTGTCATTTTAATTTAGTGTACGGACCCTGACTTGTCACTTTGACTTTCCATTTCACAGATTTGGGTCCCACTTTGTCCCCTCTGCTATGTTTACTGCTGGCCTACAGCTGTGTTACATTGGTATGTTCTATGCTATATTCCATAGTTGTTGCAATTACACATTTGTGAAAGCACAGACTGACTCCAGATTGTTTTGTGAATGAAGTGTGTTTATTCCTGTGCAAATAAGTGGAGGGGGTTATAAAATGGGCTGGGGTGAGGGTGGAGGAATGTCCATGGCAGAGTCCAGTCTATTTGTTTCACAGGTGCATTGTCCAAAGGGGCATAGGAAGTGGAGCAATGGCAGTTTAAGGATGGACAGGGTGACATAGTGGGACAGAAGGGTGACATTCAGGGGGATCTCATTTCCTGGTGGGGGTCTTGGCATTGTTCTCTGTCTTGTTCCTGGATCTCAGGGACCGTTTTTGGGGTGGTTCTCCATCTGCAGGGGGTGGGGTGCTGGTGTCCTGTTGTTCCTGTGGCAGTGCCTCCTGTCCACTAGCGCCGGCGGAGGTGGAGGGCTGTTCATCATCCAGGCTAGTGTCATGGGCCCCTTGTTGTGCCACTGTGGCCCTCCTGGTGTTGGTGAGGTCTGCCAGCACCCCTGCAATGGTGACCAGGGTGGTGTTAATGCACTTCAAGTCTTCCCTGATCCCAAGGTAGTGTTCCTCCTGCAGCCGCTGGGTCTCCTGAAACTTGGCCAGTACCGTTGCCATCGTCTCCTGAGAATGATGGTAAGCTCCCATGATGTTGGAGAGTGCCTCATGGAGAGTGGGATCCCTGGGCCTGTCCTCCCCCTGTCGCACAGCAGTCCTCCCAGTTTCCATGTTATCCTGTGCCTCTGTCCCCTGAACCGTGTGCCAACTGCCACTGCCCCAAGGTGCCTGATTTTCTTGGGTTGGTGGGTTTGCCTGGGTTCCCTGTAGTGGTGGACATACTCTGATTGACGTGTCCTGGGGACAGAGGGATGGGCCCGCTGGGTGGGTGCTGTGGTGGTGTTTCCTTAGGGGGGAGGCTCTGTGGTGGCTTGTGCCAGTGTCAGGGGAACCGACTGTCCCGAGGTCCCTGATGGGCCGGGCTGGTCATCTTGATCCAGTTGTGCAGAGCTGCTGTCATCACTGTGGGCCTTTTCTGTGGGGGGGCTGGATATGTCTGGCACCTCCTGCCCGGTGACGATGGGTAGGGGTCCTGTTGGGGTGTAAATGCATAATTATTGTATGTGTGTCATCGTGTGCAATGGGTGGTTGACCCTGTACTCCAGTGCTTGCATTATTGGCTTGGTCTTTGTGTGATTGGTGATTTTGGGGCATGAGTGAGTCTCTGTAGTGGACATGCTTGGGTGATGGGTGTCCATGCATTGGTGTTACATGCAGGGCTTGGTTTTGGGATGTGTGGGTTGTGTTGGTGGGGTATCTGTGGGTTGTTGGGGTGATGGGTGTGAGGGTAAGGGTGGGAGTATGTGATGGCATGCAGGTAGGGTGGGGGGGATTTAGTAGTAAAGATTTGCCTTACCAGAGTCCAGTCCTCCTGCTACTCCTGCGAGGCCCTCAGGATGCAGTATAGCCAAGACTTGCTCCTCCCATGTTGTTAGTTGTGGGGGAGGAGGTGGGGGTCCACCGCCAGTCCTCTGTACAGCAATCTGGTGTCTGGAGACCATGGAACGCACCTTCCCCCGTAGGTCGTTCCACCTTTTTCTGATGTCATCCCTAGTTCTTGGATGCTGTCCCACTGCGTTGACCCTGTCAACGATTCTGCGCCATAGCTCCATCTTCCTTGCAATGGATGTCTGCTGCACCTGTGATCCGAATAGCTGTGGCTCTACCTGGACGATTTCCTCCACCATGACCCTGAGCTCCTCCTCAGAGAACCTGGGGTGTTTTTTGAGGTGCCATGATGTGGTGTGGGTGATGTGTGAGGTAGTGTGTGTTGTGATGTGTGAGGGTGTGTGTTGGTGTGTGTTGTTTGAGGTGCGTGGATGTTGTTTAAGTGATGGTGTTATGTGTCTGTGGATGCTGGTGTTGTTTTTGGTAATGTTTCTCTCTGGCGTGGTTTCAAAATTCTGGTAGTAAGGGTTTGTGGGTGATGTGGGTGTTTACTTTATATTGAATTGGGTGTGTGGGTGTGGTGTGTGTATGTGTATCAGGTGTGTGTATTTTGAATTGTCCAATGTGGTTGTGTTTTGTAGGTGTGTGTGTATTTTGAGCGCAGTGGTGTGTACCGCCAATGGTTTACTGCAGTTGAAAGACCACCGCGTTGATTCGTGGGTCGTGATAGTGTGGGTGTATTCCTGTTGGCGTGACGATGTTGGTTTTGTTATCGCCAGTTTATCACTGACCTTTGGTGTGGCGGACTTGTGTGGGTGTCTGTATTGTGCCATAATACCTGTAGCGGAATTCCGCGGCCGCAGCGGTATGTTGGCGGTCTTCTGCACAGTGGTAAGCGGGATTTACGCCCAGGTTTGTAACGAGGGCCATATTATTTTACTTCTTGTTTATTCATGATAACGAGAACCATTTCAGGAACTGCTTAGTATGCACAGTACTAGTTAGACATGGGAATTCATGTGTTTTACTGTCGCTTTGTATGCCCTTATATTAAACTGCATGTTGTAGTGATACCTGCCCTGTCAGGATAAAGAGGTCTATTTTAGCAATTGCGTAATACTTATGATTCATGCTTTTTTGGGTCTATGTTATAGACAATATAAGAAACCTATTTTTAAATATACTCCTGTGTGGGGGTCTCTTTTGTGGTGTATTTATTGTGTCACTGGTGTGAGTGTGTCGTACAACGCTTTACACATTTCCTCTGGAGATAAGCCTGTCTTCTCTGCACCAGCTACTGGGGGTAAACTCAGGTTATCTTTGGTGTGTAATTTACTTGCCCTGACTAGAGTGGTGGGTTCTGCCTGGCTTAAGTGCATACCCTAGCCAACCAGAAACCCCTGTTCTAACCGATAGCTTGACTCGTATACAATAAGCAGAACCTTGAAGAGTTGAGCAGGCCCTCCTTGTTTGAGAACCCATTAACTGTGTGTAAGAGGGATAAGATGCATGTGAAACCCATGATTTTCAAAAGAAGGCTTTTATTGAGGGAGAATGTAGAAATATGGCAATATGTAATTTTAAAATCCTGTTGCGGTACGGAGCCGTATCAGACTTTGGTATGAGGAAGTTTGGAGAGGGCAGTGTTAAAGAGGTTGAGAGTTGGCATGAAGCGGCATCGTCTATATTTCCCTCAGGGTCCATTTAGCAACGTGATCGTATATGGGTGTCCCTGTGACGACCTCTTCGCCAAAACTACTTTGCACTTAACGGAACAGATTTATCATTATCCCAAGCAGTGCAGCACAGCAAGCCACCTTGCTGCGTTGCACGAAATGGAAAGGACGGGAATGCACTGTGTTTAACATCATACAGCACATTCCTGATCTTTTCTTAAGCTGGCGCACAATGTGCTGCCTTGCGCCAACATAGGCACCAAGTGTGCCTGCTTTGCAGGCAGGATTATTTTTGTGTTGGAAGAGGCACTTTCCTGTAAAAAAACAATTCTCAGAGGCATTTTCCTCTATGTGTGCTGCAAAACACAGCACACTTAGAAAGAGGAAACAACAAGGAGAAATAAAAATATTTCTCCTTGTTGCACCTCCCCTAGGGAGGCGTAGGATTTTTACGCATGCCCAGGTCTACCAGTCGTAAATCTGGGAATGTGTCAAGATCCATGGGAGCACCCATGCTCCACCCATGGAATGCCACCCTGGGGAAGCGTAATGCAAGGCAACAATTTGCACTACCTTACGTTACTCCAGATTTATCAAGACACTCCGGGCTATGCAAAGTGGCCTTGTGTGGCTTGATAAATCTGACTTAGCTTTGGCATTGCCCTTGCACCACCTTATGTGGCGCAAGGCTAATGCTAAACCATGATAAATATGCCCCATGTTTTTGGCACATTTAATAACATTTTTGGAAATCAATTTTTGTTCCTACTCTTAAGGGAATATAAATTTACACAATGTAAACTAACACATCGGTTTTGCACTTGTTAGATAATGAGGATTTGCACTGTAGAGTAGGGTGTTTCCTGAAATCAGCTGTTTATTGTCATAAACATTTGCTTTTTAAAATATTTTTATGTAGACATTGGGGGTCATTATGACCGCGGCAGGCGGCGTTAATATGGAGGAAGGTACTGCCAACAGGCTGATGGAACTTTTCTCCATATTAAGACATTGGCGGTTTGGCTTTATCACACCGACTGCCACAGTGGTAACGACTGCCTGGCTGGAGACTTCAGTCTTCAGCCCGGGAGCCGTCACTTGTCCGCCTGCGGGATTATGACTGCCTACCGCCATGGTTTTCGTGGCAGTAAGGTTCCCACGAAAACCATGGCGGTAAGGCACTATCAGTGACAGGGAATCCCTTCCCTGTCACTGATAGGCGTCTTCCCGCCACCTCCCCCTCTCCAGATACACCCCCACCCCTTCCCCTTCTCCCCAAACACCCCCACGTCATACACGCACCTTCATTCACACATGAACACATGAATACACACACTCATACCCACATTCATCCACGCATGCATACATCCATTCACACACATCCACACACACTGACATACATACAAGCACACATGCATTCACCCAACACAACATACACGCACTCACACATCCATACATGCACACACAGACAACACACATCACACACCCGTGTACACGCACGCACAAACTTACACATACTCCCACACACACACACACAACACCCCCACCCCCCTCACCTGCTGGAGCACCTGACTTACCTGATGTCAGGGGGTCCTCCGGCAGGAGACAGGACGGGGGGCTGCTGCCAGCAGCAGCGTCCGACAGCAGAACACTGCCAGGCCGTATCATGGGTCATGATACCATCTGCGGCAGTCTACTGGCGTGGCGCTGCTGCTGGCAGCAGCGCCACCTTACTGCCATCTGCCGGCATGGCCACAACCGGATTTCACCATCCTTCTGGCGGAAATCCAGCTGTGGTCAAAATCTGTCTGACGGCTGGTAGCCGCGTTGACGGTCTTTTGGGGGCTGTTGCCGCATCGGTAGGCGTTTTTTACCACCGGGGTTGTAATGTGCCCCATTGTTTTTATCTGTGCTCTGTATTATTATGATTATACTTTTATGATTGTCTTTTACTTTTTTGATAAAGGTTTTGATTACAAAGATGATGGATGGGGTCTGCTGAAATATGTGGTATAATTTGGTGTCTTGAAACTTGCAATGTTGACGTGAGTAATGACGCATGAGAGTCCAATTTTGCTGAGTGTTGCTGTGAAGTATAGTGCTGCAGGATGTGTGTGTGTGTGTGACAGTGGTAAAGAATGTGTTATATCAGTGATATAGAATGTCGTTGTAAGCAAATGATATTTTATAGTGTTGTATTGTTGGTGTGGTGTGGGGATGGGCAGTCAGAGAACATTCGGCTAGTGCAGTGCACTGTGGAGGTGGGTGGTGCAAGATTTGATGACATATTACATGATGTGACCCAATACAGTTTTAACACAGTTTGTAGACTCTACTAGTGGGATTGATATGGTGTCATGCACTGGTTCAGTGGGTGACCATGAGTTGATGCAGTAGATTGAATAGGGTTGTGAAGTATGCTTGCATGAGGTGTGGTGAGAGTGGGATTGAGTTGCTATAATTGGTGTGAGGGAGGCTGGTGTACTGTGGTAGTTGTTAAAAGCAGGGCTTATATAATAGTGTAGGATTCCCTTTGTTAATGTCGCCAAATGACAGAGGCTGTAATAACTACACAGGTGGTCCAATGACCACACAGTGACCTTTTAGTTCTGGGAGGCCTAGAGTCCTCCCAGTGAAACCAATGAATACAAAGACTACCTCACTCAATCCGAAATAAAAAAAAATACAAAAGGATGTCAAAAATGTCTCATACTCATAGCTTTATTCATATTTAACACCAGAGTACCAAGCACCCCTAGATACTAACACAGATCTGTCAGACACATACTTCTCAGACGACAAGTCTACGGATTCAGCAACATGGGCAAATGATAACGAACAGAAATGGAGATCTAAATCAAGAAACAGGAGGAGACTTTGGGGCACGACCCTGGCAAAGATATAATAACTACCCACCAACCCCCCCTATACTTTAAGCTACTTTTTCAAACACAAGGCCAAGAAATGCTGCCATGGGGTCCACCATTTAACCCTATGGGCACACCACCTTTCCTGCAAAATCAGCACCAGCCTTTGTTATCCAGAGGCCAAGGTCGCAGGGGAAGAAGAAAAGGGGAACAATGGGAAACAGAAGAAAGTAGAATGCACACAAGGAGCATAACCAGTGCACAACAGGGCCCCAGCATATAAATAATTTAGTGACCTACCTCACTGGCAAAAACTTTACAGCTACACAATTCCAGATATTAAAAATAAAGGCGTGGCCTTTGATCCAAAACCCAATTTTGACAGGTTCTACTTACAATGCGAACTGGCCAACTTTTTCCCGAAAATTACGCATGAAAGCCCATTTTGGTGATCAGGAAGTCACAGAAGATCTCTCTTCTACGGGCCTGAGAAAAAAAAAAACTTTCTACCCACCTGCTCATGCCACCCGAGTGGAGTTAGTGACTTTTGAACAGGCAGTATACAAAGATATTGAAGGTGTTGACATTAAAACCTTAAACTATTTACAGAATTGTAGCAACAAAGAGAAACAAGCTCTACATGAATTACAAACTGACACTGACATCATAATAAAACCTGCAGAAAAAAGGGGAGGGATTGGCACAGCTATAAAAGATTTGTTGTAGACCCCACACCTAAAATGGATATTTACTCCATGGTAGAGGAGGCAGAGTGTTAGGGGTAGATAACAAAGCATGAGGGGGATTTTTTGAGAAACACCATTCCAGTGATACCGTATTTTCACACTCTGCCGAAGGTCCATAAAAATTGTGACCCACCTCCGGGCAGGCCTACTGCATGAGGGATAGGTTCCCTTTTGGAACCATTGTCACAATTTTATGACTTTATTTGAGCCTGTACTACAGAAGACAGAGACCTACATAAAGGATACAAAGGATCTGTTTGTCCATATCAGAAATACTGAGGCCCGTATTTATACTTTTTTTGCGCCGCATTTGCGTAGTTTTTTTACGCAAAAACGGCGCAAAATTTCAAAATACCATTGTATTTTGTAGGTTTGCGCCGTTTTGCGTCAAAAAGCGGCGCAAATGCGGCGCTAAAAAAAGTATAAATACGGGCCTGAATTTGATGACCAAGGGTAGGTCGGTCCCCCTGCCGCTCCACCAGCCCAGGCTCCTGAAACCTCCAAGCAAGTCCTGCGAAAATACAGTAAGTAGCCCCCCCCGCCCAGCCCCGCGCTACTCACCTCCTCTCCTGCTTCTTTCTTCATCTTTGATCTTCTTCTGTGCTCTTCATCTGTATTCTTCATCTGTGTTCTTCGTTCTTCCCTGCACCCCGTCCTGCGTGTTCTTTCTTCTGTCTTCATCTGTATTCTTCTTCTTTGTACTTCATCTGTGTTTCTTCCTTCTCTTCTGCACCGCGACCTGCGTGTGCTTTCTTCTTCTTTGTCCTTCTTCTCTGTTCTTCATCTGTATTCTTCTTCTTTGTACTTCATCTGTGTTCTTCTTCTGTGTACTTCGTATCCTCTGCTTCTCAGGGCTCTTCTCTCTTCTGGACTCCTCGCTCCTCTTCTTCTTTACCTTCTCCTTGGCTCTTCTCTCTTCTGGACTCCTCGCTCCTCTTCTTCTTTCCCTTCTCCTTGGCTCTTCTCTCTTCTGCTCCTCGCTCCTCTTCTTCTTTACTTTCTTCTTGGCTCTTCTTTCTTCTGTTCTTCTGCTCCTCGCTCCTCTCCTTCTTTACCTTCTTCCTGGCTCTTCTCTCTTCTGTTCTTCTGCTCCTCGCTCCTCTTCTTCTTTACCTTCTTCCTGGCTCTTCTCTCTTCTCTCTTCTGCTCTTCTGCTCCTGACTCTTCTCTCTGACCTTCCTCACTCCCTTCCACCTCTGTAACCTCCCTCCCCTATCTTCCTATCTTTTCTTCCTAATTCCCCGCCACCTTTAACCCCCCCCTCCCCTATCTTTTCTCCCCTCTACCTGAGCCCCCCACCCTCCGCTTTCCCGCTGCCACCTCCTGCTCGCCCCCCCGCTCCCATTCGTCGCCCCACTCCTGCCCCCGCCCCCAGCTGACCCCTCCTCCCCCCCCTCCTCCCTTTTATGGCAGCCACTAAGCGACAGAGTTAGCGACCCTTAACCCAAGGGTAGGTCGCTCCCCCTGCCGCTGCAGCTCCACCAGCCCAGGCTCCTGAAACCTCCAAGCAAGTCCTGCGAAAATACAGTAAGTACCCCCCCGCCCAGCCCCTCGCCCTGCCCCGCGCTACTCACCTCCTCTCCTGCTTCTTTCTTCATCTTTGATCTTCTTCTGTGCTCTTCATCTGTATTCTTCATCTGTGTTCTTCGTTCTTCCCTGCACCCCGTCCTGCGTGATCTTTCTTCTGTCTTCAGCTGTAGTCTTCTTCTTTGTACTTCATCTGTGTTTCTTCCTTCTCTTCTGCACCGCAACCTGCGTGTGCTTTCTTCTTCTTTGTCCTTCTTCTCTGTTCTTCATCTGTATTCTTCTTCTTTGTACTTCATCTGTGTTTCTTCCTTCTCTTCTGCACCGCGACCTGCGTGTGCTTTCTTCTTCTTTGTCCTTCTTCTCTGTTCTTCATCTGTATTCTTCTTCTTTGTACTTCATTTGTGTTCTCCTTCTGTGTACTTCGTATCCTCTGCTTCTCAGGGCTCTTCTCTCTTCTGGACTCCTCGCTCCTCTTCTTCTTTACCTTCTCCTTGGCTCTTCTCTCTTCTGGACTCCTCGCTCCTCTTCTTCTTTACCTTCTCCTTGGCTCTTCTCTCTTCTGCTCCTCGCTCCTCGCTCCTCTTCTTCTTTACCTTCTTCTTGGCTCTTCTCTCTTCTGTTCTTCTGCTCCTCGCTCCTCTTCTTCTTTTCCTTCTTCCTGGCTCTTCTCTCTTCTGTTCTTCTGCTCCTCGCTCCTATTCTTCTTTACCTTCTTCCTGGCTCTTCTCTCTTCTCTCTTCTGCTCTTCTGCTCCTGACTCTTCTCTATGACCTTCCTCACTCCCCTCCACCTCTGTAACCCCCCCTCCCCTATCTTCCTATCTTTTCTTCCTAACTCCCCGCCACCTTTAACCCCCCTCCCCTATCTTTTCTCCCGTCTACCTGACCTCCCCACCCTCCGCTTTCCCGCCGCCACCTCCTGCTCGCCCCGCCCCCCCTGCTCCCATTCGTCGCCCCACTCCCGCCCCCACCCCCAGCTGACCCCTCCTCCCCCCCTCCTCCCTCTTATGGCGGCCGCTGCGCGACAGAGTTAGCGACCCTTGACCCAAGGGTAGGTCGCTCCCCCTGCAGCTCCACCAGCCCAGGCTCCTGAAACCTCCAAGCAAGTCCTGCGAAAATACAGTAAGTACCCCCCCGCCCAGCCCTGCTCCTCTTCTTCTTTACGTTTTCCTTGGCTC
This sequence comes from Pleurodeles waltl, assembly GCF_031143425.1. Taxonomy (NCBI): domain Eukaryota; kingdom Metazoa; phylum Chordata; class Amphibia; order Caudata; family Salamandridae; genus Pleurodeles; species Pleurodeles waltl. Next base: position 430,738,952 of record NC_090446.1, on the reverse strand, counting down.
TTCTCTCTTCTGGACTCCTCGCTCCTCTTCTTCTTTACCTTCTCCTTGGCTCTTCTCTCTTCTGCTCCTCTTCTTCTTTACCTTCTTCTTGGCTCTTCTCTCTTCTGTTCTTTTGCTCCTCGCTCCTCTTCTTCTTTACCTTCTTCCTGGCTCTTCTCTCTTCTGTTCTTCTGCTCCTCGCTCCTCTTCTTCTTTACCATCTTCCTGGCTCTTCTCTCTTCTCTCTTCCGCTCTTCTCTCTTCTGCTCTTCTGCTCCTGACTCTTCTCTATGACCTTCCTCACTCCCCTCCACCTCTGTAACCCCCCTCCCCTATCTTCCTATCTTTTCTTCCTAACTCCCCGACACCTTTAACCCCCCTCCCCTATCTTTTCTCCCCTCTACCTGACCCCCCCCCCACCCTCCGCTTTCCCGCCGCCACCTTCTGCTCGACCCCGCCCCCCCGCTCCCATTCGTCGCCCCACTCCCACCCCCCGGCCCCAGCTGACCCCTCCTCCCTCTTATGGCGGCCGCTGCGCGACAGAGTTAGCGACCCTTGACCCAAGGGTAGGTCGCTCCCCCTGCCGCTACAGCTCCACCAGCCCAGGCTCCTGAAACCTCCAAGCAAGTCCTGTTAAAATACAGTAAGTAAAGCCCCCCCCTGCCCAGCCCCTCACCCTGCCCCGCGCTACTCACCTCCTCTCCTGCTTCTTTCTTCATCTTTGATCTTCTTCTGTGCTTTTCATCTGTATTCTTCATCTGTGTTCTTCGTTCTTCCCTGCACCCCGTCCTGCATGTTCTTTCTTCTGTCTTCATCTGTATTCTTCTTCTTTGTACTTCATCTGTGTTTCTTCCTTCTCTTCCGCACCGCGACCTGCGTGTGCTTTCTTCTTCTTTGTCCTTCTTCTCTGTTCTTCATCTGTATTCTTCCTCTTTGTACTTCATCTGTGTTTCTTCCTCCTCTTCTGCACCGCCACCTGCGTGTGCTTTCTTCTTCTTTGTCCTTCTTCTCTGTTCTTCATCTGTATTCTTCTTCTTTGTACTTCATCTGTGTTCTTCTTCTGTGTACTTCGTATCCTCTGCTTCTTAGGGCTCTTTTCTCTTCTGGACTCCTCGCACCTCTTCTTCTTTACCTTCTCCTTGGCTCTTCTCTCTTCTGGACTCCTCGCTCCTCTTCTTCTTTACCTTCTCCTTGGCTCTTCTCTCTTCTGCTCCTCGCTCCTCTTCTTCTTTACCTTCTTCTTGGCTCTTCTCTCTTCTGTTCTTCTGCTCCTCGCTCCTCTTCTTCTTTACCTTCTTTCTGGCTCTTCTCTCTTCTGTTCTTCTGCTCCTCGCTCCTCTTCTTCTTTACCTTCTTCCTGGCTCTTCTCTCTTCTGCTCTTCTGCTCCTGACTCTTCTCTCAGACCTTCCTCACTCCCCTCCACCTCTGTAACCCCCCCTCCCCTATATTCCTATCTTTTCTTCCTAACTCCCCGCCACCTTTAACCCCCCCTCCCCTATCTTTTCTCCCCTCTACCTGACCCCCCCAACCTCCGCTTTCCCGCCACCACCTCCTGCTCGCCCCCGCCCCCCCTGCTCCCATTCGTCGCCCCACTCCCGCCCCCAGCTGACCCCTCCTCCCCCCCTCCCTCTTATGGCGGCTGCTGTGCGCGCGCGCCACTGGCACGCCAAAGGCAAGCCCGTCTGCACCCGTCCGCGCCTGGACCGCGCCCAGCGCCACGACCCCTGGCCACCAGCACTCCCAAACCCCGCAGCACCGCTACGACCCCGTCACCCTCCACGCCCTCAACCCGGGGCGCTCCAGCACCTGCTTCCATGCCAACCCGAAACATACCCACGGACCCTTCGCATGTCACACCTGCAAACTTACCTTCCACTGCGAAACCACTACGCCCGCCAGCCCACGCGCCATCAACCACCTCAAATGCATCCTGATCAATGCACGCTCCGTCCACAAGCACGCCGTTGAACTATGGGACCTCCTGGACTCCACCGCACCAGACGTCGCCTTCATCACTGAGACCTGGATGAACGCCTCCTCGGCCCCCGACATTCCCATAGCCATCCCCGACGGCTACAGGATTTCAAGGAGAGACCGCACCAACCAAGTAGGTGGAGGAATCGCCATCATCTTCAAGGACCCAATCAACGTCACCACCTCCACCGAAGACACCCCCCTCGCCGCTGAACACCTGCACTTCCAGATCCACACCGACCCCAGGACCACAGTCAGAGGAACTCTCATCTACCGACCCCCTGGACCACGCGCCCTCTTCAGCGACTCCATCACTGACTTCATCTCCCCGCACGCCCTTACCTCGCCGGACTACATCCTCCTCGGTGACCTCAACTTCTACCTGGAGCAGAACAACGACCCCAACACCACCGCCCTGCTCGACAACCTCGCCAACCTCGGCCTCAAACAACTGGTGAACATCCCCACCCACATTGCCGGACACACGCTCGACCTCATCTTCTCCGCCAGCAACCACGTATCCTTCAGCCACTCTTCCGCTATACCCTGGACCGACCACAGATGTGTCCACTTCACCTTCCGACGCGAGACTCGCCACCTCCGCACACAACCCATCCCACGTCGACAGTGGAACAAAATCCCTGAGGAACAGCTTCTCTCCACTCTCAACGACAACCAACCCACCTTCTCCTCCGACCCCAACGACGCAGCCCTCAGCCTCACGAATTGGATCACCAACTGCGCAGACAACCTTGCTCCCCTTAGACGCCTCCCAAGACAGACCAACACCAAAAAACCTCTCTGGTTCACCAACACCCGTAAGGAATCAAAGAAAACCTGCCGCACCCTCGAGAAAGCCTGGCGCAAGGACCACACCGCAGATAACATGACTGCCCTCAAGAACGCTACCCGCGAACACCACCAACTGATCCGCGCCGCCAAAAGAAATTTCTTCACAGACAGACTGGTCAAAAACAGCCACAACAGCAGAGAACTCTTCAACATCGCCAAAGAGCTCTCCAACCCTAACGCCAAAGCCAACGCCAACGTCATCACGCCCTCACAAAACCTCTGCAACTCCCTCGCTACCTTCTTCAATCGTAAGATCACCGACCTACACAATAGCTTCGGACACCAAACCCAGCCAAGCACCACAGAACCTACAACTCCAGCCATCACCCTCAACGCCTGGACTCACATCAACACGGAAGAGACCAAAGCCACCATGAACTCCATCCACTCCGGTGCCCCCTCGGACCCCTGCCCACACTTCATCTTCAACAAAGCCGACGACATCATCGCCCCGCACCTCCAGACCATCATCAAGAGCTCGTTTTCGTCTGCTACCTTCCCCGAGAGCTGGAAACACTCTGAAGTCAACGCCCTACTGAAAAAACCTACGGCAGACCCAAGCGACCTGAAGAACTTCCGCCCCATCTCGCTCCTCCCCTTCCCTGCCAAAGTCATGGAGAAGACCGTCAACAAGCAACTTACCAACTTCCTTGAAGACAACAGCCTACTCGACCCCTCTCAGTCCTGATTCCGAGCCAATCACAGCACAGAAACCGCCCTCATCTCAGTCACAGACGACATCAGAACCCTGATGGACAATGGAGAAACAGTCGCCCTCATCCTCCTCGACCTCTCGGCTGCCTTCGACACCGTCTGTCACCGCACCCTAATAACCCGCCTCCGCTCCACCGGAATCCAAGGACAGGCCCTGGACTGGATCACCTCCGTCCTCTTCAACCGCTCCCAAAGAGTCTACCTCCCGCCTTTTCGCTCAGACCCCACCAAGATAATCTGCGGCGTCCCACAAGGCTCCTCGCTCAGCCCGACTCTCTTCAATGTCTACATGATCCCCCACGCCGACATCGTACGCAAACACAGCATCATCATCACCTCCTACGCCGACGACTCTCAACTGATACTTTCCCTCACCAAGGACCCCACCAGCGCCAAGACCAACCTGCAAGATGGAATGAAAGACGTTGCAGATTGGATGAAACTCAGCCATCTGAAACTGAACTCAGACATAACGGAAGTCCTCATCCTCAGAAACACCCCGACCGCCTGGGACGACTCCTGGTGGCCCACGGCCCTTGGCACCGCACCGACCCTCTCAGACCACGCACGCAACCTCGGTTTCATCTTGGACCCACTTCTCACCATGACCAAACAAGTCAACGCCGTATCATCCTCCTGCTTCCTCACCCTCCGCATGCTCCGAAAGATCTTCCGCTGGATCCCCGCCGACACCAGAAAGACTGTGACCCACGCCTTCGTCATGAGCCGCCTGGACAACGCCAACACCCTATACACAGGAACCACCGCTAAACTCCAGAAACGTCTGCAACGAATTCAAAACGCCTCTGCCCGCCTCATCCTCAACATACCCCGCAACAGCCACATCTCCGCCCACCTGAGACACCTGCACTGGCTTTCCGTCAACAAAAGGATCACCTTCCGACTCCTCATCCACGCACACAAAGCCCTCCACAACAAGGGACCCGAATACCTCAACCGCCGCCTCAGCTTCTACACACCCACCCGTCCTCTTCGCTCCGCCAACCTCGCTCTCGCCGCCGTCCCTTGCATCCACCGCACCACGGCGGGTGGGAGGTCCTTCTCCTACCTGGCGGCCAAGGCATGGAACTCCCTCCCCACCATCCTCAGGACCACCCAGGACCACCTCGCCTTCCGGAGACTACTCAAGACCTGGCTCTTCGAGCAGCAGTAACCCCTTCCCCCTAGCGACTTGAGACCCGCACGGGTGAGTAGCGCGCTTTATAAATATTTATGATTTGATTTGATTTGAACTAGACCTCCTAATGAGTGTATATGTAGAGAGCGTTTCACCAGTCTTCCCCAGGAGAAAAACCCCGAGGTGATTGTGGGGTACTTGAGAATGCAGAATGGACCTACCCCACCCTCAGAGAGTTTGTGATGGACTGTGCGCATCTAGCTTTGACGAAAAAGTATTGTGGATATGAAGGTACCCTTTTTGTACAAACATAGAGTACCTCGATGGGGAGTACCTTCGTCCCAAGTTTGGCACGGTTGCCTGTGCATAATCTAGAGAAAAGAAACATTTTACATGAGACCAACCCATACCGGACCAACAGTTCAGCTTGGAAACGGCACATAGATGACATGCTTGTGATATGTAGAGGGAATTTACAGACTGCCCTCAGCTTTATTATTTGGCTCAATAACCAGGATAGGAATCTTAAATTTACACTCACCATTAGTAAGGAATCACTAACATTCCTAGATGTTGATTTTTTCCCAGAGGGAGAGACCCTGCAGACGAATATATATCATAAACCTACTGCTAAGAACAATAGGTTGCATTTTGACTGTTTTCACGCATGTTCATTGCAGGAAATTCTCCCGTCTGGCCAATTTGTCTGCCTGTTGTGGTACTGTAGCCACCTAGATAAACAACAAGCTGACTATTTGTCTGACAAATTAAGGGTGCAAAATTACCCTGAGAATATCATTCAGAAGACAAAGTAATGTACATGAAACCAGAACCGCAATGCCCTACTAGAAAACCCAACAACAGAAAAAACAGAATCTCCTCTGGTACCTGTTATCACCTATAACATTGCTTCAATTTGGGTCAAAAAGAATATTAAGTGCAACTGGCACATTCTAAATTCAGGACCCAGACAGTGGGACTACCCTCACTTTTCCAATAAAAGAGATACAAACTTGCAGGATATACTGGTAAACTTCAGACCTAAAGCCATAATAAAATAAGCGAATACGATCCACAGGACACTAGGCCTCCCAGAAGTAACAGGTCACTACCCATGTGGTCATTGCAGCGCCTGCCATTTGGCGACACCTATGAAGGAAATTGACTTAGGTTTACATACTCTGTGGCAATTACGGCGCCACACTAATTGAAATACCAAACAAACGATATATCTGATAACTTGCCCTTGCAAACTTAGGTATGTAGATATGATGACCCAAAAGGTCAGCACAAGAATCTGCAAACACAGGCGCAAAATCAAATGTAGACGTAGCACCACAAAAATGGCGGAACACTACATCACCACTGGACACTCGGTTAAAGACCTTAAATGGGTGATACTGGAACATGTTGCAGCAGAGACACGGAATCTGGAGAAAATTAGTTTTGCGAAGAAGCTTTAGTAAGCTGGCCTGGTTTGTAGTGGGTACCAAAAGGAACTTATACCTTATACCAGGTCCAGTTATCCCTTATTAGTGAAATGTAGTCAGTGTCTAGAAGCCAGGGTGTCTAGAGTTAGCTGTACGCAGAGCAGCCAAGGCTAAACTAGGAGACATGCAAAGCTCTTGCAATATCACTGTAGTAACACAGTACTCACACACATGAAAGAAAATACTCAGTGTTACAAAAACAAAGGTACTTTATTTTAGTCACACAATGCCAAAAATACTTTGGAGACTATACTCCTTTAGGAGGTAAGTAAATTACACAATATATACACTAGTAACCAAAAACAGGTAAATAACTAGTCAGAAAACAGTGCAAACAGTAAAAATCACAATAGGTTGCAATGAGCCCTCGGGGAACACAAACCTTTTACTAAAATATTGGAATGCGAAAGTCAGTTTCTCACCTAGGCAAGTGTAGTGTGTAGAGGGGTGCTGGGAGTGTAAGAAAACACCAAAGGTAAGTAAAATACCCCACCCCAGAGCCCAGGAAAACAGGAGTAAAACACAGCAAGTTTCCTAAAACACACTAGCAGTCGTGATAGAAGATAATGCAAGAACCCGAAGAGACTGCAAGACACTAACAATGGATTCCTGGACATGAAGACCTGTGGAGGAAGGGGACCACTCCAAGAAGCACTGGAGAGTCCAGGGAGAACAGGAGCCCCTGCTAACCCGGATGAAGGTGCAAAAGAAGAACCACCGGTGAGAAGACAAAGTCAGTATTGCACCGAAGAAGACAGATGCGGGTTCCTGGTTGGTGCAGAAGATGTCCCACGCCGGAGGGATGAATGCAGTCTATTTTGTGTCACTGGATTCCTCCAACAAGCCTTGGCTCACGCAAAACACGCAGTTGGCGGAAAATGGCGCTGCCTGGTCCAGGAGGGATCCGGTGGGCTCCAATCTGTAGGGGGGGAACAGGGGGGGCTCTCAGCAACTCAGAGAGCCCTCAGAAGACCAGGCAGCGTGCACAGAAGTCCCACAGTACGGGGACAAAGGAGGTGCAAATGGAGGCCCATGCAGCACGACACAAAGGATTCCCACGCTGCCAGAGAACCACTCACGAAGCTCTGCATCGCAGGATAGAGTGCTGGGAGCCTAAGCCATGCTCTGCACGAAGAACTTCTTGGAAGGGTGCACACAAGCATTGGCAACTGCAAATCACGCGGTGCACAGAGGTACTGTCTTGCTTGGGGAGGCAAGCTCCTAACTCCACCAAAGTTGGACAGCTGGACATTGGGACTGCCGGAGTCACTTTAGTCCACCACTCGACTTGCTGGATCCACACCTGTCGTCTGTAGAGGGGACCCAAGCCACCGGTCATTGCTGCAGCGAGGTGCCTGCTAAAGCAGGGAAGTGACTCTGTCACTCCACAGGAGATTCTATCAGTTCTTCTGGTGCAGGCTGAAGACAGGCAGTCCTTGGAGGATGCACAACCTGGAAACTGTTGCAGTTGCTGGCAGGAGCTGAAGTTACAATGTTGTAGAAGTCGTCTTAGCTTCTTTGTTGCAGTCTTGTAGTAGAGTTCCTGGAGCAGTCAGCGGTTGATCGTTGATAGAAGATGAAGTAAAAGATGAAGAGGATTCCTGCTGAAGTTTTGCAATCCGAATCTGAAGAAATACCATGAGGAGACACCCAAAATAGCCCTGAAAAGTGAATTGGTCCCCTAGCCAGGTGAGCACCTATCAGGAGGGGTCTCTGACGTCACCTACTGGCACTGGCAACTCAGATGCTCCCGGAGTGCCCCACCACCTTGGAATCATAGATGGCAAAACACAGGGACACTCTAGAGGAGCTCTGGTCACCACCCCTGGGGTGGTGATGGACAAGGGAGGGGTCACTCCCATTTCCTTTGTCCAGTTTCGCGCCAAAGCAGGGACTGGGTGTCCCTTAACCAGCATAGACTAGATTATGGAAGGAGGGCACCATCTGTGCCCTTCAAAGCATTTCCAGAGGCTCTGGGAGGCTACTCCTCCCATGCCTGTAACACCTATTTCGAAAGGGAGAGGGTGTAACACCCCTCTCCTAAAGGAAATACATTGTTCTGCCTTCCTAGGATTGAGCTGCTCAAGCCCCAGGAGGGCAGAAGCTTGTCTGTGAGGTGGCAGCAACTGGGGCTGCCTGGAAAATCTCAGAAGGTTGGTGTGGCAGTACTGGGGGGTCATAGCGCAGCTTCCAGAGTGCATGGGATTGCACAAACAATACCGGAATCAGTATTGGGGTACAATTCCCAGTTGTTAGACACCTTACATGGCCATATTCGGAGTTACCATTGTGAAGCTCGACATAGGTATTGACCTATGTCCAGTGCACACTTAAAATGGCGTCCCCGCACTCACGAAGTCTGGGAAACTGGGCCTGGACGATGTAGGGGTACCTCTGCTAGTGCAGTGGTGCCCTCACACACAGGTACTTTGCACCCAGCCTTCAGGGACTGAAGGCCTGACATATAGGTGACTTATAAGTGACCTGTGAAAATGGCTGTGAAAAAGTGCATGCACTATTTCAAACAGGCTACAATGGCAGTCCTGTAGAAGCCTTTGTATGGGCTCCTTATGAGTGGAAAAAGAATTGCTGCAGCCCATATGGATAAGGAAAAGTTGGATGCTACTATTTTCTTACAGAAAACTGTATGTGAAAAACTAAAAATATATTGTAACTAAAACATCAACATGCTTGAGGGAATTTAAAGGACATTCACGAAAATGGTGACATAAACTGCTGTTCCGTCCTGCTATTTATTTTTTCACATTATTATGATTATATATTTTTCCTATTATGAGCCCCGCTTGCAACTCGCTCCATATCTTGTATGAAACTTTCAGGCAGTCCGGCTTTTTAGACAAAATGATGCTGCATGCCAGGCTTTTGCTACCATTCTTGCAATTCTAAAAGCAAAAGTAGAACAGCGGCTAAAATGCAAGGCACTGTTGACTAAAATACCACAAAGCCTGAAGTTTTAGCACAGGAAAAGTTGCCATTGGGAACTTGGGCGCTATAAACGTATAAAAACTGAAATACTGCAGTAAAGAGTGCTAGTCCTTCCTAAAACCACAAATACATGATTGATGTTAGAAATCGGGACTTTGGTTGGCAGTCAGGTTGGCCCATGTCCAAGCAAGGACCCTCACTCTAGTCAGGGTAATGGAGAATCACACTCAGTTAACCCCCGCTGACCCCCTTGGAAGCTTGGCACGAGCAGGCAGGCTTAATTTAGAGACAATGGGGGTCATTCTGACCCAGGCTGGCGGTGCTTCCGTCATTCCGACCGCGGCGGTAAAACAGCGGTCGCCCAGCCGGGGCCAGCGGTTTTCTGCCGTTTTTGCCCCGGCTGGGAGAATCCGCCAGGGCAGCGCTGCCCTGGGGATTCTGACCCCCTTACCGCCAGCCTGTTTCTGGCGGTTTTCACCGCCAGGAAGAGGCTGGCGGTAAGGGGTGTCCTGGGGCCCCTGGGGCCCCCTGCACTGCCCATGCCACCGGCATGGGCAGTGCAGGGGTCCCCTAACAGGGCCCCAGCCAGCTTTTCACTGTCTGCCTAGCAGACAGTGAAAAGCGTGACGGGTGCAACTGCACCCGTCGCACGGCCGCAACACCGCCGGCTCCTGTGTTGCGGCCCTCATTCCCGCTGGGCCGGCGGGAATGTTGGAATGGGGGCAGCGGTATTTTGGCCGCATGGCAGGGTTGGAATCACCCCCAATGTGTCAAGTATATGTACCAACACACACAGTAACATAGTGAACCACTACAAAATGACACAACACAGGCTGAGAAAAGTAGTAAATATTTTATCTAAATAAGCAAGACAAATAAAAATCCACAATACACTATTAAAAATATGATCTTAGCACTTAAAACACACAAAAATAGTGCCTACAGGCACAATGCTGCGATTTGATGTTAAGCAACGTCATGACGGAGTCGCCTCCCACAATGCGTGGCCAATGGCGCAGATTATGGAGTCGTACGGACCCCCATGTACAGCACTTTTGTGAAACAAGTAGAAAACAGGCCGGTGCACGGAGTCGGGGAGGAAGGCATTGGTTCCGGTGCTACAGGGCAGAGGAGCACAGGCATTGCGCAGCGGCATCGGGTCCTTACTACTGAGCGGTGGAGGTGAGGCGGCATTGGTTGCGAGGTGTCGGTCCCTTGGTACCTCCAGTAGAGACAAAGGGGGTCATTACAACCCTGGCGGACGGTGTTAAAGCGGCAGTAAGACCGCAAACAGGCTGGCGGAAAAAAAACGGGAATTATGACCGTGGCGGAAACCGCCAATAAAGACAGCCACTTTAACACTCCGACCGCCACGGCGGTACAGACAAACAGCGCGGGGTCACCGCCAACAGACAGATGGGAGACAAAGTACTGCCCACAGTATCACAACCTACCAATCCACCACCTTTTCCGGGGCGGATTCACCGTGGATAAAAACACGGCGGAAACAGCCATTTCAATGGGAAAACGCTAACCTCTACACACTCCACGAGGAAGGAGGACACCATGCAACCGGAACTCCAATACTCCCTACGATAGTCTTCCTGCTCCTGTACGATCATCATCAACGCCGGCACCAAAGACAATGGTGAGTACTGCACCTACGACATAGGGGAGGGGGAGGCAAAAGTCAGAGACACAGACACGCAACAACCCCACCCCCACCCCGACCCTCACCCACTACAACACACACACCAATGCATATCCAAACATAACAGTAACAACCCCAAACCCCCCCGGAAGAATGCAAAGACAAAAGGAAATGAGTGCAACCATTGTAATATATCAAAATACAGTAAGCAAATATATACAGATATAATTTCACATTCAACAAAATATACATCACGATTAGTAGTGCAGTTAATGCACCATTCAATGTCCGTGGAACACTGGGCCCAAAATGCATGGGTGAGGCTCACACACGATACCTGAGCAAAGCGGAGAGAACACTGCTGGGGCATCAGATAGAAATACAACAGGCACCTCAGGGGAAAGGGAAGGGGGGGCACCTCAGCCGGATGACAGCACCACGCCAGATCCACAACGGGGCTCCATGCCCATTGATGTATCCTGGGGGTGCAAAGCCACAGTCTCTCAAGTCTCTACAGTGGGTGGGTTGCCCACTGTATCATCCTGGGGAGTGCAAAGCCACAGTCTCTCAAGTCTCTACAGTGGGTGGGTTGCCCACTGTTCAATCCTGGGGAGTGCAAAGCCACAGTCTCTCAAGTCTCTACAGTGGGTGGGTTGCCCACTGTACCATCCTGGGGAGTGCAATGCCACAGTCTCTCAAGTCGATCCTGTTAAGGACAGACGGAGTGGATGCTGTTCTCCACTGGTTCTGGAGGGGGACTGGTGCCCAGAGTGCTTCATCCTGTTAAGGACAGACGGAGTGGATGCTGTTCTCTACTGGTTCTGGAGGGGGACTGGTGCCCAGAGTGCTTCATCCTGTTAAGGACTGAGGTAGTGGATGCATGTCTCCACTGGTTCTGGAGGGGGACTGGTGGCCAGAGTGCATCACTCTCCCCATGACGGTCCCAGTTCCGTCACTGCCCCTGCCGCACATGGGCTAGCGGTGCTTGAGTTGGCGGTGCTTGCCCTGTTCAGCGGTGCTTGACTTTGCTGTCTCTGACCTGTTCAGCGGTGCTTGCCATGGCGGTCTTTGCCCTGTTCAGCGGTGCTTGACTTTGCTGTCTCTGACCGGTTCAGCGGTGCTTGCCATGGCGGTCTTTGTCCTGTTCAGCGGTGCTTGCCCTGTTCAGCGGTGCTTGACTTTGCTGTCTCTGACCTGTTCAGAGGTGCTTGCCATGGCGGTCTTTGCCCTGTTCAGCGGTGCTTGACTTTGTTGTCTCTGACCTATGCAGCGGTGTTTGCCATGGCGGTCTCTCATTGCCCAGCGGGGCTGTGGCTGCCGGGGCCCTCCTGGGCACTGGCTCTGGCGGTGGCCTCCTGGCCACTGACGTTGGGGCTGACGGTGGCCTCCTAGGCAGTGGGGATGATGGCGGGCTTCTCCGCCGTGCTGCTGTTCCCAGACTTTGGCGCTTTCTTCTGCCCCTTCCCCACCTTGGAGGAGTCACAGCTGAGTGGACAGTCCCCCCGGGACTCTTGTGAGCGGCTTTGCCGGCTGCAGTCTTCCCCCTCTCCCGTCGGGCACTGTCCAACTTCTGGTGCTTCACAGGGGGGGGACTGGCTGTGCTGTGGCTCAGTGTCACAGTGGCTGCCCTGGTGCCTGGTGCACTCCGCATACCTCTAACAGGCACCACTGGTACAGGATTTTTTTTGGCTGAGGTGCTAGTACAGGACCTATGAATTGGAGGGGGGGTGGTGGGAAAGAGGTCAAGGTTGTTCAGGAAAAGTTTCTTACGAACACTGGGACGGGTAGCTGGAGGGGGTCTGGGAGTGGAGGAAGAGGAGGTGGTTGTAGGAGGTGTAACTTTGGTTGATTTGGGTGCAGGTGCATGCGCTGGAGGCTGTCATGAGGTGGATGGATGTTGGGTGGGTGTGTGCCCGGGTTTGTGTACTTTGGGAGGGGGCGTCACAGACACACTGGGAGAGGACACAGGGGAAGTGTAAATGGTAGTGGGGTGGTGAGTGAAGGTGAGCGGGGTGTGGTGGTGGGTGTGCTGGTGCGGGACCTAGTGGTTGTAGTGGTAGTGCATGCAGGTGAGAGTGTAGACGACACTGGGAGGGAGGAGGGAGACGACGAGGAGGGGGACACAGTGGAGGCAGTGGATGTTGCTGTGTCTGTATGTGTGTGATGCTTGCGTCAGTGCCTGTGGGATGTGTGGTGCTTATGTTTGCCTGAGCTTCCCTTGTGTGTTGATGTGTGTGCAGGCTGCTCAGATGGTGTGCTTGTGATAGGCTGGGGTACAGGGGATTGGGTCTGGGTGGAGGAATTTGGAGGGGGGAGGCTAGAGACAGGGACAATGGCTGCCATCAGTGCTGAGGCTAGAGATTGCAGGGTTCGATGAAGGGCAGCCTGACCAGAATGAATGCCTTCCAGGAAAGCATTAGTGTGTTGCAATTCCCTTTCTAAAACCTGGATAGCATTCAAAATGGTAGACTGCCCAACAGTGAGTGACCTGAGGAGGTCAATGGCCTCCTCACTGAGGGCAGCAGAGGTGACGGGGCAGGGGCTGAGGTGTCTGGGGCGAAGGTGATGCCCACCCTCCTGGGTGAGCGGGCACGGGGCGAAGGCTGAGGGGCTGCTGGGAGGGCAGTGCTGGTAGGGGGGGTGGCGGCTGTACCTGTAGAATTGGGGGGCATAGATTTTGCCGCCACCACAAGGGAGCTCCCATCGGAGGATGAGTCTGTGTCGCTGGTTGCTGATCCTGTGACCACCGTGAAGCTCCCCTCGCCCTCTGTCCCACTGGTGTATTCAGAGTCCGTGTTGTGGCCCTCCATGGCCATGTGGGATGCAGCTCCCTCATGCTCCGGTGCCACTGTACCTCTGCCTGACAATGCTGATGCACACAAGAACAGGGAGAGCACAAAAAGGGGGGGGGAAGGTCAGAAGAAAGACAGGTTGAGTGCATGTTACCGCTACTGTTGGCGGACAATACAGACACAGCAGCCCCCTGCATTATGCCGCGCTGTTGGGCTCTACAGACTCAGTTCCTGGGATATGACCTACATGGCTATGGTGGGCATCAGCACACCTAGATGACACAGAGGTATGTATACCTGTACTTGCCACTCTACAGAGGTGGGGTGGAGTGCCACATGGCCTGCATTACGGAGGGGCCTAGCCTACGGAACTCGCCCTGGCCTAGGGAAACCCACAGCCCTCCTCCCCCACCCAGACACCTTCACTGCGCGCAAAGTCCGCTGAATGAGAGTGTACTCACCCCCTTGTGTCTGCTGTGATGCCCTCAAGCGCCCATCCAACTCAGGGTAGGCCACCGCCAGGATCCGGAACATCAGGGGGGTCATGGTGCGACGGGCACCCCTCCCACGTTTGGAGGCCATCCCCAGCTGAGCCTCCGCCATCTTCTTGCTCCAGTGGCGAATGTCCTCCCATCTTTTACAGCAGTGGGTGCTCCGTCTCTGGTGGGCCCCCACTGTCCGGATGTCCTTGGCGATGGCATGCCAAATAGCCTTCTTCTGGTGGGCGCTGACCTACATGACATGCACAGGGGATGAAGAGAAGTCATTACCAACTGCACCGTCAAAGTGAGTGGCCCACATCCCTACCCTTGCCATGTGGCACATACATTCACAGTCCTTCATGCTCGCAGAACTCTGCCCTCTTCCTTCTTACAACCAGCCCTCTCCACCCAGGCATAGCCCATACAACTTGCTCCCTGTGTACTCACCTGTTGGTCTGGAGGATCGTAGAGTAGCGTGTACTGGGGGAGGACCAAGTCCACGAGCTTCTCCAACTCCTGTGCAGTGAAGGCAGGGGCCCTTTCCCCAGACGCACAAGCCATTGTCTCTTCCAGACCGAGGTCACAGCAGCACTTGCAGTATAGGTCCTCTCCTGTCGAAGATCAGGTATCGAGTGATTGAACAGATAGAAAATGGCGGTGACGTCCGCGGCGGTGCGTATCATCACCGCCGGCGCACTTCGTCATTGGCTCCTGGGACCCATAGGGTCCAATGTTAACCAATGCAGCATTGCGCAGCGGTCTTCGACCGCTTACCGCGACGGTGTACAATGCCAGCGCAGTTACGTCACATCCCATTGTCCCAGTTTAGAGGTCTGGCAGCCGCCATTTCAGGGGCCCACATGGCTTCATTTTCAATTGCGTCACACATACCTAGGCCTGGACTCAACACACATACAGACAACTTTTTGGATTATGTTATGTGTTCTCTGTAGCTGAGGGTACATACCTCTGAGTTGCTTGACTCTGTGGTCGCTGTTGTCCTTCCTAGGCACCGTCAGCTGGGACATGTGAGGAGATGGCGGAATCCTCCGGTGTACCGACCGCTGGTGGACCTGTTGACAATGGAAGAGCAACATTTAATCATCACCTACAGGTTTGACCGTGCCACAATCCAGGAACTGTGTACCCAGTTGGAGCCTGACCTGATGTCAGCTATCCGCCATCCCACAGGGATCCCCCCTCAAGTGCAGGTGCTATCAGTGCTCCTTTTCCTTGCAAGTGGGTCTTTTCAAACAACAGTGGCCATGGCATCAGGGTGTCCCAGCCTATGTTTTCCAACGTGTTGTCCAGAGTGTTGTCTGCCCTGCTGAAACACATGAGGAGCTACATTGTTTTCTCTCAGGTGGAGGATTTGGCTACTGTTAAAGGTGACTTCTATGCCCTTGGACATATCCCCAACATCATAGGTGCCATTGAGGGGACCCATGTGGCTTTGGTCCCCCCCCACAGGAGTGAACAGGTGTACAGGAACCGGAAGAGTTATCATTCCATGAACGTACAGATGGTATGTTTGGCAGACCAGTACATCTCCTAGGTAAATGCTATGTTTCCTGGCTCAGTGCATGGTGCCTACATCCTGCGGAATAGCAGCATCCCTTATGTGATGGTTCAACTCCAGAGGCACCGTGTGTGGCTATTAGGTGACTCTGGTTACCCCAACCTGTCATGGCTACTGACCCCAGTGAGGAATCCCAGGACCAGGGCAGAGGAACGCTACAATGAGGCCCATGGGCGGACTAGGAGGGTGATCAAATGCACCTTCGGCCTCCTGAAGGCCAGGTTCAGGTGCCTCCATATGACAGGTGTTTCCCTATTCTACTCACCAAGGAAGGTGTGCCAGATCATCAGTGCCTGCTGTATGCTTCACAATCTTGCTTTGCGACGCCAGATGCCTTTTCTGCAGGAGGATGGTCCAGATGACGGTGTTGTGGCAGCTGTGGAGCCTGTGGACAGTGATGAGGAGGAAGCAGAGGAAGGAGAGATTGACAACAGGGACTCAGTCATCCAGCAATATTTCCAGTGACACACAGGTGAGAACACATTCTTGCCTACTACAAGTACTTTTACACTTCTACCTCTATCCTGTCTGTCAATTTCAAGCAGTATTTGGTAACTGAGTTGTACATTTACAGTTTCACAGGTGTGGTTACCAACGTGTGTCATCAGCTTACATTCTTCATGGACTTGTGTTGTGTGAAATAGGTATGTTGACATTACATTTGAGAATGGATTTTGTCACTGTGATAGCTAATACACATTTTCAAAATCACAGACTGACTCCAGATTGTTTTGTGCTTCAAGGGTGTTTATTGTAGTGCTAAATATTGGAGGGGGTGGTAAAATGTTGAGGGGTGATGGTGGAGGAATGTCCATGGCGGAGTCCAGTTTATTAGTCTTACAGGTGTACTGCCCATATGGGCATAGGAAGTGGAGCTGGGGCAGTTCCAATATGGACAGGGTTACAAAGTGGGACAGTGGGATGACAATCAGGGTGGTCTCATTCCTTGGCGGGGGTCCTGCCATCGTGCTCTGTCCTGTTCCTGGATCTCAGGGACCGCTTGCGGGGTGGTTCTCCGTCTGCAGGGGATGGGGTGCTGGTGTGGTGGTCCTGTGGCGGGGCGTCCTGTCCACTAGCGCCGGCGGAGGTGGTGGGCAGTTCATCGTCCATGCTAGTGTCAGGGGCCCCTTGGAGTGCCACGGTGTCCCTCATGGTGTTCAGTATGTCCTTCAGCACCCCTACGATGGTGCCCAGGGCGGAGCTGATGGTTCTGAGTTCCTCCAGATACTGTTCCTCCTGCATGCGCTGGGTCTCCTGAAACTTGGCCAGGACCATAGCCATCGTCTCCTGGGAGTGGTGGTATGCTCCCATGATGGAGGAGAGGGCCTCGTGGAGAGTGGGTTCCCTTGGCCTGCCGCCCCCTGTCGCACAGCAGCCCTCCCAGTTCCCCTGTGTTCCTGTGCTTCCGTACCCTGGACCGTGTGCCCACTACCACTGCCCCCAGGTCCCTGTTGTTGTCGGGGTGGTGGGTTATCCTGGGATCCCTGTAGTGGTGGACACACAGCTGATTGACGTGTCCTGGGGACGGAGGTATGGGCCCGCTGGGCTGGTGTTACCAGAGGGTGGAAGGTCTGTGTTGGGCTGTGCCTGTGCGAGGGGAACCGACTGTCCCGAGGCCCACGATGGTCCGGGCTGGTCATCTGGATCCAGTTGGCCAGAGCTGCTGTCATCACTGTGGGCCTCTTCTGTGGGTGGGGTAGAGATGTCTGGACCCTCCTGTCTGGTGACATTGGGTAGTGGTCCTGCAGGGGTGTAAAAGCATGATTATTGCATCTGTGTGTGTCATGATGTGCAATGGGCGGGTGACCGTGTACCCCAGTGCTAGCATTCCTGTGTGGGGGCTTGTGTGATGATGGTTGTGGGGGTGTTATGGGTATGTGCAGTGGGCATGCTTTAGTGAGGGGTGTCCATGCTTTGTTGTGTCATGCAGGGCTTGGTGTTGGGATGTGTGGATTGTGTTATTAGTACATTAGTGAGGAGCTGGAGTGATAGGGGAGGAGGTGAGGGTGGGGGTCTGTGATAGCATGCAGGTAGGGTGGGGGATATGATAGTTAAGATTTGACTTACCAGAGTCCATTCCTCCACCGACTCCTCCGAGGCCCTCAGGATGCATAATGGTCAAGACCTGCTCCTCCCATGTTGTTAGTTGTGGGGGAGGAGGTGGAGGTCCGCCGCCAGTCCGGTGTACCGCGATGTTGTGTCTTGAGACCACGGAACGCACCTTCCCCAGTAGGTCGTTCCACCTCTTCCTGATGTCGTCCCGATTTCTTGGGTGCTGTCCCACTGCGTTGACCCTGTTGACTATTGCTCGCCATAGCTCCATCTTCCTAGCTATGGAGGTGTGCTGCACCTGTGATCCAAATAGCTGTGGCTCTACCCATACTATTTCCTCCACCATGACCCTGAGCTCCTCCTCGGAGAACCTGGGGTGTCTTTGCCGTGCCATGGGGTGGTGTAGGTGATGTGTGGGGTGGTGTATGTGGTGATGAGTGTGGTGATGTGTAGTGGTGTGTGGTGTTTTGTGCGTGGATGTTGTGTGGGTGATGGTGTTGTGTGCCTCTGTTTGGTGGGGTTGTCTATGCTGTGCAGTCTCTCTGGCCTTCGTCAATAATTTTTGTTGTAGGGGTTTGTGGGTGATGTGGGTGTGTGTTTTATATTGTGTTGGGTGTGTGGGAGTGGTGTTTGTATGTGTATCAGGTGTGTATTTGGAATTGTCCAATGTGGTGGTGTTTTGGAGATGTGTGTGTACCACCAATGGAATACTGCGGTTGAAAGACCGCCGCGTGGATTCGTGGGTCGTGATAGCATGGGCGTGTTTCTGTTGGCGTGATGGTGGAGGATTTGTATTCGCCAGTTTATCACTGACCTTTGGTGTGGCGGACTTGTGTGGGTGTCTGAATTTCGGCAGATTACGAGATGTGGGTCATAATAGCTGTGGCAGATTTCCGCGGCAGCGGCGGTGTATTGGCGGTCTTCTGCACGGCGGTAAGCGGCTTTTACTTCCAATGTTGTAATGACCCCCAAAGTCTGGCGAAGTCACGATGCATCACGGGTCACAGGCGCCGCAACGGAGTCGGGCATCATAAACGTCAGTGGTACGACACTCTGATCTCAGCGAAGTCATGCAGAATCAGCAGCTGTAGCGATGCAAGACCTGCAGAGTCGTCGTGCAGCTGCGAGGTCCAGGGCTTAAGGTGCAGGCGGAGTGGCGGGTTCGTTGAAGCAGCATCCTTAGCAAAGTCGCACGGTGCCATCTGGCATAGTTTCACAGGATTTCACCAGAAATTCTCTTCCAGGGGCCCAGGAACTGGAATGACACCCTCTGGCAGGCTAGAGGCCACAGCATTTAGACTCAAATCTGGATGATGAAGCCTTTGCTGTCCCTGAGGCTTCAAAACAGGAGGCAAGCTCTACTTCAAGCCCTTGAAGATACCGCTCAAGCAGGAATGAACAACAGAGTCCAGTCTCTGCCCCTTTCACAGGCAGAAGCAGCAACTGCAGGTTAGCCCAACAAAGCACAGTCACAGGCAGAGGCAGCACTTCTCCTCAGCTCTTCTCCTTGGCAGAGGTTCATCTTGATTCCAGAAGTGATCTAAAATCTGGGGTTTTGGGTCCAATATTTATACCCCTTTCTGCCTTTGAAGCAGGCAAACTTCAAAGGAAAGTCTCTCTTGTTCACAAGATCCTGCCTTGCCCAGGCCAGGCCCCAGAGACACAACAGGGCGTTGGAGACTGCATTGTGTGAGGCCAGGCAAAGCCCTTACAGGTTTGAGTGACCACTCCTCCCTCCACTCTAGCACAGATGGCTCATCAGGATATGCTGGCTACACCCCAGCACCCTTTGTGTCACTGTCTAGAGGAGATGCACAAACAGCCGAACTGTCAAACTGACTCAATCAGGGAATCCACAAACACCCAGAGTTGCAGAATGGTTTAAGCAAGAAAATGCCTACTTTCTAAAAGTGGCATTTTCAAACTAACAATCTAAAAACCAACTTCACTAAAAGATGTATTTTTAAATTGAGAGTTCAGGGACCCCAACCTCCATATTTCTATCTGCTCTCAAAGAGAATCTTCACTTTAATAATATTTAGAGGCAGCCCCCATGTTAACAAATGAGAGAGATAGGCCTTGCACAGTGAAAACCGAATTTGGCAGGATTTCACTGTTAAAACATGTAACATGCATCCTGCCCATGGGGCTACCTAGGGCCTACCTTAGGGGTGCCTTACATGTATAAAAAGGGAAGGTTTAGGCCTAGCAAGTGGGTAAACTTGCACGTCGATCTGCCAGTTTAAAACTGCACCACAGACACTGCAGTGGCAGGTCTGAGCCATGTTTACAGGACTACTCATGTGAGTGGCACAACATGTGCTGTAGGCCCACTATTAGCATTTGGTTTACAGGCCCTGGGCACCTCTAGTGCCCTTTACTAGGGACTTATTAGTAAATCAAATGTGCCAATCATGGAAAAGCCAATACATATAACTTCACATAGGGAACACTTACACCTTAGCACTGGTCAGCAGTTTTAAAGTGCCCAGAGTAACAAAAAAAGTAAAAACAGAGTCCAGCACACACAAACAACCTGGGAAGTAGAGGCAAAAAGTTAGGGGAGACCAGGCCAAGGATGCCAGGTCTAACAATTGCCAACAAACCACTGGAAGAAATGTCACAGTTTAAAAATGATCTTTTATCGAAATTGAGGTGGTGGGTGCTAGCATTATTTAGAGGCCACTTTAGAGCTTTCCTACCAATATGGCTCACAAAAGATGTTACTGACAGACCAGTGCAGGGTAGCTTGATGCTGCTCCCTTTTATTCCGCTAAATCACAGCACTGTTCGTCAATGTGACGTTTGCTTGTGTTCTAAATCTTGCCAGTATAGATACACTGTCGCAATGGCTGTGGTCCACCTGCCAAATTTATATGCAGGCAGAGCTTAGGTTTAGTCCCAGCTGAGACTACACCATCTCCGCCATGATTAAACACCCCTGTCGGCCCAAAGGAGCGAGGTCCATTGGAGGCAGATCTCTAATTCTGCCTATGTAATTTAGATAAGCAGAATTAGTGGTCACTTTTCACAGCCCATCACCGCCAGGAATACCCTGGAGGTAAGGGGCAGTGAAAACTGCTAAATGCTCCTCTCTCCATGGGAGAGGACTCCCATGGCAAGGGGATCATTTTATTTCTTATTTTAAAAAAACAATCCAGCTTTGGGTTATTCCTTTTGAAAAAATAAAAAATATAATAGTTTGGTGCACAGCACCTTCATGTTGATGGAGCTGAGAACCAAACTGTAAACAGCATTGACAGAAACCATTGTGATGATGGTTTCTGCCAATGCTTTAGAAATGATCAGTAGCTTGGTGGTCATTTATAAATTTGGTGGGAGGCATCTCTTTGGGGCGATGGAATAATTTACTCCGTCTCCCTGATGGAGAAACCTGCTTCCCTCCGAAAATAAATCAGGCCCTAAGTGCTCCTCTTGGCTAGAGATTTGTGTACCGATGACAATCAATCAATCAATCAAAGGCATTTGTATAGCGCACTGCTCACCCGGAGGGTCTCAAGGCGCTGGGGGGGGGGGGAACGCTACTGCTCGAACAGCCAGGTCTTGAGTTGCTTCCTGAAGGCGAGAGGGTCTTGCGTTGTCCGCGTTGCGATGACACCTCACTATGTCCCCCCAGAGTCCACCTCTAGGTTTAAGACAATGGGTATAAATACACCCCTCTCACAAGGAGGCTATTCTAAATACTTTTCGAAAATATTTGTATGTGATTGTTCACTGTGTCTGCCTTCCTCTGATCCTGATTGACTTTGAGATGTCCCTTCATCTTTATGGTTTGCTGTTAATGTATAGGGTGGGGCTCTGAGGGTTCAGGACAGAGTGTTTTGAATAAGCCAGACTGTTTAAGTAGGAGTTCCCTTGCAACTAGCAGTAGTCTTGGTATAATTGATAACCAGTTTCAGGTCGGCTTAACAGCGCAGCTGGCACCAGGCCAAATATAATTAACAGAAAAAGAGCTTAAACTACTGCTGGAGAGGGGCTTTGGCTCCCCCTCCTTGTTCATTTCCTGAACTACAGCTTTTGTTTCGGTAGACTTTGTGTGCTTCCAGTGAAAAAGAGTGCCTGTAATACACTTTACCTCTCACTGGAAAGTTTATGCTAAATACAGTAGGCTTGAATTGCTTATAAGGACAAGTCAATGATGCCATTTGTCATAGGCCGTAGGTCTGGTCTGTTATTATGAAAACTTATGACAAAGGCAGTAGGCCTGACTTATTAAATGTGTAAAGCATATGTTAAAGTCAGTAGGCCTGTAAGGTGAGCTATTAACACTGTGGTAGGGCTTGTACACAGGTATTGAATGTCTTGAAAGAAAGCCTGTGCTCAATACAGGAGACCTGTGTTGTTATAGTGACAAACCAGTAATAAGGGCAATAGCCCTGATGAGTTTGTTGGAAAATGTTATGTCAGATGCCATGGCTATAGTCTGCTTATTATGAAAAGCTACAAAAACATAATAAGAATAAACTATTCAGAGGGAAAACACAGGTAAATGTAAATAGGCATGTATGGGTGAATTTTTATCACACTGTGGTAAAACCTTTATAGAAGCATTTGTTACATTAAATATCTCAGATTACCACAGCAGGCAAGGAGTTTGGTGTTTATTACCCTCCCTGGCCGACCCCTGTGAGAGTTTTGTTAGGCCCACTTAGGAAGTGATCTGTACTACTGTACCAACTGTAACCAACTGTAATTCTGTCCATCTTTGCAATGTTTTCCAGAGGTTGCCTTGTGGGGAAGCTTATGTTCAATGCAGTACACCTGAGGTGGTTATGGTGACAACAAGAGAGTGACAACGCCTATAGGCCTGACTGTTTCAAGTGGGAACGTTATGTCAGAGGATATATCTCTGATCTGTTTATTATGAAAGTTTAAAAGTAAGCTAATAGGCCATACTCATTTGTAGTGACAAATACTTGCAAAAACCATTAGACCTTTAAGGGTAGATTATTATTTTGCTGTGTTATACTCTCTAGACGGTTATTTTTGTTTCACGGGATCTCTCTGATTACTTTAGTAGCTAGGGTTTAGGTGTTGGTTAACTTCTCCGACAAATCCTGACTATACAGGATATACATTGTGAAAACTCTTTTTAGGCACTCTTGAGAGGATTTGTATATTATTTTTCCAGCTGTAATTTTGTACATATTTGTAATTTTGAGAATGTGGATGAAAACTTATACTCAGAACGGTAGGCTTGAGCTGGTTATTTTGACAAGTCAGGGAACTGACTGGTTCATTAGGAAAAATTATTGCTGATGCCATAGGTCTAATCTGTTAATTATGAAAGCTTGTCACAAAGCCAGTAAGTCCAACTTATTTTTTGTTGAAAAAATCGTGTTAAAGTCAATAGGTCTTTATGGTGGATTGTTATCATACTGTGGTAAAACATGTATACAGGTGCTTTTTTACATGTAGTCTCACAGGTTAAGATGGGAGGCATGGATTTTGGTGTTGATTAGCCCAATTGAAAAACCCTCATGACAGACGATTTGCACTGTGAGAACCCTTGTTAGGTCAATTGAGGATTGGTTTTACATGGTTTTGCCAACTGTAATTCTGTGCTTATTTGTAATTTTGTGCATGTGTGTGTTGATTACCCTGTGACAAAGCTTATGATCAATCAAGCAGTCCCAAGTTGGTTATGGCAACAAACCAATGATAAATGTCATATACCAGATAGGGTAATTGGAAAAAGTTATGTCAAATGCCTTATGCCTCTTTTTTTATTATAAAAGGCTATTACAAAGGCAGTAGGGCTGACTGATTTTATTCATTAAAACATATGCTGAAAACAATAAGCCGTTATAGGTGTATCGCGTTAATATGTATACAGGAATTTGATTACATGCATTCTGAGAGATTAATGTATTAGGCAAGGTTTTTGGTGTTTGATACCCCCCACTAACAAGCTGTGCGGGTAGAAGAGTTAAATTTGAGAAGTTAGTTTTAACCCTCTTAGGATGGATTGCGTATTGTTTTGCCAATTTTAATTTGTAAAGTGTAGCATTTAACAGTGTGTACAACAAAATACCTTTTAAATGTGGCATATCAGCTTTAGCAGTCTGCAGGCTTCTGTAATAAAAACAATTATATACATATATAGAGGACATTTGGGTCAGTCTTCTTCAACCGTTAGTCTCTTTTAGTCTTACTCACATTTTTTCTATCAATGAAGCATATAGCAGGGTGCAGTGGGTCAGCCCACTTCAGCCATTGGCTCTATTGCCCCCCTTAAGTACATTAAACTGCCTGATCACATGTGCACGTCAGCCTGAAAAGGAGCATGCTTCACTGTCAGGGCTTGTGCACCAGTGATTTTAGTTTTGAACTTACTTTTTTTTATAGGTCTCCCTGTTTTTTGTCTTTGCTTCTTTGTTTTACTTTTTTTGGAACACTGCAGGTCCCTAGAAAATCCTATAGGTTTGCTCGTTTATTATTAATTTTATCTGCAATGCACCACACCTGGTCACTGATTCTAAACTGGACAGCCATCTTCAAGGATATTGTCAATAGTGCATCACATTTTCCCGTTCCAAGCTGACCGTCACGTTTAGAAGTAACATGTTAGCCACCCCGGATTAGTAAGCAGTTGTTCACTATACACAATAACATTCTAAGATGGTGGCTCAGTGCAATGTTACATTTTTTATGTATTTTAATTTAGATATATTTTTATTTAAGACTTACAACAAACAAAAAGACACACACAGTCCTTGTGATGCAACAAACCAGTAACATATACGGCACGTTTAGTACATTGACCCTCATCATGTAGTTGTGTACACAGTCCCTTCCATGTCCCCCAAGTATCTTATGGCTCCCAGGCCCTTTGAGTTTAAGACACCTAGCCACATCACTACATGTGAATTTTGTATATATTCTTAATTGCAAGCACATGCCAGCCATGTATATGTGATAGCACTTTTCTTTATTCTATTATTTGTTCTTTGAATTTATATTGCTTCTAATTGTTGAGTTTGTGCGTACTTTATTATACATTGGTGAGAGGATGAAGGTAAGAGTAAGCCAGGGTTGGAAGAAAGGATATGCGAGTGCAAAGATGAATAACAGAATGAATGTATGATGAGTTATTGAGTACCTAACTCACCAATAACTGAAGAGGTGCTTCCAGGTATAAGCCAGACCTTTTGGCATTGCACAGGCTTGTTTTTAGCTGGGGTTGAAAAGGCTCCCGGTGTTCCTCATAGAGCAGAGTCTCACCAGTTACATATAGGGATGTCTCAGTGAGGTGGTGGGGTGTCAGTGTTACGCTCCTCTATGTTTGTTGCCAGAAGAGGCTATTTAGAGGTGTGATGGGCTGGCCGGGGAGGGCCGAATGCTGGATATATAAGGTTTGATCACCCTTGTTTTCCCCACTGAACAAAGTAAGGCCCATATTTATAATTTTTTAGCACCACATTTGCATCATTTTTTGACGCAAAAGCAGCACAAACTTACAAAATACAGCCTTTTGTGTCAAAAAGTGATGCAAATGCGGCACAAAAAAGTATAAATAGGGGCCTAAGTATGCTAATTGTGCACATATGTTCATAAGGCTAAATATGTAACTGAATGTGTTTTTGTTCTTCTTGAGCTGAGGAGGGATTGGGGTGTGGTGTACAGTTTAGCAGAGAAAGGGGACTGTTGTAGTGTGTCATTCAAACTCTTTTTTTTCCAGTTTTGTATTTTCCTGGTTTTATTTATTTTTTTACAACAAGCGTACTTGCTGAATGCTCGGTGCCCCCATACACAGCAGGTTTAACCTGTTTGTTTTCAATAATGAATTCTTAGTAAAGTCACACAGCAAACTGCTTCAAATGACTACAGGCTGAACACCTAGATGTGTTTAAACTGTATTTCTATAGAATTTACTACCCCTGACGAGGCGTCAAAATGCCTTACGGTGAGTAGCACACTACCCAGGAGCCCAAGTTAGTGGTCTGTCCATTAGTTATTGGGGTTAGTTTTACATGCTCATTCCATGCATCCAATCCAGTTTCCTTGTGATACATTGTAGACATGGATGTGATCATTAGAGAGGGCTATGTGAGACACAATCACTTGCTGGAATTCATAGATACTGTTATGGTTTCCAAAAGAGCTTTAAGGCAGATAGGCATGAGATTTAGATTACCTTGTATACAAAAGAGGCAGACCAAAGTAGAAGGAAGTAGAGATCCATTTAAAAAAAGGGATGGAAGGTCAATTTTTCATGCAGGATGTTCAGGAATATAACAGGTTGAGAATATTTGCATGAAGTTTGTGGATGTAAACCTGTTGAAAAAAACAGATTAAAATCCTGCTTCTAAGGAACACAGCTTACCCAATCTTTCTTGAGGCACTTAAGAGGCGGCAAAGATGCTTCCCACAGTAGAAAAGGAAGCACAGTGCTAGTTGAGGCTCCTTTGCTTCAAGCAGTGCAACAAATAAGAGGCTCTTTTTATATACAAACTGTAGCATATTTAATAATATAATGTTTTGTTATGTTTACGACCACCAACTTAAAAATACAACAAGGCAATTGATAGACACATTGCAGCAATCATTTGATTATTCAGTGCATGTTTGTGACCCATTCAATGTCTGGTTTGGAAGGCGCTGTCCCCTGCATCCACCTGAGGTGCACCTCCACAGAACAGACACGATGTCCAGCAGAATGGACGTGTCTGGGGTAACCTTCCCCCTCCAGGATCCACCTTGCCTGCAGTGGTCGATTGACAGGCTGATGGAGGAAGATTCCACTAAACGGATCACCCCCACCATGTATGGCCTTTTTGTTGCCTACTACTGAATCACTAAAATAGTTCTAAAAAACTGTAAATGAAGTTTCTTTTAAATCCACTACAAATAGATCCATATTTCACATCAGACATACAGAAGAAAAAAGGAGACTCTATATCTAGCGCGGTCATGAGGAATGATCCAGTCTCCAGCAGTAATCTGCTTTTTGGGGGTAATAACTCAAAAATAGTTGTAGGAAGAGACAACTGGTTTTACTTGGTGAGCCATATTTTAATTGTATCTCAGTTTTGCGTTGGATTAAAACAAATATCTCTGCTTTACAAAATAACCATCGCTGTTCTGAAAGGGTAATTTATTCTGTAACATTAATTTCTATTTTACACTACAACACAAATAATGTTAATTGAAACTACACCAGAGACAATGGGAAGCTTCTATGTATAACTGTTTTCTAATATAAAATACATTTTGTTTTGATTTGTTATTTGATTTCAGAGAATGTCGATGTCCTTGTTAGTGATCAACATTAAAAAAATATGTAAAAGTATGTGTGCCTTATTTTCATCACAGGTGATTTGTTCTGTGTATTAAAAGATATTACATTTGAGAAGTTTTGGTGTATGCATTTTTCGTTTTGTTAGGTAACAACTACAATTCCTTAAAAAGTGAAAAAGATCAATTTGAAGGGGAGATTGACACTTTCACATACTTACTCGGATTACATTAATGTATTTGTTAGGGAAATTTAAAAAACATGTTTTTCTTCTTTTTTCGCTTTTCCAATAAAATGCTATTCCATGAACAGCATTTCCTTCTCTAGTGCTCCTGTGAAAATATAAATATAGTTTTCACCTTCCAAAACAAAATTAGCATGACTTTAAGTGTATTTATCAAGCAAATTAGTATGATGCGAACTACATGAACTTCATATTTGCCTGTGGTATTTTGTGCACCGCAAAATTAAATGTAAGAAAAACAGAGGGTCCTATTGGTATTTTAATATTACAGGCATCCGGTGGCATAACTGAAACTCTTTCAGAAGATTGCCAACAAAATTTAAATGTATGTATTTTTAGAAGCTATCCAGTACTGACTGATAATTAAATTACTTGAAAGATTTTTGAAATACTGTTCCAGCGGTGCTCAATGCTACCTACAAACCAACAAGTAGTGGCAGTCTATGAGCCTCAAAATCCATGCCTCAGAAACCGTTATCTTTGGCTCACAAGTTGAAGTGCTGTGCCATGATAATGTACACTCCAGTACTAGCCAAGGGTCCAGGACCAAAGCCTCATGGGGGATAGGATTTTTTTCTCTCAACTACATCAGCAGAATCCAGGGCTAGTCCAGGGTGAACTGGTCAGCTGAGCACTTTGCAGGTGCATGGCTACTTTAGCTTTCATGTCCCTGAAGCTTAACAGGAAACTAGCCAACTAGCCAACTAGCCCTTGAAATCCACTCACCAGTCTTTGGCACAAATAGGAACAAGTCGAGCCCTTGGGGGTCTCTCTCCATGGATTCAACAGAAGGAGCAGCCCTTCTCTTTCTGAACTCCTGTTTGGTTCATTAGGTGAAGCAGGTGCAGTCTTCCTTGGTGCACTGACACAGTCTCTTTAAGTCTAATGCCCTCTGTACAGCAGGCAAGCGAACTTCAAAGCTGCCTTTGGGAAGTACTGGCTTTGCCAATGTTTTTAGCAATGTTGTGTAGCATGGCTAAAGAGATAAAAAAATAAAAGTTACTATGACACAGACACAGTTGCTGTTTCATTGTGCAGGTGCATGCGCCTTGTATGTACATGCTTACAAAGTGTGTAGGGACTTTTTTCCTGGTTGGATTAGTAAATTTAAAAAAAGGTAGCACCAATGCGTTTTTTTTTAAGGGGGGCCGGGTGCAAGCAACATGAATGGAGGTGGTAGCAACAACAAGGACGTGGGTGGGGGGACGATCACGGAGGATGGTTCGAAAGCAACATGAAGTATGGCAGGTAGAGTATTCAACGAGAGAGTAAAGTGGAGCATGGAGTAAACACATGGGCAATGAAAAGAACAACGTAAAGGGGGAGAAGTACACAAGCAAGAAAGCAATGGTAGCAGAGAATCGCTCCAGGAAAAGCAAAACACAAAGGGTCGTAGGGAGAAGCACACAAGTGAGAGCAACATGGAGCACAGTGGAGGGGAGAAGAGAATTACACGAGGGAGACAGCTGAAAAACAAGTACTCCCTGTCAACATGCATACCTTAGTCTAAAGTGTCACGAAAACAGAAGATCATGCACTATTGCATGGCCGACAATCGCCATTCAACTCATGAAAACACCCCGCCTCAAACCTTTCTTCTCTCACTCCAATGTGTCTACACTGGCATATCGACCATCCACCATTGCCGGGAATATTTTACATCCAACGAAAAATAACTCACGTATACCCATCACATCCTACCATTTGCCACTTGCTCCAGGCAATTTTTTCTATAACCGCTGGAGCCTGGAATGAAAAACCTGCTTATCCAAACGCAGCCAGTACTGCTCAGTCCGGGACATGAGGTTCAGAGGACACCAATCAACCGGTAACGCGCAATCTCCTTTGCAAACCATTGAACAGTGAAAGTAAGAAAAAATGTCACCACACTGACGAGCAAGTCCATCTGTCCTTTCCTCATGTGAAGCCCGCAGCTTCACATATTACATTATTACCATTTAACAATTTAATCAATGCACACAAGAATCAGGATAAGATTTTGATCATACACTAAGTATTGCCATGCAACCCGTTACCAGCTTCCAAAACATATACTTATTTTACAGTTCTAAATGTATGATGTGTGTGAAGTGTAAGCTTGAAACCTTGTAAATATTGGACATATTTTCTTTAAACAACCTATTTCCAGATCATTCTTCACAGGCAGTAGACACCTCGTTAATCATAGCAGAACAGTTGTTCCCTCAAAGTGAAGCGAGTGGTTGCACCATCCAGCATGTAAAGTAGCAACCTCTCTTTACCAGATAATGGATGGACAAAATAGTTTTATTGACTCTTATTGTGTAACTCTCACGATTAGGCACCCACTGAAAAATATTGTTTGAGGATACCTGGACTTCAGAAAGAGCTGGGGGGCAATATTAATGCTGAACATACACCCTATAAACCACTCTAACATAACATACTAATCACTTCATGTACTACTTTAAACTTTTCCTTGGTATGGTATACCTAAAGGATCCTTCTTAGCTCTTGGCAAGCCATCCTTTGCATTGGGCAGACCTTGAGGGATTTTCCTATCTGCATTTGGTAATGTGCCATAATATTTCTTGTTGCTTTTTAATTTTCCACAAGTCTGGACTAGGACAACATACCTGGAAGTGTAAGTTACTCACTGTAGTGACCACTGTGATAGCAATCCTTAACACACTCAAGTTCCTTCAGTTAATCAGTAACTATGTTTATAAACCGCTTCACAATTGTAGGCACTCAAATAATCTAAGTAACAGGCCAGATAAAATCTCCATAAATCACCAAGATAAAACAAATGTGTTTCCAAAGTTTTCTTGACACAAAGGCGGTCATTATGACCCTGGCAGTCTTGAGACCTCCAGGGCCGCTGTGGTGGTCTGACCGCCGCCAATGTAGTGGTCTGGCAACCACATTACGACCTTGGCGGTAGCGCACCGGTTAAACTGCCAGCACCGCCACTTTTTGGCCACCCAACAGCCTGGCGGTGCTGGCAGTCCCAATACGCCAGGGCAGTGCTGCAAGCAGCGCTGCCCTGGGGATTACAAGCCCCCTCTTGGCCGGCCTTTACATGGCAGTTGCCCCCCCAATGTAAAGGCTGGCAGAGACGTGGTACAAGGGGCCCAATGGACATGGCCAGTGCAGGGGCCCCCATGGCCAGCCCTGTCCCTCTTTTCACTGTCTGCTGTGTAGACAGTAAAAAGCGCGACGGGTGCTTCTGCACCCTATGCACCGCAACACTGCTGCCGGCTCAATTATGGGCCTGCGTCAATGTTGTAGGCCATTTCCCGCTGGCCAGCGGGCGGAAACTATGTTTCCGCCTGCTGATCGGGCAGGAAACTCATAATGGGGCCTGCGGGACAGGGACCGCACTGGCAGTAACCTGACCGCAGGAGTTTGGTGGACGGCCTTTTCCATCCGCCAAACTCTTAATGACCCCCAAAGTCTGATATTAGTGGGAAGTTTGTTCAATAGCTTCCTCACTTGGCTGGGGAAGGTCTTCACACCAGCCTTACTCTTTGAGCAATAGATATTTGAATTAAATTGGGTGATCTAGATGTTAAAGTTCTGGAGGGCTAGTAAAGTTTGATCCACTTTTTCACATAGTCTGGAAAACATATTCTGGAACTTTACCTTTTCAATCCTTTCCCATCTCGGTCCTTACTAATTGAGGTGTATTCACCTACATCCTGGCTGTCACATGACTTTGCGAAACGCAAAATAAGACTTTAAGGTTCCTCTGTATCTTCAACATCTTCCTCCCTTCAACTTGGTGCCTTAAAGAAGAAGAATGCCCAGACCATGCCCGGTGATCCCCAAGCACTAGGGATTGAAGATGTGACAACTGGAACAGAGGGTGGGACGCAAGTACTGGGATGAGGAAAGGTAACTGGAGTAATGAAGATTACTAGTAAGTAACTGGGGCATATCCAATCAGGAACCTATTAACTGCTGATTTGAACTTAAATTTGTCTGTGACAGGATGCCAATGCATATCTCTATGAATGGAAGATGCACTTCTCACTGGAGGTTATGCGGTTTGAGAGTAAACTGTATAGGTGCAAAGCCCTCGGCACATGGAAGGCTAAATCTGACAAGTCTACAGCTGTACCCTGGATGTAAAGTTACAATTTTTATGCTGGACAGAAATATATTCAATCTTTCTATTTTCTCAGGAAACATACCACTAGTCTAGTGCAACAAACTTCCTATCCATATTGATTTAGGTGGAAGGCTACTACATTTGTTGCAGTCCTTCCACCCACCAATTTAACAGTGCTATCCTTCAGATTTTCACCCTGAGAATGACTTTTGTGTCCTGCAAATTGTACACATAACAACATGTGAACCTAGTGGTGCCTTGGCTGCCCCAGACCTTCAGGAGCAGCCCAGTCAATGTTTGTCTGTTTTATTGTAGATTGGTGAGTGGATGAATACAATAATTAATTTGTGGGTGGATGAATGGTGCGTGAGTGCAAGGAAGAGGGACAGTGCATGTACAATAACTTATCAGTATAGAGCCCTCAATTAACAGTTATAACCCACCTAGAGGCCTACTGCTTTTAATAAATGCATTTCATAATACGTCAGGCCTACTAACTTTGTTGTAACATACCATGATAAACAAATACACACGCATCCAAAATTACAGTTAATTTACAAAATACATCTCCTCTGAAAAGGGGTTAACAAGGATTATCACATTGCAGTTCGTCAAGCGTTGGTTAAGAGGTGGTAACTAACACTCAAACCCTTGCCTACCATTGTAATCTGTGAGAATCCATGTAACAAAATATATGTCTACAGTCTTTAACAGCAGAAACCCTCTTTTATTTGTTCTTACATTTGATGGAAACAACGGAGGTGGGATATTAAATACATTTTTCTTCTCAGTTCCACAAAATAGACTAATGGAGTGGTTAGACATTTTACAGTTAAGGTCACCAGCTAACAAAATCTCACATTACCCGTCATTCTTCACGATCACGTATATATAATTGAACATATCAAGACATATATACTTGTAACATTTATCTGGAGGGATGTAAACATTCACCATAAACAAAGAAACTCTTTTGCCTCCTTCTATGAAAAACACCACCTTTAAGACCTGAAAGAGATTAGAGGGATCTTAAAAGTTTTTGTATTCCCCTTTTAACTTGTTGCTCAATCCCACTTTTGCATGCCCTTTCTTAAAAGGCAGGGCCTTACAACTTAAAACAATGTAACCCTCATATAAGTCAGCGGCACACCAAGATTCCTGGATGCAGATTAAATCAGCTTTTAGGCTACATAAGAACTTCAACTTCTCTGGAGAGTTTGATATACCCACTGCATTCCAGGAGGCCATTTTTAAATTTTTGCTAGCGACTAGGTTTTGAAACATGACCCAGGGGCCGGGTACTATTTAGTGCTCTGACCAACCAACTCTTTCTTAAGCTCATCCTCCGTCGGGGAGCTAACAGGAACTTCTGGGCCAGAAAATCTTACTGATCTTCTTCCATCTGAGATAGAAATGTTCAAGCATTTCAAATTGCTAGGGGATAAATCAAGTAAAGACAGCGAACATTTATTAAACAGTGCACGATTTGAATGAGCAGACTGCCTGCTGGCTATTGGTTTCTCATCCAAAACCGAGATTACGTCAATGCCTCTTCATTGCAACAAGTCACAGTTTTGTAAAATTAAATGACCAACAATTCTGGAATGAAACTGGACTCAAGACTTTAACATTTTAGGGGAATGAGCTATACAATATGAGCAATATCTTTGCTTTGAATCATTTTTACATTTTCAATGTCTACAAAGCAAGACAATAAAAAGGAGCAGTTCCAACTTAGATCAGAATCAAATAATGTAACAAAATCTAGCCATGGGGGAATGAGTTGGGACGGTAACAGATGATACAGACCTCCCACTCAGCTGAGTTTGAGATTCTTTGGGCACTGAATTTGACAAAACAATAAAAGGTTCAGCGCTGGGATTCAATTTTGATGGTGTGGATTCTAAGAATGATTGCTCAACCAATAATGATTGAAGATCGCTATTTTCTTGCACCATGAATGGGACAACAGGACCCTTTCTGGATGAAGCCCTGGGTTCACCAACTTCCTGAAATCAGAGTTTCCTTGGATTTCTCTTTGATATTCTCCATTTGTTCCTCTTTGAAGTACGCTTTTTTGTTTTCCCCTTATTCTTGGCAGAAATTGAATCAATTGAAACTGCAGGTCTTACTGCAGGCCTTACTGTAGACCGGTCCGAGGATCTAAAAATGCCTCCTCAGGACCCAGGGCTTTAGCACGATCACAAGAGACAGGGAGGTTTGGAAGGTCTGAGGATAAGGGATTTTTTATGTAATAAATAGGACCTTCTAGTTTCACAGACTTCCGAACATTGGGTATTTCCAAGAATGCTTTAGGCTTGCCTACTTGAGATCCCTGCTCACAGGTTAGATGGAAGTTCGGTGCCTCCTCATTTAAATTACTGTTGGAGGCCTCAGGAGTTGGACCAGTGCCAGAGAGACCCAACTTTCTGTGAGCCTCAATTGTGGCAGCTTGAAAATCTTCCACCAGGTTCCACCCCACATCCTTGGAGCCCATCAACATTTTCAATATTACCAAAAAAGTCTTGTATATGATCTGAATTATTTACAGATTTTTCTAATAATGCAAGAACAGAAGCCAAATTAATTTCTTGCACTTGAAAGATTCAGAAATTAAAACATATTGGCCGGGAAGATCGCAGGACAAATTCTCAGATATTTTAAATTCAGGCGTTACAGATGTAAAAAGTACAGATGATAATTTATCTGATGGGGTACTTCAGAAAAGCCTTAAACTGGAAGTATGTGAAGGGACCGCTGGAGCAATAGGGGCTCCACAAGCCACAGGGTCCCTTAAATGAACATTAATGTTGATATCAGTTAAGGTAAAGTCCTCAATAATAGGGGTGCTCAGGTCCTTAAGGATGGGGAACACACCAGTTTCATTTTCTACATCAGGAGATAATTTCTCAGTTAGCAAGAAATTATTAAAAGCTGGTTCAGCTTCCATGGAGGATCCTAGAATTGCCACATTGGCTACAGTGGTAGAAGAGAGCTCGTCCTGCTTATATTTTTGAAAAAAGGACAAAATGGTGTTCGAACTTTTTGCCAGTGTCAGACTATGCCCCTTATTTCTAAGAGGATGTAATCTAGTGTTTTTGCAGGCTCTTGCGAAAATTAGTTAGTCTGCCAGAACGCAACCTCTGAGCTGTCATCCTGATGCCTCCAAGCCAACTCCGTCAACAAGGGCAGGCCTCAGTGACAGATCACTATAAAGCTAGAAAGCTAATTAAAACAAAGATTGCAAGAGTTCAGCAAGCAGCACTCAGCCCTAGCTGGGCCACTTCAGCTGGGCAGCTGTGCTCACACTAAAAAAGGGCTGCCTACAAACTCTCATGCTCAGCTCAGCCTTTAGGAGTCTCCACTATAGTTTATACAATGTTCAATAGCGCTTAAGGTGATTGAGGAGTGAGTGCTAAGGGTGCAATAGTGTCAATAGTGTCAGTAGTATCAGGTAAGCTCTCCACCTTTGTCTGCCTCTGACCTTCAAAGTTAAAGCACCTATGTCAGGGAGTTATGTCCCTTCAAAGAAGTCAGAGAAATCGTCAGAAAACGACAGGGTTTTTTTTTTGCCCTCCAAAGCAGCAGCAAATCAAGGGCTCCCTAGAGACTCTCTCAAGCCTCGGAGAGACGAAGGGCAGAGCAGCCAGCGGAACAAACCAGAATACAGCCTACCACATCCACAGCTCGGGTCACCACTCACACCTGCCACCTTGCGCCGGTCTCTTGGCCTGTCTTTCCCTGCCTCACGCCTCAGCGCCCTCCTCCTGCAAAGCTCAGGGGTTGAATTCCTTAGCAGCTGGCAGGTTGTTGGCAGGCACTAGTGTGGCCTGTGGCTTACGACCGCTTACTTTAGCGGTTTTGGCAGCTTGGAAAAGGATCAGTCATGACGGCTTCAGCTCCGGTGAGCTAGTGCCCCATCCTGTCACGTCACTTCCCAAACAAAACCATGAAAATCCAATTAGTAGAACCAGAGTTATGAATTTTTAGCCCTCAGTTTTAGAAAATGGCCACCAGAGCACGTTTAACACCACAACCATGGGTCCAGGAGTGGATAGAGACCTCTTGTGTGTTCAAGATTCACTCAGGCTGGGTTCCTGTGCGGGTTTTAGGTGGTGGGAGCATTTTATGTCGCCTTGGCTCTGAACAGCAGACCAGCTAAACTAGCTCTTGGAGTTACTTATGAAGTCCTGGGTGCAGGTGAAGATGCAGGACTCCACAGAGGGCTGGTCTCTGAAGGTTCAAGGCAGGCGCATGCAGCAAAGCAGTCCTTCCAGGTGCAGCAGCAGACTGGTAGAATGCACAGCAGGTCACAGCAGTAGGCAGGCCTCTGAGAGTCCTTCCACAGATCCAGTAGGGAACTGAAGAGTGGGCCTGAGAGCGCTATTTTTATACCCTGGTGCCCTGCTACTAGAATTTGGGAGAAGTTTCCAGAAGGGCTCTTTGAAGTTCCAAGAGATTCCTGCCTCCCCTGCCCTGGTTCCTAGCTAGCAGGGTCATTAAGCCTAGTGTGTGGTGGCACAGTTCAGCCTATCCAGGAGCAAGTGGAGCTGTGCTTAGCTCCGCCCCTGCATGAAGTCAATTTATAGTCCATTCAGGCTCTGCTAATCCCACTATTGTGTGACTATCTCGGGTGAATTCACAAAGTCTCAACTGTCAGTTACACGCAGTCATGTGGCCTAAGACAGGCAGCAGGCGCAGAGGGTTAGAGGCAGGAAAATGCCAGCTTTCTAAAACTGGTGTTTTCAAACTTTTAATTGGTAAATACGACTTTACCATTAAAGTGGGTTTAATCATTACAAGTCCATAGATACCAAACACAACAAATCTACCACTTCTAATTTAGGAATTACAACTTATTAAATCTAATAAGGAATCTCCAATGTTATCCTATGAGTGGGGTAGGCCTTACATTATTGAAAAAACACATTTGGGAGTTTTTCACTACTAGGACATGTAAAACTAAAAAGGATGTCTTAACTTTTAATTACACAGGGTAATACTTAACTTAGGGGTAACATTTATGTAATAAAAGGTGAGTTTAAGGCTTGGCATGGGGTTCTAAATGCCAGTTCGACATTGTAGGAGGGTTTGTGGTGGGTACCAAAGGATGCTTACACCTTATACCAGGTCCAGTTATCCCTTATTAGTGAAATGTAGTCAGTGTCTAGAAGCCAGGCGGTCTAGAGGTAGCTGTAGGCAGAGCAGCTAAGGCTGAACTAGGAGACATGCAAAGCTCTTGCAATATCACTGTAGTCACACAGTACTCACACACATGAAAGACAATACTCAGTGTTACAAAAATAAAGGTACTTTATTTTAGTCACACATTGCCAAAAAATACTTTGGAGGCTATACTCCCTTAGGAGGTAAGTACATTACACAATATATACACTAGTAGCCAAAAAACAGGTAAGTACACAGTAGGAAAACAGTGCAAATAGTGAAAATCACAATAGGCTGCAAGGGCCTGGGGGGAACACAAACCATATACTAAAATAGTGAAATGCGAAAGTCGGTTTCCCACCTAGGCAAGTGTAGTATGTAGGGGGCGCTGGGAGTGTAAAAAAACACCAAAGCTAAGTAAAATATCCCACCCCAGAGCCTAGGCAAACAGGAGTAAAACACAGCAAGTTTCCTAAAACACACTAGAAGTTGTGATAGAAGACAATGCATGAACCAGAAAAGACTGCAAGACACCAACAATGGATTCCTGGACCTAAAGACCTGTGGAAGAAGGGGACCAAGTCCACGAAGTATTGAAAAGTACAGGGAGAACAGGAGCCCCTGCTAACCCGGATGAAGGTGCAAAAGAAGAACCACTGGTAAGAAGACAAAGTCAGTATTGCACCAAAGAAGGCAGATGCCGGTTCCTGGTTGGTGCAGAAGATGTCCCACGTCGGATGGATGAATGCAATGAATGCGTTGCTGGATTCTGCCAACATCCTTGGGGACCAGCTGCCTGGGACCAGGAGGGACCTGGTGGCCTCTACCCAGGAGTGAGAGACATAGGGGGCTCTCAGCAATTCAAAGACCCCTCAGAAGACCAGGCAGCATGCACAGGAGTTCCACAGCACGGGGACAAAGGAGGTGCAAATGGAGGCCCACGCAGCACGACACAAAGGATTCCCACACTGCCAAAGAACCACTCAGGAAGCTGTGCATTGCAGGGTGGAGTGCTGGGGCCTAAGCTGTGCTGTGCAAAAAGAACTTCTTGGAAGGTCGCACACAAGCCTTGGCAACTGCAAGTCACACTGTACATGGGGGTACTGTCTTGCGTGGGAAGGCTAGCTCTTACCTCCAACAAAGTTGGACAGCTGGACGGTGGGACTGCTGGAGACACTTTAGTCCACCACCCATGTCGCTGGATCCACGCCTGTTTACTGGAGAGGGTCCCAAGCCACCGGTGGTCGCTGCAGAGAGGTGCCTGCTGAAGCAGGGAAGTGACTCTGTCACTCCATGGGAGATTACTTCAGTTTTGCCGGTGCAGGCTGAAGATAGGCAGTCCTCGGAGGATGCACAACCTGGAAACTGTTGCAGTTGCTGGCGGGAACTGAAGTTACAATGTTGCAGACATTACCTTAGCTTCTTTGTTGCAGTTTTGTTGAGTTCCTGGAGCAGTCTTGCAATCCGAATCTGAAGAAACACCCAGAGGAGAGACCCTAAATATCCCTGGGAGGGGGATTGGTCACCTAACCAGGTAAGCACCTATCAGGAGGGGTCTCTGATGTCACCTGCTGGCACTGGCCACTAAGATGCTCCCAGAGTGCCCCACCACTTGGAATCCAAGATGGTAAAACCCAGGGACCCTCTGGAGGAGCTCTGGGCACCACCCCTGGGGTGGTGATGGACAGGGGAGTGGTCACTCCCCTTCCCTTTGTCCAGTTTCGTGTCAGAGCACCATCTGTGCCCTTCAAAGCATTTACAAAGGCTCTGGGAGGATACCCCTCCCATGCCTGTAACACCTATTTCCAAAGGGAGAGGGTGTAACACCCCTCTCCTAAAGGAAATACACTGTTATGCCTTCCTGGGATTGAGCTGCTCTTGCCCCAGGAGGGCAGAAGCCTGTCTGTGAGGTTGCAGCACCTGGCGCTGCCTGGAAAGCCTCACAAGGCTGGTATGGCAGTACTGGGGGGTCCACTGTGGGGCCCCCAGAGTGCACGGGATTGAGCAACCAATACCGGAATAAGTATTGGGGTACAATTCCCAGTTGTTAGACACCTTACATGGCCATATTCGGGATTACCATTGTGAAGCTGTACTTATGTATTGACCTATGTCCGGTGCACACTTAAAATGGCGACACCGCAATCATGAAGTCCAGGAAAATGGGCCTAGACAGTGTGCGGGCACCTCTGCTAGTGCAGGGGTGCCCTCACACACGGGTACTTTGCACCTAGCCCTCAGGGTCTGAAGGCCTGACATATAGGTGACTTATAAGTCACCTTGTGCAGTGAAAATGGCTGTGAAAAAGACCATGCACTATTTCACACATGCTGCAATGGCAGCCCTGTAGGAGCCTTTGTATGGGCTCCCTATGGGTGGCAAAAGAAATGCTGCAGCCCAAATGGATCCCCTGGGACCCCAATGCCCTGGGTACCTAGGTCCCATATACTAGGGACTTATAAAGGGGTCCAGTATGCCAATTTGGATTGAAATACTGGATAACCAATATGTAAGTACAAATTTGGAACCAGAGAGAGCATAAGCACTGGAATTCTGGTTAGCAGGACTCCAGTGACACAGTTAAGCATACTGACAAAAACAGTGAAACAGACTAACAAGAAGGCCACAAATCATGAGCACTGGGGTCCTGGCTAGCAGGAACCCAGTGACACAGTTAAAACACAATGACAAACACTGACAAACAGGCTAAAAATGGGGGCAACCATGCTAGAAAGAGGCAACTTTTTCACAGCCATGGAAGAGGAACACTTCATTCAGGCTGCAATAGCAGGCCTGGGACATGTTTTAAAGTGCTACTTAAGTGGGTGGCACAATACGTGCTGCAGGCCCACTGGTAGCAATATTGTAGTCCCATTGTCCTACCCCACCACAGGCAGATGAGCAAAAATGTTTTGTCAAATAATGCCCTGCAAAGCATTATGGGTCGAGCTTCCCCAATGCAGTGAATATTGTAGTATCGGATCTCCCGCTGTGCAGGGGAGCCGCATTTGCCTTGAGGATTTCTGTTTTATGTAAAGCATTTACCAATTTCAAGTGTTTTAAGGGAAGAGCCACAAGAAATTACTCTGATTAGGTAATTGTGAATTACAACTCGGACAGTCACACACTGGACACCATCTTCTCTGCCAGCAACCACGTCTTAGCCACACCACCGAACTCCAATGGACCGACCACCGCTGCATTCACTTCACCTTCAACAAACCCATCGGTCGCCACCACGCTCCCCAACTTCCCCGAAGAAATTGGAACAAGGTCACAGAAGCCCAGCTCACCACCAGCCTCAACGCAACACCCCCCAAGCCAACGATGACGACGTCCACAATGCCGCACACAACCTCCACACGTGGATCACCGACTGCGCCAACACCCTCGCCCCCCTCAAGACACCCTATTACAGAGGCACAGCCAAGAAAGCAAACTGGTTCACCCCAGTACTCAAAGACTCAAAGCAGGTCTGCAGATGTCTAGAGAGGAAATGGTGCACCGACAAGACCCCGCAAATCTCGAAACCTTCAAAAACACCATCAAACATCACCACCAGCTCATTAGGACCACCAAAAAACTTGCCCTGCAACAACGCATCAATAAAAATGCCCACAACAGCAAGGAACCTTTCACCGTCATCAAAGAGTTCACCAACCCCAACTTCAACAACATTACCCCGTGGTAAGGACTCAGTGAAAACCTCACCAACTACATCCAACGCAAGATTGCAGACATTTACAACAGCTTCACCACCCAGGGCCCCCACACTACTCTCACCACCAGCCTGTCGACCAAAGCGTCACCATGCCCCCCGCCCTCCTCCGCTGGAACAACATCACTGACAATGAGACCTGCAACATCATGGCAACCATCCACTCAGGAGCACCCACGACCCCTGCCCTCACCACATCTTCAACAAAGCCAGCGACATCATACCACCCAAACTCCGGAATACCATCAACCGCTCCTTCAAAACCGCCACCTTTCCAGAGAGTTGGAAACACGCTGAGATCAACTCTCTACTGAAGAAACCCACTGATGACCCAACAGACCTCAAGAACTACCGGACCACCTCCCTTGCTCCTCTTTCTGGCCAAAGTCATGGAAAAGGCAGTCAACAAACAACTCACTGCCTTCCTGGAAGCCAACAACATCCTGGAACCCTCTCAGTCAGGATTCAGAAGCAACCATAGCACCGAGACTGCCCTCCTTGCCGGCACAGATGCCTTGACCGAGGAGAGACCATTGCCCTCATCCTCCTGGACCTTTCTGCTACCTTCGACACAGTCTCACATGACACGCTACGCACCCGACTCCACGCTCTCCTCGTTCCTCACCAGCAGAACACAGAAGGTCCGAATCCCCCTTTTCTCTCGGAAGCCACCAAGATCAGCTGTGGCGTCCCCAAAGATTCTTGCTGAGTCCCACCCTATTCAACCTCTATATGACCCCACTGGCCGCCATCATCTGAAGTCAGGCACTCAACATCGTCTCCTATGCCAATGACACCCAACTGATAGTCTCCTTCACCAACAAACCGACCTCTGCCAAGAACAATTTCCACAAAGGAATGAAAGCAGTCGCCACCTAGATGAAAGACTGTTGCCTCAAACTAAACTCGGACAAAACAGAAGACCTCATCCTCGGCTCCACACCCTCCACCTAGAATGATTCCTGATGGCCCACCGCCCTCAGAAATCCCCTCACCCCCACTGACCACGCCCACAACCTCTGCGTCATCTTAGACTCATCGCTCTCAATGGACCGACAGGTAAGCGCCGTCTCATTGAGTTGCTTCCACACCCTGTGCATCCTTTGAAAAATCTACAAGTTGATCCCTATTGAGGCCAGAAGGACCGGCACCCAGGGGCCCTCATCAGCAGCCGCCTCGACTACGGCAATGCACTCTACGCCGTAACCACCGCCAAGACCCGGAAAAGATTACAAGGCATCCAGAACGCCTCTGCCCGCCTCACCAAGAACGCCCCAAGACACAGCCACACCTCTACCCTTCTGCGAGACCTACACTGGCTGCCTATCGACATGAGAATCGCCTTCAAGCTCCTGACCCACGCCTACAAGGCTCTACACGACGCCAGACCAGCATACCTCAACCACAGCCTCTCCTTCTACACCCCCGCCAGACAACTCCGCTCCGCCAACCAGGCCCTCGCCAATGTCCCTCACATCCGGAAAATCACAGCCGGAGGAACGTCCTTCTTCCACATCGCTGCCAAGACCTGGAACACCCTCCCCATCCACCTCAAGCAGTCCCCCACCCTGTCACAGTTCATTAAGGACCTCAAGACCTGGCTCTTTGACTGATCCTCAGCACCCCCCCCACACCTCCAGCAGCATTTTGAGACCCTCACGGGTGACGAGCCGTGCTTTACAAATCCCTGATTGATTGATTGAATGTGACCAGTACTTCAGTCCCGCCGATCGAGTTCACGCTGTTGTGCCTGGTCACGCTGCGAGCGCCATGGCTGCCGTGCAGCAGGAAGGGGAGAGACAAAGGATTTTTTTTTTTACCTGGATGAAGTATATTGGCAATTGTGCCATTATCCATGTAACAGGGGCAGTCTGCAAGGAGGTAACAAAACAGTGCACGTACACACGGGACAAATGTAAAGCAATTACCACTGACATCAGTGATTTTTGAAAGGCAAGCCCACGAACGAGTGAACGTGATGGGCGTGACATGAGCATGGTTAAAAGCCAGCAATACTTACAACAGGGCAAACGCTTGCACGCTCGACCTAAAAATTATGGTTCTCAATAGTTTCAACTCCAACCTCGACCTCTGCTAGCTTTCTCCAACCCACACTGATGGCTCACATTTTCAGCCCCGTTCAATTTTTCCTGAACACCGACTGCATCCCCTTTCTCCCTCTTTCTAACCTTCGTTCACCTTTTCTACATGTCTTAATCCATCTTTCTCCCCACTTGTCTCTCGCTTAATCCCTCATTTCTCTGTCTCAGACTCCTCTCTTTCTCTGTTCCCTGGCTCCTCTTTTTACTATTCTGCTTCTGTCTCCTTTTTTCATGCCTCAGCTCCTGTTCTCCCTCTAATATGTTTCAAACGTTTTACACATAAACAGATTTTTGATTGTATGGGGATGTCCTTCTCTGTGGAATGCCAGTCTGTTTAAGGTTAAAGTTGCAGGAGTTGGGAGAAGAGTGGGTATTTCTAAAAGTGCAGGCGTTTGGCTGCGTATCATTTAAAAAACATCAGCACTGGATTGTGCCTTTTGTATTTCTTAATCATTCCTTTCCTGCAGCTTATAGTGTTTTCATTTTACTGATGAGTTAGGAAAATTGCAATAAATGCTTTCATTACACATCTCGCAGTCCTTTCCAAAAAGGTGTTGTGTGGGACATCTTGCCGCATCAAAGTGCTGTGTGATCCATTAAACACAATACTAACTTCACTTTCATATATTGTGTACTTTCAGGTACCTCAACTAAGAAGTATGAATGATTGGGCCAGTCCTGCCAGGATTCCATCAATGATCTGCAGGCTACAAAATAATTTCTCCAATTCTATATGAACACAGGATTCATATAATGCGCCTAATTAAGCATAGCAATGGTGATTTACTATACAGGACATTAGGGCTGAGATTTGTTTGACCCTGCTTTTATGGTCCCTAATGGCTTCCTCTCTGTGCTAATAATCGTTTTTTTCTGATACAGCACTCAGCCCTTAAGAACAGTGGATCCCAATCAGTCAGCCAGTGACACCAGGCCTAGGCTAAAATTGAAAGGGAGAGGTAACTAGTGTGTCTCCAAAGATTAGAGAAATAATAACTGTAGGAGGCTGGCCTGGCTTATAGTGGGTACCTTCGTGGTACTTACACCCTGTGCCAAGTCCAGTTATCCCTTATTAGTAGAATAGAGGTGTTTCTAGCAGCTTAGGCTGATCGAAGGTAGCTGTGGCAAAGCTTAGGCTGAACTAGGAGACATGCAAAGCTCCTACTATACCACTCATATCATATAGCACAATATCATAAGAAAACACAATACACAGAGTTACTAAAAATAAAGGTACTTTATTTTTATGACAATGTGCCACAAGTATCTCAGTGAGTACCCTCAGTTAGGAGCTAAGTAACATACACAAGCCATATGTACACAAACCTAAAACAGGTAAGTAATAGTAAGAATATGTAAGGAAATGCCTCCTTGGCATGGTTGCCCCCTGACTTTTTGCCTTTGCTGATGCTATGTTTACAATTGAAAGTGTGCTGAGGCCTGCTAACCAGGCCCCAGCACCAGTGTTCTTTCCCTAAACCTGTACTTTTGTATCCACAATTGGCAGACCCTGGCATCCAGATAAGTCCCTTGTAACTGGTACTTCTAGTACCAAGGGCCCTGATGCCAAGGAAGGTCTCTAAGGGCTGCAGCATGTCTTATGCCACCCTGGAGACCTCTCACTCAGCACAGACACACTGCCTACCAGCTTGTGTGTGCTAGTGAGGACAAAACGAGTAAGTCGACATGGCACTCCCCTCAGGGTGCCATGCCAGCCTCTCACTGCCTATGCAGTATAGATAAG
This sequence comes from Pleurodeles waltl, assembly GCF_031143425.1. Lineage (NCBI taxonomy): Eukaryota > Metazoa > Chordata > Amphibia > Caudata > Salamandridae > Pleurodeles > Pleurodeles waltl. The sequence goes on along the minus strand of NC_090446.1, from coordinate 430,694,976 downwards.
ACACCCCTCTAGCAGGCCTTACAGCCCTAAGGCAGGGTGCACTATACCATAGGTGAGGGTACCAGTGCATGAGCATGGTACCCCTACAGTGTCTAAACAAAACCTTAGGCATTGTAAGTGCAGGGTAGCCATAAGAGTATATGGTCTGGGAGTCTGTCAAACACGAACTCCACAGCACCATAATGGCTACACTGAAAACTGGGAAGTTTGGTATCAAACTTCTCAGCACAATAAATGCACACTGATGCCAGTGTACATTTTATTGTAAAATACACCCCAGAGGGCACCTTAGAGGTGCCCCCTGAAACTTAACCGACTATCTGTGTAGGCTGACTAGTTTTAGCAGCCTGCCACAAACCGAGACATGTTGCTGGCCCCATGGGGAGAGTGCCTTTGTCACTCTGAGGCCAATAACAAAGCCTGCACTGGGTGGAGATGCTAACACCTCTCCCAGGCAGGAATTGTCACACCTGGCGGTGAGCCTCAAAGGCTCACCTCCTTTGTGCCAACCCAGCAGGACACTCCAGCTAGTGGAGTTGCCCGCCCCCTCCGGCCAGGCCCCACTTTTGGCGGCAAGGCCGGAGAAAATAATGAGAATAACAAGGAGGAGTCACTGGCCAGTCAGGACAGCCCCTAAGGTGTCCTGAGCTGAGGTGACTCTAACTTTTAGAAATCCTCCATCTTGCAGATGGAGGATTCCCCCAATAGGGTTAGGATTGTGACCCCCTCCCCTTGGGAGGAGGCACAAAGAGGGTGTACCCACCCTCAGGGCTAGTAGCCATTGGCTACTAACCCCCCAGACCTAAACACGCCCTTAAATTTAGTATTTAAGGGCTACCCTGAACCCTAGAAAATTAGATTCCTGCAACAAGAAGAAGGACTGCCCAGCTGAGAACCCCTGCAGCGGAAGACCAGAAGACGACAACTGCCTTGGCTCCAGAAACTCACCGGCCTGTCTCCTGCCTTCCAAAGATCCTGCTCCAGCGACGCCTTCCGAAGGGACCAGCGACCTCGACATCCTCTGAGGACTGCCCCTGCTTCGAAAAGACAAGAAACTCCCGAGGACAGCGGACCTGCTCCAAGAAAAGCTGCAACTTTGTTTCCAGCAGCTTTAAAGAACCCTGCAAGCTCCCCGCAAGAAGCGTGAGACTTGCAACACTGCACCCGGCGACCCCGACTCGGCTGGTGGCGATCCAACACCTCAGGAGGGACCCCAGGACTACTCTGATACTGTGAGTACCAAAACCTGTCCCCCCTGAGCCCCCACAGCGCCGCCTGCAGAGGGAATCCCGAGGCTTCCCCTGACCGCGACTCTTGGAGTCCCAAGTCCCGACGCCTGGGAGAGACCCTGCACCCGCAGCCCCCAGGACCTGAAGGACCGGACTTTCACTGGAGAAGTGACCCCCAGGAGTCCCTCTCCCTTGCCCAAGTGGAGGTTTCCCCGAGGAATCCCCCCCTTGCCTGCCTGCAGCGCTGAAGAGATCCCGAGATCTCTCATAGACTAACATTGAAAACCCGACGCTTGTTTCTACACTGCACCCGGCCGCCCCCGCGCCGCTGAGGGTGAAATTTCTGTGTGGACTTGTGTCCCCCCCGGTGCCCTACAAAACCCCCCTGGTCTGCCCTCCGAAGACGCGGGTACTTACCTGCAAGCAGACCGGAACCGGGGCACCCCCTTCTCTCCATTCTAGCCTATGTGTTTTGGGCACCACTTTGAACTCTGCACCTGACCGGCCCGGAGCTGCTGGTGTGGTGACTTTGGGGTTGCTCTGAACCCCCAACGGTGGGCTACCTTGGACCAAGAACTGAACCCTGTAAGTGTCTTACTTACCTGGTAAAACTAACAAATACTTACCTCCCCTAGGAACTGTGAAAATTGCACTAAGTGTCCACTTTTAAAACAGCTATTTGTGAATAACTTGAAAAGTATACATGCAATTTTGATGATTTGAAGTTCCTAAAGTACTTACCTGCAATACCTTTCGAATGAGATATTACATGTGGAATTTGAACCTGTGGTTCTTAAAATAAACTAAGAAAAGATATTTTTCTATACAAAAACCTATTGACTGGATTTGTCTCTGAGTGTGTGTACCTCATTTATTGTCTATGTGTATGTACAACAAATGCTTAACACTACTCCTTGGATAAGCCTACTGCTCGACCACACTACCACAAAATAGAGCATTAGTATTATCTATTTTTACCACTATTTTACCTCTAAGGGGAACCCTTGGACTCTGTGCATGCTATTCCTTACTTTGAAATAGCACATACAGAGCCAACTTCCTACATTGGTGGATCAGCGGTGGGGTACAAGACTTTGCATTTGCTGGACTACTCAGCCAATACCTGATCACACGACAAATTCCAAAATTGTCATTAGAAATTGATTTTTGCAATTTGAAAAGTTTTCTAAATTCTTAAAAGACCTGCTAGGGCCTTGTGTTAGATCCTGTTTAGCATTTCTTTTAGAGTTTAAAAGTTTGTAAAAGTTTGAATTAGATTCTAGAACCAGTTTTAGTTTCTTAAAAAGTATTCCAACTTTTAGAAGCATAATGTCTAGCACAGATGTGAATGTGGTGGAACTCGACACCACACCTTACCTCCATCTACAGATGAGAGAGCTAAGGTCACTCTGTAAACTAAAGAAAATAGCAATGGGCCCCAAACCTACCAAAGTACAGCTCCAGGAGCTTTTGGCAGAGTTTGAAAAGGCCAACCCCTCTGAGGATGGCAACTCAGAGGATGAAGATAGTGACTTGGAGGGAAATTCCCCCCCTCCAGTCCTACTTAGGGAGAGCAGGGCTTCTCAAGCCCTGACTCCACAAATAATAGTCAGGGATGCTGGTTCCCTCACAGGAGGGACCAACAACTCTGAAATCACTGAGGATAACTCCAGTGAAGAGGACATCCAGTTAGCCAGGATGGCCAAAAGGTTGGCTTTGGAAAGACAGATCCTAGCCATAGAGAGGGAAAGACAAGAGATGGGCCTAGGACCCATCAATGGTGGCAGCAACATAAATAGGGTCAGAGATTCTCCTGACATGTTGAAAATCCCCAAAGGGATTGTAACTAAATATGAAGATGGTGATGACATCACCAAATGGTTCACAGCTTTTGAGAGGGCTTGTGTAACCAGAAAAGTGAACAGATCTCACTGGGGTGCTCTCCTTTGGGAAATGTTCACAGGAAAGTGTAGGGATAGACTCCTCACACTCTCTGGACAAGATGCAGAATCTTATGACCTCATGAAGGGTACCCTGATTGAGGGCTTTGGATTCTCCACTGAGGAGTACAGGATTAGGTTCAGGGGGGCTCAAAAATCCTCGAGCCAGACCTGGGTTGACTTTGTTGACTACTCAGTGAAAACACTAGATGGTTGGATTCAAGGCAGTGGTGTAAGTAATTATGATGGGCTGTACAATTTATTTGTGAAAGAACACCTGTTAAGTAATTGTTTCAATGATAAACTGCATCAGCATCTGGTAGACCTAGGACCAATTTCTCCCCAAGAATTGGGAAAGAAGGCGGACCATTGGGTCAAGACAAGGGTGTCCAAGACTTCAACAGGGGGTGACCAAAAGAAAGGGGTCACAAAGACTCCCCAGCAGAAGGGTGATGAGACAACCAAAACTAAAAATAGTAAAGAGTCTTCTACAGGCCCCCAAAAACCTGCACAGGAGGGTGGGCCCAGAGCCTCTTCACAAAACAATGGGTACAAGGGTAAAAACTTTGATCCCAAAAAGGCCTGGTGTCATAGCTGTAAACAGCATGGACACCAAACTGGAGACAAGGCCTGTCCCAAGAAAGGTTCCACTCCAAACTCCCATCCAGGTAACACTGGTATGGCTAGTCTCCAAGTGGGATCAACAGTGTGCCCAGAGCAAATCAGGGTCCACACTGAAGCTACTCTAGTTTCTGAGGGTGGGGTGGATTTAGCCACACTAGCTGTCTGGCCGCCTAACATGCAAAAATACAGACAGCAACTCTTAATTAATGGGACTAGAATAGAGGGCCTGAGGGATACAGGTGCCAGTGTCACCATGGTGACAGAGAAACTGGTTTCCCCTGGCCAATACCTGACTGGAAAAACTTACACAGTCACCAACGCTGACAATCAGAGAAAAGTACATCCCATGGCAATGGTTACTTTAGAATGGGGAGGGGTCAATGGCCTGAAACAGGTGGTGGTCTCCTCAAATATCCCAGTGGACTGTCTGCTTGGAAATGACCTGGAGTCCTCAGCATGGGCTGAGGTAGAGCTAAAAACCCATGCAGCAATGCTGGGTATCCCTGAACTGGTGTGTGTGAAAACAAGAGCACAGTGCAAGGCACAGGGTGAAAAAGTAGAGCTGGAGTCTGGAAAAATGGCCCAGCCTACCAAGAGAACAGGAAAGTCAGTTGGGAGACCAACTGCAACACAGCAAAAGAAAGGGAACCTCTCTTCTCAGGAAGAAGTTCTGCCCTCTGAGGGAACTGAGCCTTTGGAGCTTGAACCTTATCAGGTTGAGCTCTTAGGCCCAGGGGGACCCTCCAGGGAAGAGCTGTGTAAGGGACAAGAAACCTGTCCCTCTCTTGAAGGCCTTAGGCAGCAAGCTGCTGAAGAGTCCAAGGGCAAGAAAAATGGAACACATAGGGTCTATTGGGAAGATGGACTCCTGTACACTGAGGCCAGAGACCCCAAACCTGGTGCCACTAGGAGAGTGGTAGTGCCTCAGCTGTTCAGAGAGTTCATCCTAACATTGGCCCATGACATTCCCCTTGCTGGACATTTGGGACAAACCAAGACGTGGGAGAGGTTAGTCAACCACTTCTACTGGCCCAATATGTCCAACATGGTTAAGGAGTTTTGCCTCTCCTGCCCCACCTGTCAAGCCAGTGGTAAGACAGGTGGGCATCCAAAGGCCCCCCTCATTCCACTTCCAGTGGTGGGGGTTCCCTTTGAAAGAGTGGGTGTGGACATAGTTGGTCCACTGGAACCTCCCACAGCCTCAGGAAATATGTATATCCTGGTAGTAGTGGATCATGCTACCAGGTATCCTGAAGCTATTCCCCTTAGGTCGACTACTGCCCCTGCAGTAGCCAAGGCCCTCATTGGTATCTTTACCAGAGTGGGTTTCCCTAAGGAGGTGGTGTCTGACAGAGGTACCAACTTCATGTCAGCATACCTAAAGCACATGTGGAATGAGTGTGGAGTGACTTATAAATTCACTACACCATACCATCCACAAACTAATGGCTTGGTTGAGAGATTCAACAAGACATTAAAGGGCATGATCATGGGGCTCCCAGAAAAACTCAAAAGGAGATGGGATGTCCTCCTGCCATGTCTGCTTTTCGCTTACAGGGAGGTACCACAGAAGGGAGTAGGGTTCTCACCCTTTGAACTTCTGTTTGGTCATCCTGTAAGGGGACCACTTGCCCTTGTTAAAGAAGGCTGGGAGAGACCTCTCCATGAGCCTAAACAGGACATAGTGGACTATGTACTTGGCCTTCGCTCTAGAATGGCAGAGTACATGGAAAAGGCAACCAAAAACCTTGAGGCCAGCCAACAACTCCAGAAGTTTTGGTATGACCAAAAGGCTGCACTGGTTGAGTTCCAACCAGGGCAGAAAGTCTGGGTTCTGGAGCCTGTGGCTCCCAGGGCACTCCAGGACAAGTGGAGTGGCCCTTACCCAGTACTAGAGAGGAAGAGTCAGGTCACCTACTTGGTGGACCTGGGCACAAGCAGGAGCCCCAAGAGGGTGATCCATGTAAACCGCCTTAAACTCTTCCACGACAGGGCTGATGTCAATCTGTTGATGGTAACAGATGAGGATCAGGAGGCAGAGAGTGAACCTCTCCCTGATCTTCTGTCATCAGACCCAAAAGATGGTACAGTAGATGGAGTGATCTACTCAGACACCCTCTCTGGCCAACAGCAAGCTGATTGTAGGAGAGTCCTACAACAGTTTCCTGAACTCTTCTCCTTAACCCCTGGTCAGACACACCTGTGTACCCATGATGTGGACACAGGAGACAGCATGCCTGTCAAGAACAAAATCTTTAGACAGTCTGACCATGTTAAGGAAAGCATCAAGGTGGAAGTCCACAAGATGCTGGAATTGGGAGTCATTGAGCGCTCTGACAGCCCCTGGGCTAGCCCAGTGGTCTTAGTCCCCAAACCTCACACCACAGATGGAAAGAAAGAGATGAGGTTTTGTGTGGACTACAGAGGGCTCAATTCTGTCACCAAGACAGATGCTCATCCAATTCCAAGAGCTGATGAGCTCATTGATAAATTAGGTGCTGCCAAATTTCTAAGTACCTTTGACTTGACAGCAGGGTACTGGCAAATAAAAATGGCACCTGGAGCAAAAGAAAAGACAGCATTCTCCACACCTGATGGGCATTATCAGTTTACTGTTATGCCCTTTGGTTTAAAGAATGCCCCTGCCACCTTCCAAAGGTTGGTGAATCAAGTCCTTGCTGGCTTGGAGTCCTTTAGCACAGCTTATCTTGATGATATTGCTGTCTTTAGCTCCACCTGGCAGGATCACCTGGTCCACCTGAGGAAGGTTTTGAAGGCTCTGCAATCTGCAGGCCTCTCTATCAAGGCATCCAAATGCCAGATAGGGCAGGGAACTGTGGTTTACTTGGGACACCTTGTAGGTGGAGGCCAAGTTCAGCCACTCCAACCCAAGATCCAGACCATTCTGGACTGGGTAGCTCCAAAAACCCAGACTCAAGTCAGGGCATTCCTTGGCTTGACTGGGTACTACAGGAGGTTTGTGAAGGGATACGGATCCATTGTGACAGCCCTCACTGAGCTCACCTCCAAGAAAATGCCCAAGAAAGTGAACTGGACTGTGGACTGCCAACAGGCCTTTGACACCCTGAAACAGGCAATGTGCTCAGCACCAGTTCTCAAAGCTCCAGATTATTCTAAGCAGTTCATTGTGCAGACTGATGCCTCTGAACATGGGATAGGGGCAGTTTTGTCCCAAACAAATGATGATGGCCTTGACCAGCCTGTTGCTTTCATTAGCAGGAGGTTACTCCCCAGGGAGCAGCGTTGGAGTGCCATTGAGAGGGAGGCCTTTGCTGTGGTTTGGTCCCTGAAGAAGCTGAGACCATACCTCTTTGGGACTCACTTCCTAGTTCAAACTGACCACAGACCTCTCAAATGGCTGATGCAAATGAAAGGTGAAAATCCTAAACTGTTGAGGTGGTCCATCTCCCTACAGGGAATGGACTTTATAGTGGAACACAGACCTGGGACTGCCCATGCCAATGCAGATGGCCTTTCCCGGTTCTTCCACTTAGAAAATGAAGACTCTCTTGGGAAAGGTTAGTCTCATCCTCTTTCGTTTGGGGGGGGGTTGTGTAAGGAAATGCCTCCTTGGCATGGTTGCCCCCTGACTTTTTGCCTTTGCTGATGCTATGTTTACAATTGAAAGTGTGCTGAGGCCTGCTAACCAGGCCCCAGCACCAGTGTTCTTTCCCTAAACCTGTACTTTTGTATCCACAATTGGCAGACCCTGGCATCCAGATAAGTCCCTTGTAACTGGTACTTCTAGTACCAAGGGCCCTGATGCCAAGGAAGGTCTCTAAGGGCTGCAGCATGTCTTATGCCACCCTGGAGACCTCTCACTCAGCACAGACACACTGCCTACCAGCTTGTGTGTGCTAGTGAGGACAAAACGAGTAAGTCGACATGGCACTCCCCTCAGGGTGCCATGCCAGCCTCTCACTGCCTATGCAGTATAGATAAGACACCCCTCTAGCAGGCCTCACAGCCCTAAGGCAGGGTGCACTATACCATAGGTGAGGGTACCAGTGCATGAGCATGGTACCCCTACAGTGTCTAAACAAAACCTTAGGCATTGTAAGTGCAGGGTAGCCATAAGAGTATATGGTCTGGGAGTCTGTCAAACACGAACTCCACAGCACCATAATGGCTACACTGAAAACTGGGAAGTTTGGTATCAAACTTCTCAGCACAATAAATGCACACTGATGCCAGTGTACATTTTATTGTAAAATACACCCCAGAGGGCACCTTAGAGGTGCCCCCTGAAACTTAACCGACTATCTGTGTAGGCTGACTAGTTTTAGCAGCCTGCCACAAACCGAGACATGTTGCTGGCCCCATGGGGAGAGTGCCTTTGTCACTCTGAGGCCAATAACAAAGCCTGCACTGGGTGGAGATGCTAACACCTCTCCCAGGCAGGAATTGTCACACCTGGCGGTGAGCCTCAAAGGCTCACCTCCTTTGTGCCAACCCAGCAGGACACTCCAGCTAGTGGAGTTGCCCGCCCCCTCCGGCCAGGCCCCACTTTTGGCGGCAAGGCCGGAGAAAATAATGAGAATAACAAGGAGGAGTCACTGGCCAGTCAGGACAGCCCCTAAGGTGTCCTGAGCTGAGGTGACTCTAACTTTTAGAAATCCTCCATCTTGCAGATGGAGGATTCCCCCAATAGGGTTAGGATTGTGACCCCCTCCCCTTGGGAGGAGGCACAAAGAGGGTGTACCCACCCTCAGGGCTAGTAGCCATTGGCTACTAACCCCCCAGACCTAAACACGCCCTTAAATTTAGTATTTAAGGGCTACCCTGAACCCTAGAAAATTAGATTCCTGCAACAAGAAGAAGGACTGCCCAGCTGAGAACCCCTGCAGCGGAAGACCAGAAGACGACAACTGCCTTGGCTCCAGAAACTCACCGGCCTGTCTCCTGCCTTCCAAAGATCCTGCTCCAGCGACGCCTTCCGAAGGGACCAGCGACCTCGACATCCTCTGAGGACTGCCCCTGCTTCGAAAAGACAAGAAACTCCCGAGGACAGCGGACCTGCTCCAAGAAAAGCTGCAACTTTGTTTCCAGCAGCTTTAAAGAACCCTGCAAGCTCCCCGCAAGAAGCGTGAGACTTGCAACACTGCACCGGCGACCCCGACTCGGCTGGTGGCGATCCAACACCTCAGGAGGGACCCCAGGACTACTCTGATACTGTGAGTACCAAAACCTGTCCCCCCTGAGCCCCCACAGCGCCGCCTGCAGAGGGAATCCCGAGGCTTCCCCTGACCGCGACTCTTGGAGTCCCAAGTCCCGACGCCTGGGAGAGACCCTGCACCCGCAGCCCCCAGGACCTGAAGGACCGGACTTTCACTGGAGAAGTGACCCCCAGGAGTCCCTCTCCCTTGCCCAAGTGGAGGTTTCCCCGAGGAATCCCCCCCTTGCCTGCCTGCAGCGCTGAAGAGATCCCGAGATCTCTCATAGACTAACATTGAAAACCCGACGCTTGTTTCTACACTGCACCCGGCCGCCCCCGCGCCGCTGAGGGTGAAATTTCTGTGTGGACTTGTGTCCCCCCCGGTGCCCTACAAAACCCCCCTGGTCTGCCCTCCGAAGACGCGGGTACTTACCTGCAAGCAGACCGGAACCGGGGCACCCCCTTCTCTCCATTCTAGCCTATGTGTTTTGGGCACCACTTTGAACTCTGCACCTGACCGGCCCGGAGCTGCTGGTGTGGTGACTTTGGGGTTGCTCTGAACCCCCAACGGTGGGCTACCTTGGACCAAGAACTGAACCCTGTAAGTGTCTTACTTACCTGGTAAAACTAACAAATACTTACCTCCCCTAGGAACTGTGAAAATTGCACTAAGTGTCCACTTTTAAAACAGCTATTTGTGAATAACTTGAAAAGTATACATGCAATTTTGATGATTTGAAGTTCCTAAAGTACTTACCTGCAATACCTTTCGAATGAGATATTACATGTGGAATTTGAACCTGTGGTTCTTAAAATAAACTAAGAAAAGATATTTTTCTATACAAAAACCTATTGACTGGATTTGTCTCTGAGTGTGTGTACCTCATTTATTGTCTATGTGTATGTACAACAAATGCTTAACACTACTCCTTGGATAAGCCTACTGCTCGACCACACTACCACAAAATAGAGCATTAGTATTATCTATTTTTACCACTATTTTACCTCTAAGGGGAACCCTTGGACTCTGTGCATGCTATTCCTTACTTTGAAATAGCACATACAGAGCCAACTTCCTACAGAATAGTAATGCAAACAGTGTAGAATTACAATAGGATGCAATAGGTGAACATAGGTCTAGGGGCAACACAAACGATATACTCCAAAAGTGGAATGCGAATCACGAATGGACCCCAGACCTATGGGAGCTTGTAGAGGGTCGCTGGGACTGTAAGAAAACAGTCAGGGTGTCCAAGATACCCCACTCCAAGACCCTGAAAAGTAGGAGTAAAGTACACCTAGTACCCCAAAAGGACACAATAGTTGTGATAGGGGGATTCTGCAAGAACCACAAACACCAGCAAAGCACTGAAGACGGATACCTGGACCTGAGGACCTGCAAGGCAAGGGGACCAAGTCCAAGAGTCGCGATAGTGTCCGGGGGGGCAGGAGCCCAGGAAACCCCAGATGAAGGTGCAAAGAAGCTGCCTCTGGATGGAAGAAGCTTTGGATTCTGCAACAATGAAGAGAGCTAGGAACTTCTCATTTGGATGGAAGATGTCCCAGAGTGTGCTGAAGGTTGCAGAAGTGTTGCAGAAGTGCTCCCATGCAAAAATATTGCAAACAAGCCTTGCTAGCTGCCAGGTTCACAGTAAAGGTTTTTGGGTGCTGCTGGGGACCAGGAAGGACCAGGATATCACCCCTTGGAGGAGGAGACAGAGGGGGCGCTCAGCAACTCAGAGAGCCCCCACAGATGCAGGCAGCCCTGCAGAAGTATCGGAGCAGGCACTTAGAAGATTTGTGAACCGGAGCTGGCTCAGAGTCACAAAGGAGGGTCCCACGACGTCGGAGTCCAACTCAGAGGGTTGAGCACTGCAGGATGGAGTGCTGGGGACCCAGGCTAGGCTGTGCACAAAGGAATCCTTGGAGGAGTGCACAGAAGCCGGAGCAGCTGCAAATCACGCAGTACACAGGTTTGCAGTCTAGCGTGGGAAGGCAAGGACTTACCTTCACCAAACTTGGACTGAAGGGTCACTGGACTGTGGGAGTCACTTGGATAGAGTTCCTGTGTTCCAGGGACCATGCTCATCAGGATGAGAGGGGACCCAGAGGACCAGTGATGCAGTCTTTGGGTGCCTGCGCTAGCAGGGGGAAGATTCCGTCGACCCACAGGAGATTTCTTCTTCGTTTCCATTGCAGGGTGAAGGCAGATGACCCCCAGAGCATGCACCACCAGGAAACAGTCGAGAAAGCCAGCAGGATTAGGCACTACAATGTTGCTGGTAGTCGTTTTGCTACTTTGTTGCGGTTTTGCAGGCGTCCTGGAGCAGTCAGCAGTCGATCCTTGGCAGAAGTCGAAGAGGGAAGTGCAGAGGAACTCTGGTGAGCTCTTGCATTCGTTATCTGAAGAACACCCCAGAGGAGAGACCCTAAATAGCCAGAAAAGGAGGTTTGGCTACTAAGAAAGGAGGGTTGGCTACCAAGAAAGGTAAGAGCCTATCAGAGGGGGTCTCTGGCGTCACCTGCTGGCACTGGCCACTCAGAGCAGTCCAGTGTGCCCCCCAACACCTCTGTTTCCAAGATGGCAGAGGTATGGGACACACTGGAGGAGCTCTGGGCACCTCCCCTGGGAGGTACTGATCAGGGAAGTGGTCACTCCCCTTTCCTTTGGCCAGTTTCGCGCCAGAGCAGGGCTGGGGGATCCCTGAACCGGTGTAGACTGGCTTATGCAGAGATGGGCACCATCTGTGCCCATCAAAGCATTTCCAGATGCTGGGGGAGGCTACTCCTCCCCAGCCCTTCACACCTATTTCCAAAGGGAAGGGAGAGGGTGTAACACCCTCTCTCAGAGGAAATCCTTTGTTCTGCCTTCCTGGGCTGGGGCTGCCCAGACCTCAAGAGGGCAGAATCCTGTCTGAGGGGTTGGCAGCAGTAGCTGCAGTGGAAACACCGGAAAGGCAGTTTGGCAGTACCCGGGTTCTGTGCTAGAGACCCGGGGGATCATGGAATTGTACCCCCAATACCAGAATGGTATTGGGGTGTCAATTCCATGATCTTAGACATGTTACAAGGCCATGTTCGGAGTTACCATTGTGACGCCAAACATAGGTAGTGACCTATGTATAGTGCACGCGTGTAATGGTGTCCCCCCACTCATAAAGTCCAGGGAAATTGCCCTGAACGATGTGGGGGCACTTTGGCTAGTGCCAGGGTGCCCACACACTAAGTAACTTGGCACCCAACCTTTACCAAGTGAGGGTTAGACATATAGGTGACTTATAAGTTACTTATGTGCAGTGAAAAATGGCTGTGAAATAAAGTGGACATTATTTCACTCAGGCTGCAGTGGCAGGCCTGTGTAAAAATTGCCTGAGCTCCCTATGGGTGGCAAAAGAAATGCTTCAGCACATAGGGATCTCCTGGAACCCCAATACCCTGGGTACCTAAGTACCATATACAAGGGAATTATATGGGTGTACCAGTGTGTCAATGAGAATTGGTAAATTTAGTCACTAGCCTGCAGTGACAAATTTAGAAAGCAGAGAGAGCATAAACACTGAGGTTCTGGTTAGCAGAGCCTCAGTGATACAGTTAGGCACCACACAGGGAACACATATAGGCCACAAACTTATGAGCACTGGGGTCCTGGCTAGCAGGATCCCAGTGACACATAACAAACACACTAACATAGGGTTTTCACTATGAGCACCTGGCCCTGGCTAGCAGGATCCCAGTGAGATAGCGAAAACACCCTGACATAAACTCACAAACAGGCCAAAAGTGGGGGTAACAAGGCTAGAAATTGGCTACCTTCCTACAATAACAGCAAAATATAAACTGTGACAGACATCCAGAAAAGCATAATTCGGACTTGGAAAAGGTCATAATGTATTGTAACCGTATGTACACAACACTTACTACCCTGACGAGGTGTTGTAGCCCTTAATGGCAAGTAGCCTGCCAATCTGCAGTGATTACAGTGAATATTGGGAATTGTTGGCAAGAAGGACGTCTTGTGCCTATAAGGAAATCATTATATGCATTTACTCCAATGTCTTTGTTCTAGAATACATTAATGTGAGTTATGTGGGGCCACTAGATGGGAGTATGTGAGTTCTCGTATGATTGGAGGGATGAATAAATAGCCTAGAGATGATAGGGTACTGTTAATGTGCAGGAATAGGGTTTTAAGGAATGAGAAGGGATTTATAAAACGAGGCGTCTGCAATTTTCAGCAATGCAACAGAGATTAAAGAAGACAGGTTTGCGACTTAGAATAGGTTATGTCCAGAAAAAGGAGGCCTGCAGGGCATGAAATGTAAGGAGAGGGTCAGTTGAAGGAAGGAACGTGGCGGGAACAATCGACCCTTTGTTGATGTACTCATGATGCCCGATCTCTGTCTTCACGTGGTACCCACTCTCCTGGACATCTACTCATGATGAAGCCCCCTCGTCTACCTCATTATGTTTGTCCTCTATAGTGATGTGCTTTTTCCCTGCTCACATCTATGACATGCATGCATATCTCCGTTGGGAAACCTTTTATTTTTTAATTTCCCAGCGCAAGTATAATGAAGCAGAAATAGTGCACACATGCCCCTATATCCACTGACAGACTGCAATGTAACCTTGTTGCAGGATCCTCTACTAAAAAATCAAAGGATGTGCTACACCTATTGTGTCCTCCCTGGTGAAGTGTTGTGTTCTGGCACAAAAAAGCAAAAGGCAAGAAGGCTCGAGGGGCAGGCATGTGCACTTCGCACTAGTCCAGTGGTAAGTGCGGAGGAAAGACTACTTAAACCAATTAGTGTAATTTCCAGCCAATTGTGCCCAAACTCCCCACTATGTGATGAAGTCCCTGCACCCAGGGCACAAAAATACAAAAACTGTCTAACGTAAAAAAAAAAGTAGACGACTCAATCCTCTTCCCTTCATAAGCGACAGGAGCACAATCAGGTAATTCCAACTCTCCCCTGGCCATGTCTTATTAAACAACTCTTGTGAGATCATGGTAATTGTTGCACCCGAATCAACCAGTAACTGCACAACTTTGTCCCCAACCTAAACATCAATGTATGGGTCTACACTATCACCAGGATCTCCAGTCATGACACTGCATACTTTGACTACAAGAACCATGTCTTAAAGATGTTCTGGGAACTTCGACAATCCTGAATAACTACCTTCAGAAGCATCTGTGACTATACTGATAGTCTTGTTTGTTGACTTCGTCTTACCTTGGCACACCCTAGCAAAATGGCCCACATTATTGCAATTCCTGCAGGTGACAAATTTTGCTGGCCATCCTTTTTCACCCTTTGTATGTGCAGACTGCCCAGATCTAAAGCAAGTATTACCTTGCTTAAAAAACCCTTTCCCTGATTTAAAACCATCTTTGGACACTTTTTGGTCCTTAATTCTCTTGTTGTCAACATTACATATACTATTAATAGCATCTTCATGTGCTTCCTCCAACTCCACAATGGAAATCTGAGCAACTTGAATGCTCATCGCTGCCCTTATAGTATCTTCCAAAGTAGGATTACCCATGGACAATAGTTTTTGTTGGATCTGTTTCTTGATACAACGACAAATGAAGTGATCATGCACCAATTGCTCCGTAAAATTTCTAAACTGACAAATCAGATATGAGATGCCTAAATACAGTGATGTCAACATTCTCACCATGTAATTGTTTTCTCTTAAAGAATTTGTGATGCAGCACTACAAGACTAAGCTGCACATCAAACCTTAAACTTCTCTTTTTGACAACGCCTTTGTACACATCTAGATTCTCGCCCTTCTCTAACACAATATCAAGCAAGTGCTTATACAAGATCTATATTTGAAACCTAAAGAGTGCAGTAGAAGAAACTTTAACCTTTCAGATCTAAATCTTGTAGCCCCAATGGCCCCAAGTACATTTCAAATGCATCAAACCACTTCCTACACCCTACAGGTGGTTCCCCTGGTGTTTCAAGGAATGGTAGAGTTGGATTTGCTGACTGCATCATCATATAACTTCTTGATAGAAACGGTTGTTTCAACCCCACACCAACACCCGCGCAAGTGTGCGTATCACTGACGTTTTCGGAACATCCTTAAAATAAATATAATTCGGTACGCTGATGATTCACAAATCTAAAGGTTGAATGTAGACTCATGTTGCACAACAATTTGGCCAACTCCTGGAATTTAATCACAATGGGAGATCAGATATGTCGTATACATAGCACACATTTTCGAGTTTACTTTTCCTTGTTTTGAAAATAAGTTCATGGAACATTTTTTTGCATACAATGCCATTAAACTGGCCACAAATATTTGTTTCCCAACTCAAAATAGCTGCTGTTTTTTTTTAGTCGACCCCCAAGCCAAGTTGGCCGCCTATATTATGAAAATGATGATCCCAAGTCAAAATGGTTGCCAGTAATATCACTGTACCTGCATATGACTAGTTCCAAAACAAATCAGCATGGCCACCAGATCATGTTCGCCCGATGACATAAACAGGCAGCTCCTCTCACTTGTCAAGCTGAAAACTGCTTCCCCAAAACTGGGATGAACAGCGTCTGACTCTGCTCCCACTGTCTGCTCTGCAATCTCGCAGGAGCAACACCATTGCTCTGCCCAGCCAAACACTCTTCAAGGTTGCGGCGCGTGAGACGTGATAACTACTCCCTTAGCAATGCGTGGGATCTGTCAAAGACAACTCTCACTCATCTCTAAATATAACTATACAGTGATTGACCATACAGAAAATAATGTATTTTAATTTATTGTTAAATTATACACGGAGAGCCATCGTGGAGTGCACTTCCCTGCACTCGACCAACCGCT
Organism: Pleurodeles waltl; assembly: GCF_031143425.1. NCBI lineage: Eukaryota > Metazoa > Chordata > Amphibia > Caudata > Salamandridae > Pleurodeles > Pleurodeles waltl. The sequence goes on along the minus strand of NC_090446.1, from coordinate 430,679,167 downwards.
GCCCTTTCTAACTGCTGTTTCCTCCCAACAAAGTTCTCAGGTAACATTCTGAATTACATCATGACAGAATGTTTATGAAATAGAATGCTACAAAGAGGATAGAAAAGAGACAAGTGGAATAGGCAATAGAGAAGAATAGCAAAGAAAGAAGGGGGAGAATGTTAGTGAAAGGATGAATGGTGAAAAGGATGTAGGAAAAAGGTATACAAAGAAGACAGACAGGGATAGAGGGGAGAGAATGGAGGCAAATAAGAGGGAAGGGGTATACCCAAGGAAAGGAGTAGGAGGTAGAAAGTGGATAGGACTGAGAGGAAGGATGAGTGTGAAAAATGAAACCAGGAAATGGGGTGACCTGCAAGAGGGAGGGCAGGGAAACAAAAAGTAAGAAAGTGGAGATGGTGAGAAGTAACTGGAGACTGAAAGTGTGCTACAGCCTTCTCAGTTAGTCCCAGATTTATTCCGTTTCATAACTTCTCCATTCAATCTGCACAGAAGTGTCCGTGGTGTCATCTTGAGTTAGAGCACCCTCCCTCCCAACCCACATTTCCTCAAAAAGGAAATGGTGAGGGTGGACATATCTAATGGAAATGGACTGACTGTTAGGAAAGTTTCAGTGTGTTAAAAGTCAGAGTACTGTAAGTCACTGGTAACGGTATCAAGTGGAAAATTTGCCAGGTGGTAAATATCCATGTGATGAAGATATCAAGTGGAATATTTGCCATGTGGTAAATATCCATATGGTGAAAGTAAGTAAACTAGTGTTTTAAATGTCCTGTAGCATTAAAACCCTGTATAACAGGTTGCTCAGAATCCCCTCTGTCAATCTATGAAGGACGGTCTTGATCCACTGTAGATGTACTAAAACAATGAAAACAATGACCTATAAAGTACCCGGCCTGGAATAGGTTGTTTCTAATGACATTGATTACTATGCTACCAGAGGTCTATAGCACGTTGTGGGACTTCAAACAGGTGGCTACTATTGAGTGAAATTTAATTTCCTGTGATTAAATGAGAAAAGATCAGATGCAATTTCCAGCAACATCATTGTTACATTCATTAGCGATATTGAAAACGGAAAAATTCATACTTCCTTTTGGCAACATAATGTTGGCAAGTATGGTACAAGGTGAGTGGGGAAAAGGACTGTCAGTACAGTAGTCAGTACTCTGAGTGCTTATGCTACTTGTCCTTATTGCTCACAACTAATATGGGCTGAAGATCACTATATGGAATGATGTTGAGGATATAAGCAGGATAACAATTATGTCTGTACAGAGGAATGAATATGTTACACGTTGGAATTCTGAAAACTACATCCATACTTGGGGGTGTTTTCCCTTACCATGTGATCAGAGTCAAAGGCAAACCTCTAAATCTGGAGACTTCTAGGTAGACAAGAATACGGGTGTGTTACACCAGGGATTGCAACGGAGTTACAGAAGCGCAGAATTTACTATTCAGCAACCCTTCTGTGAAGTGGTGAAACTCTGAAGTTCACATAAGAAAACTGCAGGCATTTAAGGGCCATATGTACAAACACATTTTCCCATTGACACAGAATGGGAAAAAACCTTTACTACATCTGGCCCTGAGTACCTAATACACCTACACCCCAAATAGTCTCACATTTATGCACATGTATTAAAAACTGACTTTACAAAGGAACTCTAAAATGTCCTATGTTCATGTCCTTAAATTTACAGGCAAAAAAAACTGACTTAAAAAATGTCTGTAAAAACCATTACGGAAATAGTTTCACTTCATTTTCTCATTCTTTTAGGTTGAAGCCTACCAGACAGCACATTTTGATAGACATCTTGGGGACATTCAGAATGCTTCACAGGGAATACATTCTGCAAATTGCTTTCCACTGGCTTTGTGATTTGTAACTCACATTTACCTATTATTAGCAATTGAGGCCCTCAGATTAGTAACAACTAAAGATATTGAAAATGTCTATAGAAACCCCTCTGCCCCTTGCCCGAGTGCAAGGGTTACTTTTAGGTCCAGGATTGTAGTAATGCTGAACCTACAGAATGTGGATTATTTTCGGAAAAGAGGAATTGATGTCCTTCCAGTTGAGTCCATTAATGTGACTAATTGTGATAGTCCTATGTTGGACTCTCAGGGTGCCTTGTTAGATGTGAAAAAGAGAAGGGGGTCTCTTAATTTGAAGGGCATTACTATATCGGTAGACAGAGACATGGGGAAAAGAGTGATACTTGTTGTAGAGAAGGAGGATTCAGGTCCTTGGGATCTGGTGGAGGAAGAGGAGTTATCTAGTTGGAGTTGGGTAGCTGGTACATTGAATGGAGCTGAAAATATCGCAACATTTCTGGTTAAATTAGTATCTTGGAATATGGCAAGCCTGGGTCATTCCAATTCGAAATTGCATTTCGTAGCCTGGTCCAAGCCTCTGATTTTTTGCCTCCAAGAAACCTGGGCCTGCTCTGATATTAGGTATGAGAACTATTTTGTTTACTCATGTGCAACAAAACCCTCAGTAAAAGTCCATGCTAGGGGTGGAATAGCTACCCTACTTTGTAGTGAAATCAATTGGAACCCATAGGCATTTGTTTATTCTTCAGAACTGTTCCTCTGTCTAAAGTAAGCATTGATTAATGTGCAGGGTGAGTTATTATCTTTCTTGCTTGCAAATGTAAATATATCCCCCCAACAATCCCCATGATACCCTTGTTGATTCTATGTTTTCATTCATACATATGTGTCTTGGAGGAATGCTCTTTGGTTATCATTGTTGGGGACTTTAATGCCAACGTTTCAAATTCTGTCTGTATGACTTTTAGTAATACTGAAATGGATGAGAAGTGGTGTACTCCAGAGCCAATTTTACGTAGAAAAATTAGAACAGATAGGTGGGGCCTCAGTTTCTTGGAAAATATGAGATCGTATGAATTTATCTTTTTAGATGGTAGATTCCCCAAAGACTCTCCTGCTTCTTGTACTCCCTTTGTGGTCAATCTTTAATTGACTACATAGTGGTATTACAAGAAATGTTTAGTGCCTGTTCTCAAATGGAGATTCTGGGGACTGACTTAAGTGATCACAGTGTACTTTCAATATCTTTAGATTTAGAGCTGTCCAGCAGTTTCCTTAATTTCCGCGATAGGGATGTGATTCTTCAGACAGCTCGCAGCTCTCCCCAATAACATATGAAAACGTGAAGATAACCTTTTTTTTAGTCTTTACCCTCAAGGTTCAGAGAAGTTGTAGCTTCTTAGAAGTAAAAATTAACAGAGAAACAAAGAGGTTAAATACTCACTGCTCTTTCCCACTCAACTAAGGGTGGAGTCTGGGGGTAAAACCCTGTTCTTGTCTACAATGGAGGAAACACGGAGTAGCTGGAGGGATGGACAACTGTAGGTAAGAAGGGCAAAGCAAAAAGGCAGCAGCGACAAAGACATCATTCCCACGACTCGGATGAACTCCAAGCCCAAAACTCGGATCCTGATGGAACGGCCGCATCACCACAGCATGTCCCGTAGAACTTCCACCAGAACTGATACTTTGTGGGCAGCTAAGGGTTGTGAGTGACAAGGGTGAGACGCGGACTGTCTATTTCCAGTGGGAACACGTACTGTAAGTAGTTAGGTAGTAACTTTTGCAAGAAAAGTACTCACACAGTACGAGCACGTTATGACAAAGATATAATGTAGTCTGATCCTTCTTGGGTTGGGGTCGACAAGTGTGGACCATGTTCCCTATAAAGTTTGAGTTAGGTCGACAGGCACTCTGCAGAGTTTATGGGGGCAGCGAGTCGAAAGGCAGTTTTTCCACAACAAAGTTTTGATATGTTCAATGAGGGTGGGGGTTTGAGGGTGGGATTACTTCACTGTGTGAGTTTTCTGGTTTGCATATTGGAAGGGTACCAGCTATATTTTACCACACCACCCAATTTGGTCTTCTTGTGTGTGGGTGAGTCATGCATAGGCAGATCTCCAGAAATTATCTCCTTAAGGGGACAGGTGAACCACTGGACTACACTGCGTTTGCTCCAGTATATTAAACAACACTCTCCAGATGTGATCCTCCTATGGGAGACACACCTCAAAGGCAATGCTTGCAAGGCCATGGTTTGATGGGGGTACAAAATGGTGAACCATGCTGGATTTACTACTGGATTGGGAATATCACTCATGAAACAGCTGCCTCCGACTCTTCATCAGACCTGGACAGATCCACAGGGTAGATATACAGCCCTTTCTGGGACATAGGAGAGTGAAATGATAAATATCTTAACCATATATGTCCCACCGGCTATGCACTGGGTCACCTTCCCAGAGCTGGGTAAACTTCTATTGAACTCCCAGAGGAGGAATTGCTAATGGGAGGAGATTTCAATATGGCACTCTGTAATCATAGGGATTATCTACCCCTACGACACACAGCCCCTTCCCCTACCCAGCTGACAGACTTTCTCTCAGCCATGGGAATAGAAGATTTTTGGCAAGCACACAATCCTGTGCTGCAACACTTCACTTTTCACTCAGGAGCTTATGATAGCCTTTCTCGTATCGACCTTAACACTGGCAGATCGTGTCTCTGGTTTCCAAGCTGTGCGACATCTTGCTAAGGGAATTTCTGAACATACCCCTGTCTGGGCGATCTATGGTATTGATAGGCTACGGACCCACAAAGTCATCACCAATACCCCGTGGGATTTTAAAGATCCCGGGCATAAGAGAAGGTCTGGTAAAAGCCACAGAAAAATATTTCAAAGACAACGAGGCCTCAGTGGAGTCCTCCCAAACCCTTTGGAGGCATATAAAGGAGTAATTAAGGGTTGTGCATTGTCACTTACAGTGAGACACAAAAAACAGACAACGGCCACAGTGGAGAAACTCGAAAGAGATATCCTGGCTTTGGAGGCACTACTTGGAGTAGATATCAATGGAGACACCAAACAGACACTGAGCTTTAAACAACAGGAATATAGAGATTACTCAGATGCTGCTTTTGACTGATTCAGCCAAAAGCAGCCACCTAGAAACACAACATTGAGTATATGAAGCAGTGGGCAAGGCGGGAAAGCTTTTTGCGTGGTTAGACAAAAGGGAGAGGGCTAGCCAGTGGATGCCGAGCCTCCGTCCTGACGGGGGCGACCCCGTGACGGACCCACAAGAAATCGCAAGCACCTTCACAACCTACTATGCACACTTCTACTCCCCTGTTTGTACTACTACAAACTGACAACTCTTGTGATCTCCTCTGATATTTGCATCTCCCGACCTTCTCTCTCCTTTATGGATAGTAATCTTTCAAAGGATGAGCTAGCCTCAGCGATCCGTACAGTTAAATCTGGCAAAGCAACAGGGCCCAGTGGACTCCCCATAGAACTTTTTTAACTCATTACACCCCTTGTAACACCGTATTTATTGGAGATGTATAAGGAGAGTCGTGAGAATGGTGTGCTTCCCAGACTTGCCTCCTTAGTCGTAATTCACAAAGAAGGTAGACCGACAGAGCAGTGCTCTTCCTACAGGCCTAGTTCCCTTATTAATGCGAAGGCCAAAATCCTGGCCAAATTAGTGGCTCAGCGACTTATACAGATAATTGCCAAATTAATCCACTCCCATCAATCCGGCTTCATGCCGGGCAGAAATACGGCCTTGAATATGCGTCAACTTCATGGAGTATTGGGAAGTGCAGGAAAGGTCCGGGAGGATGCAGTGATCCTATCAGTTGACGCCCGTATGGCGTTTGATACTGTTAAATGGCCATACCTTTTTGCAGCGCTAGAACGTATGGGCTCCGGCCCCAAATTTCTGGCCAGGGTTAGGCTGTTGTGTGCCGACCGCCTAGGTCAAGTAGTCGTAAATACCAGAACCTATCACATATTCCCCCTCCGGCAAGGAACCAGGCAGGGTTGTCCGCTATCACCACTCATATTTGCCTTAATTTCTGAACTACTAGCAGCCTGGGTCTGTGTAGACACTTTGATCTGCAGACTGCTCTGGACGGAAGAGTTGGAAGACAGAATATCTCTGTACACTGACAATATTCTATTATACATTGCGTGTCTGTGCCCCTCTATTCATAGACTACTCAACATATTCAACAGTCTCGGTAACTATTCAGGATATACCGTCATCTGGTCTAAATCTACAGTATATGTCCTTTACTGGCAAGCTTCAAACTTTCAGTTTTGAGGCACGAGTAGTGTATGATGGCTTCTGTTATCTTGGGTTCTATGTTACTACTGATCCTTATTCTACACTGCTAGCCTACAGGGGCGTCTCAAGGAAGACATGAGGTCACTCTTGATCTCCCTGCTCGCGCGAGCGCCCTTGTTTTAAATGAAGACACTACCAAGATTCCTTTATGTGTTGCAAAACATGCCATTCCTGGTCCCCGCAACCTATTTCAAAACTACAAAGGGCGAAGTTAGAGCATTGCTGTGGAAGGGGGAGCCATTTGTATAGCTTACAATAAATTGACACAGGACTGGTACAATGGGGGAATATCCCTACCGGATATCCAGAGGTATTATTGGGCAGCACAACTGGCGGTTATTAACCAATGGGTTTATCAACCCGCAAATAAACTGGTGTACTATATGGACCACTAAACCCAGAGATCTGATGGCTAGCACTATACACTCCTCTGAAACACTTACCCCTCACAGGACCAACGACCCTTACTATGCAGATTTGGCAAACCGAACTTTAGTCACTGGGTTGGGGAGATAGGCTCACCCAGGCCACACTACTATGGGACTCAGCAAAGTTAAGTGGTTTGGGGTTGAAACCAGGGTTTGATAAATGGGACCTGATTGGCATCTCCAAGATATGGGATGTCTAGTCCCATGGAGCAGTTCATTTTCTGACTTGCAGAGGGAGTATGATCTCGCCACCACCAGACTTTTCGATACCTACAGGTCCGACATGCACTCCAGGAGGCAATCCCTAAAGGTGAGGAACATACCAGAATCATCACCATTGCAAGATAGATTATTAGATGATCAAAAGAGCCAAAAGGCAATTTCCTTAACTTATAAGAAATTATTCAACAGTGCTCCTGATATTCTCCTCCACTCAACCACTGGTGGGAGGCTGTCCTGAAAGACCTAACAGATGAGGACTGGTCGGAAGCACTTGCTTCCCCTAAGGAAGTAGCGATCTGCGCAAGATTTAGATTGGTACAAATTAAAATTCTAGACAGAATTCACTTTTCCTCAAGGGTGTGGAATTTAATAAAAGATCTACTTGTCCATAGGACAGTTTTCTTCTTGAAATCTACTTGTCCCGTAAAATAATGTACTTGTCCCTTTGATGCCATGTGGTGTGGCGACAAATTATGGCAGCAATCTCATTATGTAAGAGCTCTGATAATAGCCTCTCTGATTATGCCAGGGCTAATACTATAGTAGAGCTTCAATACTAGCAATTTCAAGCTCTACTACAGCAATTTCCTTTTTTTGCCACCTTTCTGCTGATCTACATACTTGGGCTGGAGGAAGCAGTAAGTAATAGTTCCAGGGCTGGAATGCATTTTAATCTGCAAAAACATACAAACTTGCATTTCGTAAGGATTTTCACCAGCTATTCTCTAATCTTTTCCCATACTGAGAAAGGCTGGAAATGTACTCCTGACAAGTGCAGAAGTAGAAGTTCTTCCATGGTTGGGAAAAAAGTGGTTGGAAGGAAAGCGAACTTGCAAACGCCCAAAAGATTTTTGCATGAGCAAACCTGCGCATATTTGCTAGTGCTAAAATACAGTTCACAAATATTTTCTAGGAGTATGATTTCCTGGTCTCATTCTGTAAATTCTTGTGAATTCATGAAAGCCACTAATGCAAAGACATATACCATGAGTATACTTTTGTGACCTTTTTTAAGAATTGGACCCATAATTAAGTCTGGAGTTAAACAAGACATCTTGCTTTTATTAAAATTCTATTTCTCGCTCTATCCATCTATCGGCTGGCTTTTCTGCATCTCCACAAGGAGCATATTGCCACACTAAGTAGTTTTTCTCTGTGCTAGGAACAACTGTGGCAATGTATGCTTTTTGAGACCCGAAAATGCTTTTAACAATGTTTGTTACAATGGTAAGGGTCTAGCAGCTCCCACAACCATAAAGTGTTACAAAAGCCATGTCAAAACAAGACATTCATTGACAAAACCAAAAGACTGACAACCAATGTCGGATCGGGTGCTTTGCCAGTGCTTGTGTTTTTTGTGTTTCCCATAATCTTGTTGAAAATAGTTACGCTGATTTTCCATTATGAATATTTTTTTTAATACTAGCATGAATCAACACATTTTACTAAATGATAGTTCAAAGAAATAGTACCTAGTATTTCACAGTAATTTAGCAAAGTGTTTTTTTTCTTACTTGCATTTTTTTCTTAACGTTTTATTTTGAAAGCAAAGAATCATCAGACTTGCTTACAAGCTTCTGCAAACATTTGCATCTAATCAGAGAGCATTCTTGGAGCATTATATGTAGCCTCATATAGTTCTACTCTTCAAATGTCTGTTCACTTTTTTTTTTTACTGGAACCACTGTCAGTAATGCAGAGTGACCTTACTATTTTTATTTAGAGCGCTCACCCTAACAATAAAGGCTTTGCATCAATGAACCATAAATACATGTTTGAACAGTATTAACATGCGGACACAAACATTATCTCAACTGCTGACCGTTCCCTTCCCTCAAAAACTGCAGTCAAAGGGTTTGTGCTGCAGGGGGGATGGGCCTACATGTCCCAAGTAAAAATATAAACATGAAAACGTGTTGTCCTTGACCCCAGATAATATGTCCTGGTTATTGGGTTATAAGAATTGCACACCCCTGCTTTCTTGTAACACCATGGTCAAAATGGGTAAGAGACCAGACCCGGCTTGTAGCTGGCATCGTAGGTCTGATGGGTCCTTTTTCCACATTATATGGGACTGTCCAGTGATCCAGGCCTTCTTGAGAGCAGTGGTGGCCTGCATTAGCGGTGTCTGTGGTGGAGACATGGGGCCAGATTCACAAGGCCCTAGCGCCATTTATTTACACAAAAGTGGCTCAACGAGACAAAAATCGCCATGCCACATTTACAAAGTGGCGCAATGCATGTATTTCGCCACTTTGCAACCCCTTGCACTATATTATGCCTGCGCCAGGCATAATGTATGCAAGGGGGGGCGTTAGGAGGCCCCCAAAAATGGCACAATGAAATCTACAAGATTTAATTGTGGCATTTTTGGGTGTCCTTTTTAATGTCTGCTCAAAGCAGGTGTTAACAGGACACACCCATTGAAGTCAATGGGCCTCCTTGCACTTTGCTGCACTAGCGTAAAACTTTTTTACGCTAGTGCAGCAAAGTGCCACAATAGCATCAAACATTTTGATGCTATTGGCCTAATGTGCACCATGGTGTGCCATATTGTAAATACAGTGCACCTATGGTGTCATTAAGTGGCGTTGGGTGGGGGGGAGGGGGTGCAAGAAATCTGGCACATCAGTATTCTTGTAAATCTGGGCCCTGGTGTCTCCTGTATGTGTAGGGGGCCACAGACTTGGGCCACATGGAGCAGATTTGGGTTACCCTAGGGCTCATAAATGGAGCAACACAAAAGGATGATGGACGGAGTGCTGAAACTTTTCAAACAATCACTCCCTGTCACAAATCTGGGTATAATCCATAGTTCTTCAGCTCACCATGCCACCCCAGATTGGACCCAGTCATATGCAAATCAGTCTTGGCCCTCTTCCCATGGTAACAGCCCAGCCCGAATTGCCAAGCCAGGTCCTCCATGGACCAAAAACAAGCATCCTGGGATCAGTTTTGGGGGTACCACAATTCATCAGCCGGGCTAGCTTGAATCCAGTGGCTCAGTGAACAAGAGACCCATGTCTGGGCATACCCTGGCCACTAAGGGCAACTTTAGCAACGCAAAAGGATGCTGAACGGAGAACACTCATCCCCAGTCACACATCTGAGATTAATCCATCATTCTTTTGCTCATCATGCCACCCCAGATTGGACCCAGCCATATGCAAATAATATTCACCCTGTTCCCCATGGGAACAGTCCAGCCCAAACTGCCAAGCCAGGTCCTCTCAGGACGAGAAACAAGCCTCCTGGGACCAAGTTTGGGGTATCAGGCAGGCAGAGGCCTTTCCTTTCCTTTCATGTCTCTGCAAGCATTTCTGCTGCCCGATCGCGATGCAATCATGCACAGGGAATTTTTTTGTTTTTGTTTAGACTTACTCATAAGGGGAGCTGCCCCTTGGGCAAGGGCTGCTCCCCAGGGAGCCAAATTATTTTTAGGCCATTTCCACCCGGGGGGGGGGGGGGGGGGGGCAGAAACCCACTAGACACCAGGGATCATTTTTTGTGTTTATTTTTTTTTTAATATGTGGGGAGCGACCCTTTAGGCAAGGGTCACTCCCTTGGGGGCAAAATTACTTTTAAGCCATTTCTGCTCCCCCCCGGCCTAATACAATTAGGATGATCTGCCCCCAGGGGGGGCAAAAACCTCTAGACACCAGGGATATATATTTTGTTTTATTTACTTTATGTTGGGGCAGATCGACCTATTTTTATTAGGCCAATCTGCCCCCAGGGGGAGCAGAAACTACTAGACACCAGTGATTTTTTTTTTTGCATCAATTTCACGCAAGGGGAGCGGCCTCTTAGGCAAGGGTCGCTCCCCTGGGGGGACAAGTTAATTTTAGGTAATTTCTGCTCCCCTTGGGGACAGATCAGCTTATTTCTACTAAGCCGATCTGCCGTCCGGGGGGGGGCAGAAACCACATAGGCACCAGGGATTGGTGTGTGTGTATGTGTGTGTTTTGTTTGGGGGGCAGCCCCTTGGTCAAGGGTCGCTCCCCACTGGGGCACATTACTGTTGACCATATCTGCCCCCCTTGGGGGCAGATCGGCCAATTTTTGGAAGGCCCATCTGCCCCCAAGGGGGACAGCATGCCCACTAGATACCAGGGAAAATTTGTTTCCAAAATAAGAGGGTGGGGGTATGGCCATACCCCCCCACCAAAAATAGATGGGGCCAATGTTGGGCAGATGGGGCAATTACCCCCGATCCACACCCCGGGGTGGGGGGATGCAGAAAGTCTACTAGATGCCAGGGAATTTTAAAGAAAATGTTGGCTACCAACCAGTATGGGCATGGTTATGCCCCCACCTCAACTGAAGGGGGTAACAGTCTTTCAGCTCTCCTCCGCACACTAAAACATCTTATTCCACAGCAAGCAAGAGGACATTTGATTATTTTGGGTTTTGGTTTTACATTTGGGCAACAAGAGCTTGGCTAACTCTCAAAATCGCCCCACTTGGAATGGTGAGGGCTGCACTTTTTGGACTTTGGGACGCTGCCATGTAGAAAAATTCACAAGACCTAGACACATCTGAAAACTAAACATCTGGGTGAGTCCAGGGTGGTGTGCTTCACATGCACCCCGCACCATTTACTTACCCACAATGCCGTGCAAACCTCCAACTTTGCTGGAAATCACACATTTTTTCCACATTTTTGTGAATCCACAAAATTTCTCCCATCCAGCATTGTTTCATCTATACCGATAAATATGTTGCCCCACTTGTCAGCCTAAAAATGTATTTTTTCAAACTGCCCTTTTGGACCCGGTTTGGTTCCCTATCAATTTTGACACGTTTTTGGCTCTTCCCTGTCACAGGCACTTGGCCCGCCTACACAAGTGAGGTATAATTTTTACTGAGAGACTGAGGAGAACATTGGGTGGTAGGAAATTTGTCCCAGTGCAGTGATCCCACAAAGAAATGTGGGAAAAATGTGATTTGTTAGCTAAATTTGAGGTCTGCTGAGGGTCCTGGGTAAGAAAACATTGGGGGATCCACGCAAGTCACACCTCCCTAGATTCCCTCAGGTGTCTAGTTTTCAAAAATGTTTGGGTTTGGTAGGTTTCCCTACATGGCTGCTGAGCCCAGGACCAAAAACGCAGGCTCCCCCCGCAAAAACAGGTAGTTTAGTATTTGATAATTTTGATGTGTTCACATAGTGTTTTGGGCATTTCCTTTTGCGGGCACTAGGGCTACCCACACAAGTGAGGTACCATTTTTATCTGGAGACTTGGGGGAACGTTGGGTGGAAGGAACTTTCTGGCTCCTCTCAGATTCCAGAACTTTCTGTCACCGAAATGTGAGGAAAATATTTGTTTTTGGCCAAATTTTGAGATTTGCAAAGTATTCTGGGTAACAGAACATGGTGAGAGCCCCACAAGTCACCCCATCTTAGATTCCCCTAGATGTCTAGTTTAAAAAAAAATGTGCAGGTTTGGTAGGTTTTCCTAGGTACCGGATGAGCTAGAGGCCAAAATCTACATCTAGGCACTTTGCAAAAAACACGTCAGATTTCAATGTAAAAATGTGACGTGTCCATGCTGCGTTTCCCATAGCGAGCATTAGGCCTACCCATGCAAGTGAGGTACCATTGTTATCGGGAGACTTAGGGGAACACAGAATAGCAAAACAAGTGTTATTGCCCCTTGTCTTTCTCTACATTTTGTCCTTTCAAATGTAAGGCGGTGTGTAAAAAAGACATCTATTTGAGAAATGCCCTGTAATTCAGATGCTAGAATGAGCACCCCAGAATTCAGAGATGTGCAAATAACCACTGCATCTCAACACATTATCTTGTGCCCATTTTGGAAATACAAAGGTTTTCCTGATACCTATTTTTCACTCTTTATATTTCAGCAACTGAATTGCTATATATCCGGTATAGAATGAAAACCCAATTGCAAGGTGCAGCTCTTTTATTGGCTCTGGGTACCTAGGGTTCTTGGAGAACCTACAAACCCTATATATCCCCACAACCAGAAGAGTCCAGCAGACATAACGGTATAATTGCTTTCAACAATCTGACATCGCAGGAAAAGATTACAGAGTAAAACGTGGAGAAAAATGGCTGTTTTTTTCACTTCAATTTCAATATTTTTTTATTTTAGCTGTTATTTTATGTAGGAATCCCTTGTAGGATCTACACAAATTAACCCTTGCTGAATTCAAAATGTTGTCTACTTTTCAGAAATGTTTAGCTTTCTGGGATCCAGCATTGGTTTCACACCCATTTCTGTCACTAACTGGAAGGAGGCTGAAAGCACAAAAAAAGTAAAAATGGGGTATGTCCCAGTAAAATGCCAAACTTGTGTTGAAAAGTGCGGTTTTCTGATTCAAATCTGCCTGTTCCGGAAAGCTGGGAAGATGGTGATTTTAGCACCGCAAACCCTTTGTTGGTGCCATTTTCAAGGGAAAAACCACGAGCCTTCTTCTGCAGCCCTTTTTCCCATTTTTTTTTTTTAAACTCAATTTTCGCTGTATTTTGGCTAATTTCTTGGTCTCCTTCAGGGGAACCCACAAAGTCTGGGTACCTCTATAATCCCTAGGATGTAGGAAAAAAGACGCAAATTTGGCATAGGTAGCTTATGTGGACAAAAAGTTATGAGGGCCTAAGCGCGAACTGCCCCAAATAGCCAAAAAAAGGCCTGACACCTGAGGGGGAAAAGGCCTGGCAGCGAAGGGGTTAAAATACTTTTAGTACCGCAAATGTTTACCAGCATTATCTCCGTGCTCCTAAATAAACAGTGTTTTGCAAAAGGTTGCGAACTACGAATGTGGGCAACTTTTTTTTTTACTTCCCAGGCCTAATTGTGGCCACAATCCAACCCTAGTTTTGAGGCAATAACTGCTAGGAGTGGATGGTATGAAGGCCCGTCTAGTTTCCTTACCAAGATGGTGAAAGCATATGTTAAAGATAAGGCCTTCTTTCCGATGTGTTGCTTCTGCTGCAGGAAGGACCTTTGAGTATCAAAGTATATACCCAAATATTTGCTCGAGGGGAGAGCAGGAGTGACAGTGATTCTCTGAAGCCCATTCCCTCTTCCACAGATCTTTATAATGTTGAATTCATAATTTCAGAAGTGAAATATGTTCGATTTTACCTTTTTCACAATATCATTGTTTTACACATTTATCTAGCACTGCTAACAAGCATTGGCAAGCCACACAATTGGTCTGCCTTGTTTTATAAGCATGTGTTCAATGTTGTGTGGCGTGTCTGGGTGTAATAGTACAAAATCCACAGAGGAGTACCAAAATACTGATCTGTTGGGTGAAGCACGTGATTCTAGTTTACATGCTTTAAAACCTTAATTACACAGGTCACTCACCCCCTGTAATAAAAAAAAAAAACAGTTATGCTTCATTGGTCACACCCCCGAGAACCACCACCTTTGTCATGGCACTTCAATACTGCATGAGATTACACTCATACACGCGCGCCTCCTCTGGCGCACATCATTGCAGGCTCGGCGACAAGCGCATAACAGGATGTTTACATGGCGCGCTAGCGGTACTCATATTCATAAACAGGCATGCTCAATCGGTGAAGTCTAGAAGATGCTTTCCCTAAGGAGGCCGCTGACAAGTGCGTTCTCACACAGCATCCTGACGCACACAGATACCTGCATGGAAGATGGTTATAATTACCGATGCAGTTGTAGAATACAGACGCCATCGACGCCAGAAGCCAGACGTAACAGCATGCAACCATTTTCTCGCCATCCTTCTGTTCACTCGGGTACATAAGAACAATTGCAGGCACACAGGCAATGCAGATTACACAGATAATGGCGTTTCAGACACCAATTTGCACTTAGCCACAGATATACACAAATAGATGAAATGATGGCAAGACACACAAGATAGTTGATACCTCCCCCTCGCACATGCACACGGTTTGCTTTGTGCTGTTTGGTAAGTAGGAAATACTCACTGGCTCCTCTCAGTAGCAGGGCCATCAACACAGGTAGCAGAGACATCATCTTTCTGCAGATGCGCAGCCTCTCTTCCTCTTTGTCGCACCTTCACGTGCAGGTCTGGGGGCGTTTTCTTCGCTTTACTCACGTCCCGCCTGCAGGGATTGGTACGCTTCTCTGCTTAACACCCCTCCAGACGGGTGGAGCGTTTTATCTTCCTCGACTCTCAGTACACTGGACTCTCTTCTTCCTCGCAAGCGACCGGATCGACCTTTTAAAAACACCCCATGTAGAGCTAGAGGAGCTCCTCTTCCTCACATTCCTTCAAGCAGGGGAAAACGTCCTTCCCTCCGCTCCCTGTCCGCGCCCCTCCCCTCTGCTATTTTTGTCAATCAGAAAAGGTTTTTTATTCGTTGAGGAGTGAGGGTCCTGGGGGCAGGAAGGGGAGGGGTCTGAGATCAGAACATGTGGAGAAGGCAGTAGAGGGAGAACGTGGAGGAGAGCTTTCACAGGCAACATCACATTTCCATGGCAACCTCATTGTAGCATCTGCACGAAGGCCCACACGAAGGCTCATCATTAATAAATGACAGCAATACGCAACAAGCATTGGCAAAGCCAATAGGTCTCCCATATGGAAGAGCTACTGACTTTGCAAATGTGTTTTAGCCATGTTGTACACTAACGTGGCTGTTTAGCATCGTTAAAAGTTACTGGCATGGAGGAGAGTGGTGTGGAGGGTCGTAGAGTGGAATGGTGAAAGAGTGGAATAGAGTGTTATAGAGTGGAGTGGCAGAGTGTGTTGTGTATTGGAGTGGCATAGTGTGGAGTCATGTAGAATGGCATACAGTGGAGTGGCAGACAGTGAACTGGTGTAGAGTGCATTGGCACAGAATGTTGCAGAGTAGTATGGCATAGAGTGCAGTGGCATTGAGTTTAGCAGCATAAAATCCAGTGTTGTATAATGCTGTGGTGTAGATAAGAGGAGTGCATAGTAGGGTGCAGTGGTATAGAGCAGAGTGGAGTTGAGTAGAGTGGCGCAGAGTGAAGCAGAGTGGAGTAGAGGTGAGGGATGCAGAGTCGAGTGGCATAGAGTGCAGTGGTGCAGAGTGCAGAGTACAGTCAAATGGCCTAGAATAGAGTAGCGTAGAGTGGTGCAGCATAGAGTATAGTGCTGTACAGTGAAGTTGCACAGTGGAGTGCTGCAAACTGCAGTGTCCTAGAGTAGAGTAATGCAGAGCAGAGTGGCACAGAGTGTAGTAGAGTAGAGTGCATTGGCATACAACACAGTATTTCAGAGTTGAGTGGTGTAGAGTTCAGTGGTGGATAATGCAGTGTTGCAGAGTAGAGTGTCAGAGTGCAGTGGTGGAGAGTTGAGTAGCATAGAGAGCAGCGGAGTAAAGTACAGTGAGGAAGACTAGAGTACAGTGCATAGAGTGCATTGGCAAAGAGTGCAGTGGTTTAGAGTAGAATAGCACAGAGTGGAGGGGAGTAGAGTGGTGTAGAGTGCAGTGGCATAGAGTAGTTTGGTTCAGAATAGAGTGAGGTGGAGTGGTGCAGGGTAGAGTGCAGTTGTGAAGATTGAAATGGTGTAATGTGGTGTAGAGTACAGTGGCATAGAGTGCAGTGGTGCAGAGTAGATTAGAGTGGCCCACAGTCAATTGGCGTAGAGTGCAGGGGCATAGAGCTGAGTGCTACAGAGTAAAGTGCATTGGCATACAAGGTATTGGCATAGTTGCAGTGGCATAAAGTGCAGTGGAGTAGAGTGCAGTGTTGCAAGGTGGTGATGAGTATAGTTTAGTGGCATACAGTAGAGTTGTGCAGAGTAGATTGGTGCGGCTTATACTGGAGTGGTGTAGAGGACAGTGGCGAAGAGTGTAGTGGTTTAGAGTAGAGTTCACAAAGAGTGCATTGCAATAGATTATAGTAGTATAGAGTAGAGAGGCAGAGAGTGAAATGGCATAGAGTGCAGTGGTGTGGGGTGAAGTGGTGCAGAGTACAGTGACGTCTAGTGGTGTAGAGTAGAGTTGTGCAGAGTCCAGTGCAGTGGTGTGGAGTGATGCAGAATCAAATGGAATGCCGTAGAGGAGAGTGTGCTTGGCGTGGTAGAACACTGGATTACAGACAACTCATTCTCAACTGAAATGTCCATTACATTTGCAGAGACGTACAGTTTTAATAATAAAACTATACAGTGCACTGATGATAATGTGTGAAAATGGCATCACATAGTGTAATTTTGTGTTGTGATGATATTAAAATATTTGTTTCTAATTCACTTCAGAAATAACAAAAAATTGGCTTCATTTGTGTTCCTAATTCTGATATATTCTAAAATACTTAGGGGCATATTTATACATTTTGGTGCAAAACTGCACTAACACAGTTTTGCCTAAAAAAGTTTTGCGCCGGCTTGTACCATTCTTGAGTGCAAGCCGGGCACCATATCTATGGAATAGTGCAAGCCAGCGCAAAGGGTAGGCTAGCGTGAATTTTTTTTACGTTAGCCAGGTCAGGGTGCCGGTATGGGAGAATAGGTTTTACACCAAAAAATTACGTTAGGCAGGTTAGATAAAATAAAATGACTCTAACCAGCCTAGCCTCATTTTCTGATGCAAAACCATCCATACCACGTGACTCCTGTCTTAAAAAAGACAGGAGTCATGCCAACCACCCCAATGGCCAGCACAGGGGCCCAAAGTCCCCTGGGCATGGTCATTGCACCCAGTGCGATGTAGGGGGGCTCATTTTAGGGCGCCCAATGGCACTTAAAAAAAAATATTTACCTGTACTTACCTATACTTACCTGGATATGGGGTCCCTCATACTCCGCTGTCCCTCTGGTGTGGGTGTCCATGGAAATAGGCCCACAGGTCCCATAACGCCTGCCCTGACCCTGGTGTTAAGTAATGGTGCAAAGCAAGCTTTGCACCATTATTTGATCCCTCCTCCCCCTGTGCGTGATTTTAGCAAGGGGGATGAATATGGGGCTAAGGCATAGAGTCATTTTTTGCTCAGTAACGCCTACCTTGCATCTCATTGACGCAAGGTAGGTTTCCACGTCCAGAAAATGACTTTAACTCCGTAACTTTGGAGCTAGACGGGTCTAGTGCCAAAGTATAAATATGGAGTTAGTTTTGCACCGAATTTGCGATAAATAATGGCACAAATTTGGCACAAAAGATGTAAAAATATGCCTCTTAGACAGTTTATTTAAATGTAGTTGTGTGCTAGAAAAAAAAGTTTTCCTACCTCAAGTATTCAGCAACATTGTCATTTAAATCCTCTCACTTTGAAGTCAGAAAAAGAATAGTAAACACCAAGGAGAAGACAGTGCCTGACATGTGACCTCAATCTTTAAATGCACAGAAAACATGATGAGATAAGAACACGATTTACAGGCCTGTTTACAGAAAGAGTGCACCCGGAAGGATCCTGCAAATTCTGTAGACTGCAACCTATAAAGTATAGTTTTTACGCAGCTTCAATGATTAATATTTTAGATACAATATTTTTGCCTAAGTGAATCTGTATAAAGTGAAATGGGCCTGGATGGATGTTTTATGTATAGTTCTATTTCGAGCTACACTGCCAACTGCTTTCAATTAAGTGTACATATATTAAAAACACAATCACAAATGAAAATAATGTACTGTTTATTGCACAGTAAGCAAAAGTTAATTAACCTATAGCTATCGGTTTGTAACTCGTAGCACTTTAGATTCACACGTTTGGCACACTTGTGAACATAAGTGCCTAACATTTGATGGCACAAGTTGTTCTTATAACTTCTCCCTGAGGCCCACAATGTACCAGGACGAAGACTCCAGGGCAGGCTGTTTTTTCTTCCTAGTGGAAGAGAGCAGTAGCTGAGGTGACCACTGAAAGGCTGAGACATTATGAAAGACGGAACCCTGCCCCATCTTTTGCTAACACCGGTCTTAACAAAGAAGGACGTGCAGTAAAACCATTAGTTATATTTACAATATAGGCTGCATTTGCATTTATTGACTGCAATATTGTTAAGCTTATTTACTTTTATGAATGGTTTAAATGGGCTTTGGGCAAGTGAATCTCCTGAGTATGCTTTTCAAATTACTGACTGCGACCCAGGTTGTTAACCATTAATTTCTAGGGAGTACAGAAAATACGTTCCCAATCCCAAGATTTGAAAAACTATCAGTGCTTTGATATGGTTGTTGCTGTGGTCACTAAAATCAATTTAATGTTTTGTTCAATTGGATCAAAAGTGAAAAAGAAATGCACACCCTTGGGAACACAAATCCCCAAAATATTTTAACGGGGCAAAAAAAGAAATAAATACAATGCAGAAGAAGTGAATGAACAATGTGCTGTAATATTTGAGTATAGTAAACCCTGCATATTCCAGCAGTTCCTCCCTTACATCAAACTGTGCATTTAATATGCTTGATGAGCGAGGCGACATCAACAAACATTTGCACTTTAGTGATATTGTCTGAAGCGCACAAGGCTTTCCAGATGTTTGTAAATATTTCAGTCTTGTTTCTACCAGATGGCATAAATAATACAATGCCCCTCCCCCCACATCCCTCACATCTTCCTTACTCGAAAGAACTGAAATGGGGGTACTGGAGACACACCAGTGTTATTTTCACAACAGCAAAACAAATAACAGACTCACATTAATACAACATCACTAATCGCCAGTGAAAAGGCTCAATTGGATGTGTGATGGAAATATGGAAGGCTTGACCTTTCACCTTAAGAAATGGGCACCCTGTCCCGGCCCTTCTCCAGTAAATAGGAATTCAGAGTCCTAAAATTGAAAAGAATGGAAGTTATCCACTCTCTGATACAATGGACTGCTAATCCCCAACAGTTCCTGAATACTTAGAAGCAACCTTTTGGGCGTGAAACAAACACTCTAAAAGAGTGCTTGCTTCTGTTCATTTATGAGCAAACAATTTGATTGTGAGCCGGCTCCACAATCAAAAATATCTGTTTAATCGGTTAGGTGCATGTGTCAGCCAATGGCCGACACATGTGCAAACCCTCCTTGGTGCAGGCTACGTCCATTGGGCAATATCAGAGAGGGCTTTAAAAAATCCTCTGGTGCTTTGCACCGGAGGTTTTTTTTTTTAATTGCCCTCGGGAGACTTAGAAGAGCTTTCGCGTCTACCCCCGCCCATCTGTGACATCAGTGTGCTGCGAGGTACACTGATGTCACGGTTTTAACCCACCGAAGGTTTGAGGAGCGAGTAAGCGTCCTCTCCCCACTTCGGTGAGGAAAAAAGACTGAAACAGCCTCCCCAGATACCAGGGAGGCATCGATGGAAAGGGGAGAGTCTCCCCTTTCCGTTGATGCCCTACTGGCACCGTTTCATGGCCATGGATCTAAGCGCGGGGGCGATCGTGCCCCCCAAGGGGATTTAAAAAAAAAAAACGAATTGAAAATGTTGGGATCGGCCTTACTGACATGGGCCGACCCCCTATGGGGGCATATCTTTTTTTTATACATGTGTGGTTTGCCTTAGGGTCGTGATCGGCCCCAGGGAACGCACACATGTATAAAAAAAGTGACATAGAGAGACTGACTCTCTCTCTCTCAATATATATATATATATATATATATATATATATATTTACAGAGAAATATCTCTATATATAGATAGATATCACTTTGTTTTTTTACATGTGTTGTTTTCTGGGAGCCGCGATCTGCTGCAAAGAACTTATCTGTATTTCATGTGAATAGCTGAGTGGATTACTAAAGCCAGGCATTACCTGCGCTTTAAAACAAATTAAATGTGTGGGAGAGGTGGGTTATGGAGAGATGAAGGGCACTTTTGCTGGGTGGTAGTGAGGGAATCCGAGGAGGAGGTTATAGGAAGGGGAGCACCAAAAATGATTTTCGCACTGGGTGCCACCAGCGCAACAGGCTGTGATGATGGGTATGTGGTAAAGTGAAGTAATAGTTTGTCCTTTTTTGTTTTTTTCAGTGTCTTCAGAGAATCTAATGATTGAGAGAAGAAGCAAAGGTAAGGTGACTGACATTTACTGTTGCACACATCACACACACACACACCCACCTATAATTTTGTGACCTTATCTGCCTTCTACGTAGACTAGTGCTTTAGAGGAACAGTTTAGCCAGGAGCAGAGATGGTGTCTCGTTGGATGACTGCTGCTCAAGCCCTAACTCAAGTTATGGAGGACAGTTCTGAGGCAGGATCAGATACTGATACAGCAGATACTGAGAAAGCATCTGAGGGAGAGGACAATGGATGAGAGTGATTTTTCAGTTAGCAGAGTCCCATCAGACACCTCCTCTTCCATTGATTCTGAGGAAGACGATGAGGACAGTCGTGCTGTTCCTTCGCAGGCAGAGTCTGTGCAGTGGGACAACAGCAGCCTAGCCCAACCTAAAGAGCAGGTGTGTATGGCGCAAGCACAGACAGTGTGCTCTCTTGGCAGCCCCCCAATTTAGTTCAGCCCTAAATTCCACCTTTTACTGGTGACGCTGGATGTAAAGTCGATATAGCCAACTTTTTGCCAATTGACTACATCCATCTCTTTTTGGATGATGACTTCCTTCAGCAAATGGTGCAGCAAACAAATTTGCATGCCAAACAATTTCAGAGGGAGCATGTAGGCACTTTAAGGCCCCATTCTAGGGTACACCAGTGGACTCCAACTTCACTGGTGGAGTTGAAGATATTTTTGGACCTTAAGCTCAAATTGGAGTTAGTGCAGAAACCCACCTTGCAGTCCTACTGGATGACTCGCACATTAGATTACTGAGTAATGGCACACATGTAGTATTTAAATCTCAACAAACTAGTAGTGTATATCTAACCATAAGGTGAAACATTTCTTATGTTGTAAATAGCATTTATTTAAAATTGATTTCACCAGTTCAGAATTAAACATTCTTCTGAAATTTCACAAAGATAATTCATGCTCTTCATAATCCTACGGTGTTAGAAATGGGGTTTTTGGTTGGCAGTTAGGTTGTCCTCTGTCCAAGCAAGAACCCTCACTCTAGTCAGGGTAAGTCACACACAATCCAAAATCAGCCTGTGCTCACCCTCCGGTAGCTTGGCACGAGCAGTCAGGCTTAACTTAGAAGGCAATGTGTAAAGCATTTGTGCAATAAATCATACAACACCATAGTATAACACCACAAAAATACACCACACAGTGTTTAGAAAAATATAGAATATTTATCTGGATAATTGTAGGTCAAAACGATCAAAGTTGCAATACGAATTTGTAAAGATATCACTGAAAAGTGATATTAAGAGTCTTTAAGTCTTTAAAAAGCAATAAAGTGTCTTTCAAGCACAGAGTACCTGGTTTCTGGTGGGAAATCTCCTCAGAGGGCCACAGGAGAAGAGATGCGTGGAAAAAGGGGTGTGTGCGTCGTTTTCCGCTCAGCACACACAGACTTGCGTCGTTCTTTTCCACGCGGGGAAGTCGGGCGTCGTTTTCCGGCGCGCAGACAGTCTCTTTTTGTGGATCGCGGGGATTACCAGATGTCCCGGGTCTGTGCGTGGGTTCTCCTGCTTATTTTCCGGCTGCGCGTCGTTCTGCGGGGCTGCGCGTCGAAGTTTCGATCTCACGGTAGGCGTCGCGTCGATTTCTCCTTGGAAGTCGGGCGGCGTTGTCCTTGCGAGGCCGTGCGTCGAAATTTTGGTCTCACGGCAGGCGTCGCGTCGATTTCTCCTTGGAAGTCGGGCGGCGTTGTCCTTGCGAGGCCGTGCGTCAAAGTTTCGCACTCACGGTAGGCGTCGCGTCGATTTCTCCTTGGAAGTCGGGCGGCTTTGTCCTTGCGAGGTTGTGCGTCGAAGTCTCGATCGTCCCGAGGGCGTCGCGTTGATCAGCGTCGGTGTGCGGCGTTTTTCTCGCTGCGAAACAAGCTGTGCGTCGAAATTTTCGGCGCACGGAGCGTCCACGTGAAAGGAAGAAGTCTTTTTGGTCCTGAGACTTCAAGGAACAGGAGGCAAGCTCTATCCAAGCCCTTGGAGAGCACTTTTACAGCCAGACAAGAGTTTAGCAAGGCAGCAGGCCAACAGCAAGGCAGCAGTCCTTTGTAGAAAAGCAGACAGGTGAGTCCTTTGAGCAGCCAGGCAGTTCAGCAAGGCAGCAGGCCAACAGCAAGGCAGCAGTCCTTTGTAGAAAAGCAGACAGGTGAGTCCTTTGAGCAGCCAGGCAGTTCCTCTTGGCAGGATGTAGTTTCTGGTTCAGGTTTCTTCTCCAGCAAGTGTCTGATGAGGTAGGGCAGAGGCCCTGTTTTATACTAAGTTGTGCCTTTGAAGTGGGGGTGACTTCAAAGAGTCTCTAAGAAATGCACCAAGTTCCCTTTCAGTTCAATCCTGTCTGCCAGAGTCCCAGTAGGGGGTGTGGCAGTCCTTTGTGTGAGGGCAGGCCCTCCACCCTCCCAGCCCAGGAAGACCCATTCAAAATGCAGATGTATGCAAGTGAGGCTGAGTACCCTGTGTTTGGGGTGTGTCTGAGTGAATGCACAAGGAGCTGTCAACTAAACCTAGCCAGACGTGGATTGAAGGGCACAACAAGTTTTTAGTGCAAAGAAATGCTTACTTTCTAAAAGTGGCATTTCTAGAATAGTAATATTAAATCCGACTTCACCAGTCAGCAGGACTTTATATTACCATTCTGGCCATACCAAATATGACCTTCCTGCTCCTTTCAGATCAGCAGCTGCCACCTCAACAGTGTATGAGGGCAGCCCCAATGTTAGCCTATGAAGGGAGCAGGCCTCACAGTAGTGTAAAAACGAATTTAGGAGTTTTACACTACCAGGACATATAACTACACAGGTACATGTCCTGCCTTTTACCTACACAGCACCCTGCTCTAGGGGTTACCTAGGGCACACATTAGGGATGACTTATATGTAGAAAAAGGGGAGTTCTAGGCTTGGCAAGTACTTTTAAATGCCAAGTCGAAGTGGCAGTGAAACTGCACACACAGGCCTTGCAATGGCAGGCCTGAGACAAGGTTAAGGGGCTACTGAGGTGGGTGGCACAACCAGTGCTGCAGGCCCACTAGTAGCATTTAATCTACAGGCCCTAGGCACATGTAGTGCACTCTAATAGGGACTTACAGGTAGATTAAATAGTCAATCATGGATAAACCAATCAATAGTACAATTTACACAGAGAGCATATGCACTTTAGCACTGGTTAGCAGTGGTAAAGTGCTCAGAGGTCAAAAGCCAACAACAGCAGGTCAGAAAAAATAGGAGGAAGGAGGCAAAAAGTTTGGGGATGTCCCTGTCAAAAAGCCAGGTCCAACATGACCCCCCACCAGCCTAAAGCCAGGGGAGAACAATCACTATCCTGATGTACTTCCCTGTTTGAGGCGACAGAACAAGGACCCAGGCCCACAACAGCAGGGGCATGCTCCAGTTCTTCGCCTTCCTGACTCCAATTGGATCCCTCTGTCCATACTCTCAGGGCCCACTAAGCCCATCCATGGGGAACCTTTCTCCTTTCCTGCGGATCCCATCTGTGCAGCACCTAACCTTACTTTGCTCACAGATGTATCCCAGGAGCAGGATAGTACCACCATGACCAACATAGTGGTGTTGCCCACTCTACCCCTGGGGTGTGACACTTGTCCCCTCCCCAGGGATAACTCTGTCCACCCGGACAGCAAGCCACAGTGATTACTGACAGCTGCCAGGGATGAGAGCCAGGCCCCAGGCCTCTCAAAGCTCTCCAACCACTGTGGCTGTGGAGAGTGGGGGGCGGTAGCCCCAGGTGCTGGGCACCCTTTAACCACTCTCCCTTCCACCAGGTCAGGGATGACAGCCTGAACCTGGTCCTCCCCTCTGGGGCTTTGTACCCTCCTTCCTGGAGCGGTACCCCCAGAGTCCAACATGGCCAGGGGGCTTACAGAAGTCGCCCTGTACCATTCCTCCACCAGTGCAGGGCTGTTAACCTGCCACTGGCCCTCCAACCTGGGGTCCGTACCTTCAGGTGGGACTAGGGCCCGGGGTGAGGCTTCCCTCCCCCTGCCCTCCCTTCTGGGGTCCAGCACTCTCCAACTAGGAGTGGCCTCCTCAGAAGACAACATGGTAGGGGCACTGTTATCAGTAGCCCCTCCCTCCAGGTCCAGGGGGACACCCTGAACCTGGTCTTCCAGCCCAGGGTCTGTACCCTCAGACTGGATCACCGCCTGGCAAACCAGGACTTCCTGGGGGGCACGCCTACCCCCCACCAGGTCAGAGTTTAACCTCTGCACCTGCCCATTCAACTCAGAGTCACCACCCTGAAGTTGAACAATTGCCTGGCACGCCAGGACTTCCTGGAGGGCACACTGACCCTCCACCAGGTCAGAGTTTAACCTCTGCACCTGACCATTCAACTCAGAGTCACCACCCTGAAGTTGAACAATTGCCTGGCACACCAGGACTTCCTGGAGGGCACACTGACCCTCCACCAGGTCAGAGTTTAACCTCTGCACCTGACCATTCAACTCAGAGTCACCACCCTGAAGTTGAACAGTTGCCTGGCGCACCAGGACTTTCTGGGAGGCACACCTACCTCCCACCAGGTCAGAGTTTAACCTCTGAGCCTGGTTCCCCAACCCAGGGTCACCACCCTGAGGTTGGGCAATTGCCTGGCACGCCAGGACTTTCTGGGGGGCACACCTACCCCCCACCAGGTCAGAGTTTAACCTCTGAACCTGGTCATCCAACCCAGAGTCAACACCCTGAGGTTGGACAATTGCCTGGCACAGCAGGGCTTCTTGGGAGGCACACCTACCTCCCACCAGGTCAGAGTTTAACCTCTGAACCTGGGTATCCAACCCAGAGTCAGCACTCTGAGGTTGAACAATTGCCTGGCACGCCAGGACTTTCTGGAGGGCACACTGACCCTCCACCAGGTCAGAGTTTAACCTCTGAACTGGGCCATTCAACTCAGAGTTACCACCCTGAAGTAGAACAATCGCCTGGCACGCCAGGACTTCCTGGAGGGCACACTGACCCTCCACCAGGTCAGAGTTTAACCTCTGAACCTGGTTCTCCAACCTAGGGTCACCATCCTGAGGTTGGACAACTGCCTGGTACACCAGGGCTTTCTGGGGGGCACACCTACCCCCCACCAGGTCAGAGGTTAACCTCTGAACCTGGATATCCAACCCAGAGTCACCACCCTGAGGTTGAACCATTGCCTGGCAGGCCAGGACTTTCAGGGAGGCACACCTACCTCCCACCAGGTCAGAGTTTAACCTCTGAGCCTGGTTCTCCAACCCAGGGTCACCACCCTGAGGTTGAACCATTGCCTGGTATACCAGGACTTGCTGGGGGGCACACCTACCCCCCACCAGGTCAGAGTTTGACCTCTGAACCGGGTTAGCCAACCCAGAGTCACCACCCTGAGGTTGGGCAATTGCCTGGCACCCCAGGACTTTCTGGGAGGCACACCTACCTCCCACCAGGTCAGAGTTTAACCTCTGAACCTGGCCATCCAACCCAGAGTCGACACCCTGAGGTTGGACAACTGCCTGGCACGCCAGGACTTTCTGGGGGGCACACCTACCCCCCACCAGGTCAGAGTTTGACCTCTTCACCTGGTAAGCCAACCCAGAGTCACCACCCTGAGGTTGAGCCATTGCCTGGCATTCCAGGACTTTCTGGGGGGCACATCTACCCCCCACCAGGTCAAAGTTTAACCTCTGAACCCGGTTACCCAACCCAGAGTCACCACCCTGAGGTTGAATCCTTGCCTGGCATGCCAGGACTTCCTGGGGGGCACTCTCACCCCCCACAAGGGACACGCCGTCCCCAAGGGCCACACAAGAGTCTGGTTGGCGCAGGTCTCCCGACCTCTGCCCATCCGGCAGAGTCTGGGTTTCCCCCAAACCAGAAACGGTCTCACCTGGGTCATTCCTGGGGGGCTCTGCTCTCAGAGCTGACCCCTGACTTTCAAGATCCTCCACTGGGGTCTGCCACCCCCTCTCAACCCTATGTCTGGACTTCTGCACCCCCTCACTAGGAGTGGTACTGCCAGACACCAGAACTGTTGGGATGCTGTCTACAGTCATCCCCCCAAGTTCTTCTGCCACTGCGGGGCTTCCCTCGAAAGGTGGCCCTACGGTACAGGTTAGGCTCTGAGACCTACCTGGGACACTACAATCCTTTCCCACCTCTCTTGGTCGGGAACCACCTAGACCACTCCCTTCAGGAGCACCCCCAAATGCCTCTTCCGACTCTCTGGTACTCACCCAAAAGTCTGCCTCCACTGTAAGTTCCCTGGGGTCAGAGAACTCACACTCCACCTGGTGTTGGCGTAGCTCTGGAAAATAAGGACCAGACATATGCTCTCCAGCAATTACATCACTCTGCCCTTCACATGTATTAACCACAGTACCCTTCACCCAACCACCTAGTAACTCAACCTTGGAAAAGCACTCTACTTCACCCTCCTGAGACTGGTGAGACAGTATCTGTCTGTCCCTGACACTCAACCCAAACTCTTCTGGGATGTCTCTACACTCTATATCCAGGACGTCCACCAGGGGGGAACCCTTTTCTCTGTCACTCTCTGCTAGAGTCAGTAAAGTGTCCCTCCCCCCAGTAGGAATATGACTCCCTGTGCCAGTTCCCCAATCCTTCTCAGGGACCCTGTGCATAACGGGAACTACCTCATACCCTTGAACCGCCTGGGGTGTGTCAACTCTCTTCTTCAAGTTGGGTACCACATCTCTGGGCTTGTGCCCTTCTTCAGCAGTACTAGATGCAAGATTTTTGCTGCCACCATCTGAACTGGACTCAGCCCTTCCGGCCTCCAGTTTCAGCTCTTTACAGCTCAGCTCTTGAGCTGCAATCTTTTCTTCTTCCAGGGCTAAGAGACTTGCTGCCTCAGCCCTTTCAATAAACTCATCTAGCTCTTCCATCCACCGTGCTTGAGCCATGAGCCATTCTTTTTTCACTGGGTCTCTTTCCTCATCTGAGTCGTCCTCCTCCTCCTCTGAGGGGTACTTAGTCATTTGGTTTCTTGCTGCCTCTCTCTCTGCCCATCTGTCTTCCTCCCAGACTATGTAGGCACGTAGCATCTCTGCTTTAGTAGATCTCTTTGCTACAGGAAGGCCACATTCTCTGCAAAGCTTCCTTAGGTCGGCCTTAGTGAGGTGGTCAGTAGGCAAAAAGAATAAGTAGGTAAGCGATCCCATTCTGATAGGATCTTACCAGCAAAAACCAAAATCCAAAGTCCAAAATATCAATAGTATATCCAGGAGGACATCAGAGACCAAAAGTCAAAAAAGAGATAAAAAATCAAGTTGACCTTCAACTGTGGGTAGGTAGTGAAATACTTAGCTACTGTATGTCACTGCACAAACACAAGTCCTATCCTCACCGCTGATCACCAATGTTAGAAATGGGGTTTTTGGTTGGCAGTTAGGTTGTCCTCTGTCCAAGCAAGAACCCTCACTCTAGTCAGGGTAAGTCACACACAATCCAAAATCAGCCTGTGCTCACCCTCCGGTAGCTTGGCACGAGCAGTCAGGCTTAACTTAGAAGGCAATGTGTAAAGCATTTGTGCAATAAATCATACAACACCATAGTATAACACCACAAAAATACACCACACAGTGTTTAGAAAAATATAGAATATTTATCTGGATAATTGTAGGTCAAAACGATCAAAGTTGCAATACGAATTTGTAAAGATATCACTGAAAAGTGATATTAAGAGTCTTTAAGTCTTTAAAAAGCAATAAAGTGTCTTTCAAGCACAGAGTACCTGGTTTCTGGTGGGAAATCTCCTCAGAGGGCCACAGGAGAAGAGATGCGTGGAAAAAGGGGTGTGTGCGTCGTTTTCCGCTCAGCACACACAGACTTGCGTCGTTCTTTTCCACGCGGGGAAGTCGGGCGTCGTTTTCCGGCGCGCAGACAGTCTCTTTTTGTGGATCGCGGGGATTACCAGATGTCCCGGGTCTGTGCGTGGGTTCTCCTGCTTATTTTCCGGCTGCGCGTCGTTCTGCGGGGCTGCGCGTCGAAGTTTCGATCTCACGGTAGGCGTCGCGTCGATTTCTCCTTGGAAGTCGGGCGGCGTTGTCCTTGCGAGGCCGTGCGTCGAAATTTTGGTCTCACGGCAGGCGTCGCGTCGATTTCTCCTTGGAAGTCGGGCGGCGTTGTCCTTGCGAGGCCGTGCGTCAAAGTTTCGCACTCACGGTAGGCGTCGCGTCGATTTCTCCTTGGAAGTCGGGCGGCTTTGTCCTTGCGAGGTTGTGCGTCGAAGTCTCGATCGTCCCGAGGGCGTCGCGTTGATCAGCGTCGGTGTGCGGCGTTTTTCTCGCCGCGAAACAAGCTGTGCGTCGAAATTTTCGGCGCACGGAGCGTCCACGTGAAAGGAAGAAGTCTTTTTGGTCCTGAGACTTCAAGGAACAGGAGGCAAGCTCTATCCAAGCCCTTGGAGAGCACTTTTACAGCCAGACAAGAGTTTAGCAAGGCAGCAGGCCAACAGCAAGGCAGCAGTCCTTTGTAGAAAAGCAGACAGGTGAGTCCTTTGAGCAGCCAGGCAGTTCAGCAAGGCAGCAGGCCAACAGCAAGGCAGCAGTCCTTTGTAGAAAAGCAGACAGGTGAGTCCTTGGAGCAGCCAGGCAGTTCCTCTTGGCAGGATGTAGTTTCTGGTTCAGGTTTCTTCTCCAGCAAGTGTCTGATGAGGTAGGGCAGAGGCCCTGTTTTATACTAAGTTGTGCCTTTGAAGTGGGGGTGACTTCAAAGAGTCTCTAAGAAATGCACCAAGTTCCCTTTCAGTTCAATCCTGTCTGCCAGAGTCCCAGTAGGGGGTGTGGCAGTCCTTTGTGTGAGGGCAGGCCCTCCACCCTCCCAGCCCAGGAAGACCCATTCAAAATGCAGATGTATGCAAGTGAGGCTGAGTACCCTGTGTTTGGGGTGTGTCTGAGTGAATGCACAAGGAGCTGTCAACTAAACCTAGCCAGACGTGGATTGAAGGGCACAACAAGTTTTTAGTGCAAAGAAATGCTTACTTTCTAAAAGTGGCATTTCTAGAATAGTAATATTAAATCCGACTTCACCAGTCAGCAGGACTTTATATTACCATTCTGGCCATACCAAATATGACCTTCCTGCTCCTTTCAGATCAGCAGCTGCCACCTCAACAGTGTATGAGGGCAGCCCCAATGTTAGCCTATGAAGGGAGCAGGCCTCACAGTAGTGTAAAAACGAATTTAGGAGTTTTACACTACCAGGACATATAACTACACAGGTACATGTCCTGCCTTTTACCTACACAGCACCCTGCTCTAGGGGTTACCTAGGGCACACATTAGGGATGACTTATATGTAGAAAAAGGGGAGTTCTAGGCTTGGCAAGTACTTTTAAATGCCAAGTCGAAGTGGCAGTGAAACTGCACACACAGGCCTTGCAATGGCAGGCCTGAGACAAGGTTAAGGGGCTACTGAGGTGGGTGGCACAACCAGTGCTGCAGGCCCACTAGTAGCATTTAATCTACAGGCCCTAGGCACATGTAGTGCACTCTAATAGGGACTTACAGGTAGATTAAATAGTCAATCATGGATAAACCAATCAATAGTACAATTTACACAGAGAGCATATGCACTTTAGCACTGGTTAGCAGTGGTAAAGTGCTCAGAGGTCAAAAGCCAACAACAGCAGGTCAGAAAAAATAGGAGGAAGGAGGCAAAAAGTTTGGGGATGTCCCTGTCAAAAAGCCAGGTCCAACATACGGCTTATTCAATTCACAATCCTATGGCTTATCCAAATGTCACATTTATATATCCATAATTTCCAACTTGCTTGTCCGTCAACACGTGTTTCATCCGGGGGAGTGCCCCTGGGATTTCTTCAGGACTTTCTTGTTACTAGGATTTCATCAAGACTTCCTAAAACAATATTTCCATACACAATAGATCAATTTCAACATCCATTTTCATCCCCTAACTTCATTGTTAGTCGTGTACCAAACGAGTCCAGTCACTTAGTGAGAACCATGCAGGTTACCCTTCTCCCTTCATAAGTGATTTCCATTATTGTGAGCCTAAGTGAAGATATTATTTTGCCCCATTAGAGTATAAACTAAGTGAAAGTGAATAGAGATAGATTAAGTACAAACACATTTAATTTATATAAATTGGGTTGAAATAGAATAATATTATTAATGGTGTGTTCCTTGTGTAGACCGTGCTCTGAACTATTTTAGAAAGGACCCCCCCATTTTTAGTGCTATATATCCACCATTAGCCTAATGTATATCCCACATATCCACTAATTTTACCTTAATGACTCCATTGTTGCTCATTTCTTTAACACCTCATAGCATTCATTCTTTTTCGAGGAATATACTCTATTTATATGTGCGGTAAGGAATAGAACATTTATAATTGTTTAGTATGTTTTGCTTATTTTCATAACAAATTGCAGTGTTAGTTTAGATTTTTAAAACGCTCACCTATTTCTACTTACATGTCTCACTTTACTATATATTCTGTGTCCTTGCCTTTCTCTCCCGTAATATCTGTCGTAAAATAAACCTCAAATCGATTATCTCCCAATTTAGAGTCCGTCCGACATGTTCTAGCGCTGACGCTAGCTTTTGTATCTTACCTTTATAAATCCATTTGTCGCTGGCGAGTACGCTATCATCCAGTCTAAACCGAGTTTCCTATGCACGTTCTATTTAAACGCCTCGATTCCGTAACCATAATAGAAAACGGACTACAACATTTTGCCCGTCCGTGTGAAAACATAAAAGACGCACTTCATTTTAAGTTATTCCTCTTCCTGATTCCTTTATTAGTACTAAAAATAGAAATCGGACTACAATACCTTTGTGCA
Organism: Pleurodeles waltl; assembly: GCF_031143425.1. Taxonomy (NCBI): domain Eukaryota; kingdom Metazoa; phylum Chordata; class Amphibia; order Caudata; family Salamandridae; genus Pleurodeles; species Pleurodeles waltl. The sequence continues at coordinate 430,647,560 of NC_090446.1, read as the reverse complement.
CGTCCGTATGAGTGAAAAACAGAAAAGAATATAGTAAATGGAATCTAACTAAACGAAACAACTAATGCCAGGAATGTAGTATATGCAAATGGTCAATTGTTTATTCTTATTGGAGCCTAACTCGTGCAAAGCACGTCCTATCTCTAAAAATAAATTACTATCATTCCTTCCAATATAACTATCTAGTTATACTCTAGGAAAAGTAAAAATAAAAATAAAGTAGACCTACCATAGAAGCCATATTAACTTCCAATCAAATATCCTAATTCAAAACTAATGAACCAAAGTCGAGGAAGCTTTACCCCCCTGCTGGTCCCGCCACACAATCTGGTTATGCAGGAGATAGATCAGGATACAGCTGGGGGGGGGGGGGTTCTGTGCTCCCATGCTAGGCAGAGTCCGATAGAATCAATGTAGCATGCACGGATTCCCTCCTTCAGTCGTTATTGCACAAGATGAGAGATACATTTGCCGTTTCTGAATCCAACCAAGCTAAAATCCAGGGGCTCTGTGATGATGCGAAAATTACTAATCTTACGGAGAGACTAAGAGCTATATAATCCTCTATAGGGGCACTACAGGCAGAAGTGGAGTTTAATTCTTATGAGGTTCAAGCACTGAAACAAAGTGAGAAGGACCTGAGAGAGAAACTGGAGTCCCTGGAAAATCACTGTAGGAGGAATAATCTCATATTTCTGAACATTCCAGAAGGTATGAAAGGGGACAATATTAAAGATTTCATAATAGCCTTGATCAAAGACCATATCCCGATGGTGACCTCCTACGATCTTGCCTTAGAAATTCGAAGAGTCCATCAAGACCCTTTTAAGAGGAACCCCAACAAGGAGAAAGTCCTGGTTAATTTTGTCTCATACCGAGAACTGATTCTTGTAGAAGCTCTCAAAGTCCAGGGTTTTCGGCATGAGGGTTGGTTATTCCTACTAAGATCCAATATGTCTAGGGCAACGTTAGATTGACGTTGGTAGCTGGGGAAGGCTTTTCAGGAGTTTAAGTCTTTGGGTGCCACACCACAATTGAGGTTTCCCTCCACCTTGAGGGTAATGTGGAAAAACAAAATGTATAATTTTCGTGATCCCCAAGAAGCTAAGGTTTTGATTGATCAGATAAAATGGGAGCGCTAGCGAATTGCGGAGGGCTGGGGCCTAAGGGTAGTATGTTTCAATGGGGGTTTCCCAGGGAGGGTTTGGGGAAGGGCAGTGCATTATTTATCTTAATGATTCAATTTAGTTCCCTATGGCTGGGGAGCAGATGGGGAAAAAAGAAAAATAATTGAGTCCTTGCACGATTGTATAACTGTTGAGGTCAGACAAGAGTTTCTTATTCTCTATTGGGTAAGGACATAATGATGCACTCTGGTGATATATTTAAACTTGACATTTTGACCTGGAATGTAGAGTGAGCAGTAGAAGAAGGAGAATTCTGGAGTTCCTAAGATTGTCTGATAGCCAGATCATTCTCCTGCAGGAGACCCATTTAAGATATGAGTAGTCTTAAGTCACAAATATGGATCACCCACTTTGCTTGCACTAATCAATCTTGCAGTGTGAAAGGGGTAGCGATTATAGTACGGAATAGTGTACGAAGTCAGCTGACAGACATCAGTGCTGATCCTAGGGGGAGATGGGTCTTAGCAAATATTAAGTTAGGAGGGCTGCAACACACTTTAATATCCTATTATGGTCCCAACGTTGACGACCCAGGCCCACTTAGGGATCTTTATGAGCAACTGATCGGAAGAGCTCAGAACATAATTGCTGGCAGTGACTTTAATGTTTTGCTTAATCCTTCCCTAGATAGATCTACACCTGACCGGCTCTTAGTACACCTAGCAGGAGAGCTTGCTTACATAATATGATGGAAAATGTTGGCCTGATGGATCCGTGGCGAAGCAGAATGGGACAAACCAAGGAGTTCACTTTCTGGAATAAGAAACTCAGGCATGCTTCCAGAATTGACTTTTTCCTGACAGACATTATACTTCGAAATAGCCTAATGGCAGTCTCCCACCAGCCAAGCCATCTCTCGGACCACTCTGCTGTTCAGTTGACTATAAGTCTGTCTGACTCTCGTACCTGCACTAGATGAACACTGGATCATTCTCTTTTGAGGGAAGAAGATATTGTTTTAAAGTTGAAAAGGGACTCCAAGGACTTTTTTTTAGATCAACTTAGGTTTTGCTCCAATAGCCACGGTTTGGGAAACATATAAGGCCTTTATCCGTGGAAAACTTATTTGCTATGCTGTTATTAGAGCCAAGTGAATCAGAACAACAATCGATACTCTTGAGGATAAACCTAATACTCTGCAAGCCCAAAGACTATCCTCTCAGGATGCAATAACACAGGCAGACCTACAGTATCAAATGCAGGAAGCCCAAAATTCACTCGAGGTCTCGCTAGAATCAATTGTGAAGAGTAGATGGGAAGCCAGTAAACTGGCACATTTTGAGTAAGGCAAAGGCTGTGGCAAGTTATTAGCTTGGAAGACTAGGTCTGATAACATTAGGAATAGGATTAAAGGAGTATTACCAAGTGAAACTGGCAGAACCTCCTCAGAAGACCAAGACATTATAGAAGAATTTGTCAAGTTCTTTTCTCAACTATATAGAGATGACTCAGTGATTTCAGCAGAGGCGATTGAAGAATGGTTGAAGGGAGACTTCCCAGGTTAGATTCAGTTAAGAAGTTGAGCCTTAATTAATGCTTTCTCCCTTGCGAGTTAGACAGTGTTATGGCTGATTTGAAAAATGGGAAGGCTCCCGGTCCAGACAGAATACCTGCTGAAGTATACAAACTCTTGAAAGATGAGCTCGCGCCAGTCCTGATCCAGTTAATGAACTTGATTTTTATTGATTCTTCTCCGGTTCCGTCCTCCTGGAATGAAGCTATTATCACTTTAATACTAAAGCCGCAGAAAGATGCTAGAAAATGTGAGTCCTATAGACCTATTTCTCTGCTTAATAATGATTATAAAAGTTTTGCCCAACTGCTTGCAAACAGATTGGATAAAGTAATCAGTGATTTAGTCGATGTTAACCAGCAAGGCTTTATGAGAAATTGATATTTAGGGGACCTGACCCACGATCCAGTTGCTGCAATTGATATTGCATCCACCTTTAACATGCCTTTAACCATTTCCACAATTGATGCTGCCAAGGCTTTTGACCGAGTGAGCTGGCTCTTCCTGCAGGCGGTAATGGACTGTAAGAACTTGGGTGACAATTTTCTTAATACAATTAAAACTATTTACAAGGCTCCATCAGCTCGGGTTCTGGTTAATGGCTTTTTATCCCCACACTTTAAGATCGAACAGGGGACACAACAAGGTTGCCCTCTCTCCCCTCTTCTCTTTAATCTTTATATTGAGCCTCTGGCCAGGAGAATCAGGGCAGATCAGAGAATTACGCCTTTTCATTACCATGGCTGGGCCCTTTAGGAAGCCCTATATGCGGATGATCTTTTGATATACACACAGAACCCCCACTGTGCTTTGCCAACACTTTTGCAAATTATTGCTAGTTTTGAAGAAATTTCAGGTTACTTAATTAACGCACATAAATCCGAAGTAATGACTTGGAATGGCCCTTTGGACAACCCATTGGAGAAAGACGAAATTCGATATTTAGGGGTCAAAGTGGTCAAGAATCTAGCAGAGATGGCTCAGATGAACCTTGAGCATCACCTAAGGGAAACAAAGAAGTCACTACTTCTCTACGTCTCTACATCTACAACTCTCTATCCTAGGTAGAACTAATTTAATAAAGATGGTGGTACTACAAAAATTCACCTTTATCTTTAACGCTATCCCTCTATCTTTTAAAAATTAATGGCTAAGGCGATGGCAGGGGGTATTAGTTAGCTTCATTTGGTCCCATAAAAAACCCAGAATAGTATGGAAAAAATTGAGAAAGAAAAAGCTAGATGGAGGAATTGCTCTTCCGGATTTTCAACTTTACTACTAGGCATTCCAGTTGAAAATTTTTAGATCACTTATTTATAAGGAGTATCTTTCCCCACAGCTTCAGGCTCTGATAGGGTGTTTCCGGGACCAGGGTACACAGTTTCTTTATAAATTTGGCTATCCCAAGTATTACAAAAAAGTTAGACTAAAAACTCTTTTTAATGCCTGCAGTATCTGGTATGCAGTTAGAAGAAGACTGGGTATTCCATATTACAGTGAGCTGGCCCCAGTTTGGAATTCTCCTGGTACTCTGATGTGTCTCCAGGATGTACTAGCTAAGCCATTGATAGAGGGAGGAATTGTGCAGCGGGGACAACTAGTCTGTGGGGGCTTGGTTAGCTCTTGGAAATCTTTATCTGAAGTAACTAATGCTAAATTATCTAGGTTCAAATACGTGCAAATTAAAGGTTGGTTGCAAGGAGAACCTGAGGCTGGGTGTTCTATAGGATGGGAGAAGGAAATTACCGGCCGACTGAGCCAAAAGAAAGAGGTTTCAAAGTGGTATTGGGCATTTATACAAGCTGAAGAGGCATCTCGCCCACCCTCTACAGAGGGATGTGATTTGGCGTTTGACGCACTTGATCTTCCTTATCTCTGGCGGACCTCCATGAAGATTCTCTGGTCTGTCGTTAAATCTGCCCCCCTGTGGCGGAACCACTTGTTTACCATATATCAGGCCGACTGGACCCCTAAAAGGTTCGCTAGAATAGCTCCCCAAGGTAAGAGTGGCTGCCCAAAGTGTGAATTAGAGGGGGCAGATGATATACATCTTTGGTGGTAGGGCCCAGGGATTCATGCTTTTTGGGAACAAGTGGGTAAGTCGATCTCGTCTATTATAAATAGGCTTAACGAGATAACTCTTCCAATGGTTGTATTTGGGTTATACGAGACCACCAAGAGGAGTCTGTGTGATAGATTGGAGAGACCTCTGATGCATCTCTTTTTCTGTTTGGTTCTGATAGCCCGGCGGGAAATATATATTAAGTGGATCTCTAGTTCCCCCCCCACTCATAGGGATTGGTTGTTGTCAGTTAAGAGAATCTCAGATTTAGACTGTAGTAATGGCTTCGATAGGTCCCTTAAAATGTGGGAACCCTTTCTTGCTTTTCATAGAACCATCTCGGAAGGCATTAGGCCAGTGGGAAATATGTAGACTTGACTTTTGGTTTTGGTAAGAGTCCAGTGATTAAGCCTTTAAGATCCAAGCGGACTAGTTCTGCCCCCTAAGGCTGAGGGGGCTGCTCACTACCTGAGCCCTGGTGAACCACCAGGCCGAGGTCCTTGGCTGGAACGTGATGTAGTTTATCTTGTCTGTGTTTGGCTATATATGAGGACTTAGGATTTTTTCTTTAGGGAACGTCGTGAAAATTCCCTAGCATGTCTGCTTTAGTTTCAAAGGTAGATATGCTCGCTCAGTTTGAGGAATAGCCTCCAAAGGCATATTCAGACACCCACTTGCATCCACAAACTGGATGGAGTTGGATTTAGCACAGTAAGTGGGCTAAAGGTACGTGAAAGACATGTCTTCTTGAGCCTCTTGTGGCTGTCATGGTAATCATTAGTGAAGGTTCCTTATGTATGCATTCGGTAACGTTCAGGAAGAAAGAGGCGGTTACTTAACAATTGGTAAAATGTGGTCAAACTTATTCCGTCCTGTGGCGTATGAATGTGATGGGCCCTTGTCTGGCAGCGGTGAGTTGATGTGAGTGCAATGATTAGTTGGATTGGGCCCGTGGCCGGTGGTATGAAAGATTTGTGTGTTGTGCATGGATGGTGTGTGAATGGACCATAAAGCAGTTGGTGCAGTGAACAGGCTTTATGGCTCACCTTCAGAAGGCTTGGTTTCAGTATTCAGATACTTTCATAAGTATTTATGCTTTGAAACCAGAATTTCTGGAGGTGCTAAAACCAACCAGTGTGAATGGTGGATTAACTCTAACATATTAGTACCAGGGGAGTCCAAGGGTGCAGGACTTGATTGGCTCTCACCAGTTTTTCTTCACCCAGAATCCCCTGCAAATCACAAACTTTGCTTAAAAAACAAATTTTCCTTGCATTTCTGTTAGGGAAAGTCCTGGAATCTGCAGGCAGCCACACATTTCCTACCACCCAGTGTTCTCCAAAGTCTCCTCAGAAAAACGTTGCCTCACTTGTGTGGGTGGGCAAGTGGCCGGGACAGGGAAAGGCCCTAAACGTATTGCAGAGGCATCAAAATTATCTATCACAAAAGAACCTGGTTTTGTAAGGCGGCCCCCTGCGTTTTTGGTCATGGGCTCAGTGGCCATATATGGAAACCTACCAAACCCAGACATTTCTGAAAACTAGATACCCGGCTCCCCTCAGATTGCAGAACTTTGCAGCACCGAAATGTGAGGAAAATGTGTTTTTTAGACTAAATTTGACGTGTGTAAGGAATTCTGGGTGACAGAACCTGGTGAGCGCCCCACAAGACGCCCCATCCTGGATTCCCCTAGCTGTCTAGTTTTAAAAAATGTACAGGTTTGCTAGGTTTCCCTAATTGCCGGCTGATCTAGAAGGCAAAATCCACAGGTAGGCGCTTTGCAAAAAACATACACGTTTTCAGTGTGAAAATGTAATGTGTCCACATAGCATTTTGGGGAATTTCTTGTCGCAGAGGCTAGGCCTACCCACACGAGTGAGGTACCATTTTTATCGAAGACTTAGGGGAATGCTAGGTGGAAGGAAGTTTGTGGCTCCCCTCAAATTTGAAAAGTTTCCATCTCCAAAATGTGTAGAAAAGTGGGTTTTTTGCCACATTTTGAAGCTTGCAAAGGATTCTGGGTGACAGAACCTGGCGATAGTCCCACAAGTCATCCCATTGTGGATTCCACTAAGTATCTAATTTTTAAAATTTACTGGTTTGCTAGGTTTCCCTAAGTGGCAGCTAGGCTAGACGCCAAAATCCACAGCTAGGCGCTTTGCAAAAAACATGCAGTTTTCAGTGTAAAAATGTGATGTGTCTACATTGCGTTTTGGGCTTTTCCTGATGCGGGAACTACACCTACCCACACAAGTGAGGTACCATTTTTATTGGGAGACTAGGGGGAGTGCTGGGTGGAAGGAAGTTTGTGACTCTCCCCAGATTCCAGAATTTTCCATCAACTAAATGTGAGGAAAAGGTGTTTTTTAGCCAGATTTTGAGGTTTGCAAAGGACTCTAGGTGACAGAACCTGTTAGAGCCCCACAAGTCACCCCATTCCGGATTCCCCTAGGTGTCCAGTTTAAAAATGTTTACATGTTTGCTAGGTTTCCCTAAGTGGCGGCTGAGCTTGAGGCCAAAATCCACAGCTAGGCCCTTTGCAAAAAACGTGTGAGTTTTCAGTGTAAAAATGAGATGTATCCACATTGTGTTTTGGGGTGTTTTTCGTGCCGCGGGCACTGGGCCTACCCACACAAGCGAGGTACCATTTTTATCGGGAGACTTGGGGGAATGCTAGGTAGATTGAAGTTTGTGGCTCCCCTCTGATTCCAGAAGTTTCCATCAGCGAAATATGTGGAAAAAGTGTTTTTTTAGCCACATTTTGAGGTTTGCAAAGGATTCTGGGTGACAGAATATGTTGAGAGATCCACATGTCACCCCATTCTGGATTCCCCTAGGTGTCTACATTTAAAAAATGTATAGGTCTGCTAGATTTCCCAAAGTGCCGGCTGAGCTAGAGCCCAAAATCCACAGTAGGCACTTTGCAAAAAACGCAGCCGTTTTAATTGGAAAAATGTGATTTGTCCACGTTGCACTTTGGGGCGTTTCCTGTCGTGGGAACTAGGCCTACCCACACAAGTGAGGCACTATTTTTATCGGGAAACTTCGGGGAGCACAGAATAGAAGACCAAGGCCCTCATTACAACATTGGTGGTAAAAGCTGCTTACCGCCGTGCAGAAGACCGCCAACACATCGCCGCGGCCCCGGAAATCCACCACAGCTATTATGACCCACAACTCGGAATCCGCCAAAATTCAGACACCCATAGAAGTCTGCCACACCAAAGGTCAGTGATAAACTGGCGAAAACAAATCCTCCACCGTCACGCCAACAGAAATACGCCCACACTATCATGACACACGAATCCACGCAGCGGTCTTTCAACCGCGGTATTCCATTGGCGGTACACACCGCCACACTCAAAATACACACACATATACAAAACACAGCCACATTGGACAATTCAAAATACACACACCTGATACACATACACACACCACTCCCACACACCCATTACAATATAAAACACACTCCCACATCACCCACAAACCCATACAACCAAAAATACCAAGAGAAGGTCAGAGAGAGACACTACAAACTACTACCAAGCATCGGGCACACAATACCACCACCCACAGACCTTCCACGCACCTCACACAACACACCACTAAATATCACCCCACTTATCACTACACACACCACCCCACACATCACCCACACCACCCCATGGCACAGCAAAGACACCCCAGGTTCTCTGAGGAGGAGCACAGGGTCATGGTGGAGGAAATCGTCCAGGTAGAGCCACAGCTATTCGGATCACAGGTGCAGCACACCTCCATAGCTAGGAAGATGGAGCTATGGCGAAGAATAGTGGACAGGGTCAACGCAGTGGGACAGCACCCAAGAAATCGGGATGACATCAGGAAGAGGTGGAGCGGCCTGCGGGGGAAGGTGCGTTCCGTGGTCTCAAGACACCACCTTGCGGTTCAGCGGACTGGCAGCAGACCCCCACCTCCTCCCCCACAACTAACAACATGGGAGGAGCAAGTCTTGGCGATTCTGCATCCTGAGGGCCTCGCAGGAGTAGATGGAGGAATGGACTCTGGTAAGTCAAATCTTAACTATTACATCCCCCACCCTACCTGCATGCTATCACATACCCCCACCCTCACCCTCACCCCCATCACTCCAACCCCTCACAAATGTCCCAATATCACAAACCACACATCCCAACACCAAGCCCTGCATGCAACACCACAGCATGGACACCCATCACCAATGCATGGCCACTGCACATACCCATACACCCCCCTAAACCACCATCACACAAGGTCCCACACAGGAATCCAAGCACTGGGGTACACGGTCACCCACCTATTGCACACCATGGCACACACAGATGTAATAGACATCCTTTTATACCCCTGCAGGACCCCTACCCAACTTCACCGGACAGGAGGGTCCACACATGTCCACCCCACCAACAGAAGAGGCCCACAGTGATGACAGCAGCTCTGTCCAACTGGATCTAGATTACCAGCCCAGCCCATTGGGGACCTCAGGACAGTCGGTTCCCCTCTCACAGTCACAGGCCACCACAGAGCTTCCCCCCTCTGGAAACACCAGCACAGCACCCACCCAGCGGGCCCATACCTCTGTCCTCAGGACACGTCAATCAGCAGTGTGTCCACCACTACAGGGAACCCAGGCTAACCCACCACCCCAACAACAACACGGACCTGGGGGCAGTGGTAGTGGGCACACGGTTCAGGGGACAGAGGCCCAGGGAAACCGGGGAACTGGGAAGGCTGCTGTGCGACATGGGGAGGACAGGCCAAGGGAACCCACTCCCCACGAGGCCCTCTCCAACATCATGGGAGCCTACCACCACTCCCAGGAGACGATGGCAATGGTACTGGCCAAGTTTCAGGAGACCCAGCGCCTGCAGGAGGAACAGTATTTGGGCTTCAGGGAGGAACTCAGATCCATCAATTCCACCCTGGGCACCATTGTAGGGGTGCTGAAGGAAGTACTCAACACCAGGAGGGACACTGTGGTACAACAATGGGCCCCTGACACTAGCCTGGACGATGAACTGCCCACTACCTCCGCCGGCCCTAGTGGACAGGACGCCCCGCCACAGGACCACCACACCAGCACCCCACCCCCTGCAGAGGGAGAACCACCCAGCAAACGGTCCCTGAGATCCAGGACAAAGACAGAGAACGATGCCAAGACCCCCGCCAAGAAATGAGACCACCCTGAATGTCATCCTTCTGTCCCACTTTGTCACCCTGTCCATCCTCAAACTGCCCCAGTTCCACTTCCTATGCTCGTTTGGGCAATGCACCTGTGAGACTAATAGACTGGACTCTGCCATGGACATTCCTCCACCATCACCCCTCACCATTTTACAACCCCCTCCAATATTGAGCACTTAAATAAACACCCTTGAAGTACAAAACAATCTGGAGTCAGTCTGTGATTTCGAAATAGTGTATTAGCAATTACAGTGTCAAAATGCTCTTTCAAATGTAATGTCAACATACCTATGTCACACAGCTCTAGTCCATGAGGAACCACAGCAGATGTCACACAGTGGGACCCACATCTGTGAAATCGTAAGGGAAAGTGACAACTCAGTGACCATACATTGGGTGAAAATGACAGACAGTAGGAAGGTAGTAGTGTTAAAGTACATGTAGTAGGCAGGTTTGTATTCTTACCTTTGTGTAAAGAAATGGCTCCCTGTTGCAGTTACCCCCCACTTTTTGCCTGATACTGATGCTGACTTGACTGAGAAGTGTGCTGGGACCCTGCTAACCAGGCCCCAGCACCAGTGTTCTTTCACCTAAAATGTACCATTGCTTCCACAATTGGCACAACCCTGGCACCTAGGTAAGTCCCTTGTAACTGGTACCCCTGGTACCAAGGGCCCTGATGCCAGGGAAGGTCTCTAAGGGCTGCAGCATGTCTCATGCCACCCTAGGAACCCCTCACTCAGCACAGACACACTGCTTGCCAGCTTGTGTGTGCTGATGGGGAAAAAAATGACTAAGTCGACATGGCACTCCCCTCAGGGTGCCATGCCAACCTCCCACTGCCTGTGGCATAGGTAAGTCACCCCTCTAGTAGGCCTTACAGCCCTAAGGCAGGGTGCACTATACCACAGGTGAGGGCATATGTGCATGAGCACTATGCCCCTACAGTGTCTAAGCAAAACCTTAGACATTGTAAGTGCAGGGTAGCCATAAGAGTATATGGGCTGGGAGTCTGTCAAAAACGAACTCCACAGCTCCATAATGGCTACACTGAATACTGGGAAGTTTAGTATCAAACTTCTCAGAATAATAAACCCACACTGATGCCAGTGTTGGATTTATTAAAAAATGCACACAGAGGGCATCTTAGAGATACCCCCTGTATTTTACCCAATTGTTCAGTGCAGGACTGACTGGTCTGTGCCAGCCTGCTGCTGAGAGACGAGTGTCTGACCTCATGCGGTGAGAGCCTTTGTGCTCTCTGAGGACAGAAACAAAGCCTGCTCTGGGTGGAGGTGCTTCACACCTCCCCCCTGCAGGAACTGTAACACCTAGCAGTGAGCTTCAAAGGCTCAAGCTTCGTGTTACAATGCCCCAGGGCACTCCAGCTAGTGGAGATGCCCGCCTCCTGGACCCAGCCCCCACTTTTGGCGGCAAGTCCAGGAGAGATAATGAGAAAAACAAGGAGGAGTCACTGGCCAGTCAGGACAGCCCCTAAGGTGTCCTGAGCTGAGGTGACTCTGACTTTTAGAAATCCTCCATCTTGTAGAAGGAGGATTCCCCCAATAGGGATAGGAATGTGACCCCCTCCCCTTGGGAGGACGCACAAAGAGGGTGTACCCACCCTCAGGGCTAGTAGCCATTGGCTACTAACCCCCCAGACCTAAACACACCCTTAAATTTAGTTTTTAAGGGCTCCCCCTGAACCTAAGAATTTAGATTCCTGCAACTTCGCTGAAGAAGAAGGACTGCTGAGCTGAAAAACCCCTGCAGAGGAAGAACAGAAGACACCAACTGCTTTGGCTCCAGACTTACCGGCCTGTCTCCTGCCTTCCAAAGAAACCTGCTCCAGCGACGCTTTCCAAGGGACCAGCGACCTCTGAATCCTCTGAGGACTGCCCCGCTTCAAGAAAGACTAGAAACTCCAGAGGACAGCGGCACTGCTCCAAAAGAACTGCAACTTTGTTTCAAGTAGCAGATTTAAAGACCCCTGCAACTCCCCGCAAGAAGCGTGAGACTTGCAACACTGCACCCGGCGACCCTGACTCGACTGGTGGAGAAACAACGCTTCAGGGAGGACCCTCCGGCGACTCTACGACTGTGAGTAACCAAAGTTGTCCCCCCTGAGCCCCCACAGCGACGCCTGCAGAGGGAATCCCGAGGCTTCCCCTGACCGCGACTGCCTGAACTCCATTTCCCGACGGCTGGAAAAGACCCTGCACCCGCAGCCCCCAGCGCCTAAAGAAACGGAACTCCTGTGCAGGAGTGACCCCCAGGAGGCCCTCTCCCTTGCCTAGGTGGTGGCTACCCCGAGGAGCCCCCCCCTTGCCAGTAAAACCATTAGTTATATTTACAATATAGGCTGCATTTGCATTTATTGACTGCAATATTGTTAAGCTTATTTACTTTTATGAATGGTTTAAATGGGCTTTGGGCAAGTGAATCTCCTGAGTATGCTTTTCAAATTACTGACTGCGACCCAGGTTGTTAACCATTAATTTCTAGGGAGTACAGAAAATACGTTCCCAATCCCAAGATTTGAAAAACTATCAGTGCTTTGATATGGTTGTTGCTGTGGTCACTAAAATCAATTTAATGTTTTGTTCAATTGGATCAAAAGTGAAAAAGAAATGCACACCCTTGGGAACACAAATCCCAAAAATATTTTAACGGGGCAAAAAAATAAATAAATACAATGCAGAAGAAGTGAATGAACAATGTGCTGTAATATTTGAGTATAGTAAACCCTGCATATTCCAGCAGTTCCTCCCTTACATCAAACTGTGCATTTAATATGCTTGATGAGCGAGGCGACATCAACAAACATTTGCACTTTAGTGATATTGTCTGAAGCGCACAAGGCTTTCCAGATGTTTGTAAATATTTCAGTCTTGTTTCTACCAGATGGCATAAATAATACAAAGCCCCTCCCCCCACATCCCTCACATCTTCCTTACTCGAAAGAACTGAAATGGGGGTACTGGAGACACACCAGTGTTATTTTCACAACAGCAAAACAAATAACAGACTCACATTAATGCAACATCACTAATCGCCAGTGAAAAGGCTCAATTGGATGTGTGATGGAAATATGGAAGGCTTGACCTTTCACCTTAAGAAATGGGCACCCTGTCCCGGCCCTTCTCCAGTAAATAGGAATTCAGAGTCCTAAAATTGAAAAGAATGGAAGTTATCCACTCTCTGATACAATGGACTGCTAATCCCCAACAGTTCCTGAATACTTAGAAGCAACCTTTTGGGCGTGAAACAAACACTCTAAAAGAGTGCTTGCTTCTGTTCATTTATGAGCAAACAATTTGATTGTGAGCTGGCTCCACAATCAAAAATATCTGTTTAATCGGTTAGGTGCATGTGTCAGCCAATGGCCGACACATGTGCAAACCCTCCTTGGTGCAGGCTACGTCCATTGGGCAATATCAGAGAGGGCTTTAAAAAATCCTCTGGTGCTTTGCACCGGAGGTTTTTTTTTTTAATTGCCCTCGGGAGACTTAGAAGAGCTTTCGCGTCTACCCCCGCCCATCTGTGACATCAGTGTGCTGCGAGGTACACTGATGTCACGGTTTTAACCCACCGAAGGTTTGAGGAGCGAGTAAGCGTCCTCTCCCCACTTCGGTGAGGAAAAAAGACTGAAACAGCCTCCCCAGATACCAGGGAGGCATCGATGGAAAGGGGAGAGTCTCCCCTTTCCGTTGATGCCCTACTGGCACCGTTTCATGGCCATGTATCTAAGCGCGGGGGCGATCGTGCCCCCCAAGGGGATTTAAAAAAAAAAAACGAATTGAAAATGTTGGGATCGGCCTTACTGACATGGGCCGACCCCCTATGGGGGCATATCTTTTTTTTATACATGTGTGGGTTTGCCTTAGGGTCGTGATCGGCCCCAGGGAACGCACACATGTATAAAAAAAGTGACATAGAGAGACTGACTCTCTCTCTCTCAATATATATATATATATATATATATATATTTACAGAGAAATATCTCTATATATAGATAGATATCACTTTGTTTTTTTACATGTGTTGTTTTCTGGGAGCCGCGATCTGCTGCAAAGAACTTATCTGTATTTCATGTGAATAGCTGAGTGGATTACTAAAGCCAGGCATTACCTGCGCTTTAAAACAAATTAAATGTGTGGGAGAGGTGGGTTATGGAGAGATGAAGGGCACTTTTGCTGGGTGGTAGTGAGGGAATCCGAGGAGGAGGTTATAGGAAGGGGAGCACCAAAAATGATTTTCGCACTGGGTGCCACCAGCGCAACAGGCTGTGATGATGGGTATGTGGTAAAGTGAAGTAATAGTTTGTCCTTTTTTGTTTTTTTCAGTGTCTTCAGAGAATCTAATGATTGAGAGAAGAAGCAAAGGTAAGGTGACTGACATTTACTGTTGCACACATCACACACACACACACCCACCTATAATTTTGTGACCTTATCTGCCTTCTACGTAGACTAGTGCTTTAGAGGAACAGTTTAGCCAGGAGCAGAGATGGTGTCTCGTTGGATGACTGCTGCTCAAGCCCTAACTCAAGTTATGGAGGACAGTTCTGAGGCAGGATCAGATACTGATACAGCAGATACTGAGAAAGCATCTGAGGGAGAGGACAATGGATGAGAGTGATTTTTCAGTTAGCAGAGTCCCATCAGACACCTCCTCTTCCATTGATTCTGAGGAAGACGATGAGGACAGTCGTGCTGTTCCTTCGCAGGCAGAGTCTGTGCAGTGGGACAACAGCAGCCTAGCCCAACCTAAAGAGCAGGTGTGTATGGCGCAAGCACAGACAGTGTGCTCTCTTGGCAGCCCCCCAATTTAGTTCAGCCCTAAATTCCACCTTTTACTGGTGACGCTGGATGTAAAGTCGATATAGCCAACTTTTTGCCAATTGACTACATCCATCTCTTTTTGGATGATGACTTCCTTCAGCAAATGGTGCAGCAAACAAATTTGCATGCCAAACAATTTCAGAGGGAGCATGTAGGCACTTTAAGGCCCCATTCTAGGGTACACCAGTGGACTCCAACTTCACTGGTGGAGTTGAAGATATTTTTGGACCTTAAGCTCAAATTGGAGTTAGTGCAGAAACCCACCTTGCAGTCCTACTGGATGACTCGCACATTAGATTACTGAGTAATGGCACACATGTAGTATTTAAATCTCAACAAACTAGTAGTGTATATCTAACCATAAGGTGAAACATTTCTTATATTGTAAATAGCATTTATTTCAAATTGATTTCACCAGTTCAGAATTAAACATTCTTCTGAAATTTCACAAAGATAATTCATGCTCTTCATAATCCTACGGCTTATTCAATTCACAATCCTATGGCTTATCCAAATGTCACATTTATATATCCATAATTTCCAACTTGCTTGTCCGTCAACACGTGTTTCATCCGGGGGAGTGCCCCTGGGATTTCTTCAGGACTTTCTTGTTACTAGGATTTCATCAAGACTTCCTAAAACAATATTTCCATACACAATAGATCAATTTCAACATCCATTTTCATCCCCTAACTTCATTGTTAGTCGTGTACCAAACGAGTCCAGTCACTTAGTGAGAACCATGCAGGTTACCCTTCTCCCTTCATAAGTGATTTCCATTATTGTGAGCCTAAGTGAAGATATTATTTTGCCCCATTAGAGTATAAACTAAGTGAAAGTGAATAGAGATAGATTAAGTACAAACACATTTAATTTATATAAATTGGGTTGAAATAGAATAATATTATTAATGGTGTGTTCCTTGTGTAGACCGTGCTCTGAACTATTTTAGAAAGGACCCCCCCATTTTTAGTGCTATATATCCACCATTAGCCTAATGTATATCCCACATATCCACTAATTTTACCTTAATGACTCCATTGTTGCTCATTTCTTTAACACCTCATAGCATTCATTCTTTTTCGAGGAATATACTCTATTTATATGTGCGGTAAGGAATAGAACATTTATAATTGTTTAGTATGTTTTGCTTATTTTCATAACAAATTGCAGTGTTAGTTTAGATTTTTTAAACGCTCACCTATTTCTACTTACATGTCTCACTTTACTATATATTCTGTGTCCTTGCCTTTCTCTCCCGTAATATCTGTCGTAAAATAAACCTCAAATCGATTATCTCCCAATTTAGAGTCCGTCCGACATGTTCTAGCGCTGACGCTAGCTTTTGTATCTTACCTTTATAAATCCATTTGTCGCTGGCGAGTACGCTATCATCCAGTCTAAACCGAGTTTCCTATGCACGTTCTATTTAAACGCCTCGATTCCGTAACCATAATAGAAAACGGACTACAACATTTTGCCCGTCCGTGTGAAAACATAAAAGACGCACTTCATTTTAAGTTATTCCTCTTCCTGATTCCTTTATTAGTACTAAAAATAGAAATCGGACTACAATACCTTTGTGCACGTCCGTATGAGTGAAAAACAGAAAAGAATATAGTAAATGGAATCTAACTAAACGAAACAACTAATGCCAGGAATGTAGTATATGCAAATGGTCAATTGTTTATTCTTATTGGAGCCTAACTCGTGCAAAGCACGTCCTATCTCTAAAAATAAATTACTATCATTCCTTCCAATTTAACTATCTAGTTATACTCTAGGAAAAGTAAAAATAAAAATAAAGTAGACCTACCATAGAAGCCATATTAACTTCCAATCAAATATCCTAATTCAAAACTAATGAACCAAAGTCGAGGAAGCTTTACCCCCCTGCTGGTCCCGCCACACAATCTGGTTATGCAGGAGATAGATCAGGATACAGCTGGGGGGGGGGGGGGGGGGTTCTGTGCTCCCATGCTAGGCAGAGTCCGATAGAACCAATGTAGCATGCACGGATTCCCTCCTTCAGTCGTTATTGCACAAGATGAGAGATACATTTGCCGTTTCTGAATCCAACCAAGCTAAAATCCAGGGGCTCTGTGATGATGCGAAAATTACTAATCTTACGGAGAGACTAAGAGCTATATAATCCTCTATAGGGGCACTACAGGCAGAAGTGGAGTTTAATTCTTATGAGGTTCAAGCACTGAAACAAAGTGAGAAGGACCTGAGAGAGAAACTGGAGTCCCTGGAAAATCACTGTAGGAGGAATAATCTCATATTTCTGAACATTCCAGAAGGTATGAAAGGGGACAATATTAAAGATTTCATAATAGCCTTGATCAAAGACCATATCCCGATGGTGACCTCCTACGATCTTGCCTTAGAAATTCGAAGAGTCCATCAAGACCCTTTTAAGAGGAACCCCAACAAGGAGAAAGTCCTGGTTAATTTTGTCTCATACCGAGAACTGATTCTTGTAGAAGCTCTCAAAGTCCAGGGTTTTCGGCATGAGGGTTGGTTATTCCTACTAAGATCCAATATGTCTAGGGCAACGTTAGATTGACGTTGGTAGCTGGGGAAGGCTTTTCAGGAGTTTAAGTCTTTGGGTGCCACACCACAATTGAGGTTTCCCTCCACCTTGAGGGTAATGTGGAAAAACAAAATGTATAATTTTCGTGATCCCCAAGAAGCTAAGGTTTTGATTGATCAGATAAAATGGGAGCGCTAGCGAATTGCGGAGGGCTGGGGCCTAAGGGTAGTATGTTTCAATGGGGGTTTCCCAGGGAGGGTTTGGGGAAGGGCAGTGCATTATTTATCTTAATGATTCAATTTAGTTCCCTATGGCTGGGGAGCAGATGGGGGAAAAAAGAAAAATAATTGAGTCCTTGCACGATTGTATAACTGTTGAGGTCAGACAAGAGTTTCTTATTCTCTATTGGGTAAGGACATAATGATGCACTCTGGTGATATATTTAAACTTGACATTTTGACCTGGAATGTAGAGTGAGCAGTAGAAGAAGGAGAATTCTGGAGTTCCTAAGATTGTCTGATAGCCAGATCATTCTCCTGCAGGAGACCCATTTAAGATATGAGTAGTCTTAAGTCACAAATATGGATCACCCACTTTGCTTGCACTAATCAATCTTGCAGTGTGAAAGGGGTAGCGATTATAGTACGGAATAGTGTTCGAAGTCAGCTGACAGACATCAGTGCTGATCCTAGGGGGAGATGGGTCTTAGCAAATATTAAGTTAGGAGGGCTGCAACACACTTTAATATCCTATTATGGTCCCAACGTTGACGACCCAGGCCCACTTAGGGATCTTTATGAGCAACTGATCGGAAGAGCTCAGAACATAATTGCTGGCAGTGACTTTAATGTTTTGCTTAATCCTTCCCTAGATAGATCTACACCTGACCGGCTCTTAGTACACCTAGCAGGAGAGCTTGCTTACATAATATGATGGAAAATGTTGGCCTGATGGATCCGTGGCGAAGCAGAATGGGACAAACCAAGGAGTTCACTTTCTGGAATAAGAAACTCAGGCATGCTTCCAGAATTGACTTTTTCCTGACAGACATTATACTTCGAAATAGCCTAATGGCAGTCTCCCACCAGCCAAGCCATCTCTCGGACCACTCTGCTGTTCAGTTGACTATAAGTCTGTCTGACTCTCGTACCTGCACTAGATGAACACTGGATCATTCTCTTTTGAGGGAAGAAGATATTGTTTTAAAGTTGAAAAGGGACTCCAAGGACTTTTTTTTAGATCAACTTAGGTTTTGCTCCAATAGCCACGGTTTGGGAAACATATAAGGCCTTTATCCGTGGAAAACTTATTTGCTATGCTGTTATTAGAGCCAAGTGAATCAGAACAACAATCGATACTCTTGAGGATAAACCTAATACTCTGCAAGCCCAAAGACTATCCTCTC
Organism: Pleurodeles waltl; assembly: GCF_031143425.1. Taxonomy (NCBI): domain Eukaryota; kingdom Metazoa; phylum Chordata; class Amphibia; order Caudata; family Salamandridae; genus Pleurodeles; species Pleurodeles waltl. Next base: position 430,628,811 of record NC_090446.1, on the reverse strand, counting down.
AGGATGCAATAACACAGGCAGACCTACAGTATCAAATGCAGGAAGCCCAAAATTCACTCGAGGTCTCGCTAGAATCAATTGTGAAGAGTAGATGGGAAGCCAGTAAACTGGCACATTTTGAGTAAGGCAAAGGCTGTGGCAAGTTATTAGCTTGGAAGACTAGGTCTGATAACATTAGGAATAGGATTAAAGGAGTATTACCAAGTGAAACTGGCAGAACCTCCTCAGAAGACCAAGACATTATAGAAGAATTTGTCAAGTTCTTTTCTCAACTATATAGAGATGACTCAGTGATTTCAGCAGAGGCGATTGAAGAATGGTTGAAGGGAGACTTCCCAGGTTAGATTCAGTTAAGAAGTTGAGCCTTAATTAATGCTTTCTCCCTTGCGAGTTAGACAGTGTTATGGCTGATTTGAAAAATGGGAAGGCTCCCGGTCCAGACAGAATACCTGCTGAAGTATACAAACTCTTGAAAGATGAGCTCGCGCCAGTCCTGATCCAGTTAATGAACTTGATTTTTATTGATTCTTCTCCGGTTCCGTCCTCCTGGAATGAAGCTATTATCACTTTAATACTAAAGCCGCAGAAAGATGCTAGAAAATGTGAGTCCTATAGACCTATTTCTCTGCTTAATAATGATTATAAAAGTTTTGCCCAACTGCTTGCAAACAGATTGGATAAAGTAATCAGTGATTTAGTCGATGTTAACCAGCAAGGCTTTATGAGAAATTGATATTTAGGGGACCTGACCCACGATCCAGTTGCTGCAATTGATATTGCATCCACCTTTAACATGCCTTTAACCATTTCCACAATTGATGCTGCCAAGGCTTTTGACCGAGTGAGCTGGCTCTTCCTGCAGGCGGTAATGGACTGTAAGAACTTGGGTGACAATTTTCTTAATACAATTAAAACTATTTACAAGGCTCCATCAGCTCGGGTTCTGGTTAATGGCTTTTTATCCCCACACTTTAAGATCGAACAGGGGACACAACAAGGTTGCCCTCTCTCCCCTCTTCTCTTTAATCTTTATATTGAGCCTCTGGCCAGGAGAATCAGGGCAGATCAGAGAATTACGCCTTTTCATTACCATGGCTGGGCCCTTTAGGAAGCCCTATATGCGGATGATCTTTTGATATACACACAGAACCCCCAATGTGCTTTGCCAACACTTTTGCAAATTATTGCTAGTTTTGAAGAAATTTCAGGTTACTTAATTAACGCACATAAATCCGAAGTAATGACTTGGAATGGCCCTTTGGACAACCCATTGGAGAAAGACGAAATTCGATATTTAGGGGTCAAAGTGGTCAAGAATCTAGCAGAGATGGCTCAGATGAACCTTGAGCATCACCTAAGGGAAACAAAGAAGTCACTACTTCTCTACGTCTCTACATCTACAACTCTCTATCCTAGGTAGAACTAATTTAATAAAGATGGTGGTACTACAAAAATTCACCTTTATCTTTAACGCTATCCCTCTATCTTTTAAAAATTAATGGCTAAGGCGATGGCAGGGGGTATTAGTTAGCTTCATTTGGTCCCATAAAAAACCCAGAATAGTATGGAAAAAATTGAGAAAGAAAAAGCTAGATGGAGGAATTGCTCTTCCGGATTTTCAACTTTACTACTAGGCATTCCAGTTGAAAATTTTTAGATCACTTATTTATAAGGAGTATCTTTCCCCACAGCTTCAGGCTCTGATAGGGTGTTTCCGGGACCAGGGTACACAGTTTCTTTATAAATTTGGCTATCCCAAGTATTACAAAAAAGTTAGACTAAAAACTCTTTTTAATGCCTGCAGTATCTGGTATGCAGTTAGAAGAAGACTGGGTATTCCATATTACAGTGAGCTGGCCCCAGTTTGGAATTCTCCTGGTACTCTGATGTGTCTCCAGGATGTACTAGCTAAGCCATTGATAGAGGGAGGAATTGTGCAGCGGGGACAACTAGTCTGTGGGGGCTTGGTTAGCTCTTGGAAATCTTTATCTGAAGTAACTAATGCTAAATTATCTAGGTTCAAATACGTGCAAATTAAAGGTTGGTTGCAAGGAGAACCTGAGGCTGGGTGTTCTATAGGATGGGAGAAGGAAATTACCGGCCGACTGAGCCAAAAGAAAGAGGTTTCAAAGTGGTATTGGGCATTTATACAAGCTGAAGAGGCATCTCGCCCACCCTCTACAGAGGGATGTGATTTGGCGTTTGACGCACTTGATCTTCCTTATCTCTGGCGGACCTCCATGAAGATTCTCTGGTCTGTCGTTAAATCTGCCCCCCTGTGGCGGAACCACTTGTTTACCATATATCAGGCCGACTGGACCCCTAAAAGGTTCGCTAGAATAGCTCCCCAAGGTAAGAGTGGCTGCCCAAAGTGTGAATTAGAGGGGGCAGATGATATACATCTTTGGTGGTAGGGCCCAGGGATTCATGCTTTTTGGGAACAAGTGGGTAAGTCGATCTCGTCTATTATAAATAGGCTTAACGAGATAACTCTTCCAATGGTTGTATTTGGGTTATACGAGACCACCAAGAGGAGTCTGTGTGATAGATTGGAGAGACCTCTGATGCATCTCTTTTTCTGTTTGGTTCTGATAGCCCGGCGGGAAATATATATTAAGTGGATCTCTAGTTCCCCCCCCACTCATAGGGATTGGTTGTTGTCAGTTAAGAGAATCTCAGATTTAGACTGTAGTAATGGCTTCGATAGGTCCCTTAAAATGTGGGAACCCTTTCTTGCTTTTCATAGAACCATCTCGGAAGGCATTAGGCCAGTGGGAAATATGTAGACTTGACTTTTGGTTTTGGTAAGAGTCCAGTGATTAAGCCTTTAAGATCACAGCGGACTAGTTCTGCCCCCTAAGGCTGAGGGGGCTGCTCACTACCTGAGCCCTGGTGAACCACCAGGCCGAGGTCCTTGGCTGGAACGTGATGTAGTTTATCTTGTCTGTGTTTGGCTATATATGAGGACTTAGGATTTTTTCTTTAGGGAACGTCGTGAAAATTCCCTAGCATGTCTGCTTTAGTTTCAAAGGTAGATATGCTCGCTCAGTTTGAGGAATAGCCTCCAAAGGCATATTCAGACACCCACTTGCATCCACAAACTGGATGGAGTTGGATTTAGCACAGTAAGTGGGCTAAAGGTACGTGAAAGACATGTCTTCTTGAGCCTCTTGTGGCTGTCATGGTAATCATTAGTGAAGGTTCCTTATGTATGCATTCGGTAACGTTCAGGAAGAAAGAGGCGGTTACTTAACAATTGGTAAAATGTGGTCAAACTTATTCCGTCCTGTGGCGTATGAATGTGATGGGCCCTTGTCTGGCAGCGGTGAGTTGATGTGAGTGCAATGATTAGTTGGATTGGGCCCGTGGCCGGTGGTATGAAAGATTTGTGTGTTGTGCATGGATGGTGTGTGAATGGACCATAAAGCAGTTGGTGCAGTGAACAGGCTTTATGGCTCACCTTCAGAAGGCTTGGTTTCAGTATTCAGATACTTTCATAAGTATTTATGCTTTGAAACCAGAATTTCTGGAGGTGCTAAAACCAACCAGTGTGAATGGTGGATTAACTCTAACATATTAGTACCAGGGGAGTCCAAGGGTGCAGGACTTGATTGGCTCTCACCAGTTTTTCTTCACCCAGAATCCCCTGCAAATCACAAACTTTGCTTAAAAAACAAATTTTCCTTGCATTTCTGTTAGGGAAAGTCCTGGAATCTGCAGGCAGCCACACATTTCCTACCACCCAGTGTTCTCCAAAGTCTCCTCAGAAAAACGTTGCCTCACTTGTGTGGGTGGGCAAGTGGCCGGGACAGGGAAAGGCCCTAAACGTATTGCAGAGGCATCAAAATTATCTATCACAAAAGAACCTGGTTTTGTAAGGCGGCCCCCTGCGTTTTTGGTCATGGGCTCAGTGGCCATATATGGAAACCTACCAAACCCAGACATTTCTGAAAACTAGATACCCGGCTCCCCTCAGATTGCAGAACTTTGCAGCACCGAAATGTGAGGAAAATGTGTTTTTTAGACTAAATTTGACGTGTGTAAGGAATTCTGGGTGACAGAACCTGGTGAGCGCCCCACAAGACGCCCCATCCTGGATTCCCCTAGCTGTCTAGTTTTAAAAAATGTACAGGTTTGCTAGGTTTCCCTAATTGCCGGCTGATCTAGAAGGCAAAATCCACAGGTAGGCGCTTTGCAAAAAACATACACGTTTTCAGTGTGAAAATGTAATGTGTCCACATAGCATTTTGGGGAATTTCTTGTCGCAGAGGCTAGGCCTACCCACACGAGTGAGGTACCATTTTTATCGAAGACTTAGGGGAATGCTAGGTGGAAGGAAGTTTGTGGCTCCCCTCAAATTTGAAAAGTTTCCATCTCCAAAATGTGTAGAAAAGTGGGTTTTTTGCCACATTTTGAAGCTTGCAAAGGATTCTGGGTGACAGAACCTGGCGATAGTCCCACAAGTCATCCCATTGTGGATTCCACTAAGTATCTAATTTTTAAAATTTACTGGTTTGCTAGGTTTCCCTAAGTGGCAGCTAGGCTAGACGCCAAAATCCACAGCTAGGCGCTTTGCAAAAAACATGCAGTTTTCAGTGTAAAAATGTGATGTGTCTACATTGCGTTTTGGGCTTTTCCTGATGCGGGAACTACACCTACCCACACAAGTGAGGTACCATTTTTATTGGGAGACTAGGGGGAGTGCTGGGTGGAAGGAAGTTTGTGACTCTCCCCAGATTCCAGAATTTTCCATCAACTAAATGTGAGGAAAAGGTGTTTTTTAGCCAGATTTTGAGGTTTGCAAAGGACTCTAGGTGACAGAACCTGTTAGAGCCCCACAAGTCACCCCATTCCGGATTCCCCTAGGTGTCCAGTTTAAAAATGTTTACATGTTTGCTAGGTTTCCCTAAGTGGCGGCTGAGCTTGAGGCCAAAATCCACAGCTAGGCCCTTTGCAAAAAACGTGTGAGTTTTCAGTGTAAAAATGAGATGTATCCACATTGTGTTTTGGGGTGTTTTTCGTGCCGCGGGCACTGGGCCTACCCACACAAGCGAGGTACCATTTTTATCGGGAGACTTGGGGGAATGCTAGGTAGATTGAAGTTTGTGGCTCCCCTCTGATTCCAGAAGTTTCCATCAGCGAAATATGTGGAAAAAGTGTTTTTTTAGCCACATTTTGAGGTTTGCAAAGGATTCTGGGTGACAGAATATGTTGAGAGATCCACATGTCACCCCATTCTGGATTCCCCTAGGTGTCTACATTTAAAAAATGTATAGGTCTGCTAGATTTCCCAAAGTGCCGGCTGAGCTAGAGCCCAAAATCCACAGTAGGCACTTTGCAAAAAACGCAGCCGTTTTAATTGGAAAAATGTGATTTGTCCACGTTGCACTTTGGGGCGTTTCCTGTCGTGGGAACTAGGCCTACCCACACAAGTGAGGCACTATTTTTATCGGGAAACTTCGGGGAGCACAGAATAGAAGACCAAGGCCCTCATTACAACATTGGTGGTAAAAGCTGCTTACCGCCGTGCAGAAGACCGCCAACACATCGCCGCGGCCCCGGAAATCCACCACAGCTATTATGACCCACAACTCGGAATCCGCCAAAATTCAGACACCCATAGAAGTCTGCCACACCAAAGGTCAGTGATAAACTGGCGAAAACAAATCCTCCACCGTCACGCCAACAGAAATACGCCCACACTATCATGACACACGAATCCACGCAGCGGTCTTTCAACCGCGGTATTCCATTGGCGGTACACACCGCCACACTCAAAATACACACACATATACAAAACACAGCCACATTGGACAATTCAAAATACACACACCTGATACACATACACACACCACTCCCACACACCCATTACAATATAAAACACACTCCCACATCACCCACAAACCCATACAACCAAAAATACCAAGAGAAGGTCAGAGAGAGACACTACAAACTACTACCAAGCATCGGGCACACAATACCACCACCCACAGACCTTCCACGCACCTCACACAACACACCACTAAATATCACCCCACTTATCACTACACACACCACCCCACACATCACCCACACCACCCCATGGCACAGCAAAGACACCCCAGGTTCTCTGAGGAGGAGCACAGGGTCATGGTGGAGGAAATCGTCCAGGTAGAGCCACAGCTATTCGGATCACAGGTGCAGCACACCTCCATAGCTAGGAAGATGGAGCTATGGCGAAGAATAGTGGACAGGGTCAACGCAGTGGGACAGCACCCAAGAAATCGGGATGACATCAGGAAGAGGTGGAGCGGCCTGCGGGGGAAGGTGCGTTCCGTGGTCTCAAGACACCACCTTGCGGTTCAGCGGACTGGCAGCAGACCCCCACCTCCTCCCCCACAACTAACAACATGGGAGGAGCAAGTCTTGGCGATTCTGCATCCTGAGGGCCTCGCAGGAGTAGATGGAGGAATGGACTCTGGTAAGTCAAATCTTAACTATTACATCCCCCACCCTACCTGCATGCTATCACATACCCCCACCCTCACCCTCACCCCCATCACTCCAACCCCTCACAAATGTCCCAATATCACAAACCACACATCCCAACACCAAGCCCTGCATGCAACACCACAGCATGGACACCCATCACCAATGCATGGCCACTGCACATACCCATACACCCCCCTAAACCACCATCACACAAGGTCCCACACAGGAATCCAAGCACTGGGGTACACGGTCACCCACCTATTGCACACCATGGCACACACAGATGTAATAGACATCCTTTTATACCCCTGCAGGACCCCTACCCAACTTCACCGGACAGGAGGGTCCACACATGTCCACCCCACCAACAGAAGAGGCCCACAGTGATGACAGCAGCTCTGTCCAACTGGATCTAGATGACCAGCCCAGCCCATTGGGGACCTCAGGACAGTCGGTTCCCCTCTCACAGTCACAGGCCACCACAGAGCTTCCCCCCTCTGGAAACACCAGCACAGCACCCACCCAGCGGGCCCATACCTCTGTCCTCAGGACACGTCAATCAGCAGTGTGTCCACCACTACAGGGAACCCAGGCTAACCCACCACCCCAACAACAACACGGACCTGGGGGCAGTGGTAGTGGGCACACGGTTCAGGGGACAGAGGCCCAGGGAAACCGGGGAACTGGGAAGGCTGCTGTGCGACATGGGGAGGACAGGCCAAGGGAACCCACTCCCCACGAGGCCCTCTCCAACATCATGGGAGCCTACCACCACTCCCAGGAGACGATGGCAATGGTACTGGCCAAGTTTCAGGAGACCCAGCGCCTGCAGGAGGAACAGTATTTGGGCTTCAGGGAGGAACTCAGATCCATCAATTCCACCCTGGGCACCATTGTAGGGGTGCTGAAGGAAGTACTCAACACCAGGAGGGACACTGTGGTACAACAATGGGCCCCTGACACTAGCCTGGACGATGAACTGCCCACTACCTCCGCCGGCCCTAGTGGACAGGACGCCCCGCCACAGGACCACCACACCAGCACCCCACCCCCTGCAGAGGGAGAACCACCCAGCAAACGGTCCCTGAGATCCAGGACAAAGACAGAGAACGATGCCAAGACCCCCGCCAAGAAATGAGACCACCCTGAATGTCATCCTTCTGTCCCACTTTGTCACCCTGTCCATCCTCAAACTGCCCCAGTTCCACTTCCTATGCTCGTTTGGGCAATGCACCTGTGAGACTAATAGACTGGACTCTGCCATGGACATTCCTCCACCATCACCCCTCACCATTTTACAACCCCCTCCAATATTGAGCACTTAAATAAACACCCTTGAAGTACAAAACAATCTGGAGTCAGTCTGTGATTTCGAAATAGTGTATTAGCAATTACAGTGTCAAAATGCTCTTTCAAATGTAATGTCAACATACCTATGTCACACAGCTCTAGTCCATGAGGAACCACAGCAGATGTCACACAGTGGGACCCACATCTGTGAAATCGTAAGGGAAAGTGACAACTCAGTGACCATACATTGGGTGAAAATGACAGACAGTAGGAAGGTAGTAGTGTTAAAGTACATGTAGTAGGCAGGTTTGTATTCTTACCTTTGTGTAAAGAAATGGCTCCCTGTTGCAGTTACCCCCCACTTTTTGCCTGATACTGATGCTGACTTGACTGAGAAGTGTGCTGGGACCCTGCTAACCAGGCCCCAGCACCAGTGTTCTTTCACCTAAAATGTACCATTGCTTCCACAATTGGCACAACCCTGGCACCTAGGTAAGTCCCTTGTAACTGGTACCCCTGGTACCAAGGGCCCTGATGCCAGGGAAGGTCTCTAAGGGCTGCAGCATGTCTCATGCCACCCTAGGAACCCCTCACTCAGCACAGACACACTGCTTGCCAGCTTGTGTGTGCTGATGGGGAAAAAAATGACTAAGTCGACATGGCACTCCCCTCAGGGTGCCATGCCAACCTCCCACTGCCTGTGGCATAGGTAAGTCACCCCTCTAGTAGGCCTTACAGCCCTAAGGCAGGGTGCACTATACCACAGGTGAGGGCATATGTGCATGAGCACTATGCCCCTACAGTGTCTAAGCAAAACCTTAGACATTGTAAGTGCAGGGTAGCCATAAGAGTATATGGGCTGGGAGTCTGTCAAAAACGAACTCCACAGCTCCATAATGGCTACACTGAATACTGGGAAGTTTAGTATCAAACTTCTCAGAATAATAAACCCACACTGATGCCAGTGTTGGATTTATTAAAAAATGCACACAGAGGGCATCTTAGAGATACCCCCTGTATTTTACCCAATTGTTCAGTGCAGGACTGACTGGTCTGTGCCAGCCTGCTGCTGAGAGACGAGTGTCTGACCTCATGCGGTGAGAGCCTTTGTGCTCTCTGAGGACAGAAACAAAGCCTGCTCTGGGTGGAGGTGCTTCACACCTCCCCCCTGCAGGAACTGTAACACCTAGCAGTGAGCTTCAAAGGCTCAAGCTTCGTGTTACAATGCCCCAGGGCACTCCAGCTAGTGGAGATGCCCGCCTCCTGGACCCAGCCCCCACTTTTGGCGGCAAGTCCAGGAGAGATAATGAGAAAAACAAGGAGGAGTCACTGGCCAGTCAGGACAGCCCCTAAGGTGTCCTGAGCTGAGGTGACTCTGACTTTTAGAAATCCTCCATCTTGTAGAAGGAGGATTCCCCCAATAGGGATAGGAATGTGACCCCCTCCCCTTGGGAGGACGCACAAAGAGGGTGTACCCACCCTCAGGGCTAGTAGCCATTGGCTACTAACCCCCCAGACCTAAACACGCCCTTAAATTTAGTATTTAAGGGCTCCCCCTGAACCTAAGAATTTAGATTCCTGCAACTTCGCTGAAGAAGAAGGACTGCTGAGCTGAAAAACCCCTGCAGAGGAAGAACAGAAGACACCAACTGCTTTGGCTCCAGACTTACCGGCCTGTCTCCTGCCTTCCAAAGAAACCTGCTCCAGCGACGCTTTCCAAGGGACCAGCGACCTCTGAATCCTCTGAGGACTGCCCCGCTTCAAGAAAGACTAGAAACTCCAGAGGACAGCGGCACTGCTCCAAAAGAACTGCAACTTTGTTTCAAGTAGCAGATTTAAAGACCCCTGCAACTCCCCGCAAGAAGCGTGAGACTTGCAACACTGCACCCGGCGACCCTGACTCGACTGGTGGAGAAACAACGCTTCAGGGAGGACCCTCCGGCGACTCTACGACTGTGAGTAACCAAAGTTGTCCCCCCTGAGCCCCCACAGCGACGCCTGCAGAGGGAATCCCGAGGCTTCCCCTGACCGCGACTGCCTGAACTCCATTTCCCGACGGCTGGAAAAGACCCTGCACCCGCAGCCCCCAGCGCCTAAAGAAACGGAACTCCTGTGCAGGAGTGACCCCCAGGAGGCCCTCTCCCTTGCCTAGGTGGTGGCTACCCCGAGGAGCCCCCCCCTTGCCTGCCTGCAAACTGAAGAGATCCCTTGATCTCTCATAGGAAACCATTACAAACCCGACGCATGTTTGCACACTGCACCCGGCCGCCCCCGCGCTGCTGAGGGTGTACTTTTTGTGCTGACCTGTGTCCCCCCCGGTGCCCTACAAAACCCCCCTGGTCTGCCCTCCGAAGACGCGGGTACTTACCTGCTGGCAGACTGGAACCGGGGCACCCCCCTTCTCTCCATTGAAGCCTATGTGTTTTGGGCACCTCTTTGACCTTTGTACCTGACCGGCCCTGAGCTGCTGGTGTGATAACTTTGGGGTGGCTCTGAACCCCCAACGGTGGGCTACCTTGGACCAAAAACTGAAACCTGTAAGTGACTTACTTACCTGTTAAAACTAACATTACTTTACCTCCCCCAGGAACTGTGAAAATTGCACTGTGTCCACTTTTAAAACAGCTTATTGTGTTTTATGTAAAAAGTATACATGCTAATGAAATGATTCAAAGTTCCTAAAGTACTTACCTGCAATACCTTTCAAATGAGATGTAAAATGTGAACCTGTGGTTCTTAAAATAAACTAAGAAAATATATTTTTCTATAACAAAACCTATTGGCTGGATTTGTCTCTGAGTGTGTGTTCCCCATTTATTGCCTGTGTGTATGTACAACAAATGCTTAACACTACTCCTTTGATAAGCCTACTGCTCGACCACACTACCACAAAATAGAGCATTAGTATTATCTCTTTTTGCCACTATCTTACCTCTAAGGGGAACCCTTGGACTCTGTGCATGCTATTCCTTACTTTGAAATACCACATACAGAGCCAACTTCCTACACTGTGTCTCACTGGAAGTATTGCAGGATCACAGAGTTCCTGTTGTCGATGTCCTCTTCTTCTGCTTCCTCGTCTTCACTGTCCACAGGCTCCACAGCTGCAACAACACCGCCATCTGGACCATCCTCTTGCGGAAAAAGCACCTGTCGTTGCAAAGCTAAGTTGTGAAGTATACAGCAGGCCACGATGATCTGGCACACCTTCTTTGGTGAGTAGAATAGGGATCCACCTGTCATATGGAGGCACCTGAACCTGGCCTTCAGGAGGCCGAAGGTCCGCTCTATTATCCGCCGAGTTCACCCATGGGCCTCATTGTAGCGTTCCTCAGCCCTTGCCCTGGGATTCCTCACTGGGGTCAGTAGCCATGACAGGTTGGGGTAACCAGAGTCACCTGAAAATGGCGAGGGACAACTGTTAGACACACACTAACCTGTAGGGATATCCCCAGACCCAGACAACCATTCCCACTGACTTGCTTCCAGGTGCTCACCTAATAGCCACACACGGTGCCTCTAGAGTTGACCCATCACATGAGGGATGCTGCTATTCCGCAGGATGTAAGCATCATGCACTGAGCCAAGGAATTTGGCATTCACATGGGAGATGTACTGGTCGGCCAAACACACCACCTGCACATTCATGGAATGATAACTCTTCCAGTTTCTGTACACCTGTTCACTCCTGCAGGGGGTACCAAAGCCACATGTGTCCCATCAATGGCACCTATGATGTTGGGGATATGTCCCAGGGCATAGAAGTCACCTTTCACTGTAGGCAAATCCTCCACCTGAGGGAAAACGATGTAGCTCCGTATGTGTTTCAGCAGTGCAGACAACACTCTGGACAACATGTTGGAAAACGTAGGCTGGGACATCCCTGATGCTATGGCCACTGTTGTTTGAAATGACCCACTTGCAAGGAAATGGAGTACTGATAGCACCTGCACTTGAGGGGGGATTCCTGTGGGATGGCGGATAGCTGACATGAGGTGTGGCTCCAACTGGGCACACAGTTCCAGGACTGTGGCATGATCAAGCCTGTAGGTGATGATCACATGTCTTTCCTCCATTGTCGACAGGTCCACCAGCGGTCTGTACACCGGAGGATGCCGCCATCTCCTCACATGTCCCAGCGGACGGTGCCTATGAAGGACAACAGCGAGCACAGAGTCAACCAACTCAGAGGTACATACCCACAGCTTACAGAGAACACGAATCATAATCTGAAATTTGGCCTGTATGAGAGTTGAGGCAAGGCCTAGGTATGTGTGATGCACTTAAAAATTAAGCAATATGGGGCCCTGAAATGGCGGCTGCCTGACCTGTAAAGTGGGACAGTAGAATGTGATGTAACTGCGCTGGCGTTGTACACCGTCGCAGTAGGCGGTCGAAGACCACGGCGCAATTCTGCATTGGTTAACATTGAACCCTTTGGGTCCCAGGGGCCAATGACGATGTACGCCGGCGTGACGGTACGCACTGCTGCGGACGTGACCGCCATTTTCTATTTGTTCAATCACTCGATACCTGATCTTCGACAGGAGAGGACCTACACTGCAAGTGCTGCTGTGACCTCGGTCTGGAAGAGACAATGGTTTGTGCGTCTGGGGAAAGGGCCCCTGCCTTCACATTGGAGGAGTTGGAGAAACTTGTGGATGGGGTCCTCCCCCAGTACACGCTACTCTACGGTTCTCCAGACAAACAGGTAAGTACACTGGGAGCATGCTGTATGGGCTATGCCTGTGTGGAGTCGGGTGGATGAAAGATGGGGGGTGGAGATTGAGGCATGCATGAAACGACGGTGAGTCCATGTGCCACATGACAAGGGCAGGGATGGGGGCCAATGACTGTGACGGTGCAGTTGGTAATAACTTTTCTTTTCTCCCTGTACAATTCATGTAGGTCAGTGCCCACCAGAAAAAGGATATTTGGCGTGCCATCGCCAAGGAAGTCCGGACCCTGGGGGTCCACCACAGACGGAGCACCCACTACCGTAAAAGATGGGAGGACATTCGCTGCTGGAGCAAGAAGATGGCGCAGGCCCAGCTGGGGATGGCCTCCCAACGTGGGAGGGGTGCCAGTCGCACCATGACCCCCCTGATGTTCAGGATCCTGGCGGTGGTGCACCCGGAGTTGGATTGGCGCTTGAGGGCATCACAGCAGCCACAAGGGGGCGAGTACACTCTAATTTTGCTGATTTTGCACGCAGTGGTGGTGTCTGTGTGGGGAGGTGGGCTGTGGGTTTCCCTAGGCCAGGGCGAGTGTGCTAGTTAAGTCCCCTTTTTCATGCAGACCCTGTGGCACCCCATCCCACCTGTGTACAGTGCCAAGTTCACCTAGTTAGGCTCCTGTGACATCCATGTGTGCAGAAATTGGCTATAGCCTTGTAGGCCATGTCCCAGGTATTGAACAGTGGAGCCCAAGTGTGCGGCGTAGTGCAGGTGGCTTCTGTGCCTGTCGTGTCCGCCAACGGTAGCGGTAATGCATGAACTCAACATGTCTTTCTTCTGTCACCCCACCCCCTTTTTGTGGTCTCCCTGTTCTTGTGTGCATTAGCATCATGAAGCGGCAGAGCAGTGGCACCGGAGCAGGAGGGAGCTGCATCCCACATGGCCCTGGAGGGCGAGACAACGGACTCGGAGTTCACCAGTGGGACGGAGGGCGAGGGGAGCTCCACGGCGGGGACAGGAGCTGACACCAGTAACACAGACTCGTCCTCTGATGGGAGCTCCCTTGTGGTGGCGGCCACATCTGTGCCCCCCGCATCTACAGGTACAGCCGCCAACCCCCTACCAGCACCACCCTCTCAGCAGCCCTCAGCCTTTTCCCCGTGCCCGCTCACCCAGGAGGGTGGGCATCACCTTCGCCCCGGCACCTCAGCCCCTGCCACAGTCACCCCTGCTGCCCTCAGTGAGGAGGCCATTGACCTTCTCAGGTCCCTCACTGTTGGGCAGTCTACCATTTTGAATGCCATCCAGGGTGTAGAAAGGCAGTTGCAACAAACAAATGAATTCCCAGAGGGCATTCATTCTGGTCAGGCGGCCCTTCAGCAAGCTTTTCAGACTCTGGCCTCAGCACTGATGGCAGCCATTGTCCCTGTCTCTAGCCTCCCCCCTCCAATTTCCTCCACCCAGACCCAATCCCCTCTACCTCAGCCTATCCCAAGCACACCTTCAGACCAGCATGCACACACGTCAACACACAAGGGAAGCTCAGGCAAACATAAGCAACACACATCCCACAGGCACTCACACATGCAGACACACCAACATCCACTGCCTCCACTGTGTCCCCCTCCTCCTCATCTCCCCCTCCCTCTCAGTCTCGTCTCCACTCACACCTGCATGCACTACATCTACAGCCACTACTTCCATCACCAGCACACACACCACCACACCGTGCTCACGTGCAGTCACCACCCCCAATGCCATTCACACGTCCCCAGTGTCCTCTCCCAGTGTGTCTCTGACGCCACCTCCCAAGATACACAAACGCAGGCACACACCCACCCAACAGCCATCCACCTCACGACAGCCTCCAGCTCATGCACCTTCACCCAAAGTCACCAAACGAACACCTCCTACAACCACAACCTCTTCCTCCACTCCCAAACCCCCTCCAGCTACCCGTCCCAATGTTCCCAAGAAACTTTTCCTGTCCAACCTTGACCTCTTTCCCTCACCTCCCCCACCCAGTCCATCTCCTAGGGCCCAACTCTCCAGGTCCCAACCTAGCACCTCAGCCACAACATATCCGGGACCAGTGGTGCCTGTAGTCACCGGAATCTGGAGTGCACCGGCCACCAGGGCAGCCAGTGTGGCACGGAGCCACAGCACGGACAGTCCCCCACCTGTCAAGCATCAAAAGTTGGCCAGTTCCCGGCGGGAGAGGGGGAAGACTCCAGCCACCAAAGCCGCTCCCAGGGGTACAGGTGGAAGTGTGGAGTCAGCTGTGACACCTTCCAAGGTGGGGAAGGCCCACAAGAAAGTCAGCAAGTCTGGGAAGAGCAGCACGGCGGAGAAGACTGCCATCATCCCCCCTGCCCAGGAGGCTACCGCCATCATCCCCGCTGCCCAGGAGGCCACCGCCAGCACCAGCCCCGCTGGGCCATGAAGGACCGCCAGCACCAGCCCCGCTGGGCCATGAAGGACCGCCAGCACCAGCCTCTCTGGGCCAGGCAGGACCGCCAGCAGCTGAGTCACTGCAAAGGACCCCTCCGCCAAAAGCACCGCTGAACAGGGCACCGCCGCCACAAGCACCGCTGCCAATGACACCGCCGCAACAAGCACCGCTGGCCCATGAACGCCAAGGGCACTGACGCTACTGAGTCCGTCACGAGCAGGATGAAGCACCATGGGCACAAAGCCCCCTCCAAAACCAGTGGAGATTTACATCCACTACCTCTGTCCTTGGCAGGATGAAGCACTCTGGGCACAATGCCCCCTCCAGAACCAGTGGAGACAAACATCCACTACCTCTGTTCTTGGCAGGATGAAGCACTCTGGGCACAAAGCCCCCTCCAGAACCAGTGGAGACAAACATCCCCTACCTCTGTCCTTGGCAGGATGAAGCACTCTGGGCACAATGCCCCCTCCAGAACCAGTGGAGACTGTTATCCACTTGAGAGACTGTGGCTTTGCACTCCCCAGGATGGAACAGTGGGCAAACCACCTACTGTAGAGACTTGAGAGACTGTGGCTTTGCATTCCCCAGGATTGAACAGTGGGCAATCCACCCTCTGTAGAGACTTGAGAGACTGTGGCTTTGCACTCCCCAGGATGGAACAGTGGCCAATCCACCCACTGTAGAGACTTGAGAGACTGTGGCTTTGCACTCCCTAGGATTGAACAGTGGGCAATCCACCCACTGTAGAGACTTGAGAGACTGTGGCTTTGCACTCCCCAGGATGGAACAGTGGCCAATCCACCCACTTGTGAGACTTTAGAGACTGTGGCTTTGCACTCCCCAGGATGGAACAGTGGGCATGTGGCCCCCTCGTGGATTTGGCGGTGTGCACTCAATTGGCTGAGGTGCCCCCTCTTTCCCTTCCCCCTGAGGTGCCTGTTTTATTGCTATCTGATGCCCCTGCAGTGTTCTCTCTGTCATTTCGGGGATTGAGTGTGGGCCTCGCCCATACCGTGTAGGCCCAGTGTTCCATAGACTTCAATGGAGCACTACCTGGACTACTATTCTTGGTGTATATTTTGTTTATAGTGTATATACATATTTTTGCATTCTGGATTTTAATATATTACAATGGTTGCGCTCATTTCCTTTTGTCCTTGCATTCTTCCCGCGGGGGTTGGGGGGTGTAACTGTGATGTATCATGCTGTATTAGTGTGTGTGTTGTCGTGGGTGAGGGTGGGGGTGTTGTGTGTTGCGTGTGTGTACTCTCTTTTCCCTCCCCCCTCCTCTGTGTCGTAGGTGCAGTACTCACCGTGGTCTTCGCCGCCGGCGTTCGTGCTCCTGGTAGAGGAGCAAGAAGATAAGGGCTGGCAGGATGTGGAGTTTGGGTTCCATGGTGTCCGGATTCCTCGTGGGGTGTGTTGAGGTGAGCGTTTTCCCTTTGAAGTCCTGTTTCCGCTGCGTTTTTGTCCGCGGTGAATCCGCCCCGGAAAAGGTGGCGGATTGGTAGGTTGTGATACTGTGGGCGGTACATTGTCCTCCGCCTGTCTGTTGGCGGTGACCGCCAAGCTGTTTGTTTGTACCGCCGTGGCGGGCGGAGTGTTAAAGTGGCTGTCTTTGTTGGTGGTTTCCGCCACGGTCGTAATTCCATTTTTTTTTCCGCCGGCCTGTTGGCGGTCTTACTGCCGCTTTAACACCGACCGCCAGGGTTGTAATGACCACCCAAGTGTTACTGCCACTTGTCTTTCTCTACATTTGTGCCTTCCAAATGTAAGATGGTGTGTAAGAAAGAAGTAATTGTGAGGAAATGCCTTGTAATTCACATGCTAGTATGGGTACCCCCAAATTCAGAGATGTGCAAATAACCATTGCTTCAAAACTCCATATCTTGTGCCCATTTCAGAAATACATAGGTTTCCTTGATACCCATTTTTTACTCTTTATACTTGACCAAATGAATTGCTGTATACCCGGTATGCAATAAAAACCCATTGCAAGGTGTAGCTGTTTTATTGGCTCTGGGTAACTTGGGTTGTTGATGAACCTAAAAAGCCCTACATATCCCCACAACCAAAAGGGTCCAGGAGATGTAACGGTATATTGCTTTAAAAAATCTGCCATAGCTGGAAAAAATTACAGAAGCATATTTTTTTATTTCAACTGTTACTTTCTACAGGAAAACCTTGAAGGCCACAAATTTCCCCTTGCTGAATTCAGGATTTTGTCTACGTTTCAGAAATGTATAGCTTTCCAGGACCCACCATTAGTTTCACACCCATTGCTGTCACTAACTGGAAGGAGGTTGTAAGCATAAAAAATAGGAAAAATGGGGTATGTCCCAGTAAAATGGCAAAACTGTGCTGAAAAATTTGTGGCCGATTTTAAGAAAAGTGGTGCTGCATCCAATGCAGCACCACTTTTCTTACCCCCTCCCCTTCACCCCTCTAACGTCACTGTGTGTCCACCATATTTAAGATACGGCGCACCATGGCGATAGTTAGAACATTGGCGTCAAATGTTTTGATGCTATTGTGGTGCTTTGCTACACTAAAGTCAAACATTTTGATGCTAGTGTAGCAAAGTGCAAGGAGGCCCTTTGATTTAAATGGGCATGCAATGCACCGCTTTGTAAATATGGCGCTGGGAAAAGACCACCTTAGCATAAAAAAAATGCTGCTAAGGCAGCACTAAAGTGGCACAAGGGCTCTTAAATCTGCCCCCTGGTTTTCTATTTCTAGTCTGCCTGTGTCTGGAAGCTGGGAAAATTGTGATTTTAGCACGACAAACCCGTTGTTGATGCAATTTGCAGAGAAATAGATGCTTTCTTCTGAAGCACCTTTTTCCTATTTTTCCCCCCAAAAAAAACATTTATATGTATTTTGGCTAATTTCTCAGCTCCACCAGGGGAATTTGACAAACCCTGGGTACCTTTAGAATCCCCAGGGTGTTGGTAAAAAAAGACACAAATTTGGAATGGATAGCTTCTGTGGCAAAAAAGGTATGGAGCCCTAAGCGTGAACTACCCCGACTAATCAAAAAAGGGCTCAGCACTGGGCGTGAAAAGGCCCAGCAGCTAAGGGGTTAAAGATAAAGTTACTTTCTGCAGCAGGAGTCAACAGCAGAAAGAGCAAAAAAATCAACAAAAATACCAGAGGTGCTACGAACGCCTAGGGCAAAAACAATATAATTTTAAACAATACAGAAAGTCACCACAGCAAGATGTGACAGAAATCATTTGGAAAATTAAAGACTGACAGGTAAAAGCTGTGAGGGTGTTGGGGCACAAATAAGTCAAAGGGTAATCTGCACTGATTTTATTCAAGCAGTGCAATCACCATGCTGAATGGCAGAAGCCAACTCAACATGCTCTGGCATGTAATGTAACACCTTGTTCACGAGTAGAGAGTAGAACATAAACAAAAGCAATAAAAAACATTTGTGGTGGAACTGAGATGGCTGCAGTGGGAACCTTCAAAAGAGGAAGCACCCGAGTGGGCCGGGAGAGTGGGATGGGGGAAAAGTAATAGTACCTCAATGACGTCAGGGCAGCGGACGAGCGCTAAAAATAACTTGAATCTATCTTTACTTGGCCAGTGTTCCATAATAAGGGATGGAACTGACGTTTCATTTTGCGCTGGCCAACGAGGATGCAACTAAGAAGAGTGAGCATTAAGCCTACAAACTGTTAGCAAAGGGCAGGCTCCAAGCCCTTCACTGTACTCAACAGAGTCTCGCAAGCAAGGCGCATGCGCTAGTGCAGGCACTTGCAGGCTTGACCGTAAAAAGGAGATTGGACAGCTTAGTCTCATCCTGTCAGCTTGGTCTCATCCTGTCTATAAACACAAGTGGCCCTTGTCGATCACATTTTTTTATTTAATGGTTTCTGTCTCAGTGACATTTGCTGACGTCTGTTCCAGACCCCACACCGCTTCCACTGTTCTATGAAAAATTATGTTTTACTCCTTAACCTTTTCCTCCACTTTCATGTCCTGACTCTTATTCCTGGCTCCACTGTTTAACAGAAAGTATGATGTAATGCAGTGTTTGAATGTATGCTGAGGAATAAAGTATGGTTTGACCGCAGCTCCTGTGTGGCGTAATTCCCGGGGTGGGGAAGATGCCACAACTGGCAACAAGATACATGCTCAAGAACACAAGACTGATCTCCCTGAGAGTTTGTAATGATCCCCAGAATCGATACAGTGCAATCTGCAACTAGCACATGTGGAACCAAAGTTTTGCTTCATCCTGTACACAGCCACAGAAGAGATCGAAGGCCCTGCAGAGAAGTACATTCAAACTACCACCAAAACCGCTGATGACGTGACGTAGTGGGCAGAGACACTGCATCGTACCCCAATTACAGAGTGATTATTCCGACAAAGCAAGAAATAACAATCACGTCAACATGGTGCAAGAAACAGAGAACTCACTCACCATCAAAGGCGATTGAAGTATACAGCAGCGGATACTACGGCAGTGACCTTGGCTTGCAGGAGTTGTCGGTGCCACCATGTGTGGAGAAAGCTGTCTGAACAGCATGTGCTTTCAATGGCGGCAGAAGGGAGTGCAAAATACAATGCAACTGTGTTTCCCAAAGCCACAACTGTCTTTTGACATTTCTAAGAAGTAAAACATTGGTGCCAGGTGGGCTGCGTGGACCAAAATATTTAATAACTACATAGATGAAATAGAGGAAGAAGATGACAAGAAGATCTTCAACTATTCAAAAAACATTGCAGGCCATGGGGGGAAAGAAGTGTATAAAGAAAATATCACAGAAAGATGCAAAATCATACCAAAAGGTAAAATAATCATTAGAGGCCAAGTTCAATCCAATGGCGAATGTCTACTATGAAAGGTATAACGAAGTCAACCAAGTGCAAAAACAGGTTGGTGAAACAATGGATGAGTTTGTTGAAAGACCTAATGTACTGATTAAACATTCAATCAATCAATCAATCAATCAAAGAGACTTATAGAGCGTGCTACTCACCCGTTAGGGTCTCAAGGCACTGGGGGGGAAGGGGGAGGGGAGATCACTGTTCGAAAAGCCAGGTTTTAAGGTTTTTTCTGAAGAGTAGGAGGTCCTGGGTCTTGGAGAGGTGGGTGGGGAGGGAGTTCCAGGCTTTGGGGGCCAGATAGGAGAAGGATCTGCCCCCAGTGGTGGTGTGTTTGATGCGGGGGACTGTGGCAAGGGAGAGGTCGGCAGAGCGGAGGTGCCGTGTGGGAGTGTGGAAGGTCACTCTTTCATTGAGGTAGGTTGGGCCGGTGTTGTGGAGGGATTTGTGCGCGTGGATGAGGATCTTAAAGGTGATCCTTTTGTCTATGGGGAGCCAGTGGAGGGATTTGAGGTGTGGTGAGATGTGGTCATGTCGGGGCAGGTCGAGGATGAGTTGTCCTGCTGAGTTCTGGATTCGTTGTAGTTTGCGTTTTAGTTTTTGTGTGGTGCCGGCGTAGAGGGCGTTGCCGTAGTCAAGCCTGCTGCTGATGAGTGCGTGGGTGACTGTCTTTCTGGTCTCTGTGGGGATCCATTTGAATGTCTTCTTCAGTGTGCGGAGTGTGTTAAAACATGAGGAGGTAAGGGTGTTGATTTGTTGGGTCATAGAGAGGGAGGGGTCCAGGATGACGCCGAGGTTGCGTGCATGGTTTGCGGGGGTGGGTGCGGGGCCTAATGTGGTGGGCCACCAAGAGGGGTCCCAAGTGTTTTTGTGAGGACCAAAAATGATTATTTCGGTTTTGTTGGAGTTGAGTTTCAGGTGGTTGGATGTCATCCAGGCAGCGGTGTCAAGGAGTGCAGCGTGTAGGTTGGTTTTGGCGGTGGTGGGGTTGCAGGTGAGGGAAAAAATGAGTTGTGTGTCATCAGCGTATGAGAGGATGGTGGTGCCATGGGGTTTGAGGATGTTGGCTAGTGGGGCCATGTAGATGTTAAAGAGTGTGGGGCTGAGGGAGGAGCCTTGTGGGACTCCGCATGGGATTTTGGTGGTGGAGGATTGGAAGGGTGGGAGACGGACTTTTTGGGTTCTGTCGGAAAAGAAGGAGGTGAGCCAGTCCAGAGCTAGGTGGCGGATCCCGGCGTCGTGGAGTCTTGTAAGGAGTGTGTGGTGGCAGTGTCAAAGGCTGCAGAGAGGTCCAGGAGTATGAGTGCTACGGTCTCGCCCATGTCGACTCTTGATCTGATTTCGTCGGTGCAAGCGATGACAGCGGTTTCCGTGCTGTGGTTCTTGCGGAACCCAGATTGTTAGGGGTCAAGCGTGTGATTTGTCTCGAGGAAGTGGGATAGGTGGGAGTTGACTAGTTTTTCCGTGACCTTGGCTGGGAAAGGGACGAGGGAGATGGGGTGGTAGTTGGAGAGGTCGTCTGGGTCGGCTTTGTTTTTTTTTAGGAGCTTTGTAACTTCCGCGTGTTTCCAGAGGTCAGGGAAGGTGACGGTTGCAAATGAGCTGTTTATTATGGCTCGGAGTTTAGGGGCTATGGTGGGACTGACCTTGTTGTATATTCGGTGGGGGCATGGGTCGGAGGGGGAGCCAGAGTGAATGGAGTTCATTGTCTTTTCAGTTTCTTCGTCGGTGGTGGGGGCCCAGGTGGTGAGCAGGTTGGGGGGGGTGTGTGGTGGGTTTGTGTTGGGTGGGTGGGGGTTGTGTATGGAGGGTGTGTGTGGTATGAAGCTGTTGTGTATGTCCTGGATTTTGCGGTGGAAATGATTTGAGAGGGAGTTGCAGAGGGTTTGTGTGTGGGTGGGGTCTCGGTTGCTGGCTTTGGGTTTGGAGAGCTCTTTGATGATGGTAAAGAGTTCATTGCTGCTTTGAGAGTTGTTGTCAATACGTTCCTTGTAGTGTGCTCTTTTGGTGGTGCGTATGAGTTGGTGGTGGGTGCATGTGGTGGTTTTGAGGGCAGAGAAGTTTGTGGCGGAGGGTTCTTGTCTCCAAGTTTTCTCTGCTTTGCGGCATTTGCGTTTGGACTAGTGGAGTTCAGTGGTGAACCATGGGGCGTTCTTGATATTGCGGGTGGTGATGTTTTTTTTGAGGGGCGCGAGAGCGTCGGCACAGGTGGTGATCCATTTGTTGAGGTTGTGTGCAGCGATGTTGGGGTCAGTGTTGTTGGGTGGGGTAGTTTGTGTCAGTTGGGACTTCAGGTGTTCCGTGGGGATCTTTTCCCACATGCGGTAGGGGGTGGTGTGTCGGTGGTGGTGTGTGGGTGGTTTGTTGTAGGAGAAGTGGACGCAATGGTGGTCTGTCCATTGGAGTTTGGTGGTGTGGGTGTAGGTGACATGTTGGCTTGCGGTGAAAATTGCGTCGAGTGTATGTCCAGCTGAGTGAGTGGGGGCTGTAACCAGTTGTTTGAGTCCCAGGTTGGTGAGGTTGTCCAGGAGGGAGGAGGAGTTGTGGTCTTGGGGGTTTTCCAGGTGGAAGTTGAAGTCGCCGAGGAGTATGTAGTCTGTAGAGGTGAGAGAACGTGCGTGCTGATGGTTTCAGCAATGGTGTCGCAGAAGGGGGAGCGTGGTCCAGGGGGTCTGTATATGAGTGTGCCTCTGAGGGTGGTGGTGTTGTTGATGTGGATGAGGAAGTGCATGTGTTCTGCGTTGTTGAGGGTGTCAAGGGTGTTGGTGTTGACCTTGATGGTGTCTCGGTGAAGAATGGCGATGCTGCCTCCAGGTTTGTTAAGGCGGTCTTTGCGTTGGAGTTTGTAGCCCTTCGGGGTGGCTGTGGCTATGTCTGGCTCTGATGTGAGATTTGTCCATGTTTCTGTGAGGAAGACGATGTCGGGTGAGTGTCATGTGATGAGGTACCAGAGTTCTATGGCATGTTTGTGTAAGGACCGGGTGTTTAGTAGCAGACAGCTGAGATGGTTGCGGGGGTGTGGTTGTTGTGATGTGAGGTAGCGTATGCAGGGGTGTTTGTGGTGTTGCTGTGGGTAGAGGTGGCGTTGGCGTGGGGCGTGTGCAGGTTGTGGGGCTTGTTTGTGGGTGCCGATGTAGTTGGGCGGGGGCTGTTGTGTTTGGTGTTGGTGTGGGGTGCGTGGAGAGTGGAGCAGGAGAATAGGCAGGTACGGCAGGAGAAGGGGCCTTGTGTGTGTGTGGGGCTGGTTTGTATGCAGTTGGGGCGAGCTCCAGGGTTGAGGGAGAGGAGGGAGTGGGGGTGGTAGTGTATTCTGGTGGGGTTTTGGCTGGTAGGGCCAGGGAGACTCGTGCTGGCGTGGTCCGGGCGTGGACAGGCGCAGGCGAGCTTGCCTCTGGCACGCCTCCGGCGCACCAGTGGCGCGGCCGCACAGAGACCACCATTAAGAGGGGTAGGTGGGAGGGAGGGGCAGCTGGGAGGCGGGCGGGAGCGGGAGAGCGAATAGGGCCTGGATGGGGGGGCCACAGGGACACAGCGGCGGGGAATAGGCAGGAGCCGGGGGAACGCACAAGGGTCGAGATGGCCCAGAAAAGAAGGAAACGGTGAGGGAAAAAAACATGAAAAAAATAGTGAAAAAAGGCACAAAAACTGAAACACAATGCACAGGCTAGTAGAGAGAAGTAGAAAACAGAGGGAAAGTGGATGAGGTCAGGAACCGTGGAAAAACAGTAGAGACAGGCAATACAAAACACAGACTAGCAGCGGAGGACAGAGGGAAGGAGAGAAGGTCAGAAAAACGGCGAAACAGTGGAAACAGGTAATACAAAACACAGACTAGCAGCGGAGGACAGAGGGAAGGAGAAAAGGTCAGAAAACAGTAGAAACAGGCAATACAGAATATAGACTCGCAGCGGAGGACAGAGGGAAGGAGAAAAGGTCAGAAAACAGTGGAAACAGGTAATACAAAACACAGACTAGAAGCGGAGGACAGAAGGAAGGAGAAGAGGTCAGAAAAATGGTGGAAACAGTGGAACCAGTGGAAAAAACAGGAGAGACAGTGCACAGAATAGTGAAGACTTACCAGCGTACACTGGACAACAGGGAAGGGGAGGAGGGCCTCAAACACGCGATCGGTTGCGTGGGCGGGGGTCAGGGAGGAGCGCTACAGCAAGGTGGTGCTGTCGGCGGAGGGGAGCGAGCTCCAGCCAAAAGTGGTCAGGGGTCTCTCACCTGGGCCGCGCAGCGACCGCCATTAAGAGGGGGAGGTGGAAGGGAGGGGCAGCTGGGAGGTGGGAGGCGGGCGGGAGCGGAAGAGCGAATGGGGGCAGGAGAGGGGCGGGGCCGCAGGGACGCAGCGGCGGGGAATAGACAGGAGCCGGGGGAGCGCACAAGGGTCGAGATGGCCCAGAAAAGAAGGAAACGGTGAGGGAAAAAAAACGTGAAAAAAGTAGTGAAAAAAGACACAAAAACCAAAACTCAATGCACAGGCTAGTAGAGAGAAGTAGAAAACAGAGGGAAAGTAGATGAGGTCAGGAACCGTGGAAAAACAGTAGAGAAAGGTAATACAAAACACAGACTAGCAGCGGAGGACAGAGGGAAGGAGAGAAGGTCAGAAAAACTGCAGAAACAGTGGAAACAGGTAATACAAAACACAGACTAGCAGCGGAGGACAGAGGGAAGGAGAAAAGGTTAGAAAACAGTAGAAACAGGCAATACAGAACACAGACTCGCAGCGGAGGACAGAGGGAAGGAGAAAAGGTCAGAAAACAGTGGAAACAGGTAATTCAAAACTCAGACTAGAAGCGGAGGACAGAAGGAAGGAGAAGAGGTCAGAAAAATGGCAGAAACAGTGGAGACAGTGGAAAAAACAGGAGACATGGTGCAATGAATAGTAAAGACTTACCAGCGTACACTGGACAACAGGGAAGCGGAGGAGGGCCTCAAACACGCGATCGTTTGCGTGGGCGGGGGTCAGGGAGGAGCGCTACAGCAAGGTGGTGCTGTCGGCGCAGGGGAGCGAGCTCCGGCCAAAAGAGGTCAGGGGTCTCTCACCTGGGCCGCGCAGCCACCGCCATTAAGAGGGGGAGGTGGAAGGGAGGGGCAGCTGGGAGGCGGGAGGCGGGCGGGAGCGGAAGAGCGAATGGGGGTGGGAGGGGGGCGGGCCGCAGGGACGCAGTGGCAGGGAATAGGCAGGAGCCGGGGGAGCGCACAAGGGTCGAGATGGCCCAGAAAAGAAGGAAACAGTGAGGGGAAAAAAACGTGAAGAAAGTAGGGAAAAAAGGCACAAAAACCAAAACACAATGTACAGGCTAGTAGAGAGAAGTAGAAAACAGAGGGAAAGTAGATGAGGTCAGGAACCGTGGAAAAACAGTAGAGAAAGGCAATACAAAACACAGACTAGCAGCGGAGGACAGAGGGAAGGAGAGAAGGTCAGAAAAACGGCGGAAACAGTGGAAACAGGTAATACAAAACACAGACTAGCAGCGGAGGACAGAGGGAAGAAGAAAAGGTCAGAAAACAGTAGAAACAGGTAATACAGAACACAGACTCGCAGCGGAGGACAGAGGGAAGGTGAAAAGGTCAGAAAACAGTGGAAACAGGTAATACAAAACACAGACTAGAAGCGGAGGACAGAAGGAAGGAGAAGAGGTCAGAAAAATGGCAGAAACAGTGGAAAAAACAGGAGACAGTGCAAAGAATAATAAAGACTTACCAGCGTACGCTGGACAACAGGGAAGCGGAGGAGGGCCTCGAACACGCGATCGGTCGCGCGGGGGGGGCGGTCGGGGAGGAGCGCTACAGCAAAGTGGTGCTGTTGGCGCAGGGGAGCGAGCTCCGGCAAAAAGAGTTTGTTTAGAAGGCGCATGCGAAGTGAAACACACATACTAAAGAAAATGCTGATGGCTGCAAGAGCAGAAGAACGAGCAGACCGACAAGCTGCTGACATGGAAGCAGGAACAGCACACCATAAATCGACATTGACAGTGAAATGAAAGCACAAGCATAAACAAGATACACGTAGGCTGCAGCGCCGCTGGAAGACTTTAGCTGGGGTGTTGCAGGTGATTTACCACCGAAAGGGACACTGCATCCCGGATTCCACTTGCTGTTACACCCATAACACTGCGCTATTAAGCGCCAGCACAGCCCTTCTGATACGGGTGCGGCAATGTCACTGGAGAACTTTGCGGGGGTGCCGTGGGTGATTTACCACTGAAGAGGATTCCGAGTCACATATTCTCCTCGTTGCAACACCCATAATATCATGCTATTAAGCACCAGCACAGCCCCACTGACACAGGGGGCTGCAATGCCACTCGAAAACTTTTGCTGGGGGTGCCCCATGTAATTTACTGTCACAGGGGACTGCGAGTTCCAGATTCCCCTCACTGCCACGCCCATAACATATCGCTATTAAGTGCCAGCACAGCCCCGCTGATGCACGGGCTGCAACACCACAAAAGATTTTTTTCTGGGGGTCCTACGGGTAATTTACCCCTACAAAGGACTACAAGTCCAAGATTCCTCTTGCTGCCATGCCCATATTACAATTTTAAGCACCAGCACAGCCCGCTGACATTGGGGCTGTAATGCCGCTGGAGAACGTTTGCTGGGGGGTGCCGTGGGTGATTTACCACTGCAGGGGACTGAGTCCCAGATTCCTCTTGCTGCCATGTACTTAACATTGCACCCAGGGAAGCCTAGGCCAAGGGCAGGTCCTTCTACGCCTATCAGCAGCCAGACAAGGCTGGGCCCCCCCTCTTACACATACTATTCACCTTGGGGTGAGTAGTCCCTACTGACTTTCTACTGTTTACTGAATTTCCATAATTGTTATGCACAACTACTACTTCTGACTGAGGTGCTAGTGACAAAACTGTTACCATTAGTATATGCAAAAGTATTTTTTTAGTTGTTAGTGAGGGTGTTCAGTGCTGTGCCAAGCTATTGTGCCAATACCTTTGATGGTCACAACACACTAAGGCACCCTGAGGCTTTGAACCTGTGTGTGTTTGAGCCTACCTTGTTCATATCCTTCTGCTACTAAGGGGAAACAAAAAGGTGCTGGGGAGCGCACTTTTACTCCCTCTCTCCCTAAAGTCGCCTCAAATGATCGGATGCTCCATAGGGCAAAGTGGGTTATCGCAACAGAGATTTAACTGACCGAAAGGAGACTGTCCATAGATCATGGTTTGCATTTATCCTCTCCATCTTTTTCAAGCACATCTACTATCCCAGCCCTTGCAGCCCCCGCACACCAGATTAAAAGCTATGCATTGCCCCTTTGTCACTCTGGGCTGCTCTCCCTCCTGAGACGCTTTGTGAAGATTGTCGTCAGTCATCAACACCAAACAAAAAGTTTAGAAGGGGAACTAGGAAACAAATTGTTGAGACTGGAACACAAGTGGACCTTGCTATCTTTCCCTTTCCAACGGATTTTCACTCTAGTGTCCTCACAGGGGTTGGAACTGTTAGTCAGCTGTTATGGATGACACAGCTAGCGGATGATCTCACTCCTTAAGTAAAGGTCTTTATATGCTTGGGGCTTGCTTTGCTCCTGGGGCACCTTTCAGCACTGGAGCAAGGCTTATGTGACCTACATAATTTGCAATCTTTGACCACACAGGCCTTAGGTGGGTCAGGGAGCGTTTCTGGTCCGAACCCTTGCCCAGACCCCTTAGACCTCACTAACCCCTGAGATCCTGTTGCAACTGCCCCAACCTCTTCCAAGCCTATTGTGCCTAGTAACTGTGTTTCGCAGAGTGGAAATCTAGCTCCAACCAGGTCTCATCCAGGGAAGACTGAAGTCCCCACGCAGCAAGGTCCCACTGGAAAACAGAGCTACTTGGGCGAACTAATGTACAAAAGCAAAGGTGGGTCCTCTGGACTATACGGTTTACCCGTAATCAGAAACTTCTAGTGATTAACCTTCCTCCAACATTATGCAGATACATTGCAGCACTAACAGGAGTTCCCCAGCTATGTGATGACTTAAGGGGATCGTACAAGGAGTTCGCAAATAAAACCTTGGACTGGTTCAGACAAAACACAGACTTGCCACTTTCAATGGCTAGCAGCATTCTGTTCACTCGCAGGGTAGATTGGATTGGACCAGGGCTGGTGAACCGCCGTGGAGAATGTGTTATAGTTAATTTTAGAAATCTGCAACTAGTCCACAGTCTGCTGATGACTGTTGGGAGTAACCAGTATGGTGGGTCAGGTATTCTATTATTGGCACTAGATTATTTTTATAATTCAAATTGGTTCCCTAGGCCTGACCATGATCCCTTGAAACAGAGGTGGTAGCACCAGTGGTTGGCGGTCAATCCTGGAATCATGTGGCTTTAAATGTTCTTGTTTTATTTGGTTTGGTGCCCTAGACGAAGTTGACTGACTGATTGATCAAGTAGGCGTTGACTGTATTGAACAAACCATAAGATCTATTAAAGGGCAGTGCTCTGTCAGACTCTGACAAGGGCACGGGGGCAAGTGACCACCTGTGCAACTCAGGCAATTGGAGTGATTGGCAAAGTTGTACTCTCCCCTTTGCTACAGGCCAACTATGAGATAATAGTAGGGGCTCCTTTTGTGCTACGTTACCAGCTAGGCCTACCCATGGGGAAGTCTAGGCAAACCTTTAGTGCTAAATGTAGTGAGGATATTGATTGCTCCCTTATGGCTGATGGGGGGCTGTAGCACCTGGTGAAATAGAAATGGAAGGGAGATTCTGGAATAGGGGTTAATTCCAGAGCCTAACTCACTTGTAGACGTGAAAATGGGACCATTGGAAAGGAACCCTGAGCTTTCAGGTATACAGAAGACTTATCCTGCCATTAAACCAGGGCTGGGCTCCAAACTGGATAGTGCTGATTGGGTCCTTTTCACTGACCCTCATGGTATTTGTCTTGTTCCTGAAACCTGGCTAACCACAGAAGTTCAGCATGTAGGGTTTGTAATCCATAGTAAAGAAGCAACACAAAAGGGTAAGGGCAGACCCTCGTGGGGCCTTATAACATGGGTTAGCTCTACACTTGGCCTAACCTTTCCCCCAAATTTAGTGTTATACTTTTATAATGTTTACTTTAGACTAGCAATCAAGATCCTCTCCACTCACCTGACGTCCCTTCCAGAGAGGGTGTATTAGCCTTGTGAACTGGAATTTCAACTGTCAGTATGAGCCCCTTGATAGTAATGGTCTTGACCTCTTGGTGGAGGAAGATTATGTTTGGTCTATTCCCAATGTAACAATTTCTCAAATCAGGAAATGGTCCCCTATGGCCTTACAATTAAATTCCTTAGCATTAAAGCAGCGCACCCGTGCCTGTAATGGCAGAGCCCCAGCGCCTTGAGACCCTATGGGTGATTAGCCGTGCTTTACAAATCCATGATTGATTGGTTGATTGATTGGATAGAGATGGGAAGCACACTTTTAATCAAACACACAGTACCAGTTTTATAGATTATATATTAATTGATCTGCGACTCTGGTCATCCCTGAACGATAAGGGGTCAGGAAACCACCCGATCAGCTTGATAGTAGGTGACATCTATCCACTAATAGGTGCCGAGTTAAATGCAGCTCCATGGTTCACTTGCTGAAACAGGTTGGGCCAATATATAGGCATGTGGAGGGAATCTTGGGTCAACTGCTGGGTCTGGACTTGGTCTTAGACCAGGGAACCACTCTCCAGATCATTGGAGGCTTACATAAGTTTATGTTCAAAGGCCTTAAGAATTATTTTTTTGTGAACTGAAAGCCAACGGCAGCAAAGAGAGGTCCCTTTTACTGGTTTAATCATAGTTGTAGAAAAGCTAAACCAGACGTAATTGATTCCATCAAACAACAGGATAGAAGGGTAATACGGCTAAGGAGGGTGGCCTATAAATTAGCTATCTCTGAGGTCAAAATGGAGTGGGACCAAGGTAGGTGGGAAGGCCTGAGAACGGTGTCTGCCCCGTAGACAATAATATTCCTGCAGCCACCTGGATCTCGTACTTCTCTGGCTTGTATTCTGAGGCAGTTGAAGAGTGCATTTCCTCCCCTGTGGGACTCAGTCCATATGTACTTTGATTAAGTGGTGAGATATGGAGCAGAGAGTACTCCCTATTACTATTCAGGAAGTGTGTTCTGCAATTAGGAAGATAGTTTTCCAACAAGGCACCAGGATTAGATAAAATCCCTGGGGAATTGTTCCATATTGAGATGGACATGTGGGGCTCGTACTTCACTTAACTTTTGAATGCTATTAGGTGAAGGCCACCTATTCCTCCATCTTGGGGAGGGGCAGAAATCATACCCATATATAAAAAGGGTTCCCCTCTTTCCCTCTTCAACCATAGGCCCATCAGCCTTATAAATAGCAGTTTTTGTAGCATTAGCCTACACAGGCTACTTGATTGGTTGTAGGTCAATGAGATACTCACCCCTCTGCAAGCTGGTTTTTGGGATTGTACCTCCACTATTGGTCAGGTGTTCAGAATTCAGCTACTTTATTGGAAAACCGTGGCTCTTGGGGGAGGAAGGCTGTATATCACATTTACTCTTTATATCTTTATTTCGGCTGTAAGCCATAAAAGTAGACAAAACAAGACATATCATGGTTAAGAACATAGCACTAAAAAATGTTTTAAGAATGTGTAGATAATATTGTTTTTAAGCATTTTTGTTTTCACAAAATCTCAAGACGTATAAAAATATTAGATCGTTAAAATTTGGCTTCAATCAATTAAAATTTATCAGACTAATTAATTATAATCTAAAACCAAGTTATTAAAAGCACGTAATTATCAAAGTTATAGTTCATGTCTCCTATATTTTTTACAAGAACCTCGCCTCTGGGGGACCAATTTTATCATTTATCTCTATTCACTAGTATAGACGGCGAAAATTACATAATTTACTTTTTAAAACCCCTAAATACATATTGTGGTCACAGATTTGTAAAAACATGCAAATCATCATTATTCTTTAAACTAAAAGTCCAGACCATTAAGGCTATAGCTTCGTCCAATTAAGAACTGATATGTTAAATGAATATAGTCTAAAACCAATGTGTTGGAATTATACATTTATAATAGTTCTTTTGTTCTTATTGACCATGCACTTCGTAGATATCCCACCACAGAGAAAATTATTTTATCACTTGTATCAGTTGTTAGGAGTCGTAATGCCGTATTCCATTCCCTTATTCCAATTTCCCTACATAATGGAGCAATCCACTTTTTCCTGGGTACCAGATATCTAGGGCAGAAAAACATAAAGGGGGTGATTCTGACTGTGGCGGGCGGCCGAGGCCGCCCGCCACAGTCCCGCCAACAAATGACCGCACCGCGGTCAAAAGACCGCGGCGGCCATTCTTACATTTCCGCTGGGCCGGCTGGCGCTCTCCAAAAGAGCGCCCGCCGGCCCAGCGGAAATGCCCCTGCAACGAGGATGCCGGCTCCGAATGGAGCCGGCGGAGTTGCAGGGGTGCGACGGGTGCAGTGGCACCCGTCGCGTATTTCAGTGTCTGCTTTGCAGACACTGAAATACTTTGCGGGGCCCTCTTACGGGGGCCCCTGCAGTGCCCATGCCATTGGCATGGGCACTGCAGGGGCCCCCAGGGGCCCCGCGGCACCCCCTACCGCCATCCTGTTCCTGGCGGGAGACCCGCCAGGAACAGGATGGCGGTAGGGGGTGTCAGAATCCCAATGGCGGCGGAGCGCGCTCCGCCGCCATGGAGGATTCTCCCGAGCAGCGGAAAGTCGGCGGGAGACCGCCGACTTTCCGTTTCTGACCGCGGCTGAACCGCCGCGGTCAGAATGCTCGAGGGAGCACCGCCAGCCTGTTGGCGGTGCTCCCGTGGTCGGTGACCCTGGCGGTCACCGGCCGCCAGGGTCAGAATGACCCCCAAAGCGCGCAAGTGACTCTTTTGTCTTTTGACAGTGATGGCAGTATATTGAATTGTAGTCTTCCGATCTCCATTGCGCTGTAAATGGCTTAAGCGGAAGAGTCCCTAGTCTAAACTTAATGAATAGTGTTTTGATATATGGAGGATTTACATTATCCATGTAGGCCTCAAACTTGGGACTGCATTTGTGGTCTAAGAACTGCAAAGTCAGACTGCCATGGTTTTTAAAATGTTCTCCCAGTAGCACTTTTTTACACGTTCCTTTATCTCCTTTACCAAATTGTGAGGAGCACTCCACACCTCCTCCATTTTAAGAAATTTACACGTGTCTCTGATGTATCTAAACCAAGGGATCTTTAGTACACTGTTATTTATCTGTATATCACATTTATGGACCTATGCTCTGCTTTGACCTGCTTTGACCTAGTTCCATGGGTTACGCTGTGACACTGTCGCGTAGGCTCTCATTATTCTAATGAGACTACTGGACTTTGAGTGGCAGAATCGCCTGCGGTGTGGGAGACTAAGTCTAACCCACTGCGGGCGACACCTGTCGCTCCAATCCGGGTTTTGCTCTGGCTAACTAGCAGTGCCTCATCTCTACCCAAGGATAGGGATGACTGGCCAGCCGAGGGCATGACATACTGGTTTCTCAGGAAAGCCGTGGTCACTCAGGTCTCATCGGTTTCTCTCAGTTACCTTAGTCTCATATATAAATGAAAAACAGAGGTAGTATATCTTTCAATAATGATTTTAATAAAACAACTACATCTTAGATAGCAAAGCGTGAGCTGCAATAACCAGAACGACACAGCATAACAATATTAAAATTGTGACTAGGAGAGTGAAGCATAGAAATAACGCTATCATACTGTCACTATGGTCAATAGACTAACTCATGCCTAGGCTATAATAGAGCACAGCATGTTAAGCTCTAATTCTGCCCTTCAGGTTCCCCTGGGAAAGCATCATCCTCCATACCTGAGCAAAGACATGCGGTCTGCATTAGCATCTGTAGCGAAGCATTTGGTAATCAGCATATAGTCGTGGTTCTCTGGCTGGAATCTCCCTCTAACGTGTAAGGGACAAGAAAGTGTTTTTATAACAACACAGCTGATGTTCTGAAAAAATGTCCCTACGTAAGGATGTGTGTTTTCTATGTATGTTGGAGACTAAACTTCTGCCACGTTCACCGGCAATGTACCGTGCTGTAGCCTTGGAAGAAGCACAGAGTAAGCAAGAATGTCTTGTTTGAGAACAGAGTGCTGGCCTAGGCAAAAACAGTTAGATAAAAGAAAATAAAACAAGACCGTAAAAGTGGCTAATGTAACAATAATGAAAAAAAAGCAGAATAAAATCTATCTAGGTTTACGGGCACAGCGGCTTGGCCTAGTGTGTTAAAATAATGTGCATGGAGCTATAGCTAAAATGGCTACACATCACCCTCCCCTTGTCGGTTGAAGGTGTTTCAAAGCCTAAGAACATATAAAATTGCTACTAAAAGTTCAACCTAAGATATATATGTAAAAATTAATTTCAATTATGACAAGTCGAAAGGACACATAAGCATATAAAAGGACAATTTAAAACGCGAACATGTGGCATAAAAAGACCGAATTTCAAAGGGTAAAGTTATTTTTGAAAAGTTCCAATCGATTCCGGGACCATAGAGGACAGGAAATCTTCCACTTCAGCAGATGTTAAAGTTTGAAAGGCATCGCCAAGAAGGATCAAGGCACAGTCGTGTTACATAGCCTCAGCCGCAGCCAAGACAGCATTCTGTGGTGTGCCCAATGATGAGTCAAGAGCCACATCCTCCAGGAAGGGCAACTCATAAGTAGCTTCCCGTAGCAAACGCAACCTCAACGCACATGTCTGGTAATGAGCCCTCAGCGAGCACATCAACCTATCAGCCTCCAATGAAAGCAATCGCTGCGTAGAAAGACAGACTTCCAGTGCGTGTTCGAAAGAGCACCAGATGCACCGAAACACGGGCTGCACACAATGTAAAACCGGTCTGAATGACAGAGACCAGCCACACTCCAATTGCTCCAGGAGTGTTGCTCCAAAATATTGCATCTTGCGTTCACGACACAGCTGCGCTGATAAGAGCGCCTTCATTCCTCCTTGTTGCGTCTGGACAGCCATTGCGCATAAAAAATAGCAACAGCAAAATGCCAGCTAATAAAGCCAAAGTTATTGGAAATCCCCCAAAAATTCTAGAAAAAATTGAGTAGATGGCTGATGGTATTAAACCGAATATGAAGGAGAAGGTGTGAAAGAAACCAGAACCAACAGCTTTAAAGAAATGTGCGATTCCAGTTGTACTGGACGCATTAAATATCCGTCCCTCGAGTTAACCAAAGTGTCTCGGAAAGTTTGTACTTAAAAGGGACTGTATTTCTGCTGATGACCTTGCCACCTGAAGTGTGTAGGTCTTGCGTGCAGATGTAAGGGCCACATGCTTTTGAAACAATAAAGTCTTGAGTCTGCTCAACTTGTCAACATTCACATTTGAAGTAGCAATGTGAGGCCAAATGTCAGCTACCTCTTTTATCTTAGTGGGGGGAAAAAGTAAGTTCCTGCAGCATGTAACGACCTTGGAGACCGAAACAACATAAACTATTCCCACTCACATCCCACAACAGTCTTCACTGTTGAGGAGGACAACTTTTCTAATATCCCGATGGTTAGCATGACATAAGTCGCTTCTTTCTTAGCCATTAGTTGTTGTTGTCGTGTTAAATTAAAGGAAGAAAATATTTCTCTTGCGCTGACATGCTGCGGGGGAACGCGACCCGCCTTCAGTGTTTGAAATGTCCAACCCAACTGCATAATGGACCTTAGCTGACTCTGTCCATGGTGTAGAGAAGACATATCTGTTTATAGAATGTCTATAGCAGAAGAGACAATGTTATTTAAGGTGTATATTCGGTCGGACAAGGTATTAATCCCTTTATCCACAACAGCTAATGCTTTTTTTAGATTTTCCTGGTCTATTTGCCGTAACCAGGCAGCTGCTTCTTGTTGGGAAAGCTTCCAAATTGCATTACATACTCCATAGAAGAAACGCTTTCTGCTGTGTTTTCTGGGGCCTAACAGGAAATCCTGTAAATCAATATTATTAGACAGGAGACTGAGGTGTTCTCTAACCGCATCTAGTGAGGAAGTTCCTAACCATTGCTGGCATAGTTTCCCTACACTGTATGTTGTAACTATACCCCCATGTTCGGATGATATATGGCGAGGCTCCGGCCTATTAGTTCCAAAAACTCCTGAGGAGTTAATAAAACGTTGGTGACACCCATTGGTATCTACTGGCCACAATAACCACCCGCCAGGACGTGTCAGTGAAACATTAACTATACCATTCTGGACCCATTCATCGAGTTGATCTTCAGTTACATTTGTATATTTTTGCCGTTTGTAAAACTTTTCAGCGGCAGGTATACTGGGTGTGTTTAATTCCTTAATCTTTGCTAAGCTTAAACAACTTGTTTGTTGTACTGTTTCATTTAAGAATAGCATTTGTACAGGTATCAGGCATGCTCTGAATAAAGCTTCCTTCCCCCTTATTTGCCAATGTCTAGTTCCCCATACACTTTTCAATTCAATCGACTTCAGCCAATATTCATAGCCTTCTATAGTCAACCGGGAAACAAAGGATTCCGAATATATAAATTCCGTATTCATCAATAATATGTGTATATCTTTAGTATGTGGCAATTTAGAATAATACGACTCAGCATTTTTCATGCCCAGAAAAATAAGTACATTTTTCAGAATATGTTTTGGAACTCCCTTGTGGTGGAGTCGGACAATTTTCCCATTGTGTATAATTAAAAATAGTTTTCGGGCTGCTCGCTCTGTGTATGAAATGGTGCCTATAATAATTATAGCAAAACATATCACCATAATTTTCCTTAGATTGATAAACATCTTTGTTTTCAAATACAGTATAATACTGCAATTCAGTCATTGTAGAAACAACTGTTTTCACATCCCAATCATCAGAAACAATGCCTGGTACTTGTAGGAGGCTGGACTGGCTTGTAGTGAGTACCAAGGGGTACTTGCACCTTGCACCAGGCCCAGTTATCCCTTATTAGTGTATAGGGTGTCTAGCAGCTTAGGCTGATAGATAATGGTAGCTTAGCAGAGCAGCTTAGGCTGAACTAGGAGACGTGTGAAGCTACTACAGTACCACTTAGTGTCATATGCACAATATCATAAGAAAACACAATACACAGTTATACTAAAAATAAAGGTACTTTATTTTTATGACAATATGCCAAAGTATCTTAGAGTGTACCCTCAGTGAGAGGATAGGAAATATACACAAGATATATATACACAATAGCAAAAATATGCAGTATAGTCTTAGAAAACAGTGCAAACAATGTATAGTTACAATAGGATGCAATGGGGAAACATAGGGATAGGGGCAACACAAACCATATACTCCAAAAGTGGAATGCGAACCACGAATGGACCCCAAACCTATGTGACCTTGTAGAGGGTCGCTGGGACTATTAGAAAATAGTGAGAGTTAGCAAAATAACCCTCCCCAAGACCCTGAAAAGTGAGTGCAAAGTGCACCAAAGTTCCCTTAAGGACAAAGTAGTCGTGTTAGAGGAATAATGCAGGAAAGACACAAACCAGCAATGCAACAACTGTGGATTTCCAATCTAGGGTACCTGTGGAACAAGGGGACCAAGTCCAAAAGTCACAAGTAAGTCGTAGATGGGCAGATGCCCAGGAAATGCCAGCTGCGGGTGCAAAGAAGCTTCGACTGGACAGAAGAAGCTGAGGTTTCTGCAGGAACGAAAAGGGCTAGAGACTTCCCCTTTGGTGGGCGGATCCCTCTCGTCTTGGAGAGTCGTGCAGAAGTATTTTCCCGCCGGAACGACGCCAACAAGCCTTGCTACACGCAAATCGTGCGTTTGGCGTTTTTGGACGCTGCTGGGGCCCAGGAGGGACCAGGAGGTCGCAAATTGGACCTGAAGAGAGAGGGGACGTCGAGCAAGACAAAGAGCCCTCACTGAAGCAGGTAGCACCCGGAGAAGTGCCAGAACCAGGCACTACCAGGATGCGTGAAACGGTGCTCGCCGAAGTTGCACAAAGGAGTCCCACATCGCCGGAGACCAACTTAGAAAGTCGTGCAATGCAGGTTAGAGTGCCGTGGACCCAGGCTTGGCTGTGCACAAAGGATTTCCGCCGGAAGTGCACAGGGGCCGGAGTAGCTGCAAAGTCGCGGTTCCCAGCAATGCAGCCCAGCGAGGTGAGGCAAGGACTTACCTCCACCAAACTTGGGCTGAAGAGTCACTGGACTGTGGGGGTCACTTGGACAGAGTCGCTGGATTCGAGGGACCTCGCTCGTCGTGCTGAGAGGAGACCCAAGGGACCGGTAATGCAGCTTTTTGGTGCCTGCGGTTGCAGGGGGAAGATTCCGTCGACCCACGGGAGATTTCTTCGGAGCTTCTGGTGCAGAGAGGAGGCAGGCTACCCCCACAGCATGCACAAGCAGGAAAACAGTCGAGAAGGCGGCAGGATCAGCGTTACAGAGTTGCAGTAGTCGTCTTTGCTACTATGTTGCAGGTTTGCAGGCTTCCAGCGCGGTCAGCGGTCGTTTCCTTATCAGAAGGTGAAGAGGGAGATGCAGAGGAACTCGGATGAGCTCTTGCATTCGTTATCTAAAGTTTCCCCAGAGACAGAGACCCTAAATAGCCAGAAAAAAGGGTTTGGCTACCTAGGAGAGAGGAAAGGCTACTAACACCTGAAGGAGCCTATCAGCAGGAGTCTCTGACGTCACCTGGTGGCACTGGCCACTCAGAGCAGCCCAGTGTGCCAGCAGCACCTCTGTTTCCAAGATGGCAGAGGTCTGGAGCACACTGGAGGAGCTCTGGACACCTCCCAGGGGAGGTGCAGGTCAGGGGAGTGGTCACTCCCCTTTCCTTTGTCCAGTTTCGCGCCAGAGCAGGGGCTAAGGGGTCCCTGAACCGGTGTAGACTGGCTTATGCAGAATTGGGCACATCTGTGCCCAACAAAGCATTTCCAGAGGCTGGGGGAGGCTACTCCTCCCCTGCCTTCACACCATTTTCCAAAGGGAGAGGGTGTCACACCCTCTCTCAGAGGAAGTTCTTTGTTCTGCCATCCTGGGCCAGGCCTGGCTGGACCCCAGGAGGGCAGCTGCCTGTCTGAGGGGTTGGCAGCAGCAGCAGCTGCAGTGAAACCCCAGGAAGGGCAGTTTGGCAGTACCAGGGTCTGTGCTACAGACCACTGGGATCATGGGATTGTGCCAACTATGCCAGGATGGTATAGAGGGGGCAATTCCATGATCATAGACATGTTACATGGCCATATTCGGAGTTACCATGGTGAAGCTACATATAGGTAGTGACCTATATGTAGTGCACGCGTGTAATGGTGTCCCCGCACTCACAAAGTTCAGGGAATTGGCTCTGAACAATGTGGGGGCACCTTGGCTAGTGCCAGGGTGCCCTCACACTAAGTAACTTTGCACCTAACCTTTACCAGGTAAAGGTTAGACATATAGGTGACTTATAAGTTACTTAAGTGCAGTGTAAAATGGCTGTGAAATAACGTGGACGTTATTTCACTCAGGCTGCAGTGGCAGGCCTGTGTAAGAATTGTCAGAGCTCCCTATGGGTGGCAAAAGAAATGCTGCAGCCCATAGGGATCTCCTGGAACCCCACTACCCTGGGTACCTCAGTACCATATACTAGGGAATTATAAGGGTGTTCCAGTAAGCCAATGTAAATTGGTAAAAATGGTCACTAGCCTGTTAGTGACAATTTGGAGAGAAATGAGAGAGCATAACCACTGAGGTTCTGGTTAGCAGAGCCTCAGTGAGACAGTTAGGCACCACACAGGGAACATATACATGCACACCTATGAGCACTGGGGCCCTGTGTGACAGGGTCCCAGTGACACATACATATAGGCCACAAACTTATGAGCACTGGGGTCCTGACCAGCAGGATCCCAGTGACACATAACCAACATACTGAAACATAGTGTTTTCACTATGAGCACTGAGGCCTGGCTATCAGGATCCCAGTGAGACAGTGAAAACAGTGACAAACACCCTGACATACACTCACAAACAGGCCAAAAGTGGGGTAACAAGGCTAGAAAGAGGCTACCTTCTCACAGTACTATTATATAATTCATTGATAATTTGAACACATACGGTATTTGAATAACTTCAGTGGGACCGTAGTTATCAAATATTACTTTACCAAACAATCCCATCAGGAATTGGTATTGTGGAAATGTTCACAAAAGATAAGCCTCTGCAGACCTTGTGTGATGAAAAATGTGGTTTTAGGATCACATCCATCAGTTCAACTGTTGACTTTTCAGGAAGAAAATGACCATGTATTAATCCAAAGAAAGTGATAACAAAACCAATCCAAAGTAGGAAAGCTAGTACAGTCAAGGAAAGCCACAGATAGTTCCATGGAAAAATAAAATATGTTATTTTAAGCCAGTTCATTAGCTTACGTGTTTTTGACAGTTCAGGTGTCGAAGAGGCGAATGAGTCTGAGACGTCATCATTGATGTCAGCAAAATATCCTGAAGCATTTCATGCAAAAGCTGGAGGTGTGTTAATTGGTGGAGTTGGTGTTTTTCGTGGTGGCACAGAATAAATAGCACCATCCATTTGTGTTGAAGATGTATCGAATCGTTCAATCATTTCTGTATTATTTGATGTTAGTGGAACCAATGCAAGATAATTTTCCACCCTCCCCAAGCTCGGAGAGGTGTCGGTGTTGCTGCTTACAAAGTGTAGAGGGACTTCTTGACCAGTAGTGAGAGGGATTCGTGAACTACTGGTTGTTCCTCTTGGTCTGCTGTGCAGGATCTTCCACATGGTGTAGTTTGATATTGTCGATAGAGACAAAACGATTTTCTTTGGCACCAGCCAATGGCGGTCGAATTACAGTTCTGGTACTGTGTTTCCCCAAGACTAGGACTGGGGCTCAATAAGAAGGACCAAATTCATTTTTCACAGCAACCTTTTCACGTACTAGATCCCCGATTCTAGGAATCCAGCCGGTACGCATTACAGGTACATCCTTGATTCCTGTGGAGGCAGCACTGATAGAAGAATTGTCATCACGGAACTGTTGCAAGTCCTGTAAGACAGTGACACGTTCATTTATGTCAAAAGATGGTTCTGCTGCCTCCACACCAGGACCATCAAGATCTGGAACATACATTTGAGTTCCGAACAGGCACTCATATGAAGTACGACTCCCCAGGGACCTTCTAGGCAGATTGTTAGGTGCTCTCTCAACTGCATACAGGTGATTAAGCCAACTACGACCCGTACCTAAGACTCTGGCTGTTAAGTATTGCTTTAAATCACAGTTTAATTGCTCCACAACACTATTTCCCTCGGGATGAAATGGAGCCGAGTACTGGAGTTGGACCCCCAACGAAGCAATGGAGTCCCTGAATGCCCTTGAGGCGAAAGCACGGCCCTAGTCTGAGTGGTAAGCCGCAACCACATATGTACCAATAAAGACTTGCAAATCTTTAATAACAGTCTGAGCATCAGCCGAACGTTGTGGCCACACCCATAAAAATCTGGAGCAAGAATCAACAGTGACTAATATATACTTGTATTGCCTAGCCGGTGTTAGGGGACTGCAATGGTCCAAGTACACACATTGTAACAGTTTATTTGAAATCAAGAGAGGTGTCTGCGGCGGGTGTTTGGCAGTTGAAATTTTAATTTGTTGGCAGATGTCACAGCAAAGGACATACTGCTTGGTCTCTTTGTAGAGGCCTGGCCACCAATAGCGGGCTTGCAAGATTGAGATTGTAGCCGCCACACAGGCATGGGCAGATGCCACCCCTTCATGCTCTGCTTTAATCAATTGTGATCTTATATCTCTGTTGGGAATATCTCGTACCCCTACGCCTGGTATCTTAACATCAGCGTTCAGCATACCTCCCTTTCGGTAGGAATATTTGTCAGGAAATCCTTTTGGATAGGGCGTATCATCCGCCGTAGCTGTCACGGCAGCCCATATGTCTGCGTCCGGTTTTGAACTCAAACGTGTTACTGCAGCAACATCAGCCACAGCCACTACTGACTTCGCTGCTTCATCAGCCAATGTATTCCCAGCAACTTGTATTCCAGCACGCTGGTGTCCAAGTGTGTGTACAACATGGACATTTGGTAGCGGTCCTTTTAGATCTGCTACTTTCCCAATAGAACTCTGTGTTTAATGGTATTCCCTTTAGAATCTCTGAACCCATTCTGGCACCAGTAATGCTAGTATTCATTGAAGAACTGGACACAATAGTACGAATCACAAACAATCAGCGTTGGCTGTGCAGGATCCGTATGTTCCAGTGCCATCAACAGAGCTTTTAGCTCTGCCAATTGTGCTGTGCAATCCCCTAGGGTTTGTGTAAATGTATGTAGGGGACAAAATGTATTCTCCTCCTGTAGGAAAGTACCATCTTGCCTGGCATGTTACCCCCATTTTTACATGTATGTCAGTTTGTTTTTGCCTTTCTCACTGGGATCCTGCTAGCCAGGACCCCAGTGTTCATAGTTTGTGGCCTGAATGTGTGTAATTGTGTAGTGACTAATTGTGTCACTGAGGCTCTGCTAATCAGAACTTCAGTGCGTATTCTCTCTCTGCCTTTAAAATTGTCACTATAGGCTAGTGACCATTTTTCACCAATTCTAATTGGCACACTGGAACACCCTTATAATTTCCTGGTATATGGTACCTAGGTACCCAAGGTATTGAGGTTCCAGGAGATCCCTATGGGCTGCAGCATTTCTTTTGCCACCCATAGGGAGCTCAGAAAAATCTTATACAGGACTGCCACTGCAGCCTGAGTGAAATAACGCACATGTTATTTCACAGCCATTTTACACTGTACTTAAGTAACTTATAACTCACCTATATGTCTAACCTTCACTTAGTGAAGGTTAGGTGCAAAGTTACTAAGTGTGAGGGCACCCTTGCACTAGCAAAGGTGCCCCCACATAGTTCAGGGCAATTTCCCTGGACTTTGTGAGTGCGGGACACCATTACACGTGTGCACTATATATAGGTCAATACCTATATGTAGCTTCACAATGGTAACTCCGAATACGGGCATGTAACATGTCTAAGATCATGGAATTGTCTGGTATTGGGGTGCCAATCCCATGCATCCCTGGGGCTCCACTATAGACCCAGGGTACTGCCAAACCAGCTCTCTGGGGTTTTCTCTGCAGCTACAGCTGCTGCCACCCCACAGACAGGGCTCTGCCCTCCTGTGGTCTGAGCAGCCCAGTCCCAGGAAGGCGGAACAAAGGATTTCCTCTGAGAGAGGGTGTTACACCCTCTCCCTTTGGAAATAGTTGCTAAGGGCTGGGGAGGAGTAGCTTCTCCCAGCCTCTGGAAATGCTTTGAAGGGCACAGATGGTGCCCTCCTTGCATAAGCCAGTCTACACCGGTTCAGGGAACCCCAAGTCCCTGCTCTGGCGTGAAACTGGACAAAAGAAAGGGGAGTGACCACTCCCCTGTCCATCACCACCCCAGGGGTTGTGCCCAGAGCTCCTCTAGTGTGTCCCAGACCTCTGACATCTTGAATCCAGAGGTGTGAGGGCACATTGGAAGCCTCTGAGTGGTCAGTGCCAGTAGGTGATGTCAGAGACCCCTCCTGATAGGTGCTTACCTCACTAGGTGGCCAATCCTCCTCTGAGGGCTATTTAGGGTCTCTCCAGTGGGCTTTTCCTCAGATAATGATTTGCAAGAATTCACCAGAGTTCTTCTGCACCTCTCTCTTCGACTTCTGCCAAGGTTCGACCGCTGACTGCTTCAGGACCCCTGCAAAACTGCAACAAAGTAGCAAGAAGACTACCAGCGACATTGTAGCGCCTAATCCTGCCAGCTTTCTTGACTGTTTCCTGGTGGTGCATGCTTTGGGAGCTGCCTGCCTTCATCCTTCACTGGAAGCCACAAAGAAATCTCCTGTGGGTTGACGGAATCTTCCCCCTGCTCCGGCAGGCACCATACTTCACCGTCACCGGTACTCTGGGACCCCTCTCATCCTGACGAGCGTGGCCCCTGGAACACAGGTGGTAGACCCAAATGACCCAGACTGTCCAGTGGTCCAACTGTCCAAATTTGGAGGAGGTAAGTCCTTGCCTTCCCTCTCCAGAAGGTAATCCTGTGCACTGCGTGAACTGCAGCTGCTAGGGCTTCTGTACACTTTTGCAAGGAATCCTCCGTGCTCAGTCTTCTTGAACCCATGTTCAAGGACTTCTATGGGATCTGCCTTCTTGTGCATGGGCTCTCTGTGTTGCTGAGGGCCCCCTCTGTCTCCTCTCCCAAGTGGTGACATCCTGGTCCTTCCTGGGTCCAGACAGAACCCTTTTTCTTCAAGCGCGACCTTTGCACTTAGCAAGGCTTGTTTGCGGTCTTTCCCCAAGAAAACAACTCTGCATCCCCAAGCACTCCGTGGGACATCTTCTGCACGAAGGACAAGTTCCTAGCAACTTTTGTTGTTGCAGAATCTTCAGCTTCTTCCACTCGAAGGCAGCCATTTTGCACCTTCATGCAGGGTTTAGTGGGCTCCTGCCCCCCCGGACACTTTCACGACTCTTTGACTTGGTCCCCTTCCTTTGCAGGTCCTCAGATCCTGGAATCCGTCTTCAGTGCTTTGCAGTCTGTTGTGGTCTTTGCAGAATCACCTATCACAAGTTTGGTGTGTTTCTGGGGAAGTAGTAGCACTTTACTCCTACTTTTCAGGGTCTTGGGGTGGTGTATCTTAGACACCCTTAGTGTTTTCTTACACTCCCAGTGATCCTCTACAGCCTACACTAGCCTAGCGGTCCATTCGTGGTTCGCGTTCCACTCCCTTAGTATATGGTTTGTGTTGCCTCTAGGCCTATTGCAACCTATTGTATTCTACAGTGTTTGCACTACTTTCTGACTGTTTTACTTACCTGATTTTGGTTTGTGTGTATATTTTGTGTATTTTACTTACCTCCTAAGGGAGTATATCCTCTGAGATATTTTTGGCACATTGTCACTAAAATAAAGTACCTTTATTTTTAGTAACCCTGCGTATTACGTTTCTTATGATATAGTACCTATATGATATAAGTGGTATAGTAGGAGCTTTGCATGTCCCCTAGTTCAGCCTAAGCTGCTTTGCTATAGCTACCTCTATCAGCCTAAGCTGCTAGAAAACTACTAATCTACTAATAAGGGATAACTGAACCTGGCACAAGGTGTAAGTACCATCATGGACCCACTATAAGCCAGGCCAGCCTCCTACATTGGTGGTACTGAGGTGTGATAAGTACTTGTAACTGCTTTACCATTTTGTCATTGGTGCTTTTCAAAACAAAAACATATTCCAAATGCTTAAAAATATACACAGTTAACCTAAACAGTCTAACTCTCTTTCTGAAAACTTTCTGATAAGTTTCTAAAAGTTTGAAAAAGTTTTCTCTTTTCTTTAAAAGTTTCTAAAACCTTTTTCTCTCTATCCTAAACTCTTTTTTGCAACTATGTCTGTAGTAAAGGTCACTCCCAAAGTTGTCCAGGCAACCTATGGCAGTTTAAACTTTAAAAGTTTGAGGGGTCTCTGTATAGAAAGAAGTTTAAGCATTGGAAAGAACCCTACCAAAGATCTCCTTAGCCTTCTCCTAGAAAGTGACCAGAACCAGTC
Organism: Pleurodeles waltl; assembly: GCF_031143425.1. Lineage (NCBI taxonomy): Eukaryota > Metazoa > Chordata > Amphibia > Caudata > Salamandridae > Pleurodeles > Pleurodeles waltl. The sequence continues at coordinate 430,584,469 of NC_090446.1, read as the reverse complement.
TGGTCCATCCCAGGATCAGGAGGTAGAGGAGGAGGGTACCCAGGTAGAATCAGGGGAGGGCCCTGAGGACTCTGGGGAGGGTTCCTCCAAAGATCTGTCAGATAACAGGCCATCTAGTAAAGCTGGTAGTGGGAGGGGGTCACACATCAGTAGGGCACCATTCACTCCAAAAGGCCAGGTGACTAGAGTTCAGACAGTTAAAAAAGAGAGGTCCACTTCTGCCAATTCCCACATCACCTCTGTGTCAGAGCATTCCCAAGCCTCCGACCCTGAGGATAACACCTTAGACAGGGAACTCAGAAAGCTGAGGTCGGAAGAGGCCAGACTGAAGCCAAGGCAGCAACAGTTGGCCTTAGACAGGGAGTCTCTAGATGTAGAGAGGGAAAGACAGAAGTTGGGGTTATTTCCCCATGGTGGCAGCAGCAGTGTTCTTGATAGTCATCCTGTAAGAGAAACAGATTCAAGAAACCTGCACAAAATTGTCCCCCCTTACAAGGAGGGGGATGACATAAACAAGTGGTTTGCTGCACTTGAGAGGGCCTGTATGGTACAGTTGGTCCCTCAAAGGCAGTTGGCTGCTATCTTGTGGCTATCTTTCGCTGGCAAGGGTAGGGATATGCTCCTTACTGTCAGAGAGAGTGATACCAACAACTACAAAGTTTTGAAAGATGCACTCTTAGATGGATTTGGCTTAACCACTGAACAATACAGGATAACGTTCATAGATACCAGAAAAGAGTTCTTTCAAGACTGGACAGACTTTGTAGACTGTTCAGTGAAGGCCTTGGAGGGATGGCTACATGACAGTAAGGTGACTGACTATGAAAGCCTATATAATCCTATTTTGAGAGAGTATATTTTGAATAATTGTGTGTCTGACTTGTTACATCAGTACTTGGTAGACTCAGATCTGACCTCTCCCCAATAATTGGGAAAGAAGGCAGACAAATGGGTCAGAACAAGAGTGAGCAGAAAAGCTCATACAGGTGGTGACAAGGATGGGAAGAAGGAGGATGGGAAGTCTTCTGACAAGGGTGGGTACAAAGATAAAAAGCCTTCTGAGTCTTCATCAGGCCCACAAAATTCCTCTGTTGGAGGTGGGTCCAAATCCTCTTCTAATAAACAAAAGAAGACATGGTGTTATTTATGTAAAAGTAAAGGCCATTGGGCAAGTGAGTCCACTTGTCCAAAGAAAAACACCAAGGCTCCCACCACCACAACCCCAACTGTGTCCTCTAGTGCCCCTAGTAATAGCAGTGGTGGTGGGAAGAATACTACAAATAGCCAATCAAAGGGTGTAGCTGGGCTCACCATTGGTAATGTAGTTGGGGTTGGTTTTGTTAGTGAGTCCATTGAGGCTGTTTTAGTCTCTGATGGTGGTATTGACTTTGCCACCTTGGTTGCTTGTCCCGTTAATATGGGTAAGTGCAAGCAACTTCCCCTAATAAATGGTGCTGAGGTTGAGGCCTTCAGGGATACAGGAGCCAGTGTCATTATGGTGAGTAAGAAACTGGTTTACCCTGATCAACACCTACTTGGTCCGAAGTACCAAGTGACTGATGCTCATAACAACACTCTTAGCCACCCCATGGCTGTTGTGAATCTTAACTGGGGGGGGGGGTTACTGGTCGAAAGAAAGTTATGGTAGCCACTGATTTACCTGTAGAATGCTTACTAGGCAATGATTTGGAGACATCAGCTTGGGCTGAAGTGGAGTTGGAGGCTCATGAAGCAGTGCTGGGCATTCCAGAGCATATCTTTGCTCTCACAAGGGCTCAGGCCCAGAAGCAAAGAGGACAGGGAAGCTTGGATCCTGGAACAATGGACCAAGTGTTCCCAAAGCTAGGGGTAGAAAGGGTAAATCCTTGCCCACTATCCCTCCCTCTCCAGAGGATTCCCCTTCTGAGGAAGAGGAATCCTCTCCCTGTGTAGAACCTACACCAGATGAGCTGGCAGCAGGCACTGCTGAGCTTTTGGGTACAGGGAGGCCTGCTAGGGAAGAGCTGAGTGTGGCACAGCAGACCTGTCCCACACTAGAGGGTTTAAGACAGCAAGCTGTCAAACAGCAGAATGGGGATATCACTGATAGTCATAAAGTCTGTTGGGAAGATAACCTCCTCTACACTGAGTCAAGAGACCCTAAACCTGGAGCTGCCAGGGGATTGGTCATCCCTTTGCAGTATAGGGAGTTTCTTCTGACTTTGGCACATGATATTCCTTTGGCTGGGCACTTGGACCAGAGTAAAACTTGGGACAGGCTTGTTCCATTGTTTCACTGGCCTCACATGTCAGAGGACACTAAGGAGTTGTGTCGCTCCATTGTGACCTGCCAAGCCAGTGGCAAGACTGGTGGCACACCTAATGCCCCCTTAATTCCACTCCCTGTGGTTGGGGTGCCCTTTGAGAAGGTAGGGGTTGACATAGTTGGCCCCCTTGACCCTCCAACAGCTTTGGGCAATAGGTTTATCCTTGTGGTAGTGGACCATGCCACTAGGTATCCTGTAGCTATTCCCTTAAGGACCACTACAGCTCCTGCAGTGGCAAAAGCCCTCCTGGGAATTTTTTCCAGAGTGGGTTTCCCTAAGGAAGTGGTGTCAGACAGAGGTAGTAACTTCATGTCTGCATACCTCAAAGCTATGTGGAAGGAGTGTGGTGTAACTTACAAGTTTACTACTCCCTATCATCCACAGACAAATGGTCTGGTTGAGAGGTTTAATACAACTCTCAAAGGTATGATCATGGGACTCCCTGAAAAACGCAGGAGGAGATGGGATGTCCTGTTGCCATGCCTCCTTTTTGCTTATAGGGAGGTACCCCAAAAAGTAGTGGGCTTTAGCCTCTTTGGACTTCTCTTTAGGCACCCTGTAAGAGGTCCCCTTGCTCTTGTGAAGGAGGGTTGGGAACAACCTTTAAAAGCTCCCAAGCAGGACATTGTGGACTATGTGCTTGGCCTAAGATCCAGAATGGCTGAGTACATGAAAAAGGACTGTAAAAACCTTCAGCCCAGCCAAGAGCTCTAAAAGCAATGGCATGACCAGAAGGCTGTCCTGACCCAGTACCATCCAGGACAGAAGGTGTGGGTATTGGAGCCTGTGGCCCCAAGAGCACTCCAGGACAAATGGAGTGGACACCACATCATTGTTGAGAAGAAAAGTGAGGTCACCTATCTGGTAGAGCTGGGCACTGCCAGGAGTCCCCTTAGGGTGCTCCATGTCATTCGCCTGAAACCTCACTATGCCAGGGCTGACTTAACCCTGCTAATGGCAACTGATGAGGGGCAGGAAGAAGAGAGTGACCCTCTCCCTGACCTCTTCTCCACCACTGAAGCTGATGGCTTAGTGGAGGGAATGGTGCTTGCAGATTGCCTTCCTGCTGAGCAGAAGGACAGCTGCATAAATCTCCTAGACCAATTCTCTGACCTCTTCTCACTGATCCCAGGTACAACTACCTGGTGTGAGCACGCAATCGACACTGGAGACAGTTTGCCTGTCAAAAGTAAGATTTATAGGCAGCCTGACCATGTCAGGGATTGCATAAAACAAAAGGTTCAGAAAATGTTAGATCGGGGAGTGATTGAACCTTCTGAAAGCCCATGGGCTAGCCCAGTGGTGCTTGTCCCCAAACCTCATAGTAAAGATGGTAAAAAGGAAATTAGGTTTTGTGTTGACTATAGAGGTCTCAATCAAGTAACCAAAACTGATGCTCACCCTATACCCAGGGCAGATGACCTCATAGATACACTGGCTTACGCCAAGTATCTGAGCACTTTTGACTTAACTGCAGGGTATTGGCAGATTAAGTTGTCGGAAGATGCTAAACCTAAAACAGCATTATCCACCATTGGAGGGCACTATCCGTTCACTGTTATGCCCTTGGTTTGAGAAATGCACCTGCCACTTTTCTGAGGTTGGTGAATACAGTTTTGCAAAGATTGGAAGTCTTTAGTGCAGCATATCTAGATGATATCGCTGTCTTTAGCTCCACCTTGGATGATCACCTGGTCCACCTATGGAAAGTTATGTAGGCCCTGAAAAAGGCAGGCCTCACTTTCAAGGCTTCAAAGTGCCAGATAGGGCAGGGGAAAGTGGTTTATCTGGGCCACCTGGTAGGTGGGGAACAGATTGCACCACTGCAGGGGAAGATCCAAACCATTATGGAATGGGCTCCCCCTACAACTCAAACCCCGGTGAGGGCCTTCCTAGGCCTCACAGGGTAATATAGGAGGTTCATTAAGAACTATGGCTCAATTGCAGCCCCTCTTAATGACCCCACCAGCAAAAAGATGCCTAATAAGGTATTGTGGACAGCTATCTGTCAAAAGGCTTTTGATGAGCTCAAACAGGCCATGTGTTCTGGCCCTGTCCTAAAAAGCCCTTGTTACTCCAAAAAACTCATAGTCCAGACTGATGCTTCTGAATTAGGGGTAGGGGCAGGTCTATCACAGCTTAACACTGAGGGCCAGGATCAACCTGTTGCTTTTCTCAGCAGGAGGTTGACCCCTAGAGAAAAGTGTTGGTCTGCCATAGAGAGGGAGGCCTTTGCTGTGGTCTGGGCACTCAAAAAGTTGAGATCATATCTGTTTGGTACTCACTTTATTGTTCAGACAGACCACAAACCTCTAATATGGCTTAAACAAATGAAAGGTGAAAACCCTAAATTGTTGAGGTGCTCCATCTCCCTACAGGGAATGGACTGTACAGTGGAACATAGACCCGGGAGTACCCATTCTAATGCAGATGGACTCTCCAGATATTTCCACTTAGACAATGAAGACTCATCTGGGCAAGGTTAGCCTTATTGTCCCTCGTTTGGGAGGGGGGTTGTGTAGGAGAGGACCATCTTGCCAGGCATGTTACCCTCATTTGTATATGTATGTCAGTTTGTTTTTGCCTGTCTCACTAGGATCCTGCTAGCCAGGACCCCAGTGCTCATAGTTTGTGGCCTGAATGTGTGTACCTGTGTAGTGACTAACTGTGTCACTGAGGCTCTGCTAATCAGAACCTCAGTGCTTATGCTCTCTCTGCATTTAAAATTGTCACTATAGGCTAGTGACCATTTTTCACCAATTCTAATTGGCACACTGTAACACCCTTATAACTCCCTGGTATATGGTACCTAGGTACCCAGGGTATTGGGGTTCCAGGAGATCCCTATGGGCTGCAGCATTTCTTTTGCCACCCATAGGGAGCTCAGACAAATCTTACACAGGACTGCCACTGCAGCCTGAGTGTAATAACACACACGTTATTTCACAGCCATTTTACACTGCACTTAAGTAACTTATAAGTCACCTATATGTCTAACCTTCACTTAGTGAAGGGTAGGTGCAAAGTTACTAAGAGTGAGGGCACCCTTGCACTAGCAAAAGGTGTCCCCACATAGTTCAGGGCAATTTCCCCGGATTTGTGAGTGCGGGGACACCATAACACGCGTGCACTACATATAGGTCAATACCTATATGTAGCTTCACAATGGTAACTCTGAATATGGCCATGTAACATGTCTAAGATCATGGAATTGTCCCCCTATGCCAAATCTGGTATCGGGGTGCCAATCCCATGCATCCGCGGGGCTCCACTATAGACCCCGGGTACTGCCAAACCAGATCTCTGGGGTTTTCTCTGCAGCTACCGCTGCTGGCACCCCACAGACAGGGTTATGCCCTACTGGGGTCTGGGCAGCCCAGTCCCAGGAAGGCAGAACAAAGGATTTCCTCTGAGAGAGGGTTTTACACCCTCTCCCTTTGGAAGCAGGTGTTAAAGGCTGGGGAGGAGTAGCCTCTCCCAGCCTCTGGAAATGCTTTGAAGGGCACAGATGGTGCCCTCCTTGCATAAGCCAGTCTACACTGGTTCAGGGAACCCCCAGTCCATGCTCTGGTGCGAAACTGGACAAGAAAGGGGAGTGACCACTCCCCTGTCCATCACCACTCCAGGGGTGGTGCCCAGAGCTCCTCCAGTGTATCCCAGACCTCTGCCATCTTGAATCCAGAGGTGTGAGGGCACAATGGAGGCCTCTCAGTGGCCAGTGCCAGCAGGTGACATCAGAGACCCCTCCTGATAGGTGCTTACCTCACTAGGTGGCCAATCCTCCTCTGAGGGCTAATTAGGGTATCTCCTGTGGGCTTTCCCTCAGATAACGATTTGCAAGAATTCACCAGAGTTCCTCTGGACCTCTCTCTTTGACTTCGGCCACAGATCGACCGATGACTGCTCCAGGATGCCTGCAAAACTGCAACAAAGTAGCAAGAAGACTGCCAGCGACATTGTAGCCCCTAATCCTGATGGCTTTCTCGACTGTTTCCTGGTGGTGCATGCTTTGGGGGCTGCCTGCCTTCATGCTGCACTGAAAGCCATGAAGAAATCTCCCTTGGGTTGATGGAATGATGCTCCTGCTCTGGCAGGCCCCAAACTTCAACGTCACCAGTCCTCTGCGACCCTTCTCATCCTGACGAGCGTGGCCCCTGGAACACAGGTGGTGGACTAAAGTGACCCAAACTGTCCGGTGGTCCAACTGTCCCAATTTGGAGGAGGTAAGTCCTTGCCTCCCCTCTCCAGACAGTAATCGTGTGCACCACGTGAACTGCAGCTGCTAGGGCTCCTGTGCACTTTTGCTAAGAATCCTTCATGCACAGTCTAGCCCAGATCCCCAGCACTCCATCCTGCACTGCTCAACTCGCTGAGTTGACCTCCGGCTTTGTGGGACCCTCTTTTGTAGTGTTGAGATGACTCTGTGCTCAGTCTTCTTGAACCCATGTTCAAGGACTTCTGCAGGTGCTGCCTTCTTGTGCGTGGGCACTCTGTGTTGCTGAGGGCCCCCTCTGCTTCCTCTCCTAAGTGGCAACATCCCGGTCCTTCCTGGGCCTGGGCAGCACCCTTTTTCTTCAACTACGACCTTTGCAGCTAGCAAGACTTGTTTGTTGTCTTTTTCCAAGGAAACAACTCTGCGTCCTCAAGCACTCTGTGGGACATCTTCTGCATGAAGGAGAAGTTCCTATCACCTTCTGTTGCTGCAGAATCTTCAGCTTCTTCCACCCTGTGGCAGCCATTTTGCACCTTCAACTGGGGTTTAGTGGGCTCCTGCCCCCCCGGACACTTTCACAACTCTTTGACTTGGTCCTCTTCCTTTGCAGGTCCTCAGGCCCAGGAATCCGTCTTCAGTGCTTTGCAGTCTGTTGTGGTCTTTGCAGAATCGCCTATCACGAGTTTAGTGTGTTTCTGGGGAAGTAGCAGCACGTTACTCCTACTTTTCAGGGTCTTGGGGTGGTGTATCTTGGACACCCTTAGTGTTTTCATACACTCCCAGCGATCCTCTACAGACCACACTAGCCTTGGGGTCCATTCGTGGTTCGCATTCCACTTTCTTAGTGTATGCTTTGTGTTGTCCCTAGGCCTATTGCATCCTATTGTATTCAGTGTTTGCACTACTTTCTGACTGTTTTACCTACCTGATTTTGGTTTGTGTGTACATTTTGTGTATTTTACTTACCTCCTAAGGGAGTATATCGTCTGAGATATTTTTGGCACATTGTCACTAAAATAAAGTACCTTTATTTTTAGTAACCCTGAGTATTGTGTTTCTTATGATTTAGTACCTACATGATATAAGTGGTATAGTAGGAGCTTTGCATGTCTCCTCGTTCAGCCTAAGCTGCTCTGCTATAGCTACCTCAATCAGACTAAGCTGCTAGGGCACTACTAATCTACTAATAAGGGATAACTGGACCTGACACAAGGTGTAAGTACCATCAGGTACCCACCATAAGCAAGCAGCAGAATATTGGTGCTTTGTGCCAATTGCAGGTTGTGCAGAGCCATCGGTATACATGATGTAGGAGGCTGGCCTGGCTTGTAGTGGGTACCAAGGGGTACTTACCCTCTGTACCAGGTCCAGTTATCCCTTATTAGTGTAGAAGAGGTGTTTCTAGCAGCTTAGGCTGATAGAAGGTAGCTATAGCAGAGCAGCTTAGGCTGAACTAGGAGACATGCAAAGCTCCTACTATACCACTGGTTTCATATGCACAATATCATAAGAAAACACAATACACAGATATACTAAAAATAAAGATACTTTATTTTTATGAAAATATGCCAAAAATATATCAGTGAGTACCCTCAGTATGAGGATGCCAAATATACCCAAGATATATGTACACAATACCAAAAATATGCAGTAATAGCAAAAGGAAGTAATGCAAGCAATGTAAAGTTACAGTAGATTGCAATAGGAGCACATAGGTATAGGGGCAACACAAACCATATACTCCAAAAGTGGAATGCGAACAATGAATGGACCCCAAACCTATGTGTGCTTGTAAAGGGTCGCTGGGACTGTAAGAAAACAGTGAGGATTAGAGAAATAGCCCACCCCAAGACCCTGAAAAGTAGGTGTAAAGTGCACCTATAACCCCCAGAGAGCACAGAAGTCGTGATAGGGGGTTTAGCAAAGCAACAACAGTGGATTTCCAGACCTGAGTACCTGTGAAACAAGGGGACCAAGTCCAAGAGTCGGGACAATGTCGAGAGTGGGCAGATGCCCAAGAAATGCCAGCTGAGGGTGCAAAGAAGCTGCCACCGGATGGTAGAAGCTGTGGATTCTGGAAGAATGAAGAGGGCTAGAAACTTCCCCTTTGGAGGATGGATGTCCCACGTTGTGAAGAAGCTTGCAGAGGTGTTCCCACGCAGAAAGACCGCAAACAAGCCTTGCTAAGTGTCGCGGTTAGGGTTTTTGGATGCTTCTGTGGCCCAGGAGGGACCAGGATGTCGCCACTTGGATGAGGAGACAGAGGGGGCGCCCAACAAGTCAGGGAGCCCTCACAGAAGCAGGCAGCACCCGCAAAAGTACCGGAACAGGCAATTAGAAGAGGAGTGTACTGGAGCCCACCCAAAGTCAGTAAAGGGAGTCCCACGACGCAGGAGGACAACTCAGAAGGTTGTGCACTGCAGGTTAGAGTTTCGGGGACCCAGGCTTGGCTGTGCACAAAGGAAATCCTGGAAGAGTGCACAGGAGCCGGAGCGGCTGCCAATCACGTGATACCCAGCAATGCAGTCTAGCGTGGGGAGGCAAGGACTTACCTCCACCAAACTTGGACTGAAGAGTCACTGGACTGTGGGAGTCACTTGGACAGGGTTGCTGAGTTCCAGGGACCACGCTCGTCATGCTGAGAGGGGACCCAGAGGACCGGTGATGCAGTCTTTTGTTGCCTACGGTTGCAGGGGGAGGATTCCGTCGACCCACGGGAGATTTCTTCAGAGTTCCTGGTGCAGAAAGGAGGCAGGCTACCCCCAGAGCATGCACCACCAGGAAACAGTCGAGAAGGTGGCAGGATAAGCGATACAAGGTTGCAGAAGTTGTCTTTGCTACTTTGTTGCGGTTTTGCAGGCGTCCTGAGTAGTCAGCGGTCGATCCTTTGGCAGAAGGTGAGGAGAGAGATGCAGAGGAACTCTGGTGAGCTCTTGCATTCGGTATCTGAAGAATTCCCCAAAGCAGAGTGTAGGAAAGTACCATCTTGCCTAGCATGTTACCCCCATTTTTCACTGTATATATGTTGTTTTAGTTGTATGTGTCACTGGGACCCTGGTAACCCAGGGCCCCAGTGCTCATAAGTGTGCCTGAATGTGTTACCTGTGTAGTGACTAACTGTCTCACTGAGGCTCTGCTAATCAGAACCTCAGTGGTTATGCTCTCTCATTTCTTTCCAAATTGTCACTAACAGGCTAGTGACCATTTTTACCAATTTACATTGGCTTACTGGAACACCCTTATAATTCCCTAGTATATGGTACTGAGGTACCCAGGGTATTGGGGTTCCAGGAGATCCCTATGGGCTGCAGCATTTCTTTTGCCACCCATAGGGAGCTCTGACAATTCTTACACAGGCCTGCCACTGCAGCCTGAGTGAAATAACGTCCACGTTATTTCACAGCCATTTTACACTGCACTTAAGTAACTTATAAGTCACCTATATGTCTAACCTTTACCTGGTAAAGGTTAGGTGCAAAGTTACTTAGTGTGAGGGCACCCTGGCACTAGCCCAGGTGCCCCACATTGTTCAGAGCCAATTCACTGAACTTTGTGAGTGCGGGGACACCATTACACGCGTGCACTACATATAGGTCACTACCTATATGTAGCTTCACCATGGTAACTCCGAATATGGCCATGTAACATGTCTATGATCATGGAATTGCCCCCTCTATGCCATCCTGGCATTGTTGGTACAATTCCATGATCCCAGTGGTCTGTAGCACAGACCCTGGTACTGCCAGACTGCCCTTCCTGGGGTTTCACTGCAGCTGCTGCTGCTGCCAACCCCTCAGACAGGCAGCTGCCCTCCTGGGGTCCAGCCAGGCCTGGCCCAGGATGGCAGAACAAAGAACTTCCTCTGAGAGAGGGTGTGACACCCTCTCCCTTTGGAAAATGGTGTGAAGGCAGGGGAGGAGTAGCCTCCCCCAGCCTCTGGAAATGCTTTGTTGGGCACAGATGTGCCCAATTCTGCATAAGCCAGTCTACACCGGTTCAGGGACCCCTTAGCCCCTGCTCTGGCGCGAAACTGGACAAAGGAAAGGGGAGTGACCACTCCCCTGACCTGCACCTCCCCTGAGAGGTGTCCAGAGCTCCTCCAGTGTGCTCCAGACCTCTGCCATCTTGGAAACAGAGGTGCTGCTGGCACACTGGACTGCTCTGAGTGGTCAGTGCCACCAGGTGACGTCAGAGACTCCTTGTGATAGGCTCCTTCAGGTGTTAGTAGCCTTTCCTCTCTCCTAGGTAGCCAAACCCTCTTTTCTGGCTATTTAGGGTCTCTGTCTCTGGGGAAACTTTAGATAACGAATGCAAGAGCTCATCCGAGTTCCTCTGCATCTCCCTCTTCACCTTCTGATAAGGAAACGACCGCTGACCGCGCTGGAAGCCTGCAAACCTGCAACATAGTAGCAAAGACGACTACTGCAACTCTGTAACGCTGATCCTGCCGCCTTCTCGACTGTTTTCCTGCTTGTGCATGCTGTGGGGGTAGCCTGCCTCCTCTCTGCACCAGAAGCTCCGAAGAAATCTCCCGTGGGTCGACGGAATCTTCCCCCTGCAACCGCAGGCACCAAAAAGCTGCATTACCGGTCCCTTGGGTCTCCTCTCAGCATGACGAGCGAGGTCCCTCGAATCCAGCGACGCTGTCCAAGTGACCCTCACAGTCCAGTGACTCTTCAGCCCAAGTTTGGTGGAGGTAAGTCCTTGCCTCACCTCGCTGGGCTGCATTGCTGGGAACCGCGACTTTGCAGCTACTCCGGCCCCTGTGCACTTCCGGCGGAAATCCTTTGTGCACAGCCAAGCCTGGGTCCACGGCACTCTAACCTGCATTGCACGACTTTCTAAGTTGGTCTCCGGCGACGTGGGACTCCTTTGTGCAACTTCGGCGAGCACCGTTTCACGCATCATTGGAGTGCCTGTTTCTGGCACTTCTCCGGGTGCTACCTGCTTCAGTGAGAGCTCTTTGTCTTGCTCGACGTCCCCTCTCTCTGCAGGTCCAATTTGCGACCTCCTGGTCCCTCCTGGGCCCCAGCAGCGTCCAAAAACGCCAAACGCACGATTTGCGTGTAGCAAGGCTTGTTGGCGTCCTTCCGGCGGGAAAACACTTCTGCACGACTCTCCAAGGCGAGCGGGATCCGTCCACCAAAGGGGAAGTCTCTAGCCCTTTTCGTTCCTGCAGAAACCTCAGCTTCTTCTGTCCAGTCGAAGCTTCTTTGCACCCGCAGCTGGCATTTCCTGGGCATCTGCCCATCTCCGACTTGCTTGTGGCTTTTGGACTTGGTCCCCTTGTTCCACAGGTACCCTAGATTGGAAATCCACAGTTGTTGCATTGCTGGTTTGTGTCTTTCCTGCATTATTCCTCTAACACGACTCTTTTGTCCTTAGGGGAACTTTAGTGCACTTTGCACTCACTTTTCAGGGTCTTGGGGAGGGTTATTTTTCTAACTCTCACTATTTTCTAATAGTCCCAGCGACCCTCTACAAGGTCACATAGGTTTGGGGTCCATTCGTGGTTCACATTCCACTTTTGGAGTATATGGTTTGTGTTGCCCCTATCCCTATGTTTCCCCATTGCATCCTATTGTAACTATACATTGTTTGCACTGTTTTCTAAGACTATACTGCATATTTTTGCTATTGTGTATATATATCTTGTGTATATTTCCTATCCTCTCACTGAGGGTACACTCTAAGATACTTTGGCATATTGTCATAAAAATAAAGTACCTTTATTTTTAGTATAACTGTGTATTGTGTTTTCTTATGATATTGTGCATATGACACTAAGTGGTACTGTAGTAGCTTCACACGTCTCCTAGTTCAGCCTAAGCTGCTCTGCTAAGCTACCATTCTCTATCAGCCTAAGCTGCTAGACACCCTATACACTAATAAGGGATAACTGGGCCTGGTGCAAGGTGCAAGTACCCCTTGGTACTCACTACAAGCCAGTCCAGCCTCCTACATTGGTTGTGCAGTGGTGGGATAAGTGCTTGAGACTACTTACCACTCTTGTCATTGTACTTTTCATAAGAGAAAAATATACAAAACAAGGTCAGTGTATATACACATAGCCAAGAAGTTTTGCATTTCCTCTTTTCACTCTTTTCTAAGTGCTGAAAAGTACTCCTAAACTTTCAAAAAGTTCTTAAAAGTTTAAAAAGTTTTTTTTCTGTCTTTCCAAAAAGTTCTGAAAACTTTTTTCTCTTTTTCTATCACTTTAACTCTCTCTAAAAAATGTCTGGCACAGGCAAAAATGTTGAACTGTCCAAACTTGCATATGATCACCTTAGCTGGAAAGGAGCAAGGAGTCTCTGCATAGAGAGAGGTTTGAGTGTAGGGAAGAATCCTTCCTTAGAACTGTTAATTAATATGCTTAGAGTACAGGATAAGGCCATGAGTGCCAAATCTGGTGAAAAAGTAGCTAATGGTTCTCAATCTGATCCAGGGACTCCCCCAGGAAAAGGTTCAGGAAAGAAACTTCTCAGCCTGCCCATTACTAGACAGTCTAGCATAGTTGGTACAGAGGTTGAATCACACCATACTGATGGTGTGCTCTCACATTATACTGGTAGCCAAGCTGTTAGGGTGCCCTCTGTAAGGGACAGGTCTCCTTCTGTTCATTCCCATCATACCTCTGTATCTAGAAATGTCCCTCCCACCCACCCTGATGACAGATTGTTAGAAAGGGAGCTCAATAGATTGAGAGTGGAACAAACCAGACTGAAGCTCAAGAAGCAACAGCTGGATTTGGATAGACAGTCTTTAGAATTAGAGAAGGAAAGACAGAAGTTGGGTTTAGATACCCATGGTGGCAGCAGCAGTATTCCCCATAGTCATCCTGCAAAAGAGCATGATTCCAGGAATCTGCACAAGATAGTTCCCCCTTATAAGGAGGGGGATGACATTAACAAGTGGTTTGCTGCAC